>NW_026944411.1:1414708-2122062 GCF_033458365.1 Neurospora hispaniola | reverse complement strand
GTATCATCAACAGAACGACCTCCACTCAAAGGTATCTAACTGCTCCCTCAACGGCTTCAGATGCTAAACCCCCATTGCGCGTATAGTATGTATAGGTAGGTACAGCGTACGGATCACAACCTGACCACCATCTTGAAGATCACATGATGAAACAAGCGCGACCCCCAATCACCAAAGAATGACGAGTGACCGTTGTCAAGCTGAAGAAGCCTGTGGTAGGTAAGTGTAGGCCGAATGCGATTGGATCAAACAACAATAATGAAGCAAGATAATTAGCCGCCGCCGCCCTATAAGTTACAAGATAAGGGTACTACTATGTAATGTATGTACACAGGATGAGCAACGAAATGAGATTCTTGGATGCATAGGTAACAGGCTACAATATCCGGTCAGGTCCAGGTCCAGGTCCAGGTCAGGTCGGCAGAATGGGCCTGGCTGGGGTGAGGCTGTGCTTGGCCTTCCTTCTCTGGAGATGAGATGGACGTGTAGCATGGCATGGCATGGCATGGCCCATATGATGAGCAACGAACGAAACTGGCCGGATTACGGATCCCGGGTAGATGTTGAGCCGTAGCGTACGTAGGGCTTGGTCAGTCAGTCATTGCATAATTAGGTATGTTGTGACCGAAAGCCGGAGGAGAATGGGAGACCTCAAACAAAGCCTATTGTTGAGACCCAGTTTGGATGTCTTTGTACTACATACAGAAGTATGTATCCGCTCGGAAAAGCGGGAGAGAAAAGAACATGATGGTGTTTCATGTTTTCTTGGTGCGCACGTGGTTCAAGAATGGGAGGGGGGGCCATTGTTCCTCTATCTTTGTTCCTTTTCTGGCGTGGAAAAATAAAGAAGGATATGTAGTACTATGTACCTATAGCCAATCACTTCGGATTATTGGGTCCCCATAGGTAGTTGGAAGGAGGGGGAGTGAGGAGTGACTGACATGGAATCATGCTATCATAAAGAGTCCGCTCCGGGAAGACGGGTATGCGACCCTTCTTTCAACCTTTCCACTGGAGAAGGCGTTTTCAGCAGTTTCAAGTTGTAGATGAGAACTATACAAGTTCATCTCGTCAGTTGTCTGATATTCCGCGATATGACCTGCATTAGTCATCCACTGGCATCCACGGGTTTGAACTTGAAAGATCACAACCATCCATCTCTCGATGTAAAATGCCTTGTTGGGATCAGATTGGACCTTTCTAGACGTTGTCAACACAAGGACAAAGCATATCACATCATGCCATGTCGGCAGATAACGGAGTTTCTTTTTCCTCTTTTTTTTTTTTTTTCTCCCCTTCACATGATTCACGTTCAACCCATATTCACATGTATGTGCGTGACTTGACGTGCTTTTTTCCACCAACTCTTCCCCCGCACCACGACACTGGCCACGGGGGATCACGAAGCGATGGATGGTCAGAACCTCAACAGAAATGGAGTATGCCTTGCAGAAAGCCGTTGTTTCATGTTTCTCCCACTACCACATGAAACCATGAAACATCTGTCAACCCGAAAAAGTGAAAAAAAAAAAAAAAAAAAAGAGTGGGAAAAGAACGGGAAAAAATGAAGAAACTGCCAAAGGTCTGGTACCCGGGATGGACAATGGCACCACATGTTTAATCGGATGCGACTGGATACCTCGTTCAGTCGGAGTTTGACACTTCACCTAGCATTAGTCGAGATGCCCTAGGTAGCAGCTTGCGTTGTTAGTCTTAGTGTCCATATAGTGTAGTGTTCTGCATGTTTTAGTGCGTATGTGCTGTGGACTGTGGATTTTTCCTTCTTTTCTCTCTCATTTCCTCCCTCCCGCTGTTTCTTTCCTTCTAGGCTTTCCTTCCCCGCTTTTTTTTCTTATTCCAGAGCCTGAGTAAAAAGGAAAAGCAAGAGTCGGTAGGAAGGATTCTAGACAACTTCCAGTCTTTTGGTTATCTGCCATTCCATACAGCATATATTGATATCATCCACACATATTGATAGGTTCCATGCCGTCCAATCGACGGGTAAACTTGCCCCATGTCCGAAAAGGTAATGGCATGGTGGTGTATAAGTCGGCTTTAAGTGATCTGATTGGCCACACAGCGATGCAGGGTTGAATCGGACCCTTGTGGAATTGGTCGGGCTGCCATGCGGCACGCAAAGACAGGGGGGGTAAAAAGACTCGAAAGTGAAAGAAAAAAAGGACAGAAATGCTCGACTGACAGCACAACAGCAAAGTTGCAGATCGGCGTTCTGGTGTTGCATGAAAATTGGAGAACAAACTGCAAGAATCGTCGTCAATGTTGAAAAGCTCCCGTTCGGAGGAAAAGGCCGCGGGCCGCCGGCAACGTTAGCGTAGGTAAAACGGACTGAGACGACTCCAACTCCGAAAGTCCCCGTGGTCTCGGTGCTGCGCAGGCAATGTCAAGAAACGATGAAGTGTAGACTTTTCATGTCAAGACGCCTGGGGTATGATAGTCGCATGAGGACGAGGAACGTTACTACTGAGACGTTACGATCTCGGGACAATTTTATGACCTTGCGGCGATCTGGCTCGCTAAAACTTTCAAAGAAAATATTCACCTCTTGACCGGGCCGCCCTCTTGGAGTAGTACACTACGACCGGAGTGAACATTCATCGCCGTTTGGAGGGCGCTTAAAATTGATGACGCTGTGGGTTTCCGATCCGAAGATCCCACCTATCCTCCCTTGATATGTGAGACTCTGAAATTCTAAGCGCCTACAAACCTCGTAATGAGGCTGTGCAACTGCCGACCTTTACGGTCATTGCCAAACCTTTTCTTCAAAGTAAGGAAGGAGAATGAAGCAGATGATGAACAGGAGAGCTCCGGATATCGGATTGGGGCTGGGCTGGCAAAACCGGCCTCTAACAATTTCCGTAACCGCCCAGCCGCCGCTGATGTTAACGCATGTTCAGGGTCATGCCTACCTAAAGACCCTAGGAAGTTACCTAAGCACGGCGCCGGCACGATTGGGCGGCTGTTTGATTAACCCGACCCGCTCGCTGTGTTAGTGTCCTACGCTACAACTGCGCACGTTTTCTTAACAAGTTAGGTAATTGAAGCGCAAGCGACATTCCATGTGCAAGCGCCTTCGGGTGCGCGCTTCATACTACGGTCGTCAGCTAGACATAGGTCATCTTTGATCTTCTCTACTTCCTGGCGCTTAGGTAGTTTCGGTCCGGCAAGAAATTCGTGCTTGCAATCTTCCAACCCCTTCTGAACGACGCCGTACCTGCTCGATCCCTACCTTGTTTAGCTTCGGCGGTCGGTCGTAAGACAAAGCAATTTCAGTAACCGCTCGCATCTTGGAACCCTTCAGACTCTCGACCGAACCTCTGCCCCTCTCTCTCTCTCTCTCCCTTTCTCAAAGTTGAAGGTCTGAGAAAAGCTAAGCAGTCAATGGGTCCACCTAAAATAGGGCCGTCATAGGGTCGGAGGTTTCTCCTAGCACTGCATTTCCTCTGTGCAGAGAAGAGATGCGACTGGTAGCGGGGAGCAATCGTGGAGCTGCTCTGGAGTCTTGAGCAGAAACATGATGCGAGGGAGACATCAACGAGCACGCCCAAACTCCGGATAGCCGAAATGTCGAACGAAAGGATGGAGAGGATGGGTGCCCAACCCGCCTTACTTTTTTTGTTAGTGTCGGCCTGGTATGCAATGCAGTATGTATGGATATTGCGAGCTATCACTATCACTGAGATAACGGGGAGGCGAATGCCTTTCCAGCTGTCGTATCAGAACACTTTTCTCGGACGTTCTGGATTCAGTGAAAGTGAAAGAGCTGGCCTTGCATCCGTGCCTGACCCTCTATAGTATAGTCGAGCCGTGGCAGCCTTCCGTTTGGCTTTTCGACTCTGTGGATGGGTCCGTTCAGCAACAGTCCTGCTCAACGGCCTAGCATGCCTTTGTCGCCGCGGGGTAAATGTCTTTTGAGGTGATGGTGGTGCGGTGGTGGTGTCCGGGTGGTGTTGCGAGAAAAAGACGCGATGGGTTCGAAGCCTTGCTCCATCAGACGTGTCGTGGCTCGACTCAATGGCCCTGGCTGCGATGTGCTGCGGGAAGCACCGTCGTGATGACCCCGCGTCGAAGTGGCATCTGGCAGCATGATCGACCCCCCATTCGGTTCCGCCCTGTTCTCACTTGTCTGTCAGTTTGCGCCATATCCTATGTATCCCGATATTGACCCCAAACACACGCTCCAACAGAACAAGTTCCGTCCCTGGCCCGCTCTTGCTGCCATCTGCCATTTGCCGTCTGTCTGGTTCGGTTCCCACGTCGTCCCGCGGCTGGCGCCTGGGCCCAAGATCTCGAAAGAGCTTCTGAAAGTACCGTTGCTACTGGCGAGTGCTGGATCAAGTACAAATGACCCTTGACGGGTAACAGTGCTACGCTGTAGGCGGGACCATGTGTCTAAATATGACTCATAGACGCCTGCATGGCGGCTTGCACCGACATGGGATTTTGAGCCAATGGTGTTGCTGAGATGCCCATCTACCTTCGACTTCTCAGAACTACACGTCTAGGGCTTCCCAGAAGGGAAAAGGGCTCTTCTTTGCGTGAAGTCCCAGAAAAAAAAGAGGGAGCTTGGGCCATGAAGCGTTTTGAGGAAGCTTCCACATGGAATGAATGAATGGAGCGAGAGAACGTGTAACTGCCGATACATCTTCTTTGTCCTCTTTGTCCATTGTGTTCCCTCCCCCGATCCGACATGTTGATGCATGTAAGTGAGATTCAAGATTATCGGTATCTCATCAGTCTACATACCCTATCATTCCTCTCCTGAATGGTGTTTCCAACCTGTGTTTACCTTTTGACGTCGACCTCAAAGCATCATGTCTCCAGAAACCGACAACCACAATGGCGGCTATTCTATCCGTCAATTACGAACCCATTTCGCAACTATCCAAATAAATCGTCGAGTGACATGACCCTGGGTCTCGACGAGCGCCATAGATCTCCGCGTTTCAGATTTATTTGGATATCTGAGCAATCAGAGTCGTCCATGGGTTCCAGCCTTAAACCCGACTGCCAAGCTGCTAACCACCAAAGACTAGGGTCGCGACAAGGGCAAAGGGTAACAACGTAGCCAAGGTAGCACTGGAGGCTGCAAGTTGCTCTTCTCTTCTCTTCCTCTTTCCGGCAATCCCTCTTGGACCTCTCCACCAGGGGTAGGACTCACTAAAAAGTATTCACAAGAGATACGTACCTTTGTGAGCACAGCTTACACGCCTGTGTCTCCGAGCATGTCTCTCATGTGGTTTTCGCGACCGCGGCCCACGCTTAACGCTAGTATTCCTATGCCCATGCTTCTCGCGCCGGCAATGCGCATCCATCGTCCAGTCCTCTGCTGGTGCGTTCATGGGTCCATACTCTCCGGCCCTCCATGGCCTATGATCTCGAGTTATCCATCTGAGCATGAGGATAAGTATAACCTTGTTTCCCTCCTCTTGTTGCCCCTTCTTGCTTCATGTCCAAACAACCTCCTCTCTTCAGGCATCTAGAGTCTCAAGTGTCCGGGCCAAGACCATACATACGATCCCTTCCTTCCTTTTCACCTCCACTCTCATACAATTTAGAATCACCATCGGAGCGGGTCTCCTTCCTATCCTTGTTTTCCAAACTAATCTTGTAATCCGCTCCTTCAACTACACAAGCTTCAAAATGTCTACGTAAGTTGTTTACACTAGCCCAGACTACCATCAACTTCACAGCTAACAGTTGTTTGGACATAGTCTGGCAACAGGTATCCCTTACGAATTCACATTCCCATCGTGTGAACTTCCGGTCACTCCGCCAAGCTTTTCTTTCGACCCTTCTCTCCTTGAGATCAACTTCAACCCTAGCCATGTTCGCTCCGTCTCCCATAGCTCATCGGTCTACTCCTCCTTTGAGTCTTCTCCCTCAGAGTCAGTGAGCGCAACAAGCACACGGAGGACAACACCGGTCCGGAGCCGGTCACCCATCCGTACTCATGGACCTCTTCTCCTCCCAAAGATTCGCAGCCAGGACCAGTCCATCGATCCGTCCGCCGTTGCTGCTCCGGCTCCCAAGCGTGCTCGGACTATGCCGGGCCCAAGGATCTCCCGGGCCCGGGCCAATACGGACAGCTTCCGACCTGTACATCAGCGCAGCTACACCAACCCAGATGCCATCTCCTTCGCGACTCCTCTCCCCTTCACGGAGGATAACAGCGGCATCGTCTTCGCTCCCATCAACTATGTTGCCGAGCCTTCATCGGTACCTCACTCTCGCCGGGCGTCCTTGTGCAGTCTAGACCACGTCACCATCGAGAGATATGGCTATCCCACCTACCGCCAAATGCCGACCTACGTGCCATCCCAGACTCGGGCCAGCCTCAGCCCGTCGCCTACGCCGCAGCCCCAGGCCCAATTCCCCCAGCCCGAGTCTTTCATGTACCAGCCATATGCGCCGCGCGCACCTTCGCCGCTCGCTGCCGCCGCTCCCATCACCCCCGACATGACGCCCTCGACGACCCTCCTATCCTACCTCACCTCGTCGAACCCGGCTCCGTCGCTCGTTCGCACCATCTCCTTCCCGCTTCGGGATCCCCACACCAAGCACTTCTGGTGGGACGTCCGACAAGTTCGCCCCTGGACCAACTTCACTGCGGCCTCCATCCTCTCCATCCCCGGCGCCTCCGCCTGCCTCTCGGTGCCCATCTCGCAGGCCCTCCTCCCCACGGCCTCTTCTCCCCACCACCGCCACCCCGAGACCGAAGCCGCGCTGCACTCTATCTACTCGGCTCACTACCTCCCCAAGCTCAACGCCGCCCTGGCCCTCTGCTCGCAGCGCCCTCTCCAGCTCTCCGTTCCCTCCAAGAGCCCCATGGCCGCCGTCGCCACCGGTGCTTCCTCCGCATCCGCAGCAGCAACGGACAACATGTTCATCGCCAACGTCGCCGGCGAATCCGCCACCAACAGCGTAGCCGCCATCTTTGGCGGCAAGCCCACCGCGCGCGTCGTCGGGCTCGTCAAGTCCTTTGACCGCTTCAACACGGGCATGCGCGTCGAGGGAAACATCAAGCGGGTCGAGTATCTGCGCGGCCTCGCGCACTTGCACCACGTCATGCGCGAGCACGGGTGCCGGTACGGCTTCATCTTGACCGAGATCGAGCTGGTGTTTGTTCGCAACGGGACCGAGACCACCCCGCATTTCGGCTATCTTGAGGTTGGGAGCGTGCAGCTTGCTGCCACGGGTAGCGAAGCTGCCGTGTCCGCGGAGAATGTGAACGAGGTGCAGATGACGGCTTGCTTGGCCCTGTGGGGATTGTGCATGCTTGCGGGCGACGAGCCTGTTCCTGGACAGGTACACTGGAAGGCGGAGATCGGTGCGCCCGCTGAGGGAACGAGACGGAAGGCCTTGGCGAGGGATGAGTGGATGCCGCAGCCGCAGTTGGCGGAGAAGAGAGAGGCAAAGAGGAGTAGGGGGTGGATCTGGCCTGAGGATGCTGTGGGAAGGAAGGAGTTGGGGAAGAGAGGTGTGAGGTATGGTGCTTGCTAAGTTGAACTTGCGGCACGGTTGGGTGTGATGGAATGGAAAAGGGGCCTGGTACAAGGGGCGGTATTGATCTGGCATCATCATCATCATCTCGACTTGTGTGAAGTTGGAGAACGGGTTTCTTCAGTTCACTCAGTCGAACGTGATACTCCCCTTTGCTCCTTTTCTTCCCGCTAATGGAGGAAAAGAAGAGAGAAACGGTACATGGAATGAAAGTCTGGCACTTCACTCCCCTTTTTTCATCAACATCTGCATCTCATCATCTTTCTTCAACCTGGTTGTTGGCAAAGAAATTTTGCATTTGGCTTTTGGCTTCTTTTTCAACGGAGTTCAAGACAGGGCAACAGCATGGGTTTAAAATGGGTGGTCTCAGCATTTGCATTTTCATGTAGCATACCAATTTTCCTTTGTTATCAAGAACAAGAATGGAAGAAAGAAAGAAGGGCGTCGAAAATCCCGGATTGTGGACATGACTGGTTCATCATGATGCCCGGGGGTAAGGAGGAAAATTTGCATATACCATTATACATACATCAAATACCATAACACACCAAGACAGTCGATATACAATCGTTGTGTGTGATGTCCCCAATCCAGTTGAACACATTACCGTGACTCTTTTATTGATTTAAATATCCGAACAACACATATATCCATCAATGACAGGATGCTGGGCACATCGCCTCCAACCCCACCGTCAACAACTACTGCAGCCCATAAATCTCGGTAGCCTTGGAACCAACCAATTTCCTGGAATGGTGAAGCAACACTTATGTGTTGTTGTTCAACAAAGCTGGCCTCTGACTCGCGTAAATTACCCTCTTCTTCATCTGTTTTTCCTCTTTAATGGGGGTTTCTCGAGTCCGGCACTGAACAATCATGTAATGGTCTTGAACTAACGTCGATGCCTGATTCCATCGAGGCGTACTTTGGCCGCCTATTGTCGAGCACGGGTTCCTCCACTTGGTTTTTGATCGTATAATTTTGTAAACGCCTTTGCTCGTCTCTCATTAAATCGTTTTCTCTTTCTCCTTCTTTCTTTCTCCAACCCTGCCCTTCTCTCTTTCTCTTTTTTCTCGTTCTCTTTCTCTCTTTCTCTCTCTCTTGTGAGGCTCTCCTCCATTTCACCCACCCCCCTCCCGGTCCACCACTTTACTCTTACGTTAACTGGTCGCAACAGCACCTCTTGCGTTCTATTCAGTCTGGTCTACTCTACTTACCCTCAGCATCGCCGGCCTCACAAGACACTATGATGTCGGGGAATATTTGTGCGTCACCTCAATTTCTTCGACTGAAATCATGGAGGTCCAGGTCTATATCTATTATATTTGGAAGCTGCTGGCTCACTGTGACTGTCAGAGTATGTACTAGTAAAAATGAATGGGTAGGGGCTCTTATATGCAATAAGATAGGATGAAAGGCCAGTGACGAGATGGAACCTGGATTATCTTAACAGATGTTGACATGTGCCATCACAGTCACCGCTATGTACATGTCTCACAGCGAGGTGGACGTTAGTACGAATGAAAACCTTGTACCTGGAGAGTGGTATACTGATCAGTCTTAGTATAACGGCAGGTGTGATTCAGTTACAGTTTAATGATTCCTGGGAGGAACTTTAAAAGGTTCAATTCTTGGCAAGAACTCTTAGTACACGAGGGCGCGAGAAAAGATGATTGCAATTGACAAACACCATCTGACATTTGATTAGACCAGCACAGGGTCTACAGTGGGCAGTAATGTTAGGTACGAACATGGAGGTATGGATGATCAAAGACTCAAGTGGCAAACAAACAAACGGTGCTCCTGTCAACTGAGTGAAATGAATCCATGTACGGCATACCCATCAAACTGCTTAAAAAACTTCAACGGACAACAACCCATATCAAGACAGGATGTACATGCTCAGAAAATAAACAAGACGAGTATACATTCAGAAAGCGAGCACAGTAAGGATAGGGGACCAAGTCGGTTGGGATTTCATCATTCATGTGTATTGACAATTTACGTCTATCGTTTAGCTCTTGGCAGCACCGGCCTTGAAGAGGATGATATCACCATCTTCAACGACGTAATCCTTGCCCTTGGTCATGACCTTGCCCTTGGCCTTGACCTCGGCTTCGTCACCACCGAGCTCCCTGAGGACGTTGTAGTTGTAGACGACAGCCTGAATGAAGGTCTTCTCGAAATCAGTGTGAATGACACCAGCGGCCTGGGGAGCCTTGGTGCCGTTACGGATGGTCCACTGGCGAACCTCATCGGGACCGGTGGTGAAGAACGAGCCGAGGTTGAGGGCCTTGCGCATCTGGATGATAATCTTGGGCAGAGCAGACTCGGCGCCAACCTTCTTGCACTCCTCGGCAGCCTCAGCCTCGGTCTCGAAGCGGGTGAGGCGCTCCTCGAAGGAGACGGAGAGGGGAATGATGGGATCACCCTTGGCGTGCTCGTTGATCCAGGCGGCAATCGCGGGAAGATGCTTGTTCTTCTTGCGGATGTAGTCACGCTCGGAAAGGTTGACGAGGTAGACGACGGGCTTGGCAGTCAAAAGGAAGAGAGGGTTGATGACCTCGATCTGGAATCATGCAGAGTTAGCATATGTTTCGATGACCAATAACGAAACATGATGCATAGTGATGAATGGAGGGTGTTGTCAGGATAAAGTTTTTGTCTCATGGATCCTCATTGAGGAATCGAAGAGCTGGGTTTATAATTCAGGCCTTGGGCCTTTTATCATCATTCAAGGATTGGAGGGTTATGCAGATGAGGAAAATGTTGCTTACCTCCTTGGGACCCCAGGTGCCCTTGCGGACCTCCTTGCCGTCCTTGAGGTGGGCCAAGATCTTCTCGATAGTGGCCTCTTCCTCCTTCCACTGCTTCATCTGAAGAGACTGACCGCCCTGGCGGGTCTTCTTCTTCTGGTTCTCGAGGGCTTTCTCGACGAACTCGATATCCTTGAGACGAAGCTCCTCGCTGATGATGTCGAGATCACGGGTGGGGTTGACATCACCCTCGACGTGGATAATCTCGGCATCATCGAAAGCACGGACAACCTGGAAGATGGCATCGACGGCGCGGATGTGAGACAAGAAAGCATTGCCGAGACCAGCGCCGGTGGAGGCACCGCGGGTAAGACCAGCGATATCGTAGACAGTCAAGTTGGCGGGGACGCGCGACTTGGGCTGGTACTTCTCGCACAGCCAGTCGAAGCGCTCATCGGGAACAATGACGCGGGCCTCCTCGGGGTCAATGGTGGCATAGGGGAAGTTCTGGCGCGCCGGTGGTTGAGTTAGCTTCCGGTCATCATCATCATCATCGTCGTCGTTGTCGTCGCCAGGGTCGCGAGCGTGAGAGCGGGAGGAAGAGGGTCGCTTACGGCAGGGTTACCAAGGTTGCACTTGGTGATGGCCTGGAAGAGCGTGGACTTGCCGACGTTTGCCAGTCCAACCTAGAATCGGCATCGAGAACAGTGTCAGCGGGGTTGGGGAGATGGAGCCTAACCTAGGCGCAACCCACAATGCCGCTCTTCAGGTTGTTGCCGGGACGGCCCAGGAGGATCTTCTCCTCCACGACCTGCTTCTTGGGAGGCATCTTGTTCCGTTTGCTATAAGAACGGGTGGAGATGTAGACGAAGGTGCAGTCAAGCCCTTTTCTGTTTGGAGGAAGCGAGAGGGGGAAAGAGGCAGAGCGGAAGCTGCGAGAGCTGGAGCTAGCAACAGCTGCTGCGACTTTGGTTCGGAGGAGGGGTAAAGAGGAGGGTTGAGAAGCGAAAAATAGGGATCGGAGCCCTAGGTGAGAAGACGTTTTGACGGTAGCCAGTGGGCTGAAAGGCTTACTACCCCCGCCCAAAAAAAATACACAACGTTTCGGTAAAAGTGTGAAAAAAGAAAGAGGAAGGTAAAAGGCAAATCTGCAACAGCGAGCCGCTAAGAAGGACAAGTCAATGTCTCAAAGCCGGCTTCCTTCCCTAGGGGTTGTTTGGTAATGGTCGATCGCTTGATGGTCCAAGATTGATTGTCTGAAAAGAAAAAGAGCAACAAGGGTAACAAGAACCAACGTTGTCAAATTGCAAGGACAAGTGGTATTTTGTTTTGGGGGTTTTCTTGTTTGCGAGAATTGGCTGATCCAAAAAGATCACGGAAGGAAAAGGGCAAATGCAAAATTTTATCAGCCCTTGTTTGAAAACTCCGCCCAAAGCCCAAACAAAACACATGGATCGTTGTCACAGTCAGTCCCGTCCCGTCCCATTCCAGCAGCTCGAGTGGGGTGTCAGTTTTTTGCCCGTCAGGTGGAAGATCGATTCACCGATTCAGGCCCTCGCCCTGAGCGGGGTGTTCTTACAGGCGGCTCCCCTGCCCCTGCTGGGTGTGTGATGACGCTCTGCGACAGCCACCCCAGCACCTGTTCGCATAGCGTATGGCCCTTCGACGCAGCTGCCAGCCGCAAAGGTGCGAGATCTGCTGCCATGTCGTCGTACAAACACCCCAGATCGAGCAAATTGGAAGCATTTCGGGTAGTCATTTAACCACTTATTTACGCGTACATTTGCATCCTATAGCTGAATGCCTCTCCAGACAATACATCCAGACATTACCTATCTCCCTCTACGTGTCCATTTCCCGTCCGGCCTTCATTGTTGCCTGCTGAAAGCGTCCGTCTTCCCAACCGCATCGTGCGTATCCCGTCGTTTCGCCTCCAGCCTACTTCCATCGACCTCCGTGATAAGCGCTGATCGAGCGGTTGGGGGCTGAATAGCTCTTTGTCCTCAAGGGTTCGAAACCTGTCTTGGATCGCCAACTTCGAGAGCCATATGCGCCGTATGAAGCAGTGATCGAGCTTTCTCAGCAACCGAGTTTAACTGCTTACTCCCGCCCGTTCGACGAGTTTCAACATTCCCGTCTCAGGTCCTCCATTTTGTCCATCTGAGCGGGGGAGTGCCTCTAAGAACCGTCGTCACCATGTCAAGCAAGAAGTCGCACAAGCCAGCAAGGCCACACCGATCGACCCTAGCAATTCCAAAGACCGAGATCCTCATCAACGTCTACGATCTCCTGCCGGTATGTTCCAATCTTCTCCGCCTTTGACTATCTCCCCCATGGCTACGACTGGTACTAACCAGCTCTCTTCTTTCGCTCTTCAAGCCCGGCCGCATCTCCTCGACCCTCTGGTTCCTCGGAACCTCCCTCCTCCATTCGGGCGTCGTCATCAACGGCCGCGAATACGCCTACGGTGGCCACGCACACCGAGGCAAGACGGGTGTCTACTGGACGGCACCCCGCACCGAGCCGCCAGGGGGCACCTTCCGGTGCGAGCTCTTGCACGGCTTCACGCTCGCGACGCCGGCCGAGATCGACGCCATCATCCGCGAAGCGTCCGAAGAGTTTCTCGGGACCGCCTACAACCTGTTGACGAAAAACTGCAACCACTTTACGTCGCACCTGTGTCAGAAGCTGACGGGGCTGCCCGGGCCGGCATGGCTGAATCGTGCCGCCAGCATCGGCGTGGCTCTGCCGTGCGTGGTGCCCAAGGATTGGATCGAGGTTCCCGAGTATGATACTGCGGACGGCGAGCTGGTAGATGACGTGGACCATGGGGGTAATGGGCGCGGAAACGGTGGACAACATGGGAACAGTGGTGGGCGGGACAAAAGAGAGGAGAGGAGGGCAGCGAGAGAGGAAAGGAAAAGGGCTGCGAGGGAGGAAGATGAAGAGGAGCTGTTGGCGGACGAGCGGTCGAGGATGTTGAGCAGTTCGGGGGAGTCGCCTACGCTTGTTGATCTGGGAAGGGAAAGAGACCACGAACGGGCATCGACGACATATAATATCGGTAATGGTAATGAGGGTGAGGGGCAATATCGGGACGATGAAGGGGAAGCCGAAAGTGGGAAGGGTAAGGGGAAGGCGGCGGCGGTGGCTACGAGAGATTCTGCTGGCAGAACGCTACCGCCTGCGGAGAGGGCACCGACTTCTTCTTAAGATCGAGCTGCTTGGATGAGATCCCTATTTCTTACTAGGGGCCAGGTCTGCTTTTTCATTTTGCATGGCATCGCTGGGAGTTATGGCTCTGTGTTTTTTTGTCTGGGTTCTGTTTGTCCTTGGGAGGTTAGCTACGCGCTTCATCAGCTTCTCTTTTCCTATGATACCAATGGCGCATCGTTGCATTTCATTCCACCATGGCTGGTCAATTCACTGGACAACAAAAGCCAGTATTGACGGATCTGTTTTTCTGCTCGAGCTCTTTCCTTTGTTTTATGCGTTGAGTTACTTTTTGCCTACTACTTGTTCTCTACTTCGGCCACTGGACGAGTGGTCGTAAGGACATACCGAACAGGTCCAATATAATACACTTTTTCATCGACACTCTTGCATTTCGAGCTACATAGCATGATGTTTACAAAGACTCAGATCCTACACAAGGTCTTGGTCATGTGTTTCCACCTAGCCCTAACACGTCTCGTAGGTCTTTCCATGGCCCATTGTGATGTCTTGCAGGTGGGTATCGTATATCTCCTCGAGATTGGCATCAGATATGGTGGGCACAAGACATACCTGCTTTCTGACACCTTTTATCCTGCCTCGTGCCAGTCTTTCCGGGTCTCATTTGCGAGAGTGATTGCGGTACGCAAAATGACAATCCGAGGCAACGATCTCAACCTATTCTCCAGCTCATCGCACTTGTCCCAGAAATAGTTGAGAAAAAAATAAAACCCAAGTAGTCCGTCATCAATCCAAGGAGCAAGCGGACGAAAAAGCCTTCCAATGAAAAAAGTAAAAAGAGTTGACTGGAGTGGGATTCGAACCCACGCATCTTGCGATACTAGAATGCACCTCACCTGGTGGTGAAGAAGAATTTTCTTGAGTCTAGCGCCTTAGACCGCTCGGCCATCCAGCCATTAGAAGATTGGTGGATATCTGTGCAATGCATAGATCCATATGGTAGTTTGATAAGCTTCCCACGAGCACAAACTGTGGGTATAGTTTAATGACTTATATTTGGAAAGGAATTGAGTACTAGATGCTGTTAGACATTGAATTAAGACTTGTACAATGTCGATATGTAAGAAAGACTGCAGTGATGCGCAAAACGTGGATGCAAGAGGGGTATAGGAAGATACGTAGGTAGGTAGCGCAGTGGTCGTAAGAATAAACCAAATAAGGACAGTCTAACACGGCTCGCTTTGGCTAGTAGGAAAGGCCATTACAAAACTATAATTTGTCTAGTAATAATTTGGGAGCACATTACCCAGAATCTATTATACCTCCTTTGATCCAGGAAACCCTTTGAGTTTCAGTTAAAAGGTGCACCAAAGACGCGGGGAGGCGTGCATAATAGTCTACCTCGAGGTGTGATTTGACCTACTTGGTTTATCCTGACGACCGTTCTCAGCTGGGTAGATACGGGACATTATGGCGATAGCGGGTTGAGGCCGAGATGCATCCCGGGGTATAGGACTCTGCTCAACCTCGACAGTTTTATGTTACCTCTAGAGGTAGGTAGGTACTCGCTTTGTGAGCCCGAGGTACCCTTAGATGTAGACACTACATCTGACCCAAGCTCGCGGAGTTGCAACTTGCGATCGTGGGAGCATGTATCCGGAGGACAGCCGTTCTATATTGTATAAGGGACACCGTAGAGGTAATAAGGATTACAAAGATGCCAAGTAACTGCATACTCGATATATCTTGTTGTACATGTGTGAGCTCAAGAGGGTTAGAAGGTGACTTGCATTGCCGTTCGGTGCATGTCATGCCCCTCTTGTCGGGCGTTCGATGGCCTTCGGTTCACTACACTGCATTTTCGACAAGATTAAACCGAGGAAGGGGCTTGTACAAGACAGCCAGCCCCAGAACTACGCTACCAAAGGTACTTATGTGTTGCCTTGAGACCGAAAGTTCCGGGGTTTCATCGCTGATATTCATTTTGACCGGACCATGATGCTAGATGTGGTGTTACCATCATTCAAATTTATCCAACAGACTGCCATTCGTCCCTCTTCATTTACAGACAATCTCTCGCCTATATCCCTTCCTTCTCACTGATTCATCAGTTCTCTTTCTCGTTTACACCTCCCCAGCGGCAGCCAAAAGCCGTTCATACAACAACAGGTTTAGCGATCTTCATACCCTTTAGCAGCCCGGCCTCCCCTCTCTCAACCCTTCCATTCCACACAGCCATCTGCTCACAAAACCCATATAACGTATCCGTAACGCCCTTATACCCAATTCCTCCCTCCTCCACACTCTTCCTCGCCCTAGAATCATCGCAAATGGTGTACGCCGACACAGTAAACACCGCCGGCTGTAACATAGCCAAATCCCCCGTGGGCTCCTTCCACCCAAACAGCTTGGTCAGGACAGGGAAGTTGATGATCAAGTTAGCCCAGCCCTCGATGGCGTGGGCCAAGATCAGCATGAGCACGGGAGGCGGGTAGGTCTCGGTGATGGGGGTGATGGAGAGCAAGCTACTCAAGGTGTAGAAGTCTTGGAAGGCAATAGGCGGGCCGGGGTCGGTGACGAGGAGGGGACGGCCGGCGCAGGCGGGAGGGACGGGGCGGACGGAGGGGTTGAGTGCGGCTTCGAAGAGGAGATGGGCGATGGAGACGTTACGGGAGGAGATCCAATTTCTAGAGGCGTGGTTAGGGTGTTAGTCGGAGGATCTCGAGACAGGGAAAGAAAAAGAAAAAGCACAGGGTATACTGACTGGATGACGTGCGGCGTCCAGGAGACAATGCTACCGGCTTTGAGAGCAGGACTAAAGGTTACGTCGTTCTCTACATCTCCAAAGATGCCATTGCCGGGACGGACAACGCCGGTACGGAAACCTTCTTGGTTGGCGGCGCAGACCAGACGTTCAGCTTCGGCTTTGGCGCGAGCGTCTTGTTTCCCATTTCAACCATCGTTCAGCAAAAGTTCATTACCAGTGCATCTACCAACCGGGGCTTAGGATGAGACTCACAGTTGCCAAAGAAGTCATCGTGAGCCTTCAACGGCTGATCGAAGTCATCCTCATTGAACACTTGAACATAGTTACTTGCCAAGCTGGGAAGAGGCCATTTCCAGAACTTCATAGGCTCGAGGGCAACGGAGGACGAGGACGTGGCAATGAAAATGTCAGCACCGGCCTCCTTGGCAGCAGCCAGGACGTTGGAGGTACCACCGACGTTTACGCGAGCGACACGGTCATAGGTCTTGATGCTCCGTTCGCCAGGACGAATCACGGCGGCAGTGTGGTACACGGTCAGGGGAAGACTTGCAACAGACGCAGGCCATGGCTTGGAGAAGGCCGCTTTCACAGAGTCGGGGGAGGTGATGTCAGTCTTGATGACCTCAACCTTGCTGGCCACACTAAGAATTTGGGGACGACGAAGAGGAGCAAAGTCAACGATCCGGACACTCTCCGCGGACTGTCCACGAGCGAGCAAGTGGGAGACAATGTCGCCTCCTACAAGACCTATCGTGGCGTGTCAGCTACGGTTACCCCTTTTCATGTTTCTTGTGCACGAGGAATTTGGAGCGGGCATGGCTCGTAAAAACAAGAAAATACTAACCGGAACCGCCCACTACGATGTACCGTCTGTCCATCTTGGGTGGGAGATGTTTCTTGATATCGACGGGGTTCTTTTTGACCCGTTCATATGTCTCCCGTATATACTCCTTGCTCCAGCGATTGGAATTGGGTGACAGTTTCAGAGCTGTGGGTGGCACCGTTCGCATGGTCCTGTTGACTCCATATACCCAAAGCGCGCCGACGATAACGACTGCAAGGCTCAGTGGCCAAAGATCAAGTCCTTCCACCATGATTTCTCATGGTTCTTGATGGCCTTGTCGTTGGAGTAACTCGGAGATGAGAGATCCCGTGGCCTGTCTCGAAGGTCGGAATCCTTTAAAAACGTTGTGCGTCGTAGATAGCAGCCGTAGTAAGCAAGCAGTACAACCAGACGCTCTACTGCTTACTGCGCATCAAGATGAAGCCGTTGCCGATGCTGTTTAATCACAGATCAGGGTCCACGCGGGTCGTTGCGGTTAAATCCCCCTTTTTGTTCATTAATATCCGCGTATCCGCGGTGCTCATAGTCCAGACCATCTGTCGCCTCAATGAACACAGTAGGTTGGGCGCCTGAACAAGGATCAAGTGTGTAGATCTACCGGTCGCTGCCAGATGGAAAATCACTGATACCCTTCTGAAGCCGCGGCCCGCCCGGTCATTGATGCGCTCCAGGTTCTGTTGCCTACGGACCGAAAGCGCCGTAAAGATTTGACGATCCATTGAAGGCAAACATCGGGCTTCATTATCACTACATTGCTTTTGAGTTCCATGATGTTTTCTATCATGAAGACCATGTGATATGAGGCAAACCAAACACAAGCGTTCTGGTTCACATCAGAAGTCATGTGGAGGGAAGCATAGGTACACATTGCTCGCCAAGGCCCCTGTAGTTCACTCACCCTGGAGGCAGCATTACGCTCAACCGGCTTGACATGGCGGCCACACAAAGGGACAGCGGTGCGTGTCGCAAAATATTATCAGAGTATGTACAGTGAACTCTTGTCTGAACACAGCGCGCCGGCAGCTGATGTAGCACAGTTCAAAGCTTCGTCTCGCCTTGTGTGGACTGATAAAAGATCGTCAGGGAGCCCGCTGGATGTCAGACGAGGCAGCGTGGCTACCATGTCTTTTTTTTTTTGTTATTTTATACCATCGCGGCAGTGTGGGAGTGTGCGCACAAGGGGTTGCAGGGTGTGTACAAACACTCTCCAGGGGCCGAGCTTATGAAGAACATTCATTTATTTGCCCTTCGTCACGCTTTTATGACTATCGCTCGCTCAAACTTCGTGCTCGACTGCTCGGCGTTTGGACATCGACTGACGTTGGGCAAGGCGTGGTCGGTTGTCCGGTGCCCCCCCCCCCCCCCCGAGATGAGGTTGCAAAACGCTGGAATGCGTCGAGACCAGTCCGGTTCGTCGGATCTTCAGCGCATCTCGGCTTGCGATAGCGAGGTGAACCATCGCATCAAATACTCGCCGTGACGAAAATCACAGGCGACTCACACAGAGTCGATCACTTGGAAGCCCCAAACGATAGCCACATGATTCGTTTGGTCAATTTCTCATGTCCCACAGCAATCCGCACAATTTTAGCGAGAAAATTTGTGTTGGAGATGCCGACCCGACGTTGTGGAATCGCAACCCATCCGGATGATCCAGGTCTGCCAGGGAGAGCCGCGGGAGAGAGACACGGGTCCCAACCATGATGTGCAGTGAAAATGGTACATATGTAGTTCGACGGGGGAGCTCCTGGTGAACCTTTCACTGTCTCTTCCCTCTACGAGCAATTGTGCCCCTCTGATTGGCCCCCATCGTCATCAGGGCAGTGCTTTAACACCGGGGGCGCTGCGCTGTGCGCTGTGCGCCTGCCCGCCTGCGCCGTCCACTGCACAGCTGCAGCGTCGGAACTTGCCTGATCACCAACCTACCGCCAAAACCAGGTGGGACCGTGAATGATGGACGTGCCTTCTGCCACGTGCATCACGTGTGGAGCTAGATAAACAGCAGATGGTGCTGATGATATTGAACTGCCAGCGACAATGGACGGAACCCCCAGCGGCTTGGACGGTTTCACTGTCACTGAAGGATCCTGCAATGCTACACTACAAAATATTGTTGTTGATGCTGTGTCTTTTTCTTGGTGTTTTGACATTGTTGGATCGATTTCCTGGGGGGGCAGACAAACTAAGCTAAAGAGGAAGCTCCACAACTGAACTCGATCTACGCAGCGATTGTGATTAGCGGTGACTTTTACGAGACGGCACTACAGCTCACCCCTGCAGTGGTTTGTTCGTTAGCGCGGGACTTTGACACGCACTTTACGCAACCTATCACCATGCCAGCAAATTTAATACAAAAAGTAATATCATCCGGATGCGATTTGAATACTTTCATTGTACAAGTTATACACTTTATCCAATTCTTTGGTTTCGCATGTGGTTTTCCCATCGTTTTTCTGTGTATCTTGGGCAAACTCCCGTCGCAAGAACCGCACTAGCAACTGAATCAAATCAGCATTGAACTGTATGTACTGCCAGGATACATACACCTCGCCTCGCGACTGCGACTACATGTTAGAAATGTGGGACTTAGGTAGGTAGGTAGGTACGGAATGCAACAGTTCGTCCCAAGTTCGTGTTCGTTCGATGGACAATGGAATTGCTTTGACCGCCCGCGCTTGAGCATGACTACAAAAATGCCACGGCCATGCCAACCCGCGCCGGAAATAGAGGAAGGCGGGTTGTTAGGCCAACATTTCCATCATCCCATCATGATGCCATCCGAGCAACTCCCAAGCCAAGAAAGGGCCATTGGTGCCGCATCTGTTATCATTCTTGGTTGGCCCACGAACCCACGTCCCTTCGGGATTTCCCTTTCTTGATCCACATTATTTGCACTGTGATGTGACCGCCCTGGCTTGGCCCACGTCTGATATCGGTGTCACAAGTTTTCTCAGATTTTTCAGAGAGAAATATAACGATGACGCTACCATCGCTACCAGAAGACGTTTCACCCATCGGAGCCATGTCGAATCGAGCAGCCGCGTGACCGTAGAAGACGGGCCAAGGAGACAGAACCGAGAATTCGGGAACAAAATGTTTGCATGGGCTCATTTAACCAGCTGCACGCTAGCATCGGTGCAAATCGGGGTTCCTGATGGCTGTCTCTCCTCGCGTCCAGTCTTTGGGGAGTTGCCGGTGGATCGTGAAAACGAAGGTGTCTTCGTACTCTTACTCTTGCCCCACCGCCGAAGAACAGGCTCAGGTCTTGGGGCGGTCCTGAGCGGTTCTGTCCTGGGTTCAGCGCTCTCGGGCGTCCAGTCCGGCAGTCGCACCAGCCACAATTCTACCCACTGTCCAAGAATTGCCAAGCCACCTAGCGTTGCAGCGGATTTGCAAGGGGTCTTGTGCCGTTACCGTAGGTTTGCAGGGACGGAGTGCAGTCGGTATCAGTCGCTCATTGTGAGTTCGCGCTCTATCGTCGCCGGTGTCGCCCTCTTCCCGCCTCTGATTTTCCGCCTCTGGCCATGTAATAAATCCAGGCCGTAAAAACGCGTGCCGGGAGCCGGGATCTATGACACTGTGTCTATCCCCGGTTTGTACACCTCTACACCAGTACACCTGGCTAGGTACCCAGGTCCCAGGCGGCTACCTACAACGTTGACGGTGTGCGACCGTGACCCGGACGCAGCAGGTGGAAAGGCCGAGCTCCAATAAACACGCAGCAGCAAGGAGCAATTAAACCCGGCACTCGTCCTGCGTGCCTTCCCGTTTTGGGCTTCTTTCGAAAAACCGGGGGTGCCGTCCCGTCCCAGAATCGTTTCATTTCAGGTTCTCGTCGACACCGACCGCCGCGGCCTTCCATTGCACTTAATACCCGCCTCTCCCTTCTTATCTCTCCTCCCTCTCGTCTCTTCGTAATTTTTCCGTCTGCTTGTTCTGCGAACGCCACATATTCCCCGCCTTCACCATTCTCTCAGATTTTAATAACTAATCCAAGCAATATCACGTCCGGGTTTTCCGACATCGATACATAATAGTCTCTACTTCACACCACCACCACAACAACAACAACCTCAACTCATCACACACTCTCCTCCCATCGCCAGTCACCATGCGTCAGAACATCATCTTCGTCGCGCTCTCCGCGCTCACCGCTGCCGTCGCCGCCCAGTCGTCCAACAGCAACCTCACCGTCCCCGTCGACTCTGTTAACCCGACCTTGAGGAGTATGTAACACAGTTTTCAAAAGTCGTGTTACCTCGAGATACTAACACCGTCTTGTCATCAGACCAGTGGTGTGTTGCCCAGTACAACACCTGCAAGATTCTTTGCGGCATGTCTGTCTCGAAGAACGACTGCGACCCGGTATGTTTTGACCATCTGAAGTACCGCTCATGGAAGCATCACTGACCACATGTTCCCTCTTTACTTATAGACGACGCTGGAATGGGAGTGCACTTGCAGTTCTGGCGTTTCCCCAGCTGTTGAGGATTACGAACAGACTGTACCTTTTGTAAGTGCCCCTCGATTTTTGTTCTGGAAGCAAGGTTTCTGACGCGGCGCCCTACAGCTCATGTGTGAATTCGCCTTCGACACCTGCATCGCCAACCACCCAAACGATTCCCAGGGTCAGGATAAGTGCGAGACGGACATCAGAGACAAGTGCGCTACCAAGCCGCCTGCCGCGATCAAGGTCTCCTCGTCTAGCGCCGCTGCCACCACTTCCGCTGCCAAGCCCACCCAGACCAAGGACACTGCCGTTGAGACTTCCGCTGCCGCCGCTTCCTCGACCTCTGAAAGCTTTGCTGCTCCCACCAACGCTGCTGCCTTCCTCGGCAACGGTGTTGCTGCTGCCGCTGCCGGTGTCTTCGCCGCTGCCCTTCTCTAAGCAGTGCACCTCATGAAGGAATGACGGACGTTTGATACCTCGATGCTTCTCAAAAGTTTACTTTTAGTTTGCTTTGGATGCGGCGGCGTTGACGGTTGTATTCAGTTCTTTGTATCTACCCAAAAAGGACCCTCTCGGAAGGCTTGTAATCACGCATACATCGCGGCGGCAGTATCCACCTTGACACAAGGCAATAAGCTGAAGGGAAGCATTAATACGTACGCAGAGCGCCTAATGAGAGGAGGTCCGGTGTGATTAACAGAGCAGAAATGGGCGATTTAACGCATATCTTGGGTGGCAGGAAAGTACATGTGGGGTCTTGTACGTGCGTAGTTTGGTGCCCGTTTGGTTTGCGGATGAGAGACAGTCAAATACCCTTTATCTTAATTCATAGTTGTGACCCTCTGTCCATTGTTTGAACCTCATTGTGAGTGCCGTGCCTTTCAATCCGAGAGAATGGGATATAAATAACTTGGTCAGTTGTCCTTGATGGCCTTTGTCGGCAACTGGTTGTCTAATAAGCCCTTTGTCTGCATTGACTTTTCGCTGATAGAACTCTGGACAGAATCCTACTCAGCGAGATGGGTGGTTGCTTTGAAACAATGCGATTGTGGAAATAGAATTGCTATTTCCTGGCCCGCTTTGTCAGTAACTGGTTGTTGATATAGCCCTTTGTTTACATGTGAATTGTTGCTGATAGAACTCTTTGGACAGTGCCGTACATAGCAGAAAGGCTGACTGCTTTTAAACAATCCGATTGTCAACATGGTGTTTCTGTTCATACCTCCTTGCTGTTCTATCATCTTGTTCCGATTTTTCAACCAGTAACATACATATCTTGACAAGTCCGATAACAGCTGACATATTGTCACAACAAAAATGCCACCTAAACGAGCAGCAAACGGAGCGGCTCCCAACCAGCCAGCCGCCCAAAGACAACGATTAGCACCAGCAGCTCCTTCTCCTTCTCCTCCCCCTTTCCCTCCTGCCCTAGCCCCTAGATCACCCACTATAATCCCGGAGGAGATCAAAACGCAGCTTGTGCTCGCCGCCCTGACCACGCACGACGATGTCTGCGCTTTCGAGCTGTTCTGCTCAGACTGGAAGATCTGCAATCGACAGCGAGAAAAGCCCCAACTCGAGGAAATCCTGAGGAAGCTGAGAGTGGATGTGTACACGCCAAGCTCGCAAACACTAGGAGTGCAGGCGGGGCAGGGAGAAGAACAGTTTTATGGGGAGCTGAAGAGTTATTTTGCGGGACACTCGATGAGAAGAACGCAATGTCCACTCTTTGGGGACGGAGCACATGGGTTCGAAAACAAACATTGTGAAAAGTGCGGATGTGTTCCGTTCCAAAAGGAGGTCCTGATGGAAGGCGTTGGGGCGTGGGATACGGATTGGGAGGGGAAGTTGGATCCGGAGGCAAGGGGGTGGGAGGGAGCAGTCTGGACTGGGAGGCTCAGGAAGGGAATGGGTTATCGTGGAAACGGAAGAGATGGGAGAAGAAAAGAGGTTGAGCCATGGGACCAGATGGTTGAGGAGGCGAGGACTACGGGTATCAATGCCTACATGACAAGCATAAGGAATACGAGGATGGGGAAATTTTTGGCGAGGGAGGTGAAGAGAGAGAGAACGCTCAGGTCGGACAGATTGGTCGTTTTGAATCAGAGGGCGACGAAATGGTTGGGAAGATTTACGCAGAGAGGGTTGGGAAGACGGGTGCGTAGCGGGCTTGAGGGGATGATCACTTGGGGAGACGAGATGGTTGGACTCTTGCCTTTCATCGAAGGGTTCACGGAGAGGTTTGACGACAACGGTTATTTGAGGGTGGCCACCGGTGCACCGGCGTCCTCGGCTGTCGCCGCTGCCGTCAAAGCCAGACCCTTTAACCAGGTAAAGAAACATCTCTCCCCAGAACCTCCTAACCAAGAGCCCTGGGTTCTATATAGACGTATCCGCCATCTCATGATCAACAGCGACCCCTATCTCAATTTGGAAGTAGGTATTGACTACCCCCGTTATGGTATTATTCCTCCCACAGAACCACCGGCCGCCACAGTGCTGGCTAATATGTCAGGGGTCCGAGACCGTGTGTATTTTGAGCACATGGTGCCCTTGTACGTTGATTATCAGGCCTTGACAAATCTCGAGACACTCTACCTCGATTTGAGGCACGTTACAAAACGCAAATTCGGCACCACGCAATTCCAGATGGAAGAGGTCGTACAGCTGGCTCGAAGGCTCGAAGGAAAGAACCTGCGATTGCTCGTCATTGCGGGACTGCGAACTGGAGGGGCGTATTGGTGGGGGGAGAGAGAGCTGAACATCGAGGAAATCGAGGGATTTGAGATCCAGAATCCAGCGGACTGGAGGAATGTTAACTGGCTTTTGGAATTTAGAGGAGCGTTGAGGCCTGGGGGAAAGCTGATTCTGGTGGATTCGTATTTCAATGATTTTCCTTGGCTTCGACATTGGCCGTGGACAAATCCGTTGAACGCGGATGGGCCCATGCCACAAGGCCATGTACCTATGGGTGGGTTCCCGGTTTTCGTGAACAATTTCATTGACAACGAATCTGATAGCAACGAAGATGATGACAACGAATTTGATGACAACGAAGATGATGACAACGAAGATGATGACTTGACGGAGGAAACATCATCGGAGGAAACATCATCGGAGGAAACATCATCGGGGGAATCAATATAAACGACCAACGGAGCGTGACAGCCCCCTAGCCAAAGCAACTAAGAAAGAGGTCTGGCTTATGGTACAACAACAAAGGCAACAACAACGAAAATAATCGAAATGAGACGTAGCACATTTGAATAGAAGATCGGAAAGGTCAGGCAGTACGATAGTTAGTAGTATATAGAAACAATTAATGACAACTTAAAGATCTGAGATGAGGATGTCAATTTTGAAAAGATAGGCCAAAGAAAAAGTCCGAATGTAAACAAAGAAACTGGACAAAGGCTGACATAAACGTGGACTGTCACTCTGGCTGATGTACGTGGTGATCGTTGTGTGTCTGCTTCATGTATAGTTGAATGAATGATAGTCCCAATTCCGTCCAGCCAGAATTGACATGTTTTAAATATTTATTTATTTTTTTTTTTTTTTTTTTTTTTTTTTTTTTTTTTTTTTTTATATTGAAGAACTGCCATTCATGAACCCTGTCTCGCCCACCCAATGCACAATGCATTACGGTTCTCACCACCTTTCAGGCCGCCCAAATTAATTTTGGCCTTCTTATTGTTTGAATTGGAAAGGGCTGGTAATAGCTGATATTAGTACTAGTTGATGCACCCAATCTGACCTTCCAACGGCTTCGAGCCTGGCGAGGCATTAAGTGGGTGAAACCATCAATGCAGTCCTGGGGAATCCGTGCCAATATCAACGGGAGTCTCAAAACTACGGCGGATATTTTCCTTATTGCCCATCAAGAAATGAAGCCCTGGAAACTCCCTTCTCATCTTGTGCCAAGGGTGTTTGATGGAGTCGAGATCTGGAGAGTGTGATCGGTGCTGTATAGACCAGATCCCCTGAATCTCCAATAAGGTCTTCATCGCCCTCGGAAGATGAACTCCGGCTCTGCATCATAACGAGGTAAATATCCACAAAGTGTATTCGAACCAGCGTTTGCGCAGGTAACCGCGCAGTGCGATTTGCTCGATCGTTGACATAGTGACATACATAGGTTCGTCAACCGCAGCTGTTCAAGTTCCTGTTCCTGAGTTTGACATCCCGATGCCAAACTGATAGGCACGATACATAACAGGCACATCATGTGCAAAAAGTTCTCGGGCCGGGCCGACCAATACTATCAACTTACAAGATTCTCAGTTGTCCGTACAAAAAGCATTGATCTCGAACATGGGATGCTGGATAACTTGTAAACGTTCAATCATCAATATATGTGACAGGTGCCATGCAATGCGGGGAACGCTTCAGGTTGTTCAGCCCCGGCATTCAAGTATCTTGAGGTGGTACAAGATACCCAACCCGCGCTTCGGGTTTCGTATGGTTCAGTTGTGGCCTGGCTCGTCCGTCTCATTCTCAAAGCCTGAGTGTGGATGCCCAAAATGATGGGATACATAGTGTAGACAAAAATGGGTCCGGTTCGTGATGGTGGCTGTCGAAATGGAGGAATGCGTACCTACGTATTGAATGAACTTGAACATCGAACGCGATAACCAGGGCGACCTTTCTCGTCCACTGAGGTCAGGGTCGTTTGGCGTGGATCGATTGGCTGTGGTGATGCCATGGCCAACGCCGTCAAGCCGTCAAGGGGAATCTGCATGCTCGCTGCAATGCTCATTGGCCAGCCGATCATAGGGATGTCTTTCCATTGTGGGTTGGCAGTTGCTGAAGGTGCGTCGCCAGTCGCTCCTGCCTTGGTGGCAACCACTCATGAGAACTCCGTCGCACACTTTGCATCTGCCATTTGGATCATTTGGACCACTTGGAGAGGTGTGCCTGCCCTGCTTTCGTGCCTTCCATTTGCGACGACTCAAGCCTGCATTCGACTCCCGTCACTCAGTCAGGCTGGCAAGTGGGTGCCGGGCATTATCGGCTATCGACGTCCTTCCGATTTCCAAACCTTCGCCGTCTTTCCTTCATCCCCAAGTCCACGGTTCCCAGTTGGATCGAGGTCCAAAATGCGTGCCATACACCCCTCCGACCCCTCGCCAGACCTTTGCTTTCACTCCCATTCACTCCTCGCCCTAGACAGAGCTCGGATTTGCTTTGCGACGCGCAAGGTCACTCACTCAACCTTCCTTCACGAACCAGTCTTCTTCGCAAAACCATACCTTCCCCGGCTGACAAAGACACGCTGTCGCTTGCATTCCTCACCATAAGCTCATCCTCCAAGAGCGTCACGTATGCAACAACACCCCGGTTTCACAAGGAATCGACAGTTGTGATGGAAAGAGGTTGCTTACAGCGGTCGCAAGGAGTTGTGGTTCGTTATGGCGCCTAGCAAGGACTCAAAGCGGGGCTCGAAAACCGCAGAAAGCAACATCAACAATAGTAATACGTCGAATGCCAACGGAGGAGGCGGCAATGCCAGCAGAGACTCTCGCCATACCGGCCTGTTCTTGCCTCTCTTTGGCTTGCGCCTATCCCCACGCCATAAGCGCCGTATCGAGACCGAGCGGGATCGCATGCTGTCGGATCCTGATCGACACTCACACCTACGTCGCGGACGGGTGACACCTCCAGCGCCAACTGTGGACGTCGAGCTAAAGCCTTTGGATGATCGACAACCGAACATGAAGTTCGCTCTGCGGCCCGGTTCTGCAGTCGCTAAGCTCGAACAATTCGTCCGGCGCCGTTATCAAGACAAGGGTCATCCCATCGCCACGGCTGCTCACTTTGCTTTTTATGTGGACGGCAGAGTACTCAACCCCGAGGATGTGCTCCCTCCCACATCTTTCAAGATCTGGTATCGCATGTCCAGATCTTCTGCCGAGGTTGACCAGTGGAAGTTCAGTCAGTACAAGGATGCGAACAACCAGCCAATTCCCCCAGAGCTTGCGACTCAACTCGTTCAGGCAATCGATACAGGCGGCGCCACGGTAGGCGAGTTGAGACGCAAAATTGCGGCTTTTATGTCCATCTCCGATCCGGACAGGGTGTTGCTGGTGGCTCGAGGGGGAACACGACCAGGTCAGTTGCAGGGAGACAGCTGGGTGGTTTCTGAAATCAAGCGACACTGGCTTTGTTGTTGGATCAGTTATCACATTGCGCGGACGAACGCATATGCTGTGATCAATGGTCTTGGAAGGCGCTACGTCTATCATCCCGAGTCGCATTACTTCTATGACGGCATGAGTGTTAGGCGCTGGCAACATCACCTTGATACCCGCCTGTTTCGGAATGTCCGCTCACGGGGAAAAACTGGTTTCAATGCTCACTGGTCGGAGATCACCTTGACGCTCAACGGTACGCGTGTCAGTAAGACTACACGCGTTTGTTGGGGAAAGACGTACGAGGTCGAACTTTCTGGTCAGGCTGCCAAAATCTTCTCGGCCGAGGAAGCTTGGCTTCTACCAGACGAAGCCTGCAGCGTTTGCCTTGACAGCAAGAATCTTAGCCTCATGGCATACAAGATCACATCTGGATGCAATCACAAGCCAACCATCTGCAACGCTTGTTTAAGCCAGTGGATTGCTTCGGAGCTGGAAACCAAGATGTGGGATCGGATTAAGTGTCCGGAGTGCCCTAAATCTCTTGAGTTCGCAGATGTCCAAAGAAACGCATCAAGAAGCGTTTTCAGACGCTACGATGAGCTGGCAACTCGCGCTGCTCTCGGAAATATTCCCAACTTTCGATGGTGCAAATCGTCCAAATGTAACTCCGGCCAGATAGACGATGTCAGATGCGTGCGCTTCAAGTGCAAGGCCTGTAAGAATTCACATTGCATCAAGCACGACGTACCCTGGCACTCTGGCGAAACATGCGAGGAGTATGACAAGCGTAACACCCAAAAGAAGAAAGACGAAAGGGCATCCGAGGCAGAGATCACCAAGTCTAGCAAAAAGTGCCCATCGTGCAACAAGGCCGTCCACAAGTTTTCCGGTTGCAATCACATTACCTGTAAGTTCTGAATCATCGCAACCCCCCTCCTCGTCTCCCGGATGATCGGTTACTAACTGTATCTCCTGGCAGGTATCTGTTCTCACGAATGGTGCTATATATGCCTCGCCCCGTTTCAGCGCAACGAGCATGGCTTTCTCTACTGTCGTCATAAACCCGAGTGTACGGAGCGGGACCCCTTTGTCGACCTGATAGACCCCCAGAATGCAAACGCCGACCCCCGCACATTTTTCGAAGCCGCCAACCACGGTTTATTCCCGCCACAATTTTTCAGAAACCGCCTTCGAGTTGTCCGCGGCAGAGCTGCCCGACACCATCTTGAGGCCGGAGCCAATGAACCAGGCGTAGGGCAAATGGGACGTAACCCTAACCGCCTTCACCCCGACATGTTTCTCCCTCCTTGGATGCAGGAAGCAGACCGAGGGATGTTTGCGGGTGTTGCTGGTATCGCGGATCATGTTGCAAACGGTAACGGTAACGATCGCGACCCTATGCACGATCTGAGGGTGTTGGCGCAAGATATGAGGGCAGCACGGAGAGAGCGGGCTTAGGTACTCCTTCTCGACGAACCTGGACTCAACGAATACGACATCACTCTCCATAGCTTCAGTGCCATGATCCTCGCCTCTCCAGATATGTGGGCGGCGTTCGTTGCCCATGAATGGACGCGCAGGACTGGCCATCCTCATCCGCCCCCTCCTGGACCCGAAGGAGCTCGCGACAACGATTTCGAGGAACGGTTTTCTGAAATAATGTGGGACTTGTGGCTCGACGTCGTTGTAGAGAGTGAATTGATGGAAGATGATGATGATGAACCGATGTTCTTTGGCCCACCTCGACCTCCGGCTTGGTTTCATTGGGAGCCTGGCCACGGCGAGCCGCCAGTCTTCCCTGCTGGACTTCTACCCATTGGTAGTGAATTTCAGGTAGATGACCTCCTTTGGGACGGTGCATCCCTGATTCTTCCTCAGGGCCCCGTCCCTGAGCCACGCGATGTCGATGATACAGCAGGTCCTTTCTGGGCCCCTGCCCCAGTGACCCTCCGTCAACATCATTTCCTCCCCAGAGAACAACCGACGCACAATGAAGACGAACTTTTCCTGCAAACGCTAGAAGATGACATAACCACACACCAGGTCATTGATCCTCTGGACAATCTCTTATTGGATCGCCCCCCGTGGGCTCCTGACTTCCCTCTACCTCTCCGAGCGTCGATCCGCGATGTGGTAGATTTGGTCGACTCCGAACCCTCTCTTCCCCCTCCAGGCTGGCAAACTGCGCTGACTCTCCTTCGTCCCTGGTTTCACGAAGCGCCGTGGAGATTAGAGCCCGCGACCAATATTCCCGATCACATTGTCGGACGAGAAGAACTTGTGTTGTGGATTGATGATGCTGTGGATGTTCTGATCAGGCGCAACAGGACACTTTTGCAGTTTATCAACTTTGATATCCGTCAGCAAATGGCTGTTGCACCAGACGCGCCTCGACCGTGAGACACGGGTTGAGAAGCGAAGCCAAGCAGCCTGGAATGTGGATTGAGGCGTCCATCAAGATGTGGATGACGGTCGGAAGCAGTATAAACTTTATGACATCGCAACTTGGACCTGTTGTACCTGTAACTATTACAAGTGTTATAACATGAGCTCTTCTCGCTTAGGACAGTTAGCCATAGTGTTGGACCTTTAGCCAGGGTTTTGGCCAAACGAGGTCCTTACCCTTGTCCTTAACTATTTAAAGGATGGGAACTCGAACATTGGTACCGAAGTATACCGATGTGGCGGTGCTATGGACACTGGTTCTTCTCATATCTAAGCTGAAGAGACATAATGGATCGCAATCACTCTCACGCAACATATCCATCCGAAATCTAGTCAGCTCGTCTACCTGCACATACAAAAGATCTGTATTACCGGGTGGACGTACACTGGACGCTATAGTAGAAGCATAATCTCTAATGCACCATAGTGTTTAAGAGGCGGTTACGCAATAACTCCTCAACATGCCCTTGAAAGCTCAAAACACCCAACTAGGGTCAAACACCTATAATCCTAACCTCCTTCCATTCTTAAGTCCATGAGCAGACTAAAACATTCACATACGACCATACCCACTGGAAAACTCGGGATCCCGTCCGCTCTCCCATAGATAAGCCAGTGAGGGCCAGACTAGTAGTTGGGTCGGTGACGACCAGCGAATCCCTGGTGTTGTATGTTTTTCTTCCTTTTTTGTGCTTTTTCGCCTTGGCCCCGGCACTTGTTTTTCGTTCTCGTTTTATAGTCTCAGATGTGTCCTGTCTGATCGTGTTCCTTTTTTTTTTTTTTTTTTTTCTTTCTCGTGGTGGATATATGGGGGCTGTTACGATGTTAGAGGGGGTTGCGGATCTTGGCTTTGCATGTGCCTTGACGCAGGATTCTCGTATTGATGATGGAGCTTATCCGAATGTTGATTAAATCCTAAGAAAACTGAAATTGTACCTGCTTGTGAAAGGACTTTGCGTTATAAAACCGTGCAAAAAGTTGGTGCAATAGTGGTTGTGCTACTAAAAAAAATACAAGGGAGGATAATCACGCTTACGAATGACCTTTTTCGCGGCATGAACAACTGATTTGAACATCCTATTTCAGGCATCTAGTCATTGATCTGGTAAACCACGGCGAGGTAGTTCAAAAGGCTGGAGATAGGCTGATTGGAGACTGTGGGTGTCGGACGGCGCGTTGTCATGGAGTCTGCAGTATCCAGAATCCCGAAAACCGGGCATTGTGGACATGGAGACTAGGAAAATAAAAGGGATGCTGCGACTAACTGGCGGATCTCTATCAGACTTAAGAACCTGGTTCTTTGTTTTACTTAGACACTTAGTGCCTACCAAATCATAAGTATTGGGAGAAGATTAACTTGTCCAGATCCAGCAAGCCACAAGCCAAAGTCAAGTCAGTCAGTCATTTTGCCTCCTTTCGTTCGTTCAGTCTAGGACACAATGCAACAACAACACTTGTCCCTTCGGAAATACCTTCCCACATTGCATTTCCTGTGGCGCATGTTGATGATAAGTCTTGGATGCACATGCAGGACGTTGAATAGCGGAAATTTGAGAGAGCAACGAAGATAAGCGGAGAAAAGCTGCAGAGCACTCTAGCTGTAATGTGCCTCCATGCTTCGCAAGCTGGCCCTCGGGCCCTCTTGCGGCTCCTCATGCGTTACTCTCATCCCGGATCGCCCCCAACACTAGCATAGACTAAGCCCGTACCGTATAGACTCGGGGCAGAGGGTTTTAAGGTCTAGGTTCCCTGGAAATCAAGCATAAGCTGTAAGTATAGGTTGTGTTCGGAGCCGCTGTAGAGCTTTAGAGATAACGTTGCATTACCGTACATGGTCCGCAGCTGCACTCCCTGCACGGTAATGCAATGTTAAGGCTCTTCCAAAAAGCTCCTTACTGCTTTGTGTTCGTTGGTATAGCTGTATTGCTCTACAGCCTTAAATATGGGGTAAAGGTCCTTTAAAATTATTAGAAATCTGGCATATCGCGGTAAGGATCCTGGCCTTCTGATTGGTCAGATGGAGGATTTGGGGTAAGTGCAGGTGGTTGCAGCAACTTGCAGATTTTTACTGAAATCGAGCCGAATAAAAAAAGTGTAACTGTAAGACTGCACCTTACAGCCACCAAAACTGGGTTTTCTCTACAGCAATACAGCGGCTCCGAACACAACCATACTGCCCTAATATGTGCATGATATGCCTACAAAAATAGATGGGGGAGATGTGTTGCTACCCTGGAGGAATGTAAACTCGATTCTTCTAATGTCTCGCCTGTTCCTCATTTTTTTTTTTTTTTTTTTTTTTTTTTTAAAGGCGCCAGAGGGTGGAGATATCTAAAATTACCGACTTGCCTGCAATTTCTGGTGGACATAAATGTTGCAGTATACTTTACAGATCATGCCGGATTTCCAGGGAACATCAAATGTTGTGCCCCGAGCCTGTACGGTACACCACCCACTGCATCCGATCGGCCGTGTTGTGTCGGGTTCATGCTCCACTTTAATCACCGGAGCCACGGAGCCGAATACCGTAACTCGGGATACCGCAAAGACTCGGGCCATTGATTTTCAACTTTCCTGGGAATCATGCATAGTCTGTAAGCATACTGCAACATTCATGCCCGCCAGAAATTATATGTAAGACGATGATTTTCAATGTCCCTACCCTCCAGCGCCCTTGGAAAAAAAAAAAAAAAAAAACCCCAATTTTTTGGGGTTTTTGGGGGAAAAAAAAAAAAAAAAAGTGGAAAGGGCGGGATACTAGAAGAATCAAACTTACAGTGCTCAGGGGTGGCAACATGGCCCCCCTACTATTCTTTGCGGGCATAAAATGTACAGAATTGGGTATATGCATGTCTGATGATGCCTGATTTCCAGGAAAGTTGAAAATCAATGGCCCGAGTCTTTGTGGTACTGACATCCGGAGGATGGATTATGGGTAACATTCTTGTCCCATAGGCGTGGGCATGATTATCCCCTTTCTGGACGTCTGTGAATGTCTTTTTCTTTGTGTCTGTAGCAACAGATTTCTCTGCGTAGATGAATCCTGGAGGGGGCTGAGGCAGAGTCACACATTGCCCCCCTTCATGGTCAAAGCATTTTGTCTCGAGATGCAGCATGACTTTTCAAATATTCCACGCCCGTAGCTGCCATTGTCTGCTGCAGCACCGTGATGCGTCCAGATTGCGCAACTGTCGGGTTTCGTAAGTGATACAATCCTGTAAATATCTAATCAGCGCACCTTGCATGGTGACGGTTGTCAATATAAATACTGAACCTCCTCCTCTCCGATAACCTTTTTTTTTTTATTTCTCTTCTATATTTCTCATCAATAGCAGACCTTACACCCTCAAACAGTAAGAAGAACGAAAAAGATGTCTCCCCAAGCTGATATCAATATGTCTAAGTCTCATTACGGCCAAACGCACACTTCTACCATGACTTCATCATTCTCAGAGGTACTTTGCCATTCGGCCAGCTCGTGCTCAGGCCAGCTTATGCTAACAATCATCACCCCTCCACAGACCAACAACGATGGCATCCGACACATCCGCAAGGAAACCACTCTATGGCCTAAAGTGAAGCAATACCTGCTCTCTCGCGCCAAATCATCAAAGGACCCTAACACCGTCATCCCGCGCCCCATGTGCGCCCTCTGTGATGAAGCAGAGCTCGACATCGCCGGAATCCCGGCCACCGACATCGACCTAGTCCGCTTTGAGGCCGCTCTCTTGCCCTGCGGACACATGTTCTGCATCCCTTGCCTCAACGAATACCAGGACAATTTGCCGGACGCCAGCCCCTACGATGCCGTTTACAACCCCGTCTGCGGCCGCCGCCAGCTCGCGCGCGAGTACAAGTGCCCCGTGTGTCGTGCGGATATGCACCACAGGAAGTGCTGGTGCGAGGTGGGAGCTTGCGGCCTTCCTTCTTCTGACCTTCTCGATGGTGGCGTCGCCGAGTCCGAAGGACAGTGGGCGCCCAGGTTGCTGCACCCTGGAGAGGTAACACAGGATGAGATCGAGGCATTGGAGTGGGTTGATCATAACCCTGCCGTGATGGATAAGAACACTCGCCAGAAGCTTGTCAAGCTGGTGAACGCCGTGCCAACTACCCTTCCGGAGTGGGAGGCTACTGTTGCCTCCATGGACGTCGATGAAGCCGACGACGACGATAACGGGTCATCCGAAGACGAAGACGAAATTGACGACGAAACTGACGACGAAACTGACGACGAAACTGACGACGAAACTGACGACGAAGACGAAGATGAAGACGAAGACGAAGAAGATTGTAGCAGTAACAGCGATGACGATGCCGAATATCCCCACGATATCGAGATGGTCGACCTTACCAGCGAGGACGAACTAGACTGCGGCATTACGCATCGGGATAAAATATTCAAGAAACTCAGCAATCGCCCCATTGGCATTCCCGATGACGCTAATTTGAACAACAAGACCTACCCCATCGCTTTGTGGAATCAGGTGGTTGGCCCCGTGTGCTACAAATGCTATTGTGATAGACTGCGCAGATTGGACCGTGTAGAGTTGCCTTTGTTTGAGATAATGCCTGTTTCGTTGAGGCTCAGGCTACAAAGGATTGGAGAGGAGGAGGAGGAGGAGGAGGAGATGTATCCACGTGCGAGGTAATAAATAGAAGAATGGGAAGGGTTAGTGCTGATGGAAGAAAGAAAGCACGGGCAAGAAGGAAATGCTTTGAGATTATTCGTGGGTTGATGCGCTCTCTTACTGGTTCGCCATTTGGGCCCCTTTGAGAGTTGCTATCACGAAAGTATGGCTGTAAACTGTTGATGGTGGATGCTGGCTGTTGGACTAGAAAGACATAATTGTCTGTAACGGAAAGTGTATGGATTGGCGCAGATAGACCTGGGAAGGCACGAGCCAAATTTAATAAAGTACGAGAGCCATGATGATGCTCAAGTTGATTTCTGAACCCGTTTTGAATATCGGCTTGGATACGACCAAAAAGCAAAGCGATTGCGTGGATTTGACAGAAGACGAACCATTTCTCTCTCATAACAGAGACTTGACGCGAGCATCTCATTAATGTGATCTGACTTTGATTCTGATGCCATGCTCACCTGCAGACTGTCTTGCCTCTTGCTTCTTCCCCGATGAGTGATTGTGTTGTCGAAAATGCATAACAACGGGAGACAAAATGAAGGAACTTAGTTACCATAGAAATTCCTACCAACACTTTACACCCTCATGCTATTTTGCTTGGTTTATCTCGCCCCGTGGTCATACAACTGTTGAGTGTCCCTCCCCCCTCTCTGCCCGTCATTGCAGTCAGGCAGTTTCCTTTTCCCAAAACGGACATGTTCACTTACACGCAACACCCCCCACTTTCTCAGCCCCCCCCCCCCCCACAAGAATAATCCCACCACCGCCCCTACCCCACCCCACCCCACCCCACCCCACCCTCACGATCCCACTGCATCCAAAAAAAAAAAAGAAAAAAGAAAAAAGGTGCTTGAAAAAGATGAAAAAAACAAATCACTGCGCCAGCCGCGAATCGAACGCGGGGCCCATCGATGGCAACGATGGATTTTACCACTAAACCACTGGCGCCTGGTGTTGTTGATGAAATAGTTTGTCAATGATAGACTTATATAAGTAGAAACAAAAAGAACAGAAAGAACCTGGAGATGCAAACGCCAGACAACCACCGACCGTGGCCGCTAGGTTCGGGGGTTTAACAGGATACAGCACAAAGCAGCAGGGAGGCGGTCCCTGCATGTATCTATCTATGTATGTACGTACGTGTGTGTGTGCACGACCTTGGTATTTGGAGAGTACTGCGGTAGCAATAAGACAAGATCAAAGTATTTGAAGTGAGTTAATGGAAGCAGCACAATGTGTAGTGGATCAGCATATAAAAGGTTCGTATGTAGTTGAAGGATCACAACTCAGAGGTACTCGATTCATGTCGTTGTGTACCGACTGGTAAATGTAAAATCGATGGATGTTTCAATTTCCTGTGGACTGGCTTGGAAGCGTAGTAGGAGGTCCTGCCGCTGGTAGGTGTGCTCGGTATTACACATGCCCGCGTGGAGGAGGTTGAAATGTAGGTAGTGTTGTTGGAACCATTTGAACCAAGATGAGTACCTAGGTGCACAGAAGGGAAATAAGAGTACAGTCGGTCGACTTAACCCTAATCGATATACGGGAAACCAGCAAAGCATTCCTGGGAAACTGGGGTAGTCGCCCATGTTATGGCATATCCTGATGCAGAATGCATCTTGACGGGAAACGCTTCATTCGCTGCCTTTCATCCTGTGTTGTCCTGCTTTCGATTCCCGGTTTTCTTCCTCTTGGAAAGGTCTACGGCTTGAGCCCTTTGCACCGATTCTGGTAAGAACTCGGCTTGAGGACTCGGAACCAGGACGACGAGGACGGGGAAGAACCGCCGGAAGAAGAAGAGGAGCAAAAACGGGCCCGTGATTATGTCCCTACCGAATTGGACCAGACCGTGCAGCCCGATCATGAAACTCAACAGGCACACCAGGCACAAGCAAGCAATCATCAAATCTACTCTACAGTCGTCTACTCTAACACCATCTATGCCGTGCGGATGACGCCCTTTTAGCTCCTCCTTCAATCAGACAGCGATAAGCCACCCAGGCAGATTATATGTACCATGGGAGTAAGCGAACAAATGCCCAAGTAATCTATGTAGATGTCCATAAAACAAAGCAAGATCTGCCGTAAAGCCGGCAAGATATAGAATGCAAGGAATGCCACCAGACAATCCGAGAGACCGAGAACGAAAACCCTGCTCACATAAGATGCAGCGTGATAACGGAAGCAACAACCCAGCTTGAGGTGGGCTTCCAAAAGATATGTCCTGCAGTCAGAGCTGATCATCATCCGAGTAGATCAATCACCTCTTCTTCCGCTTAATAAACGGATCAACAGGCGCCTTCTTCTTCACTATCGGCGGCGGTCTCTGTTGTTGTTGCTGCTGCTGCTGGTAACCTGTACCACTACCACCCAGTCTGCTTGGTCCAGTTGGAGGACCGGGTCGAGAAGGACCAGCAGGTGGTTGTCGCTGTTGCTGATGGCCCGGATACGGAGGCGGAGCTCCTTGTTGAGGACGAGGTTGGTATTGAGGAGGCTGCTGAGGTTGATAGTCGAACTGCGGCTGCTGCTGCTGCTGCTGCCGAGCAGCCGGTGCTCTGGTAGGGGGTGCCAACCCCAGGACTTCCATCGCTGAGGGGTCACTCGGCGCCTGCGGCGGTGGTCTTGGTGGGAGGTTGTTGGTATTGGGGTTGTAGCCCCTGGGCCCCTTGGGGGCTCTGCTGGCGATGGGGTCGATGTGTTGCTGTGATAGGGAAAATGTCAGTCAATCTAAGCTCATCATACGTTACTGCTGCTTGTCCCGGTATCGAATACTACGTACCTTCTTGCCAGGTTGATCACCCCCGCCTCCCTCATACGGCCTCTTCTTTACCCTCGGCGTGAAAGTCGTCCCCTGAATGACCGGCAAGCCTTCCCTGTACTGTGTTGGCTGCGGCTGCTGCGGGGCAGGCGAACTTCCGAACCCGTTCCCGGTATGACTTGGAGTATTCCGTCCGGAAGGAGGTCTGGACGAACCTATCGCACTGCTGCCGCCGACAGCAGCAGCCGGAGGAGAAGACCCCCTGAATGACGATCGATCCCCCATTTGCACATCGCTATCCTCGTCCTTCACCTCGACCACCTCCCGCTTGATACCACTTGGCGTACTTTCCCTGGTATTATCAGAGCTAGTAATCGCCAGAGCCTCGAACGCCGCAGCAGACAGCTGTGGCCCCGTCTGGCCTAGCATTCCCATGATATTTCCCGTGGTATACCTATCGCGTCGCTTAGAATCCTCAATGAGCTTCGCCCAGAACTCACCCTGCATGAGAGCGCGGGAGTCACCGAGAATCCACAGTGAAGACCGCGCACGCGTGAGACCGACGTTCATACGACGGATATCCGTCATGAAACCAATACCACCTGTGGGGCTGGCACGAACGCATGAGAAAATGATGATCTCGCACTCTCGTCCTTGGAAGGCATCAGTGGTATTGAACTCGATTTCGTCCGTGATGGCATCGCCGAAGCGCTGGGCAAACTGAGACCGCAGCCGGTACAGCTGGGCCTTGTAAGGAGTAATAATGCCAATCTTGCCCTTGAGGTCGACATTGCCGTAATCGGCCTTGAAACGGCGATAAAGTTGCATCGCGACCTTGAGTTCTTCTTCGTTGACCAGTGACTGATTCTTTGGTCCCCGCTCCTGCGAACCGCGGACGTCGAAGAAGCGGTACGGACCAAGCAAGGTACTGCGGTGCCAGGGCTGGAGGCGCGACTTGGCCATGTCGTCACCGTCTTGTAAGAGACCTTCGTAAAAGGCGGCTCTGGGAAAGGAGCTGATTTCAGGATGCATACGATACTGGGTGTCGAGGAGGTGTACGTCCTTCTCGTGATTCTTCTGCATGCGGACGAACAAACTCTGGTCGTAGCCGTACCGTGCAGCAGACTGCGAGAGAACGGTAGGTGGTAACTGCTTAGGATCACCGACAAGAATGCACTTGGAGCATCCGTACTTCAAGGGAATGAGCGCACTGAGCTCCACACACTGCGCCGCCTCATCGATGATGACCGTCTCAAACTCCACGTTCAAGTTCTTGAACATCTCGTGACCGCTACCGCTGAGAGTGGCGCACAGCACCTGAGCCTTGTCCAGAATCTCCTGCTGGACCTGTCGGCGTTTGATTTCGGTCTCTCTGGCAAATGTGTTGCCGCTAGCTTTATCCGCATCGATGCGCGCTCCGATGTGCGCCTGGCGCCGCTTGAGTTCGTCGAACTCCCGCTGATATTTGTTGACCAGCTGCCTGTCGTCAATCGTGCGCGCTGCTTCCAGTTGAGGTCTGAGTTCGGCAATCTTCTGCTTGATCTCGCCCGCTTCTTGGTGCAGCTTCTCCCGGTCAGTCGGGCCTTCATCCTTGTTCAACTGAGCCTCCAGTTTCGCCTTGACCAGCTCATCAAGCGTGACATCCTTGACTGCGCTGTTGATGGCATCGCTGCGACCGAGACGGACCACCTCAATTTGGTGAGTTGTTCCGTTCTGGGTCTTGACGCCATTCTTCAAGCGCAACACCAGTTCGTCCACAGCGGCGTTACTGGGCGCGCAAACAAGCAGCTTCTTTGCTGGAGCATTGTTCTTCGCAGCTCCGAGTCCCGGACGCCCAATGGCCACACCAGCGGTAGGGTTCTTGAGCACGCCGGTCAGAAGACAGCCAACCATTGCCACAATGGTCTTAGTTTTACCGGTACCTGGAGGACCCTGGATAAGGGTGAACCCATCGTTCTCCTTGGCGTTCAGGATCGCCTTCGCTTGACCTGGGTTAAGATTCCAGTTTTTCATGGTGTTCTTGATGTTCTCCTCGCCAAAAGACAGCATAGGAGACGGTTCAGCCCTCAATACCTCGTCCATAAGATCATAGTATTGTAAACTTTCCAGGGCGGCATACTCGCGTTCAATGGTCGTCATGTTGGTGATCTTGACAACGGTAAACTCGGAGCCAGGCAATAGTGCAGGTAGAATTTGGTTACCTTTGGCATTCAGGCGGTAGACGACCTCCACATTGTCCTTTTTGTAAGTTGTCTTCCAGATACGCGAAAGACAGTGTAGTTCTTCAGGCTCTTGAAGCGGGTTTTGGCCCTTGGAAATGATGACAATATCTCCTTCAGACAATTGACGGTCTTTGTTGATTGCAACTGGAACCGACGCCGTAACTTCCATGAACTTGTCGACTGTCATGCGACTAAGGACCTTGATGCCAAAGGGCTTGGACGTGGTTTCATCCTTGGCTGTGACAAATGAGCGCCAGGCTTCATTGATGAGCAACGGAAAGAAGGTTTGCTTGTAGCTGACCGGGTCCTGGTAGGTATCCGAGACGTGATCACAACGGTACCCGTTCGGCGGATCGTTACCTTCGTGGAAGATGTCCCACTCCAAGATGGCCTGGTGCAACACATCCATAGGGGGAATAAGGCGAGCGCGCATATCCTTGGCGGACCGCTCGATCTTGACCTTCTTCACCGGTCCGCGCATCTTCTCAGCCAACAACCGATGGGCGCGACGCTCGGCCTCAGTCATATTCTTCTTCCCAGCGGCATGGAGTGTGATCAACTCGTCATCGTCAGACTCATCTTCGTCTTCCGATGATGAACCAACCATGATCTCGTCCTTCAGCACTGGGGCGTGGTCTTTGCCACGAACCCCAGCAACACCAGCCAGACCTGAGCCTTCTCCCTGGACCAGCTTTGGTGGCGCACGCAGAGCCTTTGCCCTCGCGATGGCCTCAGCATCTCGCTTAGCCTTGGCTTCTCGCTCAAGCCGCCTAGCCTCCTTGATCTTGTCGGCAGCCTTTGAGTCGATTTTGGGAGGAGCCTTGGCTGGGGCCTCAGCCTTCATCGTCTCCAACAGAGCATTCTTCCGCCTCTCAGTGGCCTTTTCAAAGGCAGGCGTAAGCGAAGCAATGTGGTCTTTGAGTGATGCCTTTGAGAAATCGAGCTTTGCCTGTTTCATAACCGGCTTGACCTCTTGCTTCACAGGCTTTCCACCAACGAACTGCGCTTCGATGGCAGCATCGTCCCCGAGCGCCTTGAGTAGCTCGATCCGTTGCTCGTTGGTGAGATTCGTCTTTATGGGGTAGTCCGTCCGCCCATCAGTCATCTTCCTCTTCTTCAGCATGTTGTTGAGATAGGCGACTGTTTTTGGCGGAAGATCCATACCGTTGTCTTGCAGACGCTTGATCAACTTCTTGGTGATTTCGATAATACCAGCGATCAGATATTTATCGCGGAGTTGCAACATGTCCACCAAGGGAAGCGAGTGTATTCTCGGCGGCTCCAGGACCAACTTCATGCCCTCTGAGCCGTCGTCACCGTTTGTCGCCGAGATGCTTTGAGGACTGCTAAGTGCCGAAGCCATGAGACCGTCTTGGGCGAGGAGCTTCTCTGCAAGTTCCATCACATCACGACAAAAGTCCTCCATGACCTTCTTGTCCACCTTCACGTGCCAGAGTCTCATGGATCCGAACGAGTGGCCGACGGCTCTCCATTCGCAATCCCACCATCCCTTAACGATAGCATGTTCCGCAGGGGTCAGGGTCTTGCGTCTGAGTTGACCTACGGACGGATCACTTAAGCTATTGAGCACGAATTCACAGCATTTCAACAAGTGTTGCATGTGACTCCACGGATTATTGGAGTCTTTGGCGTTGGTGATATGGTTTACGGCGCCAGTGAAGGCCTCCAGGAACTGGCTGAAGTACTCCTCAAGCATCTTATTCACGGCCTCAGATGGCGTCATCTCACCTGTGATGGCTTTGATCAACTCGAAGCCAGCTTCGCGAATGGCTTCCTCACCGTGTATTAGAGTCGCCACGATGGGCTGGATGGTGTTACTCTGCGGATCCGAGCAGAAACTGTCAAGATCAGCCGGGTTGAAGTCAGACAGACGGCCTAACATTTTGCCAATTGCCGCCGATTGCTGTTGAAAGCGTCTGTTGAATTTTGCATGCTCGTTCTTGAGCTGGTCTTTCCGCTTAGGGATAAACCGTTCGATACTCCTGAGAGGCATCGTAGCTCTCAACATGGCCTTGGCGAGATCTGTTTGTCCGTTCCAGACGAGCTCCAGGAATGACTCCCACAAAGCGCCAGAGTCCCTGTTTACGGCATCTTGAACAGGCTTCTCCTTGACGAAAGCGTCCCACTCCATCAACGTCGCCTTCGCGTCCAACGCCAGGGCAGACTGTATGATAGCTATAGCAGCCTGTGAGAGGCCAACGTTGTACTTGTCCGCGGCCTTGAGTCTGGTCGCGTCAATGATGACTTCCTTGTACTGAATCACTCTGTTGAGTAACTGGTTGACCATGATAAGAGACGTTCCTGTATCAAAGGATGGAAGGCTGAGGTAGCCGTCCAAGCATTCTCTCAAGGTCACCAGACCAGCAAGGATACATGTGGCCTTCGCTTCAGGGGCTGCGCTTGGGTCGACCCGGAGAGTTTCGAAAAGATGCCGAAGAAGAGTTTCGCAAACGTCTGACCGCCGCGCTAACGGAAGGGAACGGATAAAGGCCCTGACCCATTCTGCCAACGCTGGTATTAGTTGACCGTTGTTATCATGGTCCTCGACCATCATGTCCGGCTCAAGAGACTGGCTTAAAAAGGGCCGAAAAGCCGGGCTCTTGAAAATTTCCTCCACAATCATACTGGGGGTGACTTGGTCATAGGCATCCCAAAAAGCCTTTGACGAACGCTCCATTAGCGTACGAAGTGCTTTCAGTATCATGCTCAAAGCAGGGACGTTATTGGTGCCGAGGTTTTCGAGAGCAAGGAAGTAGACATTCGGTTGTACTTCCATACCGCGGAGGTTTTCCAAAATACTCTTTTCACTCATAGCTCGCAAAATGAGGAGGAATCCGCTCCAAAAGCGACACAGCCGCGCCGGGGGCTGTATCCCCCTATGGCCGAGTATATGGGACTTGAGGCCGCTTCTGACAGCCCATTCCCACTCCTCATCGGTGAGGCTTTCCGGTGACATCCGTTGCCATTGTGCCTCTGCAAACGCCCTGTGAACCGGATACTCTTCGAAAAGGAAGTATGTCATGGTCGGAATTGCGCCTCCCACCATCTTCAGCGGCTTCTTAGGCTGGACATGTTCGAATACATAATTGAATATCTCTAGGTTTGCTTTGTTGGTGTTCAAGTATGCCATGCAACAGAGCGATTCGAACAAGGCGAGACACGGCCAAAGTTCGATTCTAACAAGCTTCGTAGTCGGCATGGGACCGTCCCTCTCCAGGATGAATTTGGCTCTCTTGAGGCCGCGCGTGATGCGTTCTTCATCGAAGGCTTCGAGGTTTTTCTGTAGATTCCGCAAGAGCTCGGCGTTGTCTCGGGAAGTGTATCTGTAAATTGGATTAGCTGGGGTCACCAGGCCTACGGTGGATCAAGTAGGTTCTTGCGAATACGCACTGATCAATGGCTCTGATGAATTGCTGGCGTGTCCTATGCCATGTCCGGGCACATTGGTCACATTTTGTGAGAAAGAAGTTGACACGCTCTTTCCACTCGTTGATCCATTTACCAGCCTCTGGCATCACCAACAGAAGCGAAAGGCCGTAGGTAATCCTACGTCTCTCGAACCCGTCAGCAATTCGCTTTTGCTTTTCTGCCACCGTTGTCCCGTTCGCATCGGGGAGGTCTGGCAACGCGTAGTCCGTATCGTCATCGTCGCTGAGCAAAGGGCAAATTGGGTGTGCGTCTGGAGGAAACTCTTCAAAGGCTTGATGCATCTCCATCATAGCCATCTGGACGTCTGCGGTCCCCAGCTCTGGGTACTCCATTTTGTCTGACATCTCGGCGGTCGATTCGAGAACGTAATGGCTTCTGGTGGTTGTCTAGGCTGACGGAGCTGCCGGAGCTGGGAGGGCGAAGTAGGTCGGCGCTTCGATGGTCGCAAGAAGCAACCTTCAGCTCAAAACAGACGGAATGGTTTAGAGAAGCTTTTGCATCGGCAAAGCGGTAAAGGAATGACAAGAATAGTTGAAGCAAGATGCTCCAGGCAACCGGGGACGAGCAGTGATGCTTTGTCGGAGGGCAAAGGCCGAGATGGCTATGGATGCGGGTATCTTTTGCGCCCACAGACCAAGGGTTGGAGGAAAATTGAATACCAATAGGACAGAAGAGAAATCCGCGCTCGTGGGGTTTTATGTTCCAGGCCAGTGAAGGAGTCTGACCCCGTTCTTCTTTCACCAAGCAATCAGTGAAGGCTATCTCCTGTTGTATGTTGGATTTGACGGTGCGGCTGTCAGAAGGGAGCTTCCTCTGACATGCCAGAGCCAGCGTCCAGTGCCTGGGAAAGGAAGAGGAACGCTGTAACGAAACCTAGGTTCTGTTGTTGCGCGTCAATCCAGAAAGGAACCGCGTCAGACCTAAAGTGCGTGGGGCCGCTAAAAGTTGCAGGGGGTAGAGGGGCGCGGCAGGCAGGTCCGACTCGGATGGTCAGAAACAGGCAGCTGCTCAGCAGCTGTTGCCAGTAGCCAGATGGTGAGCTCCTATGGTACGGACTCGCCCAACTCCCCGTCTCTTCCATGAATCACCGAATCTTCGGACATTGAGGTGATTCGCAATCGAGTACTTACTTGGAGCTGTCAATGACGACAACATTTTATGACCAGAATGGGTACATGTATGTTCTTTTGTTAATTACATGCTTTCTATCAGTGCATCACTGGGGATGTGGACATCAGATGAAACTGTGGGAGGGGATCTAGTCTCAAAAGGCCCAGGAAGCTTTCATCCGTCACAACAGTACTAAGAGGGTCCCAAGTTATGGCATGCAAAAGAGTCAGATTGAAAATTATTGCTGTCGGAAAGAAATCAACTGCTTCCGAACCGACTCTTTCCGGCGTTCCCTGTCTATCCATCTCGATGGTCTCCTCCCTTCCCCCGGTCCAGCAGGTGTTCCAACGGGCATTCGGGTGCCTCCCTCCACTCCTTCGTACCAGGCCTTGTCGCCTTCCGGCATTTGAAGCATTGTTGTCCATGACGGATAAAAAGCTGGTGTAAGCCATACTTGAGGTGATCCGGCACTTTCACGTCGCAGTGTCTGAAGCAGTCCTCAGCATTTGCTTTCTCCGGCACCCAGCCGAGCCAGCGACAGAACCGGTGGACATGCGTGTCAACTGCAAAGCAGGGCATGCGAAGACAAAAGAGTGTAACACAGGCGGCACTCTTGATTCCAATACCGGGATACTGGACAAGCTTGGCCATGGCCTCGTCTTTGGTGACGCTGTGCATGTGGTCTAGGTTCAACGTCTCTGGGAAGGCGACTTCTCGCTTACCGCCCGTTCCGTTGTTCTCCATTGCCATCTGCGCCATATCCAACGCAACCATGTCGAGGATCAGCTTGATATGCTTGGCTTTCTGGTTTCCGTTCCCCGAAACCTTGATAGCCTGGGCCAGCTTTTCCTCTGGCTCGCTGGCAACCTTTTCCCAGTTGATGCTCCCCACGCCTGAGCCGTGTTCTCGTAAACCGTACTCTTGAGCTACGTTCCTGATCGCTCGGTCCGCCATGGCCATCAGTGTGTTGCCGCTAATCAGCGTCCGGAGGAGGGCGTCCAATACGCAAGGTACCTCGCCACATCCGGCCTTCTCCAAAGATGCCTTGGGCATTTCCTTGGGTTGCTCTACCTTGCCATGCACGGCTGCCAAGACGCGATACACATCCTCGCATGCTTCAGAGGTAGGAGCCTGGCGATTGGGGTAGGGTGAGAACCCTGGCGTGAGCCCCATGGGATTATTTGGGCCCCTTCTCACTGGCATTCTGTAGTCAGGGCTGTCACGGTCCACAGTGGCTATTTTTGTGGCGGTAACCTTGGTTGCCTTCTTGCTGGTCTTGACATTAATCTGTCCATTGCCGCTATCGAGGTTTTTGTCCGTTTCTGTATTTGGTCTCTTGGAAGACGACTTGGTACCCCGTCGATCCCGTTCAGTGTGTTCCTCGTCTTTGTCGTCGTCGTCGTTGGGGGTGTTCACCTCAATAGTGTTATCCAGAGAAGTGCCCGTGATGTTCTCTACAGCTTCTGTCGCAGCTGCATCTTCCGTCCGATCCTTGATGATGGCGGACTGAACCTTGATCCGGCGTTTGGTCACACTCCGGGTATGATGTACCGAGATATCTACAGGTGTAGTCACTTGTAGGGGCCCTGTACCGATCGGCGTCTTCTGCGCCTTCACATCCTCGGTCCGAATCTTTGTACTTTCAAGCAAAGTTTGACTCTGGCGTTTGGCCATACTTCGCGTTGAATACACCGGCGCATTGGAAGAAATGCTCAGCGAATCTGGCGTCTCTGGAGTTGTTCCAGGGGTTGGCAAAACGCCCATGCTAGGAGGCAAGGCATCCCGACCACCTATGTAGTCAACTAATTAGCAGGCTGAAATCGAGAGCGAAGAAGTAAGCGAACCTTTGAGAGGATGCGCCGGCGTGGCATGTCCCCGCTTCCGTTTCCCTCTCGTCCAGGATTCAGCCTCAACCGAAGCTACAATAGTCTCAGATACATGATCTGGAACAATGATCGGATTCTGGAGGGGGTTCGCAACCACGATGCGTTCCTCGGTGTTTACTTTGAGCCTCTTGGCGGCTGAACGGGTTTGGATTCTCATCGCAGCGATTGACGCAAAGTTGCTTTGTGAGTAGTGTTCCACTTGCTAGCTAGGAAACCAAAAAAATGATTGTGTGCGTATACACTAGAGTTAGAGCGATCGCTTGAGGAGGAGCGAACAATGGGCGTGGGATGTGAACAGGGAGATGCACGTTAAAGTAGCGAACAACTCTCCCCAAGTGGCAAAAAGGAAGCTGCCGGATGAACGTGCATGAACAATGTCTCATCGGCACTGTGACATCAAGAGTTCATCTGTAATCCGGTGTTTATTCATGACTGAATGACTGCTAACTATGACAAGGGCTTGGTAATGGGAAAAAAGAAGGCATTGGCTGGGTATTTTTACAATGATCATGAGCAGTTCTTAAGGAGTACTGGTGTACTTGCTCTCGTTTTACTTTCACAGACTGAAACACCGCACGATGTTAGCAGAAATTCAACAACGCGAGGTGTGATACATCGAGGTATGAGATATCCAAAGCTTCAGATAGCATTTTTCTCCGCAGCAGAATGCTAGGCAGTCAAGGTTTTGATAATTGTCAAAACATCATGGAAAGGGAGGGAGGTGATGATGAAAAAAGAGATTGGTAGCTCACCCTCAGTATGGATGCCTTGGCTTCAAAAGGCTGTCCTCAGCTGCATGTCTTTGGCAGCGCAATACATACATGTATTGTTGTTTGTATATCCAAACATCAGAGTTCAAAGTTGAGTCCAGGAGAGGGAAAATGGGAATGGAGATGAACGAGAGAAGCAAGTTCAGGTTTGCGAAAATTGAACGTGAGAGTGGGGGCGCGATCGGTGGGGCCGGCACCGGGATGTTCCGAGGCGGAATTACCTACGACATTTGGCTTGGTCCTGATTCCACTTTACCCCTAACCCTTGCCAGCGTGGGCATGGATCAGGGCATCGCCTTCTTGCCAGTCTCGCAACTCCAAGCCCGTATCAAAAACCAGTCGCTGTCGGTCTCAAAGAACGAAGTGCACCTTGGTCGATTGCTACGATGATCCTGAGAAGCGTGCAGAGAGAATCCGCAGTCACCAAGTTATGGGTCAACAGCTGGCGAAAATGACCTCAAGGCCTGAGCGAAAGTGCCGATGATTCACCTCCAACTCACTCGAGATGTCCTTTGAGTCCCAGAGAGAAACATGATGGCTCGTTCTAGAGATGTGGCCGCGGAGGTATTCATTGACTTTCCGTGTTCTTCAATGGGAAACATCTCTCATATCCCGATAACCTTTGACTTTGTTTGGAACGCTTAGGCTCTTAGGTATTCGCTACCAACATAGATCGCATCACTTCTCTGTATGAGCGCCTTCCATCCGATATTCTGTTTGCAAACAGCCCAGCCGTGAGACCACCGGGTTAGATTACGATTGCTGTGGCGACGGGAAATTAATATCGTCTTCTGATTCATCCCTTCGTCAAGGTCTCCTGCCTGATGGAGCGACTTGCGTTTGTATCTCAGATTCTTTGCGTGTTGCTCCATCCATCTCGACGTCTATAAATCTGGGCTGTCCTCGACTCTTTCTAGATTCCAGACAAAGCAGGTGTCACTGTCACTCACTCCTCTTGCGTGAGCTTGTTTCTTGTATGAAATCCCTTCTCGTTCCAACATCTTGATGACATTCAGTCCTTGTTCACCCTGCACCTTTCTTTCCTATCATACTGCGATTGTACGGTAGGACGGATATTTATTGCGCCGTGTAGAGGGTCGGATTGTAATATCGAGGCGGACTACGTATTCTAGCAACATTTCAACCTTGACGGGGTGGTTTGGGCGCCTCTCTGCTTCAGTAAGTTTGCCCGAAATCTATCGTCCTCCTTTCTCTTTTACCGTCAAATCTTTCTCACTTTCAACATCAACTCACACGTTCCCCGCATTGCCTGGATCACTTTTGCCATCCGCCACCACTCTCCCTATCTGTAGTTGCCGACCAGCTAACCCTCTTCCTAGTCAACTCACGAATCGTCACATACCACCTGTGACTCCACGTCCTACATTCCCGCTCAGCAACATCTACCCCCCCTCCGCAGAATGGCCGAGCAAAACCCCTTTATTATAGACGACGAAGACGATGTCATTCAAATCCATGATGAAGAAGAGGTCGAGGGGGAAGTCGCTGAGGTTATAGATATCACTGAAAACGATATCGAACTCTCTGAGCTCGGTAGGGCCTTTCGATCAAGACCCAAAGAGGAGACTTTACCTTCCTTTTCCCTGCGCGACCAGGGCTTCATCGTACGACCAGGGATGACCGTCGAATTAAAGGCACCCATCGGCAGATTTGCGATAAGCTTCGTCCGGGTTAATTCGATAGTAAGACTTCGGCAGGCTCACGTGAACAACGTTTCGATAAGAGGCCACGGGTTCACGAGAGCCAAGGAGATGAATGGGATGTTGCCAAAGCAACTCAACGAATGCTGTTTAGTAGCATCAGTTGATACTCGCGACCCTCGGCCCTGGAGGGAACAGGCCATTCTCGACATCAACCCCGAGAACGTACTGACGACCAGAGAACTCCGTGTAACGAACGCCCCATTTCCCCGGTACCGAGACGGATCTGCAGATATGGCAATCAAGAGACAACAGGTGAAGGACATGGGCATTTTGGTATCCCGCTACAGCTATGTCGAGTACCACCAGACCAAGAAACCTCGCGAATGGTCATTTGTCAGAGTGGAAGAAAAGGAAGCGGACGAGGGTTTTGGACTATCCGACGACGTGCTGGTGAATGGCTGGCGCGGTGGTAAGGTTCCAGGAGGGCCGTTCCTACCCGCGGGACAGGAACATGGACATGGACATGTTCACAATGTTGACGATTTTACATCCACGCTTCCATCACGTGGCCCAAAACAAGTGCCTTCCGATCAGAAGTATACGGCCGGTGATACATTTGCCGGAGCCGGTGGTGCTTCACGAGGAATAACGGATGCTGGAGTCCATTTAGAGTTTTGCGTCGACAATTGGGAGCACGCGGTGGCGTCGTTAAATGCCAATTTCCAGGGTCAAGATACCACCATTTACGACATCGACATGCATAATTTTATTGTCGACAAAGAAATTCGACATCGCGTCGATATTTTACACCTGTCACCTCCCTGTCAAGTATGGTCTCCGGCCCATACACGACCCGGCCAGAATGATGAGAAGAATCTCGCAATCCTCTTCTCTTGCACCCATTTGATCGAAAAGATCCGGCCTCGCCTCTTTACCGTCGAACAGACGTTCGGCATTTTGCACCCTCGATTCGATGATTTCTTTCAGAGCCTCGTCCATGGATTCACTGACCATGGCTACTCTGTCCGATGGAAGGTGGTGAACTTCTCTCACTACGGCCTACCTCAGCCTCGGAGGAGGTTGATAATGATTGGTGCTGGTCCAGGGGAGAAGCTGCCCCCATTTCCCTCGCCAACTCATGGCAACGGTCTTAAGCCCGCAACCACAGCCCGGCAGGCTTTAGCAGCCATTGATGAGAGAAGGAGATACCCTCTGCATCAACCCTATCTACAACCTTTCCCGACACGCAAAGCGCCTTGGGACGGCGACAAGCCACTTCCCTATACGGTCACATGTGGTGCTGCCGAGAATTACCACTGGTCTGGCTTGCGTCAGTTCACCCCCCAGGAGTATGCCCTCTTGCAAGGCTTTCCGATGCATCACAAATTCGCCGGAAGCTACATCAAGAAACAGATCGGAAATGCATTCCCGCCAATCTTCGTGAAGTTGTTGTATAAGCATCTTGTCGAATGCTTAGATAAACGGGACAATATAATCCGTCAGGCACAGGCACGCACCGAAGAGGCACCCTTTCAGACCCCGAGGAAACTTGGAAATGTCGGGCGCAATGAGGAGGACGATGGGGAGGTTACCTTTTTGAGCAGCCGGAAACGACGCCGCCAATTCGCTGTCGTCGAATTAATTGATAACAATAACAGCAATTCCAGCCGAAGCAAAAGGGCGCGGTTGGTAGGAAACACATCCCCCTGTCAACAACCGGCAGCAGCTCAAGCAAAGCAAAAGACGGTCATCGATCTGGATGAGGACATTTCCAACCTAGATTTGGACCAAGATCGAGACGATGACAGATCCGACACCGCAACCATACGTGAGTCCTCAGTAGAGGTAGAATCGCCGCCAGTGTCACCAGTACGACGACATCCGGCGGCACCTTCACATCTATCTCTAGGCCCCGGCCCAACAAACCCAATTCGAGGAGGCCCAAACCCCATTCGAGGAGGCCCAAGTACAACAAGGACAGGTTCAAAGGCCAGTTCCTCCCAACAAACCCACAACATGCAAGGAGAAACGGTCCGGAGAAAGCTGTTCTTCACAGCCCCACCACCCAGAACAGAACCCTTTAGCTCACCCAGCTCGACAAGCTCCACGAGTTCCACTACAACTTCATCAGCGGAATCGTCCAACGGCTCGAGTTCTTCGAATCCCGTAGTAAAGAAGGAAAACCAAAAGGGGACCAGGAAGGAGCCAATGGAGCTTTTCGACGACGACTAAAGTCTTGATCTCCAAACGCGCGAACCTGGAAGCTGTACCTCTCGACGACCGGAGGCTCTCGATACGGGGTTTTTGAAGTGATTATGCCAGGCCACGCACGACACACACGGGGTGGTTGATCAGTCAGCCTCCCGATAATATGCGGCTGGTTCTATCTAGAAGTATACTTGGGAATAATGAGGTTGGAAGCCAAGTGTGAGGGATCACGTTTGGGGAAATATTGCTTGAAGGTTTCACTACCATGTTTATTAACTATAGGGCATCATGGATTCGTCAGAGTTTGCTACTGTTGCTGCTGGGTTGTCCTTACCGAGCCAGTCTGAAACTGGTGCCTCTGATCTTGAAGGAGTGGGGTGACAAGAGTCTCGACCTGGTAGTCGAGAGCACCTGAGGATCTAAGATCTATTTCCCTACCAGGCAGTTTGAAAGTACTCAGGAGGACCTTAAGTGTACTGAACCTACTCTGTTTGCCTTTGCGACCACGAGGCACCGCTCAACATGGTGCTGGAGTAGATATAACCGACAATACGCGTTGGGTTGGGAGTTGGTGATACGTCATTACATTCACGATCTCCCAGAAATAGAGTGCAGCAGATTGGGTCATTGGACTTTACCGTATGAACTTTTCATCATATAGAGCCTTTGGTTGCAAATCAGAGAGTGAACCAATTCTTCAAGGGTTAGAAACCGGGTGTACGTCAAGTGGGATAGACTAAATATACACAAGTCGAGCTCGACGAATTGTAAGAATGGATTGTATTAATCACTGATCAAGGAGTATCATCAAGTGATATCATCAAAGGATATCCCATCCGGGCTACAGCCCGTTTCTATGTTCCACCGATCGCCGTCCATGAGTAGATCTACCTACCTGGTAGCTGCTGAAAGCCGATTATAACTGCTTTATCCCTAACTTTACCTCCTCTGTTCAACTTTTCGCTACTTATTACCAACTGCTACGTTGTGAACCTAACGCCAGCTTTCCTGATTCCCCAAAGGCCCAGCCCTTGCAAAATGCTGACAACTCCATAGCCATAACTAAATGCATTTATCCGACGAGGTTCAAGATGCTGAACCAATTATACCCCATGATTAAAAATGCCGAGGTGCGGGAACGGGATTACTCCTCCTCGCTAACATCACTCTCCATGTCCTTCGCAAGTTCCGCCTCCATAGCAGCAATTTCGGCATCATCAATACCATCAGCGGCGTTAGCCTGGTTATTGACCGGCGCTGATTCTTGAACGTTCTCGAACTCTGCCTCCATATCGGAGCCATCGTCGAAACTGAAGCGGTCAGGAGGAGGCAATGGGTTCTCGTGGTAGCTATTGGTCCTTGCTAATGCCGCTGGTTTGTTGATCGGGCTGGGTAATGCCAAAGCATCCACCATGTCCTCGTTTTCCTCCTCTTCCTCATCATCATCCTCGTATCCACCACCTTCTCCATCGGCGTCTTCATTGAACCGAGACTCGAACTCGGCGTCCATATTGACGTCCTCTTCCTCGTCCGGGTTATAAGCGGCCGCAAACTCGGAAAAGCGCCGGGTCAGGGCGAGAGCAGGAGAAGCATACTTGTTGACTGCTGGCTTGAACCGTTCTGGTGGAGGACCATCGGGGTATTCTATTGTCAAGCCACCATCATCGTCATCCTCATCCTCGTCTTCGGAATCAGCGGATGTTGGCTTGCGGTGCTTGGTCGCGTGTCCCTCTGCATCTGCACGCGGCGGCGAGGCAGGCTTGGAGGGAGGTAATGTTGCGGGATTCTGCTTGTTCTGGGCTGACTTTCCTCCTCTTCCCCTGCCAGCAGGGGCGTTCTTGGCAGGCGCTTCCTTATTCTTGGATGCGGCGGTTGATGCCTTTTGCTTCGGGGCCGGTTTGTCGAGAACAGTACCCTTGACATCCAAAGGAGGGAACTGCTTCGCGGCATTGGTGTCGGTCGGTGTTTTGGCGATGTTCATGTTGAACATTGAATCGACCTGGTGAAGGACGAAAGCCTTGCGGTCTGGGTCGAAGACGAGCACGTATTGACCGTCTGCTGCAGTGCGGACGCCATTGTATTGATACTTGTCTCCGTTATCATCGAAGCCGAGGTTGTACGAACCATCCTTCGCGGACCGCTTGAGCCTTGATTGGCTCGGGGCAATGTCAGACGAGAGCGCCGGTTTGTGATTGTCTGTATATTCTAGGGTCAGTGATGAGCTGACAGTAGCTGGCAGGCAAGGAAATAACAACTTACAGCGAATGCCACTGACTGTTTCTTTGGACGCCTTGCCTAGTAAAGCATCACTAAGAATGATGGGGTAGTTGCCATGCTTTGGTGGGTCCATATCGGCGTCTTTTGAGGTGGCCAAGAGCGTCAACAATGGGCTGTCGTTGTTGAGCTTCACCTCTCCGATGAGCTTTTGTTTGGCACCGGCCGGGATGACCGTAGGGGTAAGCGAGGGGCTGAGCGAAGGGCTGAGCAAAGATCTCGCGGCGAGCTGCCTAGCTTCTCTCGCGGCTCCGGCACTTTTGGCGGATTTTGCCCGTCTCTCAGCCTCAATCTCTGCTTCTTTGGCCTTTTCCGCGGCTCGTTTGGCGGCTTCAGCTTGAAGCTGTGCCTGTGCTTGTCTCCGAAACGTGGCTTCGCGTTTTGTCTGGCCGATGATCTTCTTCAGCTGCGAGCCTTTGCCCCGACGGAAACGAGCGGGCTTTGGGCGCTCCTTAATGCTTTCAAGCACAGAATCGCCGAACAGAGACTCGCAATCTGTTGTGTCGGGGTCGTCCGGAGGTGTGACGGGTCCGTCGACGGGTTGGAGCGGCTGTTTAGATTCGGCCTTGATAGATGGAGCAGCGGCACGAGAGGACGATGCAGTTGTAGGCTTTTTGGTGGCAGTACTGTCTGTGGGTTCCCTGGGCTTCGCAGGCTTCGTGGTCTGCTGCTTGCGGACAGGCGGTTGAGAAGTAGCAGGCGAACGGCGGTCGGAAGGACTGGTCGCGGGTCGGTCAGTTAGGCTGGAAGGCGTGACGGTTAGGAGATACAAGAAACAAGCAACGAGGCAAGCAAAAAGTCGGCAAAGAAGAAGGCGAGAGGTAAATGGTACGATGCAAGGTGGAGGCCAAGAACAACAAGGGAATGGTGAAGTGGAATGGATGATGGAGTCGGATGATGAAAGGAGGGTGACGGAAGGCTGGCGCAGGTAAGAGCCCGTGGGAGTGGAATGGATTCAGTTCATGGGTAGTTCCAGGTTCCGGGCCGGGCACTTGCGAGAGATGTGGGACAGTGGGCCTGCCCTGCCCAAGCGGCGATCATCGGACAGTGCCCTCCCCCTGCCCTGTCTCGTCTCACAGCTTGAGGTGATCACAGCCTATTACGGCGGCTGCGAGGCCTGCTGGAAAGTGCATAGAGGTACCTAGGGTTCAGCGGCGCAGCAAGTGACAATTGAACGAACTTACCCCGGGTTTCGGTTCGGCTTGGCGAGAGGATCCGCACGGGCACTGGTGGTGCGTGGGGTGCGAGTGGGGCCGCTGCCCGCCCTGCCCCTGGGCTGTGTGGGACATCCGCTAGGGCTGTTGTACCTTGAAGAAGCAACGGCCGGTGCTTGTTTGTTGGAGTTGCCCCTGGGGCTAGAAGCAGTCTGAGGACCCCCTGCCCTTGTACCACGACCTTTGAGACGACTTGTCGTCGTTCCCTTCGTTGCTATTTGGTAGGTGCTACGGGCTGAACCAGGCAGGGGAGCACGCGAAAGACAGGGTCTGCTTTCTGGGGCTTGAGGAGGAGGCTCTATGACCTTGTCGACACGAGGACGAGACGCCGACGCATTGGCAATCTCGTCGAGGAGGTCGGCAATACCCATCTTGTCTGGAATAGAGAATGATGGCTAGATGTTGAAAAGCGTCAGCTTGGAAAGGATATAATTAAGATGATGGATGCGTGGTGGTGTCGAAAGTTTAGACCAAGTTGGGCATTTTCCGACTCTGAGTTGCTTGGATCAATAGGAAAGGAGGAAAGAGCAATAGGAAAGCTCTGGTGAAACTTATACCTAGTTTAGGGGCATACTGTCTTTCTGGTATCAGTAGCTTGCCTTCTTTTTCGGACTTCCGCCTCGAGTGAATATGATATGCGGCCCGTCAATGACTAAACCTTGGTCGTCTGGTGTTCGAGTCCGGATCTGTTAGCGTATTGAGCGTTTGCCCCGCAAGGTTTTAACATGAGACCTCGGACACTGCAAGTTTAGATCCTAAACTTGCTGCATAAATGTGGATGTCCGACTATAAATATATATTTATATATCTTCAGCATGTACATCCGTACATGCCGATGTATGCATTGTTAATTTTCCATGCATGCAACATTTGACTTGCACTAGATTCCTGCTTTTACAAATGCTCTCTGTCAAATCCTTCCTTATCCACGGCGCTTCTTCCCGTCTGCGTGACGGCACACTTCACTTCTCGGGTTTCAACATGGAGTACCCAAGTTCAAGACATCAAAAGAGCACAGACAAGCTGTACAAAATTTTAACGAATATAGACGTCAGTTATCCTTGGGACAATCTTGCTGTTCGCCGTTCTCATACAAGGCAACGAAGAGAGTTCATTCACTACTGAAATGCCTTCCGGTTAGTTGCCATCCGGTCTTTGCTTACCTGGCCAAGTGGCCGGCATACTCTCACTACTGTAGAATGTCCGGCACCATGCTCTTATGTCTGGTGGAAGATTCTTTCTCTGTTGCCAGACATTCACCGTTGAAGCTTGAACTTGGAACAGTTGCGCTTGCCTGATTGTGCAAGGATACGATTCTGGCCGTCAGAAGAGAAGCCATGCCCTTGAACGGACAGTTGGAATAAAACGAGGATGACATGATGGGGGAGGACCATGCTGGAGTTCCCAGCTGGCTGCGGTTTATCACAAGCCCATCCGAACACGCCTCATCTCCTTGGCTGTTCATTGCAGTCTCTTCACATCCCCCGATCTCTCCACGTCTTGCTACCGCAAAGCTCATTCCAAGCCTTCGGTGCTTTTCTTTTTTTCTTTTTCTTTTTGGAACTCTTTGGAGTCTTTTGACCTTGGATCTTGTTCTTCACCATTAAATCCGGAATTGGATGTAGTTGTCTCACCATGAGAGCCCATGGGACCGAGGCCAGTTTCCTGTGCACCAGGTTGATAGCCGCCCTGTTGATGACAGCCGATGTGATTGCAGGTTACGATTTGGATTTGCGCTCAATAGGTCATCTTCTACTGCCTTTGCTGCTTTCCCGTCTGCAGTGCATGCTGCTAACATTTTCTCAAGACTCGCTCAAGCATACCGCCAGATTCATGGCCCAGGACATGATGTCATTCTACTCTGGCAACCAACCGGGAGGAATTCCAGGCCTGTTGCCTCAGCCATATTACTGTCAGTCAAGTGTGCAACAAGCTGACCCCCTTAAGCCATCTTCTAACCTGATATCACCATGTATAGGGTGGGAAGCGGGCGCTTTGATGGGCTCGCTCATTGACTACTGGTACTATACCGGCGATACGCAATGGAATGACCTCATTCAGCAGGGACTGCTTTTCCAGGCCGGCCCAAACAGTGACTACATGCCGCCCAACCAAACCATGACAGAAGGTAACGATGATCAAGGGTTTTGGGGAATGACGGTCATGTCAGCAGCCGAGTCCAAATTCCAGGATCCACCGAGCGACAAGCCGCAATGGCTGGCTCTGGCACAGGCCGTCTTCAACACGCAAGCTGCCCGGTGGGACACGCAGAAATGTGGTGGGGGGCTCCGCTGGCAGATCTTCACCTGGAACCAGGGCTACGACTACAAGAACTCCATTTCCCAAGCATGTTTCTTCAACATTGCCGCCCGCCTCGCTCGGTACACGGGCAATCAGTCATATGCGGATTGGGCCGATAAGACGTGGGATTGGATGGTCTCGTCCAAGTTCATGGATACGCAGACTTACTACATTTACGATGGGGCACATACAAGAAACTGCTCCGAGATCACTCCTTATCAATGGACGTATAACAGCGGTGCCTTCCTCCTAGGCGCCGCAGCCATGTACAACTATACCACGGGAAACACGAGAGAGGTCTGGCGAAGCCGAGTCGATGGCCTAATCAACGGTCTTGGTGTCTTCTTTACAGGCCCGCAACGTAGCATCATGACAGAAGTCGCCTGTGAGCCTGTCAACCTGTGCGATCTTGACCAGCAGAGCTTCAAGGCATACCTGTCGCGCGCCATGGCCGCCACGACAAAGTGGGCGCCATGGACGTATCATCGCATCAAGCCTCTTCTAAAATCCACAGCTATCGCTGCCACATCCACGTGCATCGGCGGCGGCAACGGTCGTATGTGCGGACTCAAGTGGACGGAACACGGCAAATGGGACGGCACAACGGGGGTTGGCCAGCAGATGGCTGCGATGGAGCTTGTCCTGGCCAACATGATCGAGCAGGTCGCCGCTCCCGTTACTAACCATACGGGCGGCACGAGCGCGGGAGACCCAGGAGCCGGCGGCGGAGATGTTGGTAAGACGGATCCGTTTAGCATTGCGGTTCCTTATTCGCCGCTTAGCACTGCCGACCGAGTCGGTGCGTGGATCATCACCGCTGTTATCATCTTGGGGCTGGTCTGTGGATGCGTCATGCTGGTTCTGGACGAAAAAAGCAATTTGACGACATGGCAAAGGCTTTCAACTCTTCATCCGGACGTTTCCTACGCCTGTGGCAAACTCTGCCGGCCTGGGCATACAAAGACCGGCCGCGGCGGGCATGGAATCGAAATCGAGGGTCATTATGATTGCAACCGACCGCGCTTCGACATCGATGACACCTGTGCTTTCCAAGGCGAATGCTACGATGGTGATTGTGGCCACATTGCCGATATCAAGGAGAAGGACACGGTGATCGAAATTCACAAGGAGTACGCCGACAACAGACACAGCTGGCACGGGGTTCCCCCGCCCCCACCACCGTCCCAATCTTCAGCTCGTCATTCATCTACTCTCTGCGCCGGAAGCAAAAGCGGAAGCAGCGGAAGTGGCATTGGAGGCAAAACAATGCCTCCGGCCAACAAGATCATTATCTCCAACCGCCTCAACCATTTGAACCACCGCCACAGCGTGCTCCAAAAACTGCAAACACAGCAACATCAGCATCCACAGCAGCTGCTGCATGAGAACAGCAGCCACATGCATGTGCAAGTCCCGCATACCCCTCTTCACCACGACGAGTACCACAACCGCTGCTTCCATAGTCACATCAATAAAACCCCTTACAGCACCTGGCGTAGACGCCACAACCATCCCAGCACCCAGCTGTCTTACTACTGGGACCTAGACAACACCAACGGCATCGATCCCGCACGGCACGTGTCGCAACTCTCGGGGATGTCTGCGCTCCCTGGAGGTGTGTCGGGCTTGGTACCTGATAGCGCGACTGGGTCTACCCCGAATCCCAAGCGTCAACTTGATCACAGCAGGTCAGAGGAAACAACTGGCATCGGCGTACCGGCTGAGTTCAGAGCTCGGAGTAGCCATGACCATCGCCGTGAAGAGCGGGGAGAGGGGCTGACTGCCGGGAATGGAACCATTAATGGAAACGCCGCTATCGGTGACAGGATCAAGAACTGGAGGTTGGCGGATAAGGAGAGGAGAGAGGCGAGGAATAATAGGGGCGGTGGAAATCAGTTTGCGTGGGATAGTAGTGAGAGTGTTTATTGGGGTAGTTGATCGAGGAGTTAGCAGGAGGGTGTTTGCGCTTTCTCGGGGATGAATGGGAGATTTCAGGGATGTTTTGGTTACGTTTTGGTGTTTAAGACTCATTTGGTATGTCATGGTATTGCTAAGGTCCGGTATCTCCATTAATTTTGGGTTTAGTTTGGAGTGTCTTATGGATAGGAGGAATGACCAGCAGGTACATTGTTTCCTTTCTATTGTATTGTACCTACTATATTGCTCTGCATTGGTTATTCTCTTCCTTGCATCTTCATTCTGCTTTCATTCTGGCGCAGAAGGTAGGTAGGTTTTCTTTGGTTAACCCGGCCACATGCATTACTACAGCCATATTGCTGTGTGGTTATAGCTCCCCCTTGCCAAGCCTTTCCTATTCCGGAAGTTTGTTTACTTTCCATCGCTCGCCAAACCCGGATTTACTCTTCGCAGTTCGTGATGCATCATGCATATGCCTTTTAGCCGATCTACCGCCAATTCTCCATCAGGATACTACACTACCGTCCTAGCACGCAACATGGTCAATCGGATCGGAAATAAGAAAACTTCTTAACCCACCCCGAGGCGCGATCGTCATCGATTTGAGCCACGTTTCGTCGACCATTTTGCCATGACTCCGCTCGACATGGGCACAGATAGTGACACCAAAAATGAAACCGTAGATGACACCGTAAATGATATGGCAAGATACTACATACTGCTACGTTGCAATGTGAATGCGAGTGCACATGAATGAGTAGAACGAAAAAGGAAGGGGAAAAAAAATAAGAAGGGAAGGTGGGTTTTCCCGAGGCTTAGGTTACAATGAATGCGACCGGGTCGGAGGTCGGAAGTCGGAAGTCGGAGGTCGGGGTCGGGGTCTGGTCGGGGGCCAGCAAACCCGCGCGGGGTCGTGACGATGATCTTGTACCAAACTGAACTAGCATGGATTCACCGTCGAGAATGGGAATTGAAGCGAACCGAACGGTGAGTCGATTGCGGGGGAAGAACATCATTATTCAGGAAGGAGATCAGGATATTATGGTAGTGAGTAATAGCCGGTTAATAGCGACGGTAACCAAAAGGGAAAGTCTATAAAAACTTAAAAAGGTCCCCGCCTGCTAAGGCAGTTATGTACATACATCGCACCGATATCATTCATCATTCCAGTTGTGCGTTTGTGCTGGTGCACATGTTACATGCTTATCCGGCGGCGATACCTGTCGACCAATATACATTCACTCAACTCCGCAGTTCCGATTTCCGACGAGACAAAGTCTTTCTCGTCCCCGTGCGCGTCACTCACTCGCGAAAGACCGAGCCCCGCGCCAATAACATGTCAATGTGTTGAGGTTGTACCACTTCTACACCGTGACCCGTGACACGAACACCCAGAGACGACAAGAGCGGGGGAAGGAGAAAAGTGGTTGGGATTGAGTACGCAGGGGAGGTGTCAGTGAGCATTCAGAAAGCTGTTGAGAGCAAGCATCTCAAGACAGAGAGTGAGAAGACGAGTGGCTACCGAAATTTGGAGACCTCGGTTGAAAGTCGTCGGAGACCTACCTTTTATGCTCGCCCATATCAAAAGCTCGTCGAAGACAAGTTCAACCTGAGATTGACAGCGCCTTTTGTTGGACAAGAGGGGCAGACTCTGTCTGTGCGGTTGTCATTCCAGCAACTTGGGCTCATCACTTCAACTCCCCGTTTCCCAAACGACGGCATCCAACCACGGCGCATTTTACCAAATACCACTACGACGACAACAAGAAAGCAACCGCCAAGATGCTAACCCCCACGACCCTCCTCCTCTTAAGCCCTCTCCTCTACCTCCTCACCCTTCTCTTCCGCACTGCTCTCCACCGCCTCCGCGTCCGATCCCTAGGCTGCAGCCCCGTGGCGGTCTACCCACACAAGGACCCTATCCTGGGACTAGACCTGTTCCGCGAAACTTTGCGAGCCATGAACACACATGCGCTGCTGCCGCTGTGGGACGCTCGATTCAAGAGATATGGCAACACGCACTACACGTTGACGCTGGGGAAATGGGTACTGATGACGAACGAGCCGGAGAACGTCAAAGTGATTTTGGGCACGAAGATGGCCGAGTGGCCGATTGATGGACCACGGTTGCATGCGTCTGTGCCGGTTTTGGGAAGGAAGAGTGTTTTTACTACCAACGGGGCTCAGTGGTATGTCGTCTCCATGTCATTTGGTCGGTTTCGGTCATGATAATGGAGTGGATTTTGGTTGTGTTGTGAAAGGAAGCTAATGAATCGTTATTGCACTGTAGGCGCGAGGCTCGAGGAATGATCAGACCTTCGTTCGTCAGGGACCAAGTTGCCGACCTTCACTGCTTTGCCAAACACGTCGGCAACTTTCTCAACGCCATTCCCAAGGACGGATCGACCTTTGACATGCAGGAACTCCTGCTTTCTATGACCATGGACTCGTCTACCGATTTCTTGCTCGGCTACTCCACAAACTCTTTGCTCGAACCCTCGCCCGAAGCTAAGCAATTCCTCGAAGATTTTGAGTACACCAGCCGTGAGGCCGCCAAGAAGTCTAGACTTGGAACGCTTCTCAATTTGTTGCCAAACGGGGAGTTCCAGGCGGCTGTGACACGAGTGCGCGAGTATGTGCGAGCCTATATAAGGAAGTCCCAGGCGGAGAAGACCGACAAGAAGGAACGAGACTACGTTTTCCTGCATGAGATTTTGAAGTCCGGCGCCGATGAGGAGCACGCCATCGATCAAGTCTTGTCCGTTATTATTGCCGGAAGAGACACCACGGCTGCGGCGATGACGGCGTGTTTCTACTACTTGGCTCGCAATCCGGAGGTAGTAAAGAAATTGAGGAAGGAGATCTTTGATGTGGAGGACGAGATGCCGACCTGGGAGCAGCTCAAAAACATGAAGTATCTGAACATGGTAATCAAGGAAGGTGAGTATTGTGCCCGGGAGGTAGAACCTATGGAGAGATTGCCTAATTGCTAACAACAACTTGAAGGTTTGCGGCTGTTCCCTCCCGCATCAACTAACTCCAGAGCGCCGATCAAGGACACGGTCCTACCCCGAGGTGGTGGCCCAGATGGCAAACAATCCATCCTTGTGCCCAAGGGCCAAGTCGTTAGGTGGTCGCTGTACAGTCTTCATAGACGTAAGGATATCTGGGGAGAAGATGCCCATGAGTTCCGTCCAGAGCGGTGGGATGAAAACCTTCGGGTCGGGTACGTGCCTTTGCTCTTCCCTCTGTCAGTCTCTCTATCCGGGACTTATTGTGGCTGACACAGCTTCTTGTTCGCTGTACAGATGGGAGTACATTCCGTTCTCCGGAGGCCCGCGTATATGCCTGGGCCAGCAGTTTGCGCTTACCCAGATCGAATACGCCCTTTTCAAGTTCTTCCGTGCCTTCAAGAGCATCGAACCCCGGGATGACAATGGCCCGCTGCTGCTTCGCACGAATCTAACTGTGACCTTTGCGAAAGGCTGTTTGGTTAGTGCGACACCCGACTCGAACTAGGTGGTAACACCTCTGGAGAGGGGACTGAGAGGCGGAAGAGATCAAGAGATGTCGTCAGGTAGCATGCGATTTAGGTGTTGCTTTCGGTGTTCTGAATCTGTGTCTCGCGATAGGAATATCAGTCTGTATTTCGGCCAGTGCTGGACGCACAAGAAGTGTTTGCATTTGCTTGTTTTTTGTTGTTAGGTCTGCTGTGTTAGTTGCACAACATACCATACGGAATATGAAATCCTGTGTCAACCTTGTACGACAACAGAAGATTGTCCGGGTGATCTTGCAATAACAATCACGGCGGCTGAGCTTGACAAGCGTCCTAGCTGTCTGTCGGCTTGACACTTGCTGCACCTTTAGCGACGGATGCGACCCCGAGCAACTGAGCAAGCCCCGATTTCGAGTTTTTGAATCAACTTGTCTGGATTTTGTTGAGTATGTTGGGTCCTCCCCCTTTGCTAGAGTGCTGTGTCTGTTGTGCCCGATATCCTCCTTGGCTGTTGCACGGGCTTTACCTATGGTATATCGTCTGGGTGCGACCGACAGGATGACGGGATGGCGAACCAGGAGCGACCTTGCGCATAGGTTTGCGGCCATGTTTCTGGCAACAAGAAGTTGCCATGACCCTGACTGCGTAGATTAGTGTTCGGGTTTGTATCTTCCAGTGATAGCCTCCGTCGTCACTGGAAACCTAGTCTAGTGGTCTTGCGCAAGATGCAGAGAATCAGCACCAACATCGCGAGTTGGCTGAGATAGCACAGATTGTTGGTTGCCCAATGGAAATGAGATTTGCATGCGTGTCAAATCTGGGGTTTCTCATGTTTCGTAGCGTGGTGAATAGGTTCGCTTTGGCCATGAGGAAGAGCTGCGCGATGATGAGATGAGAAGGTGGAAAGTGAAAGGGATGACTATGAATTGAGGTTTTCATAGGACGACCATAGGATGCCGATACTGGACATTGGACAATGTCCAAATAGGAGGGAAGCACAGATTTGTCAACTAGTCCTTGAGGAAAGAGCATTCGCCGAGTCCTCACCAAGTGTGATGCCGGCCCGGGGCATTCTTTCCGATCTTGGAAAGTGGGCCGAGTGATGGCGGTGCAGTGGTTTCCATCCATCTCCGACCTGCTGGCAAATGGGAGTTTCGGATGACCTTTTTTTGTCGTTTTTCTTTTTTCGGCAAATCTTTCTCTGTTTGACTTTTCTTCCTCCGTTCTCAAGTTCCAATCACAAACCTGACATCGCCCTAGCGTGTGACTATCCATACGTTTCCCGTGTTTCTGATGTCAAGCTACTTCGTCTTCTTCCCCGTTCATTGCCAGGCGCATCTTGGCCAATGCTGCCGTATTCAACCCACCAGTGCAGTTCATTGATCTTGCATATCTGGGGGTGGCAACATGGGCTCAATTTGGAAGGAAGAGATGCCCACCAGGCTCGCCAGCTCGGCTCTCTCTTCCTGTACTCGCCATAATGTGCGCAGCCCTTCTATCATATTCTCAGACTGACCGAGAACTTGTTCAAGCTTAGAAAACTTATGTCGACAACCAGTTCCCTGCGATTACAACCTCGGCCGCCGCAACACATAAACATCAACCTTGAGTTACTCGAAGCTCTTGACGCTCAGCTGCCGAGCATACCAAGAGCAACCGAGTTTCCGTGATCCATCATACCGACACACTCTTGATACTCTTCTAGAAGCTCTCGACAGTCTGCTTCAGTCTCACTCCGCTGTTGCTCTGAAAATAAGAGCTACGTATTCCTTCTTCTTCGTCAACGACCGCCTTGAACGCAAGGCCATCACCCGCTCTCAGGATCTGCAGAGGTAGCTATCAATCAAACATCCCTTGATATTGTCCCGCATACGGCAAGATACCTTAGCGCTAAGCATGATTACTTGCCAGAAATCACACACGCATATCTCTGTACATCAAAGGTATTAACCTCTCGAGATGGCCCAAGACGACATTTCCGACGACCAGTCTCGAATTGTTTCCGACCAAGAACCGGAATACAAGTTTGGAGCGGTTGATATTGGTATCATTGTGGCCTCTTGTGTCATCCTGGTATCCTTCTTCGTCGGTCGATTCTACATCCGCAGGTTACAGCACCGTCGACAGCTGGACATGGAGTTCCAGGCCCGGCAGAGAGACCTGGAGGCTTTGTACGAAGAAAACGGCAAACAACGAGTGACCAGTATGGCATCATATATCAGCTCTGCTGAGCCATCAATACTCAAAGGCGACATCACTATCCAGTCCAAGATCAACAATGTGTCTGAAAAGCAGGTGCTGAAGCCTCCCCTTTGGCGTTACATCAACTCGAAACACCCGCGTAACGGCTCAGTCACAGTCGCTATTTCACTTCACAACCGGGATAACTAGATCCTTTGACCTGCAACTTCTGTTCACCGGTGGATTATTGGTCCACCACCTTTCGGTCCAGAAGCTATCCACTCTTTCTAATCAGCATTTCCTGATGAGCCTTGTCACATCTGCTTTTTCTTCTTTCATTCTTTCGTTCTTCCTGGTTCAATTCAGTCACGTTGAGGTGCATAGTCAGGGGTCATACCGGTACCAGGTTTACGTGGGTTTGAGGGAGGTGGAAGTTCACTCCGCAGCTGTCGGTGTCGTTTGCAACCTATGGCCGCCCTTTGGCGTCGCAAGCCACGCATTTCAAAGGTTGTCAAGTTTCATTTCGCAAATGATCAGAAGGGAACCTGATTGGGAGTACTGCCAGTTTAGTTCGATAAAAGATGCCGCTGGCCATGTGTTCCCATGCATGCATCCATCACACAAAAGAGGAGGTGGATACCTTTTTCTTCAAGATTTCATACCTACTCTATCTCTCTCGCCTTCTAGCTGTCATGAGAGTAATTTGACGTATTCTCGCTTGATGTTTGGATTCTGTTTGTGTTCGTCAGCTCGGGCCTTCTAGTTGCATCGTTTGCTTTGAAGACCGAATCGTTATGCGGCTGGCCGCCGAGCTTTCCTGTGTTCTGTTCCATTGCTTGTTGCCCCCCTCTCCTCTTGTAAGACAGGTAATTCTCATTGCGTAGGCAGAGCAATGGTAACTGTTCAGATTCCAATATGAGGCTCGCCAGCCCTTAGTCCTCCTCTTCTGACTGTCTTCATCCGCTGAGGCTCAGCATATCCATAGCCACTCAAAGGCTTCTGTCACACTATCGGTTGTTTTAGCCGTTCGTTTGGCAGTTCCAATTTCTTCAGATACGCTTCTTTACTACCAGCTTGTCAATCAAAAGTCCCCAGTCATTCGAGCTGATTGTACAGCTGGATTTGTTCCCTGTCGTGCCAAAGTAACTGGTTGGGAACAGCTACCAAAATGGCTACGTATCCGCGCCAAGCCTCGTGGATTCATGATATCGCAACGACCTCGCTCGAAGTGGGCAAAGATGTACGTCCGCTTTGCTGAATATATCAGAAGAGTCTGATGATTATTGAATTGAACTCCATGCCACGAAAACATCCCATGTCTCTTTGGTATTTTTCATCACCTGCTAACAAAGGTATGACTAGGGCTTCAACGATGCTATTGCCTGTGGTAAGCTCTATTGACTTGACACTGACGCTGGCTCTTGATCTCTCTCCCGGTTCTCTTACATGCCAAAGACTCACAAAACTGCACGAGACAGGCAGGCCTCCCGGATCCCAGCCGAGCACAGGCATCCGTAACCATGCCTATCATGAGGAGATCGCGCAGAGTCGTATAAACGTAGGAGAAGAGGGCCACGGCCGTCCATATGAGGACGATGACGGTACGATGAGCGAAGGATATCTACATGCGAATGGAAAGTTTGAGGAGTCTGTGGAAGACCAAGACCGCCCTCGCTCACCGATCAGAGGTGAAGAAAAGGAAATCGAAAACCAAAAGTGAGTACATGCACAAACCCAGTAACATATTCGATGGCTCAAGACGATCTTCGTTGTCGTGGTACGTGAATGACTGACAGAGCCCTGGTAAGTAACTCGTGCAATGATAACAACAACAACGAAACCCCAGGGTCAAATTACGCCTCTGCTGGGAACTCTCCAAGGGAAAATGGAGGGGACGCCTCCTCCTACAGCGGCATCACGCCGAACCGGAGCTTCTCGAAAGCCCATCGCAACAACAGCAACAGCGCCGAACTGATGCTTCAAGGAGTCTCTTCCAGAAGCCCCACGCCCTCACAATCACCGCAGAGTCCCGAAAGACTTGGTTATAACATGAGTGGGTATTTCCAGTCTTGTGAGGAGTGTTTTATTGCTGGGATGTGCTGCATCCATCGGACGGGGGCGGCGGCGACGATAGTTATGCCTCACGGTAGAGGTAGTCTCATCCATGATGGTGGCCATGGCAATGGCAGAGCTGCGCGTGAGCGGCATGAGTGGCTTGTTGAGCGGATGAAGGAGAGTTTGGCGAAGATTTATAGCGCTACTCACGGTGGTGGTGTGGTTTCGAGGAGGGGTGCTTGATTGGAAGTTGGTGATGGAACGTGAAATGGGCGGGCCTAAGGCCAGGAGGCCCTAGCCAGTTGTCACATTTTCGTCGCGTTCTCGTTCCAGCTTGTGGACGGCCCAGTGCTTGCCTTATGCCTGCCATTTATTAATGTCAATGTTATTGAAATACTTTTATTTGGGACTATGTCATGGACATTACTCTCTCTTCTATCCAAGACAACGCCTTTCCGATCCCAGGATGTCGCTCTCCACTCAAATCCCCCTTTACTCCTCAGGCACATCCCCAAACCGATACTGCGCCCAAGCAAAGCTCCCCTCATGCAGTGTCCACGTCTGCACACCCTTATCCTTCCCCGCCGCGCCCGCTGCCACATAGATGGGCATCAAGTGATCCATCCACGGGTGCGCCTGTCTCGCATCCCCCCTTTTAACCACCTCCCTCATCCGATCCAGCCTGCCCTCCGCATCGCCCTCCACCGCCTCCTTCAGCGCATTATCGAAGCTGACGGCATAGGGAAGCGGCCTGGGATCGCCCCAAGTAAACTGCATGTCCCGCAGGTTATGCACCGTCATGCCGGTACAAATAATCACCACGCCCTCATCGCGGAGCTCCTCGACCGCCTGCCCCAGACGATAGTGGGCGTCCGGATCTTCCGACTTGAACAGCGAGACTTGCACCAAGGGAACGGTGATGGCCTGGTCGGTGTTGGGTGGAAAAGCGACGTTGAAGCCCGAGAAGACGCCGTGGTCGAGCCCGCGCTTGAGACCCTTGGACTGGATGTCTGCCTTGGTAAGGAGCTGCTGGATCTTGGCGGCTAGTTGGGGGGATCCGGTAGCAGGGAAAGTCGCCTTGTAGAAGTGGTCGGGAAAACCGTAGAAATCGTAGATTAGGTCGGTCTTGCCATCGGCGTTGTTGAGGTGGATCTCGGAGGGGGTGGCTTGCCAGTGCGCGGAGAAAACGACGACGGCCTTGGGCTTGACTTTTTGGATGATTTCCTTGCCGATGGCTTGGAGGACGGGGTAGACGGGGTGTTTGGTGTTGTATTGGACGTCGGGCTGAGAGAGGGTGTTAGTGGATGGCTTCGCATTGAAGTGTGGAGAGTGACTGGGAAATGAGTGAGTGAAACTTACTCCTCCGTGAGAGAAAAAGTACACAGGGGGTCTGCCCATTTTGGAAGAGGTCAAGTTCGCTGTGGCGGCGGCCTGGAGCGGCGAGGTAGAAGTAGAGGTGGTGGTGGTGATGGGGGCGTTGTTCAAAGCTGTGGTAAACTTGTTGAATGTTTCGCTTCGGACCCGGGAGAATAGGCCGCGAGCGGTTGAAGAGGAAGCCAGGAGGATCGCCAGGGCGGCAACAAGAACAGGAACGATCATAAGAGGTCGGCTGCGGGGCCGCGGATTAGGCATTTGTTCAGGAGGAGGAGGAGTGAAGTGAGGCTCAACAGACAGCTGAAAACAAGGGTGTGAACACCTTGATGACCACAACACAACAGAAGCGAGTCTGTCCTATAAAAAGGGATAAGAATTTATTCGATTTGAAAGCATGTCTAAGCAATCCCCAGTCCCCATCATCATTGCGGTCCATTCATCATGGGCTCCGGCTCCACTCGAGCGATTGACACAATGGAGTCCATGACATGATGTGACCTCGTTGGCTTCCGTGAAACAGACGCCGAGAAGGTGGTGAAAGATTGCTGAAGAATGCTCTCGTCAGCAGGTTGGTAAGGCAAATGCACAGGCCCCTGCTTCCTTCCGCTGCAACCCCCGCTTCAACGCCGACAAGTCCGACGACTTTGGTGATTTACACTACACACCCGGACTACATAGTGGTGTCCCCACCATGCTTGGGGTTGCATGGGTTACCAGGTTTCCTCTAGGGTTATACGTGAGAACCAGACTTTTGTCCGGCCTACCCCACCATCCGTATCTTGCGGGAGGCCCCGCTTCGCCGGGTTTCCACCATCCCCGCCACTAACGGCTCCGAGTTCCGTTCCTCGAAGCTCCCCGCTCCAACAGCAAAGACCCCGGTTGAGCATCGGCCCCACGTGTGAACTTCGCACGGCGCTAGTCAACCACAACGCCATCGCTGCTCCGGGAAAGAGCTTCTTGTTGGACCGCCTTTCAACACATACTACAATCATCACACAAAAATGGCCTCCCTTGCCCGCCGTCCTCCTCTCCTCGTCCCAGCTGTGGCCCGGCACACGGCCACCGTCATCTTCATCCACGGCCTTGGCGACACTGGCCATGGCTGGGCTTCGGCCGTTGAGCAATGGCGTCGCCGCCAACGCCTTGATGAGGTCAAGTTCATCTTGCCTCATGCGCCTTCGATTCCCATCACTGCCAACTGGGGCATGAAGATGCCTGGTTGGTATGACATTGTAAGCTTACCTACTCTGTGTAGTACCTGGCTCCGTCCCCGCCAAAGTTAAAAGTCTAACACCACAGCTATACAAGTTCGCCATTGATGGCAGCGCCGAAGCCCTCCGCCGCAACGAGGATGAGGCCGGCATCCTAACCAGCCAAGCTTACTTCCACGATCTGATCCAGAAGGAGATCGACTCGGGCATCCCGGCCGACCGCATCGTCATCGGCGGCTTCAGCCAGGGCGGCGCCATGGGCCTGTTCAGTGGCCTCACTGTCAAATGCAAGCTGGCCGGCATTATCGCCTTGTCCTCGTATCTTCTCCTCAGCCTCAAGTTCGCTGAGCTCGTGCCCAAGCCCGAATTCAACAAGGAGACGCCCATCTTCATGGCCCATGGTGATGCGGATCCGGTTGTCAACTATAAGTTGGGCACGATGACCCGTGACTTGCTCAAAGAGATGGGGTACAATGTCAAGTTCACGACGTATCCGTAAGTACCTCCGGTATCTCAGTGCCGATCAATTTCTCGAATGTTTCCATGCTAACTGCCTGGGATTGCTAGGGGTATGGGTCACTCTGCTTGCCTGGAGGAGTTGGATGCGATCGAGGATTTCTTGACCGAGAGACTGCCCAAGGTGGCTGATAAGTCGGAGCAGAAGTCCGAGCTATAGGTCCAGTCTTTTATGGTGAATATGCTAGCGTTGCTTGCTTCAAATACAGCCTTGCTTGTTCTTTTGTCGGATATCCTCATAGATAGGTATATACTCTGATACAGCCTGGGTACATGGAGGTATTTTGGATTCAGATGTTTTGCCCGCTTGCGTGTGTATGTGCTGTTGGACATTGTTGTCTCGTTGCATGCTTCAGGCATCAGGAAGTACAGGGGATGTTGGAGTGTTTAGTGTACATCGGGTGTCATGAACTCACGACTCCCAACAGGTACACTACCTATCATTCGTCAATCGGCCATGCACCTCACACGTTCAAGGGCATCATTATCGCGTTAACCCCCGCTTGCGGTTCTCGTCTGGACGTTGGTGATGATGAAACACGATGGCTCCCGTTTCACAGCAGTTGCTTGCACGGCGATCTCCTCCGAATACGGTTAGTCAATCTTATCAGTGGGGGTGGGCTTGCGAGTCCAGTGACAGTGGCCCGCTGATGTGGGATGCTGGCCGTCGTCAGTGTCACAAGCCTTCCCTTGGGAACGTTCGCTGGATTCGAGGAGTCGTCGTGGCTCCATCCGACGCTGGAAACCCCACTGGCAAAATCCCCGAAAACTGGACATGGTCCTGCTGTCACCTCATCGCAGCGTCCCATTTGCATTGCCCAACAATCTGGCACGACTGCCCGTGACAACAGCCACTTCAGGTTGCCACTCGTTGCTCGTTTTCTTGCTTGTCTTGACTGAGAGATCTCGATTCGTTGTTGTTGGTGAAATGAGTTATTAAATAACCTCGAGAATTTGTCAGAGCATTGTCCCTCCTTTAGGTTGCGCACCTCCTCGCGACGGGACTGGAGCATACCTCTAGGTTCCCTAGGTACATAGCCGGAGGTATCGTGGGTGTAGAACCCGCCTCTATCACCTCCCACGATAGCGCGTTCACCCACAAGGGAACGGAATTTAGTGTGTGTAGAGGCGCCCTTGGGCCGGGGGAGGCATAACAAAGTCTAAAACCGACTCAAACACCAAAAGGGAAGGGTTCCACCGTCCCCTCCTACAGCGGGGGCATCTCGTACCCAGAATCCCAGATTCCAGATACCACCTATCCGCTAGCCTGTTGCGATCATCGTACCATCCGAGCCGAGTGCCAACCTCCTACGATCCCGGCCATTACTTTTTTTTTTTTTGTTTTTTTTAATACCTACGACCTGTTTGTTGTCGGCTTTCTTCTTCCCATGTCGCACCAGCTCGAGTAAACAAATTTTCTTTGTGTTGTTTTGTCTTTTTCCCCATCTCGACCGACGCCCTCGAGATCCGCAGCAACCTCACCTCCAGAGTCCAGACCTCCAGCGCTTCAGCCACCGGAATAGAGGCAAGCAGCCGCCATTATCTAGATTCTGCTTAGTATAAGCATGGCGCCCAAGTCACCTCCCTCGCCAACCCTCTCACAACTACCTCCGGTGCCATCGAGCCCAACCTATTCATACGCCTCTACCGCAAATGCGAACCTGTCGCAGTTCAACCTGCCACTGCCGCCTCCGCCCAAACAGGCGCATGCTGTCCTTACCAAGCACGACCTTGAAGCATCGCAGGCCGCATATGCAGACCTCCTCTCCTCCGCCAAGGCCTTCCGTCTGGCCCTTACTTCACTTTCCACTGCTGCCTCCGCCTTCGGCTCTGCTCTCGAATCTTGCGCCCGTCTAAAAGAAGCCCGCGCCGAACAGATCGTGTCTGCTCCCTCCGATCGAGGTGGTGGAAGTCCGGTACAAGGCGGCCAGGGTCAAGGCGGCGGTCCTCCCCCGCTGTTGATGGCCAATAGCTTCACCTCTGCAGCTCAGGGCACCACAAAGTCCACCTGCACGGCCGACACCCTGCTCACCGTCGCTGGTTTGCAGCACCTCGTTGCCAACCACCAGCACATTCTTTCCGAGACGGTCTACCGCTCGTTCGAGGTACCTCTTCTCCACGAGTTAGACAAGTGGCGTGGCGCGGTTGAGGATGAAGAGGAGAGTTATGCGAGCGCGGTGGCCGTGCAGTCCAAGGAGATCAGACGGTTGGAGAAGGAAGGGATGAAGCTGCATAAGCAGCGCAGAAGGGACGTGGCCAAGTTCCGGAGCCATCTCGTTGAGTTGACCACTAAGTTGGATGGTCTTACAACGCTGCATGGCGAGCATTCCAGGACACTCTTGAGGGAGAGTCAAGACACCAGCGCCCGTATCGTGGAAGCAAGCTGTTCGCTCGTCCGAGCCGAAATTGACATTTTCGAGAGTATGGCGCGGAAGGGGTGGACAGGTGGTGGACTTGAGGATGTGCTGGAACAGGGTCAGGATCTCTTCGCCAGCGAGGATGTGATCGCAGACAGGACCGTGGGACATTCTGACGGCAGGTTTGGTGGGGCAGGAGGCAACATCGTCGCAGGCGGTGCCGGCGATGGCGGCATAGCGAGCGGCGGCGCTGGTGAGGGAAGTAAGCTGTTCAGCATTCTGCCGCCCAGGAGTATTCTCGCCGATACAACAGGCGGGGGAAGAGAAGACACCCTAAGACTGGTAGGCAACCATCACCAAAACGAGAAGAGGCACTGAAGACTTGGGGTGCGAGACTAACCAATACTTCCAATAGAGCCTCGCAGGCGCTATTCACTCTCCCGATAACCAATCGACAGTCGTCTACTCTCCCCGCACACCCCCACGAGACAAGGACACGGAGAGTGTCTTCTCTTCTGAAGGTGCCAACCGTCCGCGGGGACCACGCCCCTTCTCCCCTCAACCACAACCTCTTGCTTTAAATCCCAAGTCCCTCTTCGGTGCCTCCGACCCTCCATCTCCCACTGCCGGGCCCCGAGAGAACGACGAAAGAGAACAGGACGCTCTCTTCTCTCCACTCGGCAACCAATCCCTAACTCTCCCTCTCCCCGGTAGCCACAGCACTGCTGACGGCGATGACGACGAAGATGACGAAGCCCTCGTCTCTCCCTGGCGCGACCAGATCCCCTACCGCTTCCGCCCGCCTACCGAGCCGGACGAGGAACAACAACAACAGCAGCAGCAACAGCAGCAGCAGCAGCAGCAGCAGCAGCACGAGATTCGGCCACGAAGCAACCAAAGTAGCAGCAAGCGAAGCAGCTACTCCGGTCGCCTTAGCATCTCGCTAGGCATCAACCGGAGCCTGACCGGCAGCTCGCTGCAGAGGCTACAGCACCCGTCTGCCGCATCCACATCCGCCCTTCCCTCCGAGGAGCACGAGCTGCGAGACGGGAGCTGGAGCTACAGCGGGCGACCGGGATCGGCGGGTGGGTTGATGAGTTTTGTGTCCGCCTCCAGAATGGATGTCGCCACCGGCAGCAGTAGTGACGACCAGTACCAGAGCCAGGACGAGTATACCATTCACGGCAGTCACGAAAAGAATGGGGAGAATAGCCATGGCGAAAAGAAAGAGAGGGACATGGGCGAAGAAGAGAATGATATTACGCCGACGATAACCCCCATGACCCCGCCCACGCAGACGGCTACGGTAACGGCTAGTTAAGGAAATTGGCCGTTGCTACCATCGGCGAGTCACGACCACGATGAGGTCGATGAAGAACTGGCTCTGGCTCGGATACCTTCTACACCATCCTCTACTGGTGAAAGGACCAGGAGGTGGAGTATGGATACAGATACCAGAACCGCAAGTCCAACGGCCGCCAGCCGTGATCCGAGCAGGAGCCTGATGAGCCTTGTTGACGTTGATAAGATTGTTGGTAGAACGAGAAGCATGATTACGAGCATGAACATGGGTATGAAGAGCACAAGCGCGAGCAGCAGGAGGCCGAGCACCACACGTACCTCCAGGGACTCCGGGAACTCTAGGGACACGAGCGCCGCGAGTCCTGTTGGGTGGAGGGAGCCGTACAAAAAGGAGTAGATTCAGTGCTGCTGTTGGTAGGAGTACGAGTACGAGTATACACGTACCGGGCGGTCTTTTTTGATGGGCTGGCTGACTTGAGTTTTGCCTCTTTGGTTCACGACTGTTACGATTACATAGCTTTCAGGAGTATCTGTTATTTTGTTAGCTTGTGTTTATTTTTGGTTTTTTTTCTTAGTTTGCATGACGATTTGTTTCGTCTCACCAGTTACAATGAGCACCAAACAGGCAGGCAGGCAGGCAGGCAAATAGATTTCTTCTTGTTTCACGTTGTTCACTGAGTCCTGAGTTTCTCTTTTCTTCACGTCTAGATACTCATGAATTCAAAAAGTCTTTTAAACAAGTTCGAGTCACTACCGTAGATCTCTGTGATGCTGCGTTCACTGCTTGTAGGTGAGGAAAAGCGCGAAAAGGATCAACCTAGACTTGAACAACGTCTTATAAGGACAAGCTAAACAAGCTTGATGCATAAATTAACGTACTCTTCAATCTGGAGCAATTCTCGACATTGGTATCATTCCACCCATCATCACCGCCGCTACCGATGCTTAACATATAACAGCAACCTTCTCCCCCATGGTCCATATCATGATCCAACCATCCTGCCGCATCCATCCATCCATCACGCCTTTTGCCAACACGTCCACCTCCCACCCAGCCCAACGCCCTTTCCAGCCAACTCACTCATCCTTATCAGCACTCAACACCTCCCCCCTAAACAAGCACAACCTCGCATCCAGCCACCACATCAATTTCCAGTACAAGCTCGCCCGATCCCAATCAAACTCGCCGTTCTCCTTCCTCGGCACCTCGTTCCCAATCATGTTCCCACTAAACCACTTGAAGAGCGGCACGTGGTTCAGCACGCGCTGCGTGTACGACGGAGCAGGAAGCAGCGCCTGGTCGACGGGCAGGAGCTTAGCCTTGCGCACCGTCGGGATTGCCCGGCAGAACTCGCTGTCCGGATCCTGGGCGTCGACTACCGAAGACAAATGGTGGGCACCGCCCGCGGTCGAGTGCGCGAGCGAGTCCAGCCCGTGCGTGAAGGCGCCGGCTACGGCGCCCATGGTTGCGCTGGAGGTGTCGGAGATAGTGCCGGTATCGGCGGTGCGGGAGGAGGAAGGGGATTGGTTGTTGCCGTTGCTGTCGAGGTAGGAGGTGTAGGGGTTGGTCATGGTCACACGGGAGCGTGGTTGTTGACCAGATGAAGCGCGGCGGTTGTTTGTGGCAGCGGGAGTGACGCCGTTGCTGATGAAGGAGGCGTTGTCGGGTACGGCTTCGTCGCGGGCGGGTGGGACGCCATCGTACGGTTCGGCGAAAACGAGGTGGCCGAGGATGGCCTGGGGAGAGGCAATCATGGCTGCTTCGGCGGCCTCGGCGGATTCAAACGTCACCTTCACCCAGTGCTCGCCGCCGTCGATTCTGTTGACTAGTGCGCGCTCTTCGGCAGTCAAGGGCCGTCTTCGCGCATAAAGAGGGTCGCGCAGTTCGGACTTGTACCGCCTGTTCTCGGGCGGTGGGTCGCGTGGGTAATCCTCGCATATCCTCCCGGCGAGCTCCTCGTAGTGGTTGATGGCGGCGTACTGGTGCGAGACGGAGCGATAGCCGCGTAGTATGACTTCGGTCGGGTGGTGTTTGTTAGACAGTTGGGTGGGCGCGGCGTTCTCATCGCCGAGGGAGGATGGTATGAGAGACTGTTTCCTTTGGGCAGCTGTGAGATTCTGGTCTGGGTTCAGGTTCGCGAGGTAGTTCGAGAATACACGGTCGGCGGCGGCTATCGTGGCATCTTCCCTCCTGGCTGGCGTTGCTGTCTTGGACCGCGACCGACGTGTTGACTTGCCGAAGGAGCCTGTCTCATGGACTGTCCTTCTCGAGCGGGGACCATCTTGGCTGTTGTTTATCTAAAGTCAGTATCGGAGCTGGTTTGTCAAGCCTAAGATGACGGCGGGCAAACGAACTGTGGGAACACCATGGCATAAGGTCTTTGAATGCCGTCGTCACCGACGTAGAGCTCGTCATCGGGGACGTTGTGGAGGATCAAGGGCGCCATGTCAGGCACGGGATTCGGCAAGCTATCTCGTAGTGATGTGGAAAATGGGCAATTGCTATGTGCTATGTGCAGGGTGTTTGCTCGCGGTCGGATAACGGTGATGATCCTAGAGGACGGTAGGAGCGGTAAGTTGTAGCTTCCGGTTTGTTCCAACAGCTCCTGCCGGTACCAAGAGAGAATGTGAAGTTGTCGGACTGGAGTGTCGCAGGTGGTTCAGGACAAGAAGTGGTGGTTGCATGCCCAGCCAGCGAATGAAGATGCGACGCGACGGATTTTTCGATGCGCTATCACCTCAATGCTGAAAGTGCTGGAACTGTTGAACGTCAGCCCAATTGGGATTCTTGCTACGGCAACAACAACAGCCTTGGCTACCTAGCGTCCTCGTCCCCCCTGTCCCCTGTCCCAGCGGGCATTGGACGGTAACCCCTCGCTCGACGGGTAGGGTCCCGTTAGCAGCCAGCATCAGCAAGCATGACTTATCGATAAGCGCTGCCTGCCTGGACGGGAGCCCTGGCGCCCCGTCTTGACTGCTGTACGCAGCACGCTATGATGCACTCAATCACACCCACAGCACAGCACTTACTCACCGGTGTACCTCCGTAGCCTTTGACTTATTATAAGACCGACGACACACCCTTTCCAATTCCATTTCTGCAGTTTTCCTTGTTCTTAGTTGTTGACCACCCCTTCGGATTTTACCATGTCGCTCAGAGAGAGGCCAGGCTCGTCCTCCAACCAGGACAGAAGGGAACCCAGATACCATGTCTATGTCCGACTTCCCTTCAATCGGGGCGACTTCGTTGATCCTCCGCCAGTATGTTTCCCGCACTGTGTCTCTAGTCGTCCCCGTGAATCACGCCAGCTAACTTGACCTCGCAAGGTGAGCTGGGACGACAGGAAATCCGAAGCGCTATGGACGATTATCTCAGGGGTATCGCAGACAGAGATTGACTGTAAGTCTAAATCGTCCCACAATGCAGGCTTCATGCTAATGACTCTGATATCTAGGGCACGAGCTGTGAGTCTTCCTCGTCCCTGGCGGTGCGCTTCTGCCTCGAATATTGACACTGTGCGTTGCTATAGGGCAGTCCAGTTCGATGTCACAGTCGAGTTCCTCCTCCAGATGGTCTCCTATCTGACCGAGCGACACACTGCCCAACTGCGGGCGCAGATGAGGAAAGCCGCGAGTGGTCGCGGTTCCGCTGCTCCATCACCGATTCCCGGCGGCGAGCCTGTTGGGTACGCCGAAGGCTTGAGAAGAGCTGGTTCTGTCGGCGGCCGTACTTCAGCTCTCTCCATGCGCAAGGAAGCTCTCGCTCCTAAAGACGATGTCAATACTCCTGGGATACCCACCGCTAAGACGTCCTCTAACCCTTTACGACCAGCCATCTCGCGCAACTCGTCGCAAACCACTTTGATCCCAGGGCAGAACCCGAGCCTCGCTGCTGCCCCTCCTACGACGACAAACAACAAGATAGCCAGCAGGCTAAGCGATCCGCAACGCCGGAGAGTATCACTCTTGTCCATTAACACCAAAGACGCCTCTTCCGGTGATGCCATCCACGAAACAGACGATAACCGATCCTACCGGCCCCCAGAATCGCCATCGCCAGTCGCCTCCACATCACCATCCTCCGACGATTCAGACTATGCCGAGCAGATGCAAAGCCGCTACATCCGCCGTCCTCCACGCTTTCAATCAGCGGGCCAAAGTAAAGCTTCTGACGATGACGATGACGAGCTCGCTTTCCTCCCTCCTACTAGGACCAGACAACACCAGCAACAGCAACACCAGCAACAGCAACAGCAACACCAACCAAAATTCCAACAACGTCATAACAGTGACAACAACAGCAACAACCCAACAGGCTCCACCTCAACCTCAGACGGCAGCGGCGCTCTAGATCTCTACGCAACCGTGACCAAGCTCCCTCTGAACTACCGCGACCATCAACCGTCCCCTCGAAATAGGATAGGGTCGTCTGGATCACAAAATCAGCAGCAGCAAGTTAGTCACGGTCACAGCCTGAGCAGTACGAAGAATCATCCCCAATTATCCACGATCCAATCGCAAACATCAGACTCGTCTACCAGCTCGGCGGCCATCATTCCTAGCAACCCACGTCGACTTGCTAGCGGTGAACTGCGTGTAGGTACGAGTGGTGCAGGTGGTACAGGTGGACCTGGAGCGAGACTCCCCGGCCCACTGTCCCCAAGAAGGATAGATATGCTGTCAAGAGAAGGGAGCGAAGGGGCGCCGAGTATGGGGAGTAGTTTTAGTGATCTTGATGGTGAGTTTAGTGGTTTCAGTTGTTCCCTTGTCCCAAAGTCTTTCCATCATCCTGTCTCCTTTTCCTCTCTTTGAAGACATGGATGTGAATAAACGACCGGCATGTTGACCAAACTCTTCAATGCAGATGCCTCGGTAACTCAGTCAGCACTCGAGGAAGCTCTAGCCAGTAGGATGCAGGATGGAACGATTGGTAGTCGGATGAGCATGATTGGGCACACCATTAGGAGCAAATACTTGCCCAGTAAGGGGAATCGTCCCTAGAGGTAGACGGAGACGGTGAGCAGACACTTCTTTATTGAGCGTTGGACAAGCCACGTATGTTTCCTGCGGCTATGCGAGTGTAGTGTGCGAGGCTCGTCCCTGACAAAATCGTTGAGACCTTAACCGAATGGAAGTAAAGATAGACCGAACTCATTACAGTCAGTACACTAGACCTTGAGTATACTCTTACTACGCATCCAAGCATCTTTATCACCTTTCTGAACTTGACGCCTAAGCAACTCCTGGATGAAGATATCCCTAAGGGACTTTAGCCAATGTGTTTTTTAAATTATCGTAATCCCTCCTACAGCTTTGCAACGGCCTTTCTTAACTACAACGAGCGGTATTGGACTGACTCACTTGCCTAGGTGGCTGATTGCCTGCTAAGGCTACGGCCAAAGGTCTCATCAAGATTTCGGGTTACATCGGTACTGTTACTACTGATGACAGCAAAATATAAGTATGACATCTTCGTACTGTTCGTGGTCGTCCCGGGTGGTTTCAGGACGTGAAAGTTCATATTCTATCTACATGAAACTAACGTTATGGCATATAGGTCGAAACAGTCCTCGTCCATGATCTTCCGCCTCCAGACATTTGAAAAGGACCATCTGCAGCCTTATACTATCTATATCAACCAAATCGTCTCTGAGTCCCTTGAGGATCGAGTCCTCCTAGTGTGTACATGGATCTCCTGATATTATAGCGAAGTAGGTGCTCGAGACATCCCTCCCCAGATACCCCAAGGTCAAACCTCCAGCAAATCCTCCTAATCAACATATGCGACTGACAAAGATCGCATCGTTTGCTGCTCTGATAAGAAGTTGTCAAATTGCTCCGCGCTAGTGGATGGAAATCGAGGAAACCGCCCGAAGGACGCCGCCATGCACCCCAAGGCGCCAGCCATGGTTCCGTTACATATGAACCATAACCGTCCTATCGATCAAGCCTGAGATATCCTCCATGCCCAGGCTCGCCAGAATCGACACTCCGCCAAAGGCAATGCTGCAGTAGTACACCCACGGATACGCCCTCACGTACGCCTCTTGGCCGGCCGCCACGATCACCGCCCAGCTCTCGTCCGTGACGCCAGGCAATATGCGGATCTCGTCCACCAGCGAAGCGCCCGTCAGCTCAATCACCACGCCAATGATCTCCTTGTTGGTAATCCCGCTCTTGATGCATGCTTCCACTACTAATTTTGTAAGCTGCGGAACCAGCTTCTGGACGAAGACATTGTAGTAGACTGTGTATCCTATCACGCCGCCAACAATGCGGATGGAGATGGTCAAGGCTGTAATCGTAGCGATGAAGTCTCTCGGCGAGATGATAGTGGCGATGGTTGAGGCGGGTACGACGATGCCGCCTACGCCCAGGCCGGCGATGAAGAGCACCGCGTACATGGCGTGGATATTGTCGAGACGAACGGAGGCGAGGGCACCGCAGCCGATTGTCATGATGCAGCAGGTGAGGAAGACGATCCATTTGATATGACCCGGGAAGCGGGCAATGAGGTAGAGGGATATGACGCAGCCGGCGAGGATACCGAAGGGGAAGGGCATGCCGCGGAAGCCGACGCCGTAGGGGCTAGGTACATGGGTTTTTACGTCAGTGATGGAGTTCGAAGATGGAAACAGGACGATGTGTGCAAGATGCAACAAAAGAGGATTGCTTACTTGTTGCCGTAGACATTATAGGCCTCGCTTGGCCATAACATCAGGACAGAAAAGAAGTTGGCACCGGATATGAAGGTGATGATCATGGTCATGATGAGTGTACGGGGAGCCGGACCCAAGTCTCTGGGAATCATGGGTGTCTTGGCTCGATTGAACTCCCAAAGGCCAAAGACAATCAATACGAAGAATCCCAGAATCAGGGGAACCAAGACTCTTGAACTTGCCCACGGATACTAGGGAGTGTTTGTTAGTCATTTAAGCCAAGAGCCTTTACGAGACGATCGTAGCATTGCCTGTCTTCCACTGACCTGATATCCGCCACCCAAAAGACCAAGTTCCAGCAGAGCCAGCCCAATGATAGACAGGAAGCCACCGACCACGTCCATATCCTTAATAAGCGAAAGCTTTTGTTTCCAATTGAGACCTTCTGTGGGCGCAGGAGGATGATAAAAGAGGGCTGTCATTACAAGCCCAACCAATGCCCAGCCGCCGGTGAGAATTGAGATATACCTCCATGTGGAGAAAGCCGAGATGATCTGGGAGTACATGACAGAGGGCAAAAGAGGAATGATGGTGAGAATCATGCCGGCAATGTAGTAGCCACGATGCGCAACAGGGGCGAGTTCTGCTGTTCCCGCGAGAGCCGTGAGCTCGTTGATACCGGTGCCAATTCCGGTGAGAGCCATTCCGCCTGGTTAGAATATCAGTATGGATCATTGGATCGGTGTTAACAGGGAAGCTGTTCCGGATGGACTTACCGATGAAGATATCCATGTTCTCAGCAACACCACACATGATCTGGCCAAAAACGATGAAGCTACTTCCGGCCAGAGCAACCCAGCGGCGTCCGAAAACGTCTGAGAAACGACCAACGAAAGGGGAGATGGCGGCAGTGGCAAGTAGGTGAGCAGTTATGAACCAGACCCAGCGATCAACTCCTCCAAGATCGCGGTAGACAAAGACAGGTACGGCAGCTAGTACATCGGTTAGCTGGATGTCCACTAATTGATTTGGGCTTCAAGCAGCACAATCAAAGTCTTCTTACCAAACAAATACAGAGGAGCTTGTGCATTGGTCCAGCAGCAAGCTAAGGCTGCTAGAGCCAATGCTTTGCGGACACTCAACCGCTGAACATGATAATGTCAGTAATGCTGCCACGGAAGGTTCGATGAAGATATATCCTACAGTGGACTCTCCATTGTGCTGCTCGAAATCTGTCGAGGTGCTCGGAGCTTGGTGGTTTTGGTCGAGGGCCTTCGCTGCGCTGGCTTGAGTTCCTTCTGCCTTTTCCAGACCGGGCGGAGGGTTGTGAGCCAGGGCCTTCTCGGCCGCACTTCCAGTCGAGGCTTTATCCTTCTCGTTCGAGGACATGATGTTTGCCTGTCGCATGGACGGCTGTTTGCCGAGTCGGTTGAGTCCTGGTATTTGAGTCCAGATACTTCCGGCCGCAACTAGACAACAGTGGCGATCCGTGTGGTGTCGGGTGATTGAGACTTAGGGGCAACGGGCTACTTTGTCCAAGAAATAATTGTCAGGACGTGAAAGATACAAGAATTCCTGAGCCCCACCCAGGAAGCGGCAGCAGAACGAAGTGAAAGGCCAGTGAATGATGTTCCGGTTATCAGCAGGAGATGCCGGCAGCCCGGTTCTTGTGGCGGCACCAGCTGCAATTCCGTTCGGGAGGTCACCTTGGTCAGGCGACGAAATCTCGACTTGGACTCACCGTTTGTTCCAGTAGACTAGTAAGTATGGTGAAATTTCCAGGACCTGTTTCCAATCACGTTGGGTAAAAGTAGGTATCATCTTGACTGAGGAAGGTGCAATTCTCGCGGTGGTTGGGGACGACTGCAAGGGCAAAGGTGAACCTGGCTGACCTTGGCGGCGCGTCCCCGTACCTAGCCGTACACCGAACACTCACTTGCAAGATTGGGCGTTAAGGACACGAAAAGCAGGCGGCCCAAAGAGCATCATCCATTGTTTCAACGGCCGTTGTCCTTCAGAGACTTGCTGCCAGGCTGCTATCAACCGACTGGGTAGACCATAGACCGCCTGGAGAGTTCCGTGACACAAAGATACTCTGTGTTACCCAGATGGGATGAGATGTATAAAATTGGCTGCAAGTCCCAATGAGAAGCAGGGGTGTTGCACTCGCACATCCCGTATCCGCGACCTAAAGGTTATCCTGCCATGCGTTGGAGCAGTTGCCATCCGTTCTTGTCCTGCGAAAGGAAGACCCGGGCATGCACGCAATATAGAATCGATGCATGCCAGTGGTCACAAAGCAGGAGTTGGGAGGCCATCAAGTTATAACTTGGTGTTGGAGCCGTGCCACCTCACTGGCTCCGATTTCCGAAGTGATATAGACTATGACGAGTTTGTGAGAAACACAAAGCTACCACAATATTGCTTAGCGGTAGGACCGTGTGCCAAGGAGCAGCCGTTGACAGGTGAGCTCCGACGCTGTACCTGCCCTGGGTCAGTTCGGTTCAGGACAACCGTTGTGTGCCATAGTTAGGCCTCGCCTCGTACCACCCGCACGAGGACAAGACTGGCGTGGCCGATGAGTGAGCGGTAGCGTACTGGGGCTATCATGGTCAGCTGGCTCACTCTGTACCCGTTGTTTGAATATGTGCGGGAAGGTCATTGAAACCGTGACCAGAGCTGAACCCGGTTGAGGCTTCTGTTCTCGTGTGCTGTGGGGTAAAGATTCAGGAAGGGAGTTTGCATGATCGTGGGGAAACTAATTCGAGTGATAGCGGATGGTCCGATGTAGTTATCAACAAGGTGTTCGCCGTGCCGGTACACAAAGGAGTGTACTTGCGATGGCCGAAGTGGTGTTCATAACATGGGACAGACGAAATTGTCGTCCTTGGTATGATAAACATGGCTTCACGGCCTCGGAACTTCGGAACAACACATGATAGCCAATGTAGAATGATCCGTCAGCCTGTCTCCGTCACGTCATCTTCAAGGCGGCAGCAGTCGCGCTGGATTTGGATATCTTGTGGGTTGGCCGGCATGTTTGCTGTTTGTGTTACCGTCGAGTACCGTACGTACATGTGACCAAGGGAGTTGGACTGACAAAGAACGGAACTTGAGCCTGGAAATTTGAACGGAAACCCAAAGTGCGTGATCCCCTTTCCATTACCATTCTCCTTCCCAGTTACCCCTGAGCGATCCACTTTAAACCTACAAGTACCGGAAATCATCAGCAACGAGGGTTACTACCACGAACACGTTTCACTGTCATACCATCCCCTTCGAGGTTCTTGCATCATCTGTTACAAGCCCAGCGGACCTTAACTTTAATCCAAGTTGAAGCGATACGCTGGTGACTCGTGGTTACTGGCGGTGAGTGCAGAGGTCGAGACTTTAGTGCCACGAGTAATGATTCAGGGGCGGCGCCTCGAAGGTACAAGCCACAAACAATGAGATGATTGCATGAAACGCCTGAACCGACCTTCATCCACGTATCTGGGCTTCACCGTAGTCAGTCAGGTTAAGTTCTCTTTCGCGTCCAGGCCTCGTGTAAAAACACGTTCTAGTCCACTCCAGCAAAATCAAAAATAGTACTACCAAGATGCTTTGACTTTGGAACCACTAGATAGTTCGGTGTAAGAAGAGTTATCAGCTGTTACGGACTTTCGTCGGCCTCACACTCGGCCTTGATATATAACCTTCCGGGAATCTCCATGTTCGCATCGCCATCTGCGCAAGAGGTGAAGAAGGCAAACAAAGTGTGGCCCGTTCCAGAGGCGAACTGGCAATTTCCACGCTGCTGTAAAACCGCGTCCAGCACGACAACACGCATACCAAGGGACAACATAAAGGTGGGCAAGAAACAGGGCTTAGATATCCTCATAAAACTTGGGGATGAAAGTGGCAAGATATGCATCTCCTATGTGATTGATGAGTTGTATGTAGACCACTCCCAATAGTGCATCTTGAACTTGTGTTAACTTGAGGAAAACTTCCACTTTGTATGGAACTCCCGGCATGTTTGCTGTTGGGAGAAGTCCGACGAGGGCATTTTTTCCTGGAGTCGTCTCCAGCAGCAAGGAATTGCAGCCTGTGATGTCCTTCTGAGGAAGTGGCTATTTACATTCAAAGTCTTGTGCAAAGTGTTGAAATAAGCCAGGGGCGACGTGAACTCCTTAGAGTGTCAAATGCTTTGCCTTCAAAGAGGGAAAACCTGGCAATCGACCATCATCCGAGACTCTCAAGGCGTTTTGGCTGATTTTTCTCATAAACATTTTCAATAAACTGTACCATGGCAGATGTCTGTCGTAGCAGTGATCCGTAAAGGATCTGAAGAGGCTGTGTGGTCTTAAACCTGCCCAGGTCCATTCGAAAACATTATGGTAACCTCTCGGGAAGGTTAAATACAGAGCAATCAAGAGAATCTCCACGATGATGTCTTCCGTACTAACTTTCAAATACCCGTAAGCAAAGGGTCGTGAAGTTCCAGTGAGACTCCTAAGCATGTTATTCATAGTGTTGCTCATTGACAACGGCCAAACTTTCGGAGGGACTTTTGCATTGGAAGCTTGGGTAGAGATGAAGATCTTCCTGAACTCCAACAACCCAAAAAAAAAAAAAAAAAAAAAAAAAAAAAAAAAAAAAAAAAAAAAAAAAAAAAAAAAAAAAAAGTCATCACGGACCTGTGGTGACTTGCTACTGATTGAGAATCTGCTTGCTGGAATTCGCGAGTAGTGACGGGGCAAGCTTATTCACGCCGTTACAGTCACAACGGCTCAATGCAAGGGTCAAGGTAAGTATATACATTAACAGGGATAGGAGTTAGCACGCCGTTTCTATATAAAAAGGTACCTAGACCCCTCATCTCCTTTCCTCACATCAAGCACAATAGACACTCCTCACACCAAATTGTCCATGTTGTTGAAATACACCTGGAAATCCCGCTCTGTCCTACAAGAGACCTTCAGCGGCTGCCGCTTCTTCTCCAGATCGCACCAAATGGCCAATCTACTCTCCTCCCTTACCACATTCGAGGAACCCTACCCGGAAAGGTCTGGAAAGCCACCATCCGTCAACAAAATTGCCTACTTTCACAATGAGGCCCGCGCCGCCTTGCGGGGGCAGCGTCTTCCTGAAGACTGGAAAAACGATCTCTACCGCTGCGCCATCCGCGGCATACGACACCACGAGGCGTTTGCCAGGTCTGCAGAGGTTGTGAAGCTCTGCAAGAAGCAGCCCGAGAGCTACTTTGCGCGGGCACGTAACGCCCGGCTCATTATGAGCAACCAGATTCCTAGGATGAAGACGGACGGCGCCAAGCCCTACTGTTTCTGGCACCCTGATACGCCCAGCGAAAAGACGCTCCGGCGCCTAGCAAAGGAGTATCCCGACATGGCATATCTCGTGGGCCGCGCGTGCGCCGTGGCAGGATACGACGAGCTGTATCACGAGCTTGGCCTCCTTCCCGAGGTCTCGATCGCCGAAGAGGCCAGAGAACAAAGCGCGATTTCGAACAACCCGGGATGCAAGGCCATCTTCGAGCACATTATGAAGCAGCCGGTCTGCTACGCCGTCTTGGACGACTATACTAGGACCGTTAACCACGAAAACCCACAGTGTCCGGCGTTTATGAACGGCGACACGGCCGTCTTATCAACACTGGATGTGACGGTCGGCCCGGAGGACTACTGGACTAAATGGCCCGGCGATTATTTTAATTTGGATAACGAGGCGTTTCCTTTCGATATTACCGAGACCGCCCACGTTGGCGAGGTCACGACGGACGCATCGTATACTGCCGCGCAGCAGGGAACGATGCCGCCGGAACACGTCGAGCTATTTTACACGCCTCTACCGCTACACCTGCCGACTATAGTTAAGGACCCGCTAATTATCATGGCCGCGTACGAAGGCAACCTGGACCGCTACCTGCGCCTGCGCCGGCCGGAGATGATTATGGGCGAGTACGGCGCCGTTTTGCGCGGTATTTACCACAATACCACCTTTGCCAAGTGGTGGTCGGTGCAGCCACGGGACGGGCACAGCTATAGCCATACTAATTCGGAGAATATTCGGGCGGCTACGCTCGCGCGCTTTATTATGGTCAACGACCTGTCCAATATGACGGCCACCGATCCCGATCCCGAAGAGAACTGCCACGAAATACCAGGCATGATCTGGTGGCCGCTCATCCCCGCCGAGCGCACGCTGGAGGCCCTCGCTAAGCTCCGGCCGGACATGCACCTCCAGGTGGCCATGGCGTGTATTGCTGGTAATTATACGGAGCTGTGGGATAAGCTGGCGCCGGAGCCGTCCATACAGCTGTGGGACATGGCTTCTTGGGAGCGTGACGACAGCGTCCGGAACCACTTTGTCGATTATCTCAGGAATCGTGCTTCCGAGCTCGGACTAGAGGTCCCTGGCGATCTGCCGGAGGTCTGCGACTATCCTGCTCACGACTGGTGCTGGGATGCGGCGAGAATTCGCAAAGAGCCCGACGACCGACATGGACCCGACCCCTCGGGGTGGTTGCCGAGGGAAATCACGATGCACCAGACGGACGACCGTCCAGAGATTGAGAATATCTACGGGGCATGGCAACAGGCTAACGTGGCTGGGTGGGAACTCCACATTGCTTCGACGGAGGAGATGAGGGCTAAGATACCGGACGGTGAGACTGGCATGTGGGTTAGTGATGAAATTGATGGACAGGCGCGGCCGCCAACCAGGGACACGACGGATACGGATTCCCTAGAGGGGTCTTCGCAAGAAGCGGATGACGACGGCGACGACGTAGAAACAAGCAGTTAGGATAACGATGGGAACACAACGGACTGATTAGCAAAATTGACTAGTAGTTGGGTCGGTAAACGACCAGCGAATCCCTGGTGTTGTATGTTTTTTTGCTTGTCTTTTTTTTCTCCCGCTTTTTGCCCTTGTTCTTCTCCCTTGACACTTTATTTTTAATCCTGTTCTCGCCATCCTGTTCTCATGTTGTGGATCGCATGATGCAAAATACAATACTAACCAGCGGTTGAGGTTCTTACGATTGTACATCGTCAAAGACTCCAAACTGAACAACCACGTTGTATTCAATATGTCGCCATCCTTTGTCTCGATCAACCAAGTCAGGAACGCTGTAATTAGCACCATTAGACAAACTGTATAAATACTAGATGTCAAAATGGAGATTGGTTTGACTGGGCTGTCTGTCCGTTGATTTCCATCGAACATTCGTCTTCCACGTTGTCGCTCTTTGATTTTAACTGCTTGGAACAGCAGCCGACACCAACATTCATTACAAGATATTCGTTGCAACTCTCGCCAAGAAAAAAGGAAACCAATAACCATGATCACTTGCGAATTCCTCCTCTTCATCCTCCTCTTCCTCTTCTCCACCGGCCTCGCTCTCCCGACATCCACCACCACTACCAACACCTCCTCCTCCTCCGCCTTTGGCTTCTACCTCCCCCGCCCAATTTCCTACCCCACCGCCTTGATCGGCCCCCGCGAAGAAGGTCCCAAAACCTTCTGCAAGAACTACGGCCCTGTAATCGACCAAACTTCCGCAGCCTCCCCCTACAGCGTCGACTGCAAGCAGATATCCATCAACGTTGGCGCGGGCGGCTCGTGGAAGTGGGCGACGGGTTCCAATCCAAAGATCATCGCCAAGTACGGCACCTGTCTGGTGGGCGTGGAGGGAGGGGAGGGCGTGCTCTGGGGAAATTGGCTAAGAACCGGAAACGAGGATGTGGTCTGGATGATTGAAGAGACGCTTAAACTGCCGTTCTATAATGGGGAAAAAGTGGGCAGTAAGGGGACTATGGAGTGTACTACTTTGACGTTGCCACATCGGGATTTTGCCATCAAATGGGGGGTTTGGCATACGTAGGCTCGCAGCAGCGGGAGAGGTAAAGGGGGTTAGTTATAGGTGGTCTGAGAAGGGTGATGTAGAAATGGTTGGACTGCTGGATCTGTTGGTAATCTTTGTTGGCTTTTCTTCTTCAGATGTACAACCTGTCGTTTCCAGAGTCCCGTAGGTACTTTTTGTCGTTTGTCGAGACGGGTGCGCACATGGGTTGTTCGATTGACTGCTGACAATACAAAACCGTCGAGAAAACTCGCTGCTTCGAAAGAACCAATTTGCCCATATCCAGAACGATGACTATCGTACTAGTGACAGGTATCTCGTCGTCATTCGCCCTCCTCACTATCAGAATAGCATGATCATCGATAACCGCAAAGATCATCTCTCATTCATTTCCGCACTCTCATGCAAAATTTCCTTCCAGTTGATGACTACCCTATTTGCTTTCCGATCCAATCACCTTCCTTGACTTGCGAGGTATTCAGAAGTGATGAAAAAAAAACACAAAGGGTAGCTGACACTTCGTACACACCCAAACAAGTAGAAGAAAAACGTAGGTATCTCAAAAACAAAACAAAAAGAGCAAGAGTACACGCCGCCTTTCTTCTTCCTCTAAGGCCACTCCCTCACAGAGCATAATTCTCCGTATGCAAAAAGATCTCCTCCAACATATCATCCCCCCAAATCTCCGCCTGCAGCCTAGCCACCGTGTTCGCCACACCAACCCGCATACTCGCCGGCCCACACACGAAGACGGCCGTCCTACGTCCGAGAACGCCTCTGCCATCGGGCCCACCCGTAGCCCACTCCTTGAGCATGTACCCCAGGTCCGGGCGGCCGTACTCGACGCTCCAGCCGCCGTCGATCTGGTGCGGTACAGGGAAGGCGAAGCGCATGAGCGATTTCTGAAACTCGGTCGGCGTGTTAGGAAAGCCAAAGTCAAAGCCGGAGGGGGGCCCGAAGGTGGAGGTTGCACGGGTAGCGGGCCGCTGGGCCGCTGGGAGGTTATCGGTGCGGAGGTGGGCTAGTTCAGGGGGCCGAACCGGTTGAGTCGCTTGGGGAGCAGGAGCGGATTCGGCAGTGACAGCGGCGGCAACAGCGGGGTTGTGTCCAGGCGGAGGTCCAGGAGGAGGAGGTGGTATTGGGTAAGGTGATTGTGAGGCATCTTGGCCAGGATAAGTGTTGCCGTTGTTGTTGTTGTTGTTGTTGTTGTTGTTGTTGTTGTTGTTGTACTCGACTCCTTCTTCGTGTTGCTCTTGCTGTCGGTCTGCTTGTTGTTGGTAGTCCGGGTCCTCAGATTCTCTCATGGTCACGTAGCTGGGTCGGCCCTGTGATTCAGGATCACCTCCTGTTTGGGCAAGCCACTGACTGTATCGCTGTTTTGCTGCTGGTGGTGCGTAATTGAAGTGCGGAGCCTTATCAGGCCGTGGAGCGATGGCTGGAAAATGGAATTCGCCATCCTTCTTGACGCCGTCCTTACTGTCGACTGGGTTCATCAGCGATGGGTCTTTGACATCGCGCCCTTCGAGCTTGCGGAGTGTATCCTCAGCAACGGAATATCGATGGTTAGGTGGCGGCCCCGGAGGCGGAGGAGGGAAATGATGAGGTTGTAGATATTTTTGTTGCGGCAAGGCGGTAATCCGGTCCTCATCTTCAGCGCGTAGCTCACGCTCTCTTTCTGGATCGCCCTGCGCCTCCGCCATGATCAGCGCGCTGTTCCGCTTGTTAGCGATGTTTGAGACAAACCCATCCAGCTTATCGTGGAAAAGGTTGCTCAATGGTCTCGGCGCGCGGCCGTGAGGTATTCCAGCATTGAGTTGCTGGCGTTGTGCAGATGTGACGAAGAACTTGCAGGTCACGCTCTCAGGAGGCGCTGCCTCTCTGCAGATACGGAGTTCTTCGCGGAACCAATCCATGGCCTCGAGACGCTTCAGTGACCAGACAACCACAATCTTCTTGGTAATGGCTTTTCCATCACGCATCCTCTTGATGAGGTTAAGTAGCTGTGACATCAGAGAAGTGATGCCACTACCGCCCGCAATCAAAATGCATGTATCGAAAGCGGCCAGATCCCGACGCATGCCTCCGTATGGCCCATCAAGAAAAGCACGGTAGGTGTGGAAGGGTCCCTTTTCTATGGCGGTTTCGAGGACTCTCTTTGTGAAGCCGCCGTACGGCCGAAAGACCAACACGCAATCCCTGTAGTTCTCGCCGTACTCAGAGGGAAAGTCTTGGCTACACAATGATGAGATGGTGAAGGGATGGTTCTCAAAGAGAGAGATGCCGGGCATACGTAGATAAACGTATTGCCCTGGTTTCCAACGCATCTGAGTTGGAATAGTCACTTTGATGGCATTCTCGGTCATAATATTGATAGCCGCCTCGTCGCCAATCAACCAGGCCATTCGCCAAGGTTTGGCCCAGTTCAAGTTGAAAAGTCGGATAATGTTGCAAACGACGAAGATGCCAACGGAAGCGAACAGGTAACCCCATGATAGTAAGAAGTTCTTGGTGTGCCAGAAGAGCAAGCCGACGTAGATCACGCCAACCGGTATGTGAAGTATGACAAACACCTCATAGGCCATTCGTCGGATGAAAGGCAGTGAGCCAACACAGAGCCAGCATAAAGGTACCAAGCAAGCAATACCGGAACCATAGATGATTCCGCTGCCGGGGGGGAACAGCTTTCCGAAGACCTCCATACCTCCATCTTCCCACACTGGCTGCACATAGAACGGGACCATGTGAACTAACGAAAGAAACAGGCACAGGTATCCAAGCCATCGGTGAAAGACATTGAGGCGCTCGGGGCCGATGCCGGTGATGAGGGTAAGAAGGTTGGCTTTTGTGCTCGTGGCGACGATCCAAGGGGTCATAGCAACCGCAATCATGCCGGCACGGATAGCGACCGGGGGAGAACCGAACCGAATGCTCTGCCAGTAAAGCGGCTGCTGGAGAAAGCAGTAGATCGTTACGAAGGCAATGGAAACAAAGACGCAGAACAAGACGGCGAGGGATGAGAAGGTGAACCGATGTTTCTTCCATACAATATCGGGAATCGGCCGGTAAAACACCCATCGGAACAGGGCCAACGTGTCGTTGACAAAGCCGATGGACGAGAAGTGAGCTTTCGGCTTGAAGTCTTTCTCTTCGAGAGGCGGTTCATCGGGAAAGAAATGTCGTCTCGATTCTGCTGCTGTCATTCCTGTGGCTAATGCTGCTGACCTATCCCACTCTGGTTCCAGGCTGTAAAGCTGTCGAAAGTGTTCCTCCATCTCCTGCTTGTATATCGCCTGTCGAATCTTGTCCTGCCAGAAGTGCCATATCCTCATGAACAACACGAGACCGACGATGATAAGCGAAAAGTACGTCCATCCCAGTCCATATTTGCCGGCCTTGGACCACGGGTCTACTGTCAATGCTTGGACTAGACCAGGGGGACTGTTAGGCTTGAGCGGGATGGCGATTCGTTTTGCTAGACCGCCGACTGCTTGTGTACTGCTTTCGGCAGCGCGTCTGAACGCCGATGTCATTGATGAATCCATGTTGGCGAGTGATGAAAGAGAGTGTCCGGATAGGGCGGCTTTATAGTCGCGGTAACGGGAAACGTTGGTCGGATGACGAAGCACACCTTACTGAGTCTGATCCAACAAGGGCATACCAGATCCCCCAAATTAAAGATTAGAAGCGTTAGGTGATGGTGAGGTGGCCATCGGGGAAGAATCGAGAGAGGATCAGATAATGATAACGGCAAAAACCAGAAGACAAAATCGAGCAACGATTCAGCGCTCGGGAGGGGAGGCTCGGGGATATATGATGGACCTGGACCGGTACCAGCAGTGAGGGGTAATAAGGTATTCGGAACTCGGAAAGGTGTCGGAAAGAGTTGTCAGAGTCGTCTCGAGGTCCCGAAGGCGATGATACGGAGAGTATTCAGGTAATTGTGATGAATGAACGTTTAATCCATGCAGTAAGACGAATTGGCAAGCTGCAGAATTCGTCCGCCTAGGTCACAGCAGGTCGCCAGCCGCTATCGTTCGGCAGAATCCACCCGTGACTTTCTGAACCGTGATGGCGGGCTCAAGGTATAGGCGTGATTGGAAGACCTCGATAGTTCCCCCTTTTTCTTGTGTGGAGATGGTGATCGAAGGTTGCAGTCAACAGGAACGCCAACGCCTCGAAGACAGGCCAGTCAAGAACCAATGGCGCACAATAACGTCAAGATGCTCTGATGACTGTCAGTGGCCGGGCAAAAAGTCGGATGGTCATGGCGATGCGAAAAAGGCTTGATAGGTACCAAGCTCAGCGGTTGATCGGCCTTTAATATTGGCCAGCCAGGGTCCTGGTGTGGGATCTCCCCCCCTGCGCCTCTTAGTCCCGTCGAATCCCCCCGGCCGTCGCTCATGCTTGCCCGTCACACAGTAGCGTCGACCATCAACGGCACCCACACGGCAGATGAGCACCACGGGGTGTCTCCAGGGCTTCTGGGAATCCAGAAACCGAGGCTAGAGACATGCTGATGAAAGAAACCAAGGCTAAAGAAGTTCTCGATGGGCATGGTAGAAGAGCATGTAGACCAAAATTGGGTATGAAAGGGAAAAGGGCCATGCGAAAGTCGTTGGTTCGAGCTTGCGGGATGTTTCTGAGATGCATGTCTCGCAAGTAACTGCACACGCATACTATGTACATACATACATACATATGTAGTATACGAACAGAGAGCATAGATGGCGGTACATCCCGCTCGAAAGCTTCCTAGCGAGCTGACATGACGCCTGTAAATCCAGACGTATGGGGTCGTTGCTCGAACTGGCTTCAAGACAAGCAGGTGACAGCACATGGTATGCGGTCTCGATGCGGTAGCCACAGCCGTCTATCTGCCTTCTCAAGCCCACGTCGACAACAAACGGCACTTGTTGTTGTGTGGCATAGAATGGTGAGAGCGTGTAACGGTGAGAGTCAGCATGAGACGCGGGGAGGCGTTCCCGGTAGAGGCACTGTCGGGCAATGACAAGAAAGCTTATCAACCCCCTCTTGGTCTATACGAGACGGTTGATAAAGGGCTCTTCCTTCATGATGTCGTCTTGGTCCTCTTGGTGGAAGAGACGGGCCGCCAATGTTTGCTGGAAGTGAAGCATCCGACTGTGACTGTGACTGCCATCCACTGCTTGCATTCATGCATTTCTGCTCGAAGCGAACTGGCATCAACAGCAAGTCAACACCAACTGGGAATGGCTCCAGCCCCCACGGCAGCCCCCCAACGGGACACGGTACGTGTACGCCGCACCCGGACTGTACACTAGTCCCAGGCCTGCCAGGGCAGAACCCGACAGCACAGTACACTAAGGCAGGCACAGCGGCCCCGCTGCGTTGCCATGCCACGGCCGCAGTTGGGTCGCTTCACCACAAAGCAGCAGCAGCATGTGTTGGTTCCTCCGTCATTGGAGTTTGGCCGCTCACAGGAGCACAGCAGCTGTGGAAGCAGGCAAGGCAGGATGCAAGACACTGGTGGCCGGTGTGTGAACACGGTACGCGTACGGCAGGAAAAGAAAAAAAAAGAAGGAAAATAGGTAGGAGTGCAACCTTGGGTGCTCAGGATTGGTGAGAGGACCGGCAACCTGATTGGAGATGATGCGTGATGAAGGAAATTGTTCGATGGCGAATCAACGGCCACAGATGGCAGGTCCAGTTCAGTCATTCATCCAAGTCGGGTTGAAAGGGTAGCGGAGCCGAGTCCTTCATGGAATGCGGGTTCCCGCGAGGTCCACATCTCATCCCCGAGCACATCACTTCGCGGGAGGAAGCCCAGGCAGGCATGAATGGGGCCAACAGCATCTGTGGGCGGCAACACAACGCTGCTGATTGGCTGGAAACACTTCATCATCGTCAAACACTACCGACAACCCTGACCCTCGCTCACTGTCCTCCATCCACATTCAGTTCCTCCATCAATCAACCTTATACAGTGTACTTGTTGGAAGCAAACATCAACGGAAGCACGGTAGACGACGCTCGCCATACGCCAGTGGAAAGAGATTATTGCCCATTCAATCAGGAATGCTCGACGACAAGCGGAAAACGTCATGACGATCTCTCGGTTCTTGCACCCAAGTCCCACTTATTCTACGGCCCCGCTCCACCCTCAAGCTCTCTCGCTACACCAGCTTGTGTTTGTCCCCGACCTGTGTACGCAGCACAAAGCGAACCCAACAATGGCTCGGCTAAAACTCTGTAAACCATCACCGTTGCAGCCGGATTCTTCGTTTGCATGAATCATGCTGTGGATAGATACTACCTGCCTGAAAGGAGCCGTCTAAAGGAACCGACGGCGAACTGACCATCTTCGAAGCTATCCATCACAGCCAGACCTGGACCGCCTTCCCAGTAACCTTGTCGTCAAATGCCAAGGCACTGATATCCGCGCTCAGCGGCCGTCCCTGGACTAACTCACTCATCACAATGCCTGTGCCCAAGCTCATGCTGATCCCCCACGGCCCATGGCCGGTTGCCAGGAACACTCCTCCCTCCGCGCCGGGCTTCGTCCGAATTCCGCCTCCGAGGTGCTCATCCGGCACCCTCGCAACAATAGGCAGTCCCCACGGCGTCACCGGCCGAAAGCACAAGCCCTCTCTCACCACCTCTAGATCGTCCTCTCCATCATCCCCTGACCCCAGCAGTTCCCTAGCCGCCTGCTTGACCAACTCTATAGACCCGGTTTGCACCGTCGAACCCTCCGCTACGCTCGGCAGCGGCACCGCCGCCGAGTTCAAACCCGCAAAGTAGATCTGCCCGTCCACCCTTGAAAAAATCTCCGGGGAAAAAGCGGCATGGCTCGTGTAAACCGCATGGCATCCTTCCCCATCCACAGCACCTGTCCATCTCGGGCTCTTGACAACCAGCGAATGGCCCGCCAGGCTCGTCACTGGCAACCTCTTGACCGTCTCCGAAGTAGCCCCAAATAGCTTCTCCCACACCTGCCCGCTCCAGCACCCCGCCGTGATGATGATCCTCGAACACTCAACCTCCCTCTCCTCCCCCGTCATAACATCCTTCAATTGCACACCCCTAATCACCCCCTCACCATCTCTCAACACCTCCACCGCCTCCGTCCCCTTTGAAACCTTCACCCCCCTCCCCTCCGCCTCCCCCAACAAAAACCGACAAAGCCTCTCCGGCTCCAACTGCGCCGTGTCCCCCTCCCCGCCAATAATCTCCACATCATCCCCCTCCCGCCTCCTCAACCAAGCTGGCGTCTTCTCCTTCAGATCCTCTATACTCACCACCGGCACCTTTTCCTTGTCTCCAAGCGCCGCCTCCGCCCGGCTTGTCCCGCTGCGCAACCAATCGTCCCCTCGTTTCTTGACGCCCTTGTCGACGGCAACGGCCGAGTATCCCAGCGAGATAGAAGGGGCATAAGACCAGTTGCGTCGACCGTCGTGGGCGGAGGCCAGACGGGCGTGCTCGGCGAAGGAGAGGGCGCCCAGCGAGGAGACTTCGGTAGCGAACCAGTTGCGGGCAAGAAAGCCACCAGCGAAGCCGGAGGCGGACCAGAAGAGGGAAGGGGAGGGGTCGACCAAATGGATTTCGGATGAGGGCGAAGGGGAGGGCTGGGAAGAGGAAAGAGAGAGATAGTAGGCGGTTGAAACGCCGATGATGCCGGCGCCGAGGATTACCGTGCCGGCACTGGTGCTGGTAGTGGTTGTAGTTGTGCACGACATTGTGACGTTCAGATAGTGAAATGTACAGGGCTCTTTCTGAGTGTGGGTGCTGATGGGTTATAGGTAGCTTTGCTGGTAGTAGAAGTGGGCAGATGGGGACAACTTCTGAGGAACCCGCAGCGTCAAGGAATCACTCGGGCGTTCAGCCTCTTGATGGACTTGGGTAGATCTCAGTCAACCAATTCAAAAGAGCTAAGAGATATCTGGTCCGGTCAGCATCGCCTAGATATACGAACTTCCCTTTTCGTAGGCTATTTAGTCAAACCCTTATCATGTCCTACAATTGGACACCAAAATGAGGGGGAGACCGCGCCCTTCGTGTCATTCTCGACCCCGGAGCCCCAGACTTGGCGAGACTAGTAGCTCCGGGGCTATCACCAGTATGCATGTTGATATCTTGATGTGAGCAATCTGTTTGAAAAACACGCAAAGATAGGGTGCAACTCTCTTCAATGGGGAAGTATGTGTTCCGTCGGGTTGTCTTCGAGGGAAAATGGACTGCCATTACATATAAGTTTGAAAGGCCCAAAGCAAACAGCCTCTTAAAATGGATAGAGGCTACTGTACAGAGACAAGTTGAAGAGCACTCCCGCATCGATCGCAAACACTCGCAGGCTCAAAATTGATTGGCAACTAGAATGCTCCCATTGCAGGAAGACATGCGCAGGCAAGCACAATCGTGGTGCCGCAGTGTCGGTTCGTCTGAAAATGAAAGAGGTCACCCAACTGCCCACAATGATTCACCCGCTGCGCCAGTGAAAGCTATGCATTCGCCCTGTAAGAGGCAACGAAGCCAGATTGATTGTCAGGATCCCGAAAGATCCCCTCTGGTACATCGCCATCAGCGTTTCCGGCTCTGGAGGGAATGCCATAAATCATAATGAACATCCCTAGAAAGTCCCCGTTGTTGTGTTCCCGATACGTAATCCGGAATTCGGCCGGGTATCCATCTGCCCCGCAATCGGGTTGCCGGGGATTGTGGTGGGGTTCACAGGCTTCACCTTTTGTTGCAGTTGGTCCAAGAGCAAGGCGTCACCACATGAAATCTCTGACTTCACGAGCTCCCCGGGTTTCCAAGGAGAACAACGACAACAGCCGCAACTATCACCAGCAAAACAAACATCGAAGCGCATCTATAGCAAGCTATACACGACCTAAAACGATGTCAGAGCCCAAAGTCATCATTGTCACCGGCGGCAGCAAGGGCATTGGCCTTGCTGTCGTGCAGGACCTACTGAAAGCCTCCCACAAGGTTGTCCTTGTTGCCAGGACGCCTGTCAGCGAGCTCGCGAAGGATTATCCAGGCCAGGTCACATTTCTGGCTGCCGATATGACAGTATCTGATGTGAGTTGCGATCATCACAACCATATTGGAACATCGCAGAATGTAATATGATGGAAAATCAAATGAATATTAACATATCTAAGACCGCACACCGTGCTGTAGAGCTCGCTCTGATTTCTTACGGAAAGCTTGATGGCGTTGTTGTCAACCACGGAGTACTCACTCCCATCACTCGCCTAGCCGATGCTTCCATCGAGGACTGGAAGAGTCACTACGATGTAAACGTCTTCAGTGCCCTTTCCATTGTGAGCCTTACACCCCTAGACCAATGCGATCAAATAACAGGGCTAACACAATGGTCAGGTCAAAGAAGCCATCCCCCATCTGCGAGCCACCAAGGGCAAGATCATCTTCGTATCCTCGGGCGCCGCTATCAAGGCATATGCCGCTTGGGGAGCGTACGGCTCTTCCAAGGCCGCGTTAAACTCAATCTGCCGCCACGTCGCCGTGGAGGAGCCAGACATCACAGCAGTGGCAGTCAGCCCAGGACGGGTTGATACTGACATGCAAAAGGAGCTACGCGAGAAGGGTCAAGGCGTCATGTCGGATAAGGAATACGCTGACTTTGTCTCGGCCTTCGAGGAAGGTCAGCTCAACAAGCCCGAGTGGCCTGCCCAGGTCATCGCGAAGCTGTCACTTGACGCCAAGTCTGATCTGTCAGGTAAATACGTCGCGTGGAACGGCCCAGAAGTTGCCGAGTATCGCGAGTAGCAATAAGGTATCTAAGGCGACTTTTGTCTAGTCAGCAACCATGTCCAGAAAAAAGTTATGAAGACATGAAAAGACAGTGATGGGGCAATAATTCAGTCGAAAGATGAAAAGGCTTTACATGTATCTACATAGAGATTCAGGACTAGCATGGAATGTAAGTTGATTCATCAGATTGCCGTACTTTTTTTTTTTTTTTCAGTACTCGTGCTTGAGAAAGAAAAAATGGTACCTACTATGTCAAGTCATCACTGAAGCGCAAGCGGCATTCCTACCTCCATGGGCAAACTGCTGGAAGGTGAATCAAGTAGAGCCACATCATTGATAGGAAGCCGTTGCGCAAAAGCATGAGCGTCTGCAGTCATCCGGGTCTGCACCAGGGCATTAGTCGTCGATGACACGTTGAAGTCGGCGCGTCGACGAGATTTAGTTAAGTCGAGATGGTTCAGGAAAGTTGTGTCCGTCATGAAGTGTCGGAATTGGAATGAAAAGTACAAAGCATCATGGTGTCGGCTCGAAAGTAATCCATGTGGTACAAGACCGCAGGAAAACGGCATACCTGATTTTGGTAACCATTGCTGGACACTAGGAGCAACTGTTAGCAAATCTGCTGACGAGATTGAAACTCCAGAACACAAAAACACAGTAGTTCGTTTTCGATCAGTAGTGACGTTTGGCTTGTCGGTGTCTATCACCATAATTGTGTATGATAGGGGCGACACGAATAATCTCCTCATAGAAACCCAAAACCACTGCGTTCTTGTGTTGGCGGGGCGAAGGGGAAGGTGTTCTTACCTATCATGAACATTGCTCGGTGTAACAATGAGCGGTCCAGTTAAGTGATCCAGCATGGAAACAGTGCAGTTGCCTGCGTGCCCCAATGGAAGCGCATGGTGTCGCGACTGAAAGAAAGTAGAAGGGTGAGGGAAGGAAACGCTGAAGAAAATCAGAAGTTAACGACGCGATGGATGGACCCCAAATTTTCTCAAACGGAACAACGATTTCGGCGGCAGAAATTTATGGTGGGGTCCCAGGTCACAAGGAAGGAAGGTACGGGTCCACCGAGCCTTCACTGCCCGTTGCGAGTGGGCCAGAGCCTGATGATGACAGTGGCACTTGGCATTCCTTCACCAGTTGCGACCAGGTGACCAAACCATTGACCTCACAAAGCTGAGAGGCGGGGGGTGTGCGGTTCCAAACGCGCGCCAGACGACTCGGACGATTCAGTTTGATTCATTCACACAGACAAACCTGGACTGAGCGAGTTCAGTTCCTGATTGAGGAGCTGTGGCTGGTGCGCCTCTATGTACGACTCCGCCACATACCCATGGTTGCCCCTGTGCGCGCAATGAACCAGGGCCAATCGCCCAGTTGCCGTTGGCGGCAGCTTCCAGGCCAGCCGCACTTGGGGTTTGGAGTGAAGGGAGCGGTGCCAATGTGTGTGTATAAAGGCAACCATCCTCACCGTGGCACCTCCGAGCTCAAAGGGAGCTTCGGCTCCCCTGACCATCATGCAACTCGACCTCAAAAAGACTTCAAAACACTTTGATTACACCGGCCGCATATCTTGAGAGTTATCATTCGCCCAGGCAGTTGGGGGGTTTTGCATCATCAGCCACATACCTAGTCGATATCCGACCCCTCGAGGCATCAATATACACCATCCCACGACGACCCACGTAGGAGACTCTCGATTATCCACCAGGCAAAATGTCCGATCACGAATTTGGAGGTCCGTTGTCGCTCTATATAACCCTTTTTTGTGTTTCTGTTTTCGTTTTTGTCGGGGGGTGGAGGAGTTCCTCGATGACTGTTGCCCATTTGCTTGCACCCAGACACTGTTGAGTTGGCCCAATGATGAAGCCACTCAGCCTTACACTCAAGTTGAGTGGAGTGAGCCTCCCTCATGAGTCCAAACCAACAACACTCCCTTTCATCCACTCCTTCTTCACGACCTATTGTGAAAATTCGAGTGAATAAGAAAAGCATGTCACAATGGACTTCAAGAAAAAGTTTTTTCTATATGAACAACATGTTCTTATACGGCAGCTCTCTCAACCACTTCCTCAACCGAAGAATGTGGCGATCATTCAGCCAAGATGGACGAATATTCCGGATACCGTTATGCATACGCTTCGGAGCCGTGGATCGTCTCTGGCTCTGGAGTGTCACCACCTCCGAGTAGCTTGCTTTTTTTTCCTTTCCTTTTCCTGGTTCATCATGTCTTTTTACTAACAAGGTTACTGTAGGCAATGATGACCTTTCACTCCCCAAAGGTACGTTAATTTTCAGTCAGGATACCGGGATGCCGTATCATCGAGACATGTGGTGGTGGAGGATAACACCAAGCAGTTGGGAGAACCAAAGGCTAGTTTTCGGCTTGGTGAGCTGGTAGAGACGGTATCCTCTGGCTGAAGGAAGCCTATCCTCAAGCAAACGGAATATCGGATGGACGACCTTCACCACGCAGAAAGAAGTCTTTAGGTCTTGGGAGCTGCGCCAGTTGCTCAAGGCCGTGCAAGATTTCAAAGGGTACGAGCTAACTTTCCATACAGCGACGGTCCAAAAAATTGTGAGCGAGATTCTCCCATCATCGACTGGCCTGTCATTCGCCAAGGAAGCACGGGATCTTCTCATCGACCTCTGCGTTGAGTTCATCTCGCTCGTATCGTCCGAGGCAAATGAGATCTCCGAGAAGGAGTCGAAAAAGACGATTGCTTGTGATCACATCACGCAGGCGCTCGAGCGGCTCGGTTTTGCCGACTACGTCCCCGCCGTGCTAGAGGCAGCTGCGGAGCACAAAGAGGTTCAAAAGGTACTTGGAACGGTTATTATCTCCATGTTCGGTTGTGTCTTTGTTTTCATTGGTGAAGCTAACACACATCAACACAACAGGGACGAGAGAAGAAAGCAAACAAGTTCGAGCAGTCCGGCCTAACACTCGAAGAGCTCGAGCGAATCCAACGGGAACAGTTTGCCGACGCCGCGGCGCGACACACTTAGGGGGGCAAATTCGCGGCGTTGCCGACGCTTGTGCGTCTACCAGTGCCCGAGCAACAGCCGAAATAGCGGAAGGGGTCGCCTCGGAAGCAGCAGCAGCAGAAGAAGAAGAAGAAGAAGAAGAAGAAGAAGAAGGCGATGCATCAAGCTGATTCACAGCAACAGCCGAAAAGGGGGAAGGGGCGGCCTCGGGAAGCAGCAGCAGCAGCAACCTCAAGCCGATACAGAGCAGCTCATCTCATAGCGGAACCAGAAAGGAGAGGCCCGGCTACAAACGGTTGAGAAGGCGAAGCCGGTTGGGAATGAGAACCACCAAGATTTGAGCGAGAGGGAGGAGGACAACAAAGAAAAGGGGAACAGCGACTGGGCTAGCTACAGTTCTTGGCTAGTACGACCAGTGGAATTGCGTATCAACGAGCAAGAGGTGGTCACCATCAGTCGGAAAGAGCAACCCAAGGTCTCGGCGGAACTCCTTCCGGACAGATAGCAAAGGTCCGGGTCTGCCTCACGAAGCTGAGGCGTGGGAGCAGCGTTAGTTGAAATCTGGAAGCAAGTCGGCTGGTACTGAGCAGTTGGAGGAAGAAGCGAAAGTAGAGAGAGAGAGAGAGAGAGAGAGAGAGAGAGCTTTGCATTTACGTGGTGTTAAGTTTGTGTTTGTTGAGGATCGGGGTTTGGAATTTAGTTGGTATGCGTTGTATTGGGTTGGAGGGCTCTTGGAGAAAGAGAAAGTCCGATCAGGGGGTTGCGGATTATTCTTACTTGGATGTGCGCCTTACACATGGATAGGTGTGGTCAAACCTTGGGGTGTTCTCGGCGTCAAGTTGGCGGCATCACCTCCTTGTTTTCGTAGGAATATTCAGCGAGGGTTATGGTTCATTAGCTGCCAGCGGGACATGTGTGGTGATCATATTTGCTTGAGCATTATGAAGCTACTATATCTGGATTTGAAGAAGATGACTCTGCATCCTCATCCCAACTCGGTGTCAACCATGACCAGCTTACCGAGCCTTTCCGGCTCCCAAATACCACCATTAGGACAAATTGAGGTTGAGAAACAAGAATAGACTTGCAAGTTGTAAGAGGTGCGCGTGCAGTATTTTACTCTTCATCTCTTGGTTAACCAAAACGGCCCACGAGAACCGTTCATTGGAATCTAGGCGTATCTACAAGTGTCGTGGTGTGGCTTGTCTCGCTTTTTGGAGAAAAGCCATCCCATTCATGCCGCGTCCGCAGCAATCTTCTCCATCATGATGATAACAGAGGTATAATAATTTAGTAGCCTTCCTTGCCCCACTTGTTGTACTTCTCGTGGAGAGACTGCGGTAGAAATCGCTGTTAGTCAACTTGTTCTTTCCTCGCCCCCTCTTCCACATCGTGTGGCCCATCTCTCGGTTTGAGGAACATGTGATATCAGGAGACGGGAAACCTGTTCGGGATCGTCGTGATTCGTACCTTGGGGAGGGTGACGTTGGGAACAACGACAACGTTGACGGCGCTGGGGGCATCCTTGGGGGCAGCAGAGGGATCACCGCCGGGGTGGTACTGGTACTTGCCAGCGCCCGAACCGGACTCCCAAGGCATGGAGTTCTTGGTCTGGGGAACGGCAGTCTCGGCGGTAGAGGCGGTAGGGTTGCGGGCTTTGGGCGTGGTGAACACAAGATGTTAGAGCTTTTGTTCGTATTTTCGCACCCTTCTCTAGATTGGGGACGAGATAAGCGACATACCGAAGTAGTAACCGGCACCAATGAAGGCGGCAACCATGACACCACCGAGGACCTATACTCAGAGCAACACGAACTTCCACGTTAGCTTCCAAGCTTGTTTGTTTTTCTTTGTCCTCCCCTCTTGTTCTGCGTGACCATTGCATCATATCCCGCTCCTTCTGCAACACACTAAACCCGTCGCGCGCGCATTTTTGAAGCCTTTTCTCTCCATCCGTTCCCCCGGCCCGGCGCAAGGATCCAGCTCGCCCAAAGCTCCTGCGGAACCTCCCTTCCCGACTATTCGGTAGGTCGATGTGTTGAGGGAAAAGCGAGGCACGAGGTCCCCCTATTTGTTCAAATATCACGCACCAGAATCTCGGGGTTCTTCTTGGACTCGGTCTTGAGAGCCTCCTCACCAGTCGTCATGCGACGGACGGTGGTGGAGAAAGCACGGCGGGCAATGAAGGAGGCCATTGTGATGGTGTGAAAGGTCGGGCTGGATGGCAGTTTCGACGAACGGGTCACTGGGGAGGGTTTGTTGTCGAGGTCGGTGGTGGGGGTTCCGGCGAACGGGAGGTAGCTATGGCGTCAGGTGCGAAGTGTGTTTCGGGGAATTGAGAGCTTTCGGCTTTCGATGATGCAGCAACAGCACAAGCTTTGAGGTTTCTTGGTGCACGGACCCCTTGACGGCCTGGACGGGTGGATTTAACGGGTAGTGGTATGATTTCGAGGCTTGGAGGTAAAAGACTTGGCATGTCTTACGTAAGGTGCTGCCTGGTTGGTGAGCCAAGTGATGGTGCTTTATTATCGGTCAAATGAGCGGAGGGTTAGGGCTGAACGCGTACATAGTATAGCTGGTAGTGTAGTGTACATATCACAGTGTGCAGTGTCGCAAAAGCCGGAATGGCTGCGGTGCTGCCCGACGCCCGATCGGACGGCAACAGTGGGCCCGGCATCCCAAGTTCAGATGGGATTGAATGAACCAAACCTCAGCTACAGTCAGCCAGCTGAGCTCCGGCTGTTTGCCCACGTGTGACGGGCATCTGGAGTACATGATGCGTGCGTACTGCGGTATGCAGCCACCTTGTTTGTGGTGATCCGAGTTTGAATTATCGCATTCCGTCCTCCGTACCTCCAATTTAGGCATGTCTGTCGTCAGCTTCACGAACTACACGTCTACGTAATGGCACCGCATGGAGTTGACGGTTCAGAGGCCTTCATCAGGAAAAGGAGCCCAGGCATAAAAATCGAATCTGGGAGGTTTGATAGGTAGGGAGCGCTAGGTTGGCTCAGGGGCAGCTTGGCAGTTCAAGGGGACAGGGGCCACAGTGTTCCATTGCTTAGTATGCAGGCGTGGCACCGACACGCAAGGCGAAGCGGAAGTGTAGTGTACCAGGCACATATGTAGATAGAGGACCTGGCAGAGGAATGCTTTTGTCACCAGTGGAAGAGGTGCCCGTGGAGTGGGGTCATCGCGATCACTAACCCAAAGGATGCCTGGGGCTGATGAGCAGAAAAGAAATGACGGCGCTGCATGGATGACACGGCCCATTTCAATATGATCTCGAACAAAGTGCCCGGTGCAAAGGCCGGGCCTACCATACGCTTGACATTGACTGGGGGTTTCCCAAGGTACCTCTACCATAGGAATTGCTTTGCAGTGCACACCCAAAGGTCACCCCCCAAAAAGGGACGGGAATGCTGAGAAGGACGGGAACGGGGGATGATGCGAGGCTCTTGGCCAACCACTGCCCTGCACTCCTTGCAACCCATCCCGTTGCACAACACTTTTCGACTTTCCGTTTAGACTCGACCCGAAAAAAAGGCACAAGGCAAACACCACTCTCTCTTCGCACTAATCCAAAAGGCTGAGATCTCGCTCAGCCGTCCACTCCTTAACACAGCTGGAAACCAACAAAGTTGGATTACGGATACGCTCATTATTTTCGTCCGACCGAGACCAGGGTGATTTCGCCGCCATAGGGAAAGACAACACTCCTTCACCAACGACCCGACGTACGCACTCGCACATACACACCGCAATCCCCTTGCTGCAAATAAGCACCGCCAACTGTAACAGCAAAACGGCAGCCGACCTGAACTCGACACATCAGCGACCAGCCAGCTACCCAGCCCCGACTTACGAGATACCGTATCCTACCGAAACCGTTCTATTGCGCCGCCATCCCGTCGATCCGAGCGTCATTGCGTCAAGCATACCACTCCTCCGTCTGATCTCAGTATCCCGACACCCCGTGTAGCGCGCCCGGACCTCGAAACTCCCAAGCGACGTCGCTCACGTATACTTGACGCTGTCGACACATTTGCGCCCGACTTATAGTCCGCCGCAACTTGTCATATTCATCGCCGACCTCTTTTTCCACCGTTGGGAAACTTTACCATCATCGCTCTCGAATCATAGCCATGCTATAGCGTGGGATCTCCCGACATTAGCTAGACATCACACACACACGCCGTTCTTGCGCGGTCGAAGTGCGGGACTTGGAGGATTCCCTAGCCGACACAATGGCATCCGAAGAGGGACCCTCAAGGTCAGCCTCCCCGACAAATGTCGATAACACGTTCCCACAGTACCCTCCTCGAGCCGAGCTTACCGTTGCTGGCCCTCCCAGCCTAATATCTTCGCGAATGACGGATATTGGCACGGAAGATGGCCAAGGATCAGATACAACACCACGCGGTGGTGGCCCTTCGAGCGCTAACCCCAACAGGAGGAGTGGCTTTTATTCGGACACACAGTCTCGTCCCGAGACGTCTGGGACCGGGCTATCATCAAGGGGTCCGTGGGCGCAATCGGTACCTCTACGCCAACAATTGTCGGGGAAGCGAGGAAGCATAGCTGGGAGCATCGGCAGTGCAGGAGGTCGCCCCATCAGCGCTGCGAGCAGGAGTCATGTCCCGTCTCTAACGTCCCATGGCTTCTTTCGTCCGATGAGCTCGCAGAAACTCCAGGCGCAAAGGGGCGCTGGGCGCCCGCCAACAATGAACCGCCCATATGTGATCACGGGAGAAGCAGGGGCTCGCAATAGTGTCATCTCAACTGGAAGCGGCCGCATAGGGGCACAGATTGCGGAGGACGCAGAGCTGCGTATGCCCTCTAGGGGAACCGAAATGACGGAGCAGGAAACAATGGACCGCATGACAGCCAACACGAGTCCCATCAACGGATTTTTTCCTACTTCGAGTGTTACGGATAGCGTCCGGCCGCTGCAGAGACCCGTCGATGCTCGGAACATCAACGTGGAAATGAACAAAAACTACAGAGAGGAAAGCCCGACAACTCCACCGAGGTCACCAACGAGGACGTCGCGATCTTTCAGGTCCAGCTTCTTGATGCCGAGGATGAACGAGTCCGGGATAACGGGCTCCAATAGAGAAATTGAGGGCGGAGAGAAGCTGCAATCAGCTGCCTCGTCTCCCAACATCCCACCCCAAAGTTACGAGAGGCAAAGGGCCAGATTCAAAAGACGTGCAAAAAGGCAGAAGCGCGCGAATCTTGGGAAAAACTACGAATACTTCGAAGGAAACACAGTTTTCTGCCTAGGTGGACGGTTTCAGAACACAAAGCAACGCCCGATAAATATAGCAACCGGGTCACTGATCGTTCTCCCTTGCATCCTCTTTTTCATCTTCTCGGCGCCTTGGATCTGGCACAACATTTCACCCGCGATACCCGTTACATTTGCTTATCTTGCTTATATCTGTGTATCTTCGTTCCTACACGCCTCGGCGTCAGATCCAGGAGTATGTTACGGCTTGTTACCCTTTGTGATTGAGTGACTGTCACGCTGACATGTTCTAGATCCTACCGAGAAACTTGCACAAGTTTCCTCCTCCAGAAATGGAGGACAGCCCGACAGGCCCGCCAACGACCGACTGGGTTCTCGTTCACTCGGCAGAAGCTTCAACGGCAGCAATGGAGGTCCCGATCAAATACTGCAAGACATGCCAACTGTGGCGTCCTCCACGCGCTCATCACTGCCGCTTGTGCGATAACTGTGTTGAGACCCAAGACCATCACTGCGTATGGCTCAACAACTGTGTTGGTCGTCGCAATTACCGCTACTTTTTCACGTTCGTCAGCTCGGCAACCGTTCTTGCTCTGTACCTTATCGGCGCCTGCCTGGCACAAATTCTGGTGTACAAGAATCAACACCATATCAGCTTTGGTCACGCGGTCAATCACTTTCGCGTACCCTTTGCCATGGTCTTTTTTGGATTTCTGACATTTTTATACCCGGCTGCACTCACCGGATATCACATTTTTTTGATGGCTCGCGGCGAGACAACTCGCGAATACCTCAACTCTCACAAGTTTCCCAAGTCTGATCGATACCGTGCTTTTACTCAGGCCAACTGGCTCAAGAACTGGTTTGTCGTGCTATGCCGGCCAAGGCCCCCGACTTATTACGGATTCAAGGTCAAGTATAACCAGGGTGACCAGCGACTGGGATCCCATCGGCGCTGGCAACAGCCAGCGGTTTCTGACTCGAAAGAGGGCATGGAAATGCAAAACGTCTCGCCGCAGTTGCCTCAGACAGGATTCATGGGACCTACAGCATTGCGAAACTCGAATAATGGGTCGACGGCGGAGGTCAGGACATGATATTGATGGTTTTCTCCGCATCTTGCCATTTTCGGCGTTTCTGTTTGACTTCGATACATATAGCACACCTGCACACCCATCTATCTTTACATATACCATTAGTACGCATCAACGCACCATTATTTTTCATGTTTTTATGTTGTCCCCTTTTCTCCCCCTTGTTTGTCAGATACCTAACGGCATGCACGGCTTTACGTTGTTTTAGAACATGCGTGCACCAGTTTGAATGAAGAGTTTTTTTTTTTTTTTTCTTGTTCTTTTTGTAATCAAACAATAACAGCGATCATAAACTTGTAAACAGCAGCAGCAGGAAAAAAGAAGAAGAAGAAGAAGAAGAGTAAAGCCAGGATGAATCAGACGGGGGTACAGCGCCCTAGTGGTTCGTATCTCATTGGCAACACATAGGGACGGGAGCAACAACGAAGGAGTTGGACGGACAGGCCTCATTACTGTACGAATTTTAAGTTTTTTTTATACCCTGATGAGAGTAGCTAGTTCCCAAACTTTGTTTGTGGTTTTTAGTTAGAAACTTCTATAATACCATATGTAAACAGCCTCACGTGGCATTGGTCTCGTAACTATCACACGTTGCTACTAAACTTGTTATCAACGGCTTCGTTGAGTGGAGGCTATGTAGACAGATACATGTGCGTTTAGACCGCAGCGGGCGGCGTGGTAACGTTCAATCACTGGTTTCAAAACAATAAAATATACTGTGTACGACTCCTGGTTTCCGGTTATTGAGATATTGCGAATGATTCCGGCGAAAAGTCACAGTATTGCTGGGAAGCATAAGGCCAGGTTGTTGTAGGTAGATAGATACATGAGAAAGGGACCCACAATTCACAAAAGAATTGTTTGAGAGCTGCAGTTCAGACATCAGTCAATGACACGAACCTCACCTTGTCAAAACCAGTCCACCACAGCTCAACAACCACCTTTCACGAATTACCAGCTTACCAAATTCAAATCTAATTTTTCTTCTTTTCTTTGCTTTTTTTTTTTTTTTTTTCTCTCGCCCCCCATATATCTCATCTAAATCACTAAGCGTTCTTTGACCCACGCTTTTTAACCCCGAACAACTTCCGTCACCCAACTCACCACTCGACGCACAAACAAGACCGAACCATGCTCCCCCCACCCACCCCCTCCTTCCTCACCCGCAAATCCAAAATCCTTTCCCAGCTCTCCGTTCCCGACGTCGAGTACACCGACGCCTCTCCCAAAGGATCAGTCGACGTCGCCATTCGCGAACTGATTGATGAGATCAACCATGGTTACGAAGGATTGGTGACGACGAGCAGTTGCGCGGGGAGGGTGAGTGTTTATTTGGAGGGTGTGAAGAGGAAGAAGAACAACAAAGCTTCTGGTGCGGGTGGTGTTGAGGAGGGTGAGGGAGAGGGAGAGGGAGTTGGCGAAGGAGGTGAAGATGGGGTAAGGGCATCAACAGCTACAGCTGCGGTAACAGCTAGTTCCTCTGGAGGTAAAGGTGGAGGGGAATGGCTGTTTGTTTCTCATGATCCGTTAGAGACAGTTGACGCCAAGACGGGGAGGGAGTATGATGGGGACCATTGGATGGAGGTGTTTGGCTTGACTGGGAATGGGTCTGAGCCTGGGTCTGGGTCTGGTGATGGGGATTCACAGCAAGAGCAGCAGCGGTTAATTCACTTCAAGTTTGAACCCATGGTACGTTCTTTTATTCCCTTCTACTTGCATCCCCCCCCCCCCCCCCCCCCCATCACTAGAGCTCTAACTAACCCCCTCCCCAACCGCCCTAGATCCTCCACATCCTAACCACCTCGCCCTATCACGCCCACCTAGCAATCCAATCCGGCATGACCTCGGGCTTCCGCGAAACAGGCGCCGTCTCCATCTTGCCCCGTCTAACTGCTCCCTTTTTCTCCTCCTGTCACCAGTGTCATACTCACCACAATCCCCTCCAGCAACAACTCTCATCATCATCATCATCATCACCACCATCATCATCAACAACAACAACAACACCAACACCAACAGAATCCGTCACTCCAAACCCCATAGTAGCCATCCGCTCCATGGGCCTCTCCTTCGAGTCCCTAATCGGCGTCCAACGCGGCTCTCAACGACAGTCCTTGGTGTCTTCGGAATACCTGTCTCTGCTGGTCAAGATTGCCAACGAGCGGTTCGAGGAGAATAAGAAGAGGATAGCTAGGTTTAAGGAGGCATTGAGGTTGGCTTTTGGTGAGGGAGCTACTGCTGGTGTTGAGGGACAGAAGAAGAAAAAGAGCGGCGATGGTGAAAGTGGTAATGCGGAATGGGAGGATGCTGAGGCTAGAAAGCAGAGGAAGAGGGAGGAAGGGTTGGCGAGACGGGAGGAGGTTAGGAGAAGGAAGGAGGAGAAACAGAGAAAACAGGAGGAAATTAAGGAGGAAATCAAGGAGGAAAATGCGGGCAAAGTAGATTTGGCGGAGGTGGTTTTGCAGGTGCCCGATGTTCTGTAGAGATAGTTGGTAGTTCCCTCTTGACCCAACAGTATCTGTTTTAGCGGACAGGTCTTCACGTGGCGCTGAGTTAACTTGTGGTGCTCTCTCCCACTATGGTACAGCCGTTGTCAAGGCGGTGGAAAATAATGTTGATCTATACTCTTGCTTGTCTTGTCTCCGAGTTCTTTGCCGTTCTTTTGGATCGTTGTCTTGACCTGACTGAATTGACTGAACGGAAAGCCTAGCCTTTATCTATTACCATTGCTCCAAGCTCCAAAGCCACAAGTCTTCAGCTTCTTGACCTTTTTGAGACATCTATGATACACGCTCACATACACACACTTGACTGACTGCAATGTCGCAGTCAACCCTATCAACCAGTAACCCCAACCAACGAGCTGCTCATTTCTGCTTATTCTTCCGATTGACTGCAGATGAACTCAACTAGCAGCTTCTCCCTCTCCTTTTTGGTCCATGAGAAGACCCAGCTGGCCTCGTCATTCCCATCCACTCATCCCTAGCCCTTTTCAACACTTCCTTGGGCTGCGCAAAAATGAGCGCACAAGGTTTCTTGCTTTCCCTTCCTTACACCCAGGCCCACCGCCAACATCCGTACCCAGTCCAGGTATATCCCCTCCTGTATATCCGTCTGTCGGTATGTGTGTGTATGCCGGGTACCCTAGGTGCGTCCGGGGAAAAGCTTTCACTCAAGTCTCAGAGAACTTAAGCAACAACCTTGTCAACCCATCCCTTCTCCAGCCTCCGCACCTCCTCCTTAAAAGCCTCAACCTCCTTCCAGCAGTCCAGCGGCCGGCGGTCGTGCTCACGCAGACACCGCACCACCTCGCTGCGCGCCGTCTCCGTGCTCTCGGGCAGCGGGCGCACCTTGCGGTGCTCGTCAAGCTTGGCACGCAAAGCCTCGATTTCCTTCTGGACCTTTTGCCTGCTAATGCCGTTCTCTTGTTGTTGTTGCTGCTCGTCGGAGGAAGAGGATTTAAGAGTTTCTTGCAGCTTGGCGGCTTCGGCGGCCCGGAGTCGCTTCAACTCTTCAGCGACGCGGGCTTGGACTTGGAGCTCGAGGGCCTGTTGGCGGGACATGTCGGTCTGTTATGTTTCGTTGTGTGTCAGTTGAAGTTTGATGCGTAATGATTGAAGGCATTGAGCTGGCTGGCTGGATGGCTGGTATGAAACGGTTTATGAATCTGCTGTGTAGGCGAACGAAGGAGGAGGAGGAGGAGGAGGGACGCAGTAGCGTGGGCGTGGGAAGAGTAACCGGTTCGCATCGTAGGCAGAGGCAGGAGGACAGTATACTAGCTCGACAGCTAAATGGCACGGACGGAGACGGCATCATACCTCGGGGCTAGACTCCAACTGCTCGACAAGAGTGTGCGATACACCAGCCGGGGCGGGCCTAGTTAGTTGGGTTTGACAAGTCAGCTTTCCCATACTCTCTTAATAGTCTCCAGAATCCATCAATTGCCCAGAAAGAAGAATGACATACGCCTTCCACACATGCGGCGCCGCAGCAGAGGGCTTCGAGGCGCTGGAACCCATTGTGAATTTGTCGCGGGGTTTTGGTAGGAGGATAGAGGGGGAATTGGTGCAGGGAGAGAGGCGAGGTAGGAGTTCAAGACCGGGAGCTTCTATCTACCCTGATGTCACCGGAGGAGGATAAGGGTAGGTAGGTAGGTAGGTTTTGCGATTTGTCTGGTTGCGCTGCCGGCTCGCGAATTCCGCTTCGCAATCGGCGACTGCTGTTGTCCCGCTAGCGCAAGCAGGTGCGCTGACTTGCTTGTGACTTGCTAGCTTAACCCTCTGAAAGCCTCTTATCGAACTGCCATAGATAACCCTAAGAAGCTCCCGAGTTTTAGGGAAACTCCGGGCATGGATGACGGAGTGTACGGTGCTGAAAAACACCTTGGCAAACTGTGTATCTGGAGGCGTCTGCTGAGGCTTGATACTTGCACTACTTATACCTGGTTCACAGAGTGTGAAGATGACCTGGACTTATAACATCGAATGATGCCGACGAGTCCGACTAGTTTTACCGGAAGCAGGCATATTGCACTCTGAGAATTGGAAAATATTTCAAAAAGTTCGTTGGTCTATCGATTTCCAAGCACTATAGCAAAGTTTCGGAGGAACTAGTCCAACAGCGCCAGCCATACATGCGCTACTACAATCATGGCCATTCGACATCAACAGAGCTGTAGTATAAAGCCATGGCCATGGCGCAAAACCTCTTCCCCCCGAAATGGCAAAGTTGAACACCGAAATCCTATGTATTCATTAGTTTATAGAAATCCAGACCATCCATAGTCCAACTCCTTATATATTTTCTCTTTTTTTCTTATTTTTATTTTTCAAGGTACGCCTAAATCCCTACTCCAACCGTCAACCGGATGATGCCCCACCTAACCTAGACATATCGCCTATATCAACTCCTTGCTCTTTTAATTCCCAAAGTCCCTCTTTATGAACTCCGCCTCCGCCATGTCTTTCTGTGTGGGTTGCTCCTAATACCCATACATATTCGTTCCACCAACCCAGCTTTGCATAGCACCGGGTTGCCCCTGATCCGACATGTAATAGCCCAACTCATTCTCATACCCGTCATTGACGCCCAAGGTACCGGGTTGCGGGTAATACTGCTGCGGGGTTGCTTGTGGGTCATACGGAACTTGTCCTTGACCAGCCGTGGTCGTTGGAGGGACGCCACCAGCTTGTTGAGTGTCAAACGCTTCGATGAGCAGGCCCAGCCCATCTGTTGACTGCCGACCAGCTACACCAGCGGCGACAGGTTGCGGTTGCTGTCCCTGTTGCAAAGGGGATGTCGAATCTTGCAGCTGGGGAGCGGTTGGAGCAGGAGTCTGCTCCTGCGGTTGTGAGGATGTAGGCACACGCAGACTGGGGTCGATGAACATCGCGGGAGTTGGGACACTGGGTTGTGCTGGGCTAATGATCGCCTGTTCCGGACTACCCTGAGGTACAGACTCCTGCTTTTCGCTTAAAGCTTGCTGTACCTGTTGGGCCTGTTGGGCCTGCATCTGAGCAGTAAAGGTTGAGTGTAGCTGCGATGGCTGTTGTGCCTGTACTTGTACCTGCTGTGCCTGCTGTGCCTGCTGTGTCTGTGCTTGAGCCTGAGCCTGAGCCTGGGCCTGAGCTTGAGCTTGAGCCTGGGCCTGAGCCTGAGCCTGAGCCTGGGCTTGTGCTTGAACCAAAGCCATGTGAGCTTGAGCCTGGGCTTGCTGTTGCTGGACAGTCGGCATCTGAAGGACATGAGGTATTTCATCTCTCTGGGGGAGCAGGAGGTTAAAATCAGCCTGCCGAGTCCGTGAACGAGGGGCCTTTTGGAGGAAATGATGATAACTTACGCTGTCCGCCATGGTACCCTCGTTACCAACTATCACGCCGCTTTGGGCTGTGTAGAACCGTTCCAGATGCTCATACCACCTAGTTGCCAAAGGCCATATGTTCCTACTTTCTGCCAAGATGCTGAGAACACGAGCAACCATTGAAGGGCCTTCGCGAGTAATGGCTGGCTCAGGGCAGACTGATTATGATGTCGCGTTAGCTTATTGTCCTTGAAAGAACACTCTTCAGGGCAGATAGCTTACGGTTTGGATATTTGCACAAGTAGCATGCGAGGAAGCCACAGCTGTAAACGCAGAACGCCTGAATAGGAGTTCAGTCAGCATTCATTGATTGAGTCAAATCCCATCAGTACTTACCGCCATCTGTGCCCCAGGACCTTCCTCGGGTGACCGCTCGTTGTATTGAGTGTCGATTTGTTCGTACAGATCTCTGACGTTGCTGAACAGTTGACGAGACATTTCAGTCCAGAAAGCTGTGCGCTCTGGTTGGGACTTATCGTCGGACAAGATACTATGATGCGGTGTTGTCAGCTCAAAGTCTTTAGCGCTTGACCGGGGTTACTTACTCGGTCAAGTATGCCTTCCTAAGAACAATATTGCAGAGCCGAGTTATCATCGTCACACCAAGGTATGCCTACGGAGATATTAGCGCTGAGTAGGCATTTGCTTTCCATGTTCCTCCTTGTAACTCACCAGGTCCTGGCCTTCCTGCTTATAGCCCTTAAGGAGAAAGCTACTCCACCGATGGTCATTAGGCAAACCCCTCTCCCATTCCGCAAGGCGGTTGACCATAATTGCATACTCGCTTTCTGGCTCCCATGGATCCGTAACTTTGTCGTTGCTGAGCACCCGGCGGGAGATCGCTCCCCAGAAGTAATGGGCCTGGATAAGCGTTGCAAACAGGGACCGACCCTCGTCGGTAACAAGACTAGGGTTCTCCAGGGCCGGAGGAGTGTCCTGGAGCGCTGCTCTCGACTTTGGAATTTGACCAGTGGCAAAGTCCTTCTCGTTGCAAGGCAGTAATGCTGTGATATCGCTGGCTGATAGAGATACGGGGCACCGCGGACCCGAATGGAGGTTGTCCTGACTATGGAGCATCCACTATCATTCAATTAGTCACAGACCATTTCGCAATCCCATCATTCCATCCAATGTAAGGATGAGCCACGTACCAGGGTGCGGCGGGCGGACTCTGCCCTCATGATTAGTTCCTCCGAGGGGTTTTCCGGCAGCCTGTAGGTCTCCTCCCTATGCAGTCCCATCAATGTGGCCATACGCATAGCAATTGCCATGTTGATCGAGCTCTGTTGTTTCAAGCTGCTTCCCTGCTGGGCAATACTCAACAGATAGAACGCCTGACATCTCTCCAGGTCCGGATCTCTATACAGTTCGCGGCAAGCAACCTCGGAGGCGCGTTCCATAAAGATTTCAGCGGCCTGAACAGCACCGCCAAACCGATCCACCAATGTTGGTGTCAATCGGGCCGAAATGCTCAAGATGCTCAGCAGGAAAAACACGCTGATAGATCGGTGGTTCGTCCGTAGCCGCTCGGGAAAGTGTTGCTTGTGGATGAAGCCCAACTGAAAGTAGTGAGCTGTGAACTTGTGGACGGCTTCGACTATTTCAGGCAGCGGCGGCAGAAGATCCCATTCATCGTAGCCCTTGATAGGTCTGGGCACCGCCGGCGCTGGTGAGCGTACGGGTGCATCGAGGATTTCGCGCCGGACCTTCGCGGGGTCTCGTTTGGTTGCCTTGTCGGCTCTGATTCGAGGGTGTCGGTATTCGCGATCTTGATCGGGCTGGCCACGGACGGGGAACGTACTGGGGAAAAGGGTTGGTTTTAGCAAATGAAGAGAGTAGAGACACCCTTGCGACAGGGCCTGCGTGCATCATGGGAACTCTTACCAGTCAGCCGGACCAAGTCCAGCATCGCGGCAAGCCTGGCAGGGAGGTTGGGCCTTGTCATGGAGACATTTGCTTCTCATACGGCGGCATCTGTAAAGGGCGACACGTTAGTCCTTCGCTTTCACCTGGGTACTCGTGACGTTTGGATGATGCCACGTCGATCCGGCAACTGTTCACATACCTTCGGCAAGCGATTGGAGCTCTTCGCTTGATGACAGGTGCTGGGAGGGCTAAGCCAGGAACTTGTCCAGGAGTTCCGACAGAGACTGGGCTATTGACCTGGCTTGGAGGTTGGCCGGGAAGAGGAAATTGGCCAGGAATTTGACCGGTGAGCTGTTGCCCGTTGATCTGGTTGACCTGGGGTTGCAGTTGTTGCGGTTGGTGCTGTTGCTGTTGCTGTTGTTGCTGTGGCTGACTATTGGTATTTGGCACGGGGCTTGACAAGTCCAGTTGCATCGGAGTCTGAGGGGAGTCCTGGTCCTGGTGCATCTCGACGTCTTGTTGTGGTTGAGGCGACGCGGCCGGCATCGAAGCCATCGCCATGGGAGCTGGCGACGGCGATTGCTCGGCCTGCTTCATCTCCTGGTCCATCTTGCCGGCAACGACGCGGGCGGCGCTTTGGGACCCGTAGGAGGATGAGGAGGATGCCTAGGGCAAAAAGAATAAGAAGAAGCGATAATGGGACGCCGGTACGGCACAACGGCGATGTTTTAGTTGCAGATGACAGACCAGAAAAGGTAGCTGTTGAAGCTGTAGATTTGCCGGAGCGGCTTCTTGTTGGTTGCGGGGCGGATGATTTGATTGCCGGCAGGGCAAGATATGGTCCAATCTCTACCGCCAATTGCCCTGGATATGTGCTGCACAGGGCAGGCGCAGATGGGTGAAAATCGAATGCCGCGCGCCTGAATCGATTTGAACCCTCGGGGCAAAACTTTCGGTCGGCACCCGCCCGTCGCCAGATAGCAGCCCCAGGACCCACACTCGGAAGACGAACGACAGTGGGAGTTGGGAATCCAAAACACACTTAGTTTTGACCGACAGCAAAGACTGTGGTGGAAGTCACTCATTATCGTAAAGAGGCTTGAGAATCAGCCCTGCGAAAGAATGGATAAGGTGGGACCTTCAGTACCAGTTTGAAGATTGTCTGAACTGAACTGCAGGCATCACAAGTAGCACTTCCGCCATAGAAGAGCTACACGTGATTGGTCGCGTGCCAAATGGTTGATGTATTAAAGTGTACAGGTAGCGGGCACTATCACTTCACAGCACTCAAAGCCCTAGGGAGGAAGTTATAGTTCACATTGAGCCTAGCAACTGTCTAGTTTTTTTTCTTTTTTTTTTTTTTTCTTCGCTGTTTCTACTAGACAAGAACACTTCTTCTGATATCATATCGCAAGTTAGCTTCATCAAACAAGAGCCTTGTTCTTGCCGTAGCCAACCCATATACGACTGTGAGGGTACATGTGAATGATCCCCCGAGAAGGCCCAATCCTCCCTCCTGCGCCTTGACATAGTTCCTTCTCCTGTTGGATGTTAAATGTTACATGTTATTGTAGGTATTTCGGACAAGTGGTGTGAACAAAGGTAAGTAAAGTATAAGTGGGAGTGGGAGTATGCATAACAAGGGATTGTTTGTTTTGAGGGAATGGTTTCTTTCTTCGTGTGTCTCTACATGATTGTGCGTTGTGCGTCGGATCGCCCTATGATGCACGTCCTTCTTCCTTTTGCCTTGGATATCAAAGGGAAACGTGTGCTACAGGGTGACGCGCAGTACATGATAAATCTCTTCTCTCGTTTTCCTCCTTCTTCTCTATCGCTGACCCGAATAACGCCCAGGATTCGTGTTACCAAATAACAAACCAGTGCTAGCAGCCGCGCGCAAGGGGGACGAGGGATATAAAGGTGTGTTGGTGCTGTGTGAAGTGTCATTTAAACGAACATGATGTATAAATTAGTGCAAAACCATCGAGGGGCTTGTATCACATCATTTGTGCATCGTGTTACTGGAGGGATTGGGTGTAGTGTCGTGGAATCGTGTCGCGTTCGTCAAGGATTTGCTGCTAAGGGGCTTGGGGGTAGTGATGGGATAATGCATCTTCCAAAGCGACTACGGGAGTGAAGTGCTTGAAGTAACGCTAGTGGCCCTGAGGGCCGACGAGCTGAGAGAGCACCTTTGGGATTGTCCTCAGGGCTGAGTGAACCTCATGTCTGGATCATGCCCTGGGTGCCGCTGATCTGACGCTTGACCTGCTCGCGCGCCCACCGAGCAGTCTCAATGGTACGCTGCTGGAACTCGCGGTTCGACCGAGTCTCCTTGATCATGGCGGTGATCCAGTCCTGACGGAAGACTTCGGCCAGCTGGCCGTTGGGATATGCGTCCGCAAGATCACTAGATAATCGTTAGTGTTTCTATAATGTGTTGTCTCAACATCATGCCAACTTACCCTATGACACCCATAGCGGCCCGCATGAGGGCTTCGCTGCGGTTAGGATCCTGAGCAATAGTGTTAAGAAGCTCAAAGATCGACTGAACGTAGGGTTCGAGAACGTTGGCTGTACGACATTTGTCAGCCTCTGCAAAGCGCGATTAAGACCGAGGAAACTTACTCTTGTCGCTGCCCTTCATGGCACCGATAATGCCACCCCAGGCATCCATAATACCCTCACGGAGAGAGATCACATAGTCGAACATCTCATAAGAGCCCTCGGCGGAAGCGGTAACGGTAGCAGCCTGCTGAAGGACAACAGCAACAACCGAGAGGTAAGCCTCAAAGTGACCGCCAATAGCGCCAGCAATATCGCCGAAGCACTGCAGGATTGCAGGCTTGAACTGGTTGGCAAGAGCAGTGCTCCTGAGATTGTTAAGGAGATAGTTCATGAACTGATCGCAGTATGGCTGGCTGCGTTCGCCCATGGAGCGAGTGATATCACTGACCAGGCCGATAGCCATAGAGCAGAGACTCGGCTCTTCCTGGTTTGCCAGGGCATTGTAAAGGAAGGGAGCAAAAGCGTCCATGTACTTGGCAAAGTCCTCCTCCATGGCGTTCGCAAGACCGCTGATGGCTGCAAAGACACCTTCAGGAACGGCCGACTTGCCATTAATAGTGTTCAAGAGCTGAAGCAGAACCTGCATAATGCGGTCGCCTTGGGGAGTGATCTCCTTGTCCAAGCGCTGGATGATTGCCTGGAGCACGGTGCAGAGACTGGTCTGCATATCCTCGAGAGTGATCTTGTCTTCAACGCTGACAACTTGGGATTGCAGGGGCAGGGTTTCCTCCAAACGTTGGAGGATAACATCCGAGAGGGATGCAACAGCAGGGAGACTGTCGTTGGCAGCATTCTGCACAAACACGTTAAGAACCTCGTAGGCAGCGGTGCGAACTGTAGCGTCACCGTCAAGCTTCGCCGTTACGGCGAGCAAGTTGGTCACGCACTGGTTGAAGTGAGGAGTAATGGGGTTTTGCGCGGCACCGTATTCGCCGCCAAAACGTTCCGCGAGGTTCATCAAAGCCCAGCAGCAGGACGCGGCCATTCTGGGGCTGCTCATGAGGCCGTTGAACAGGGAGGTGATCAAGGGGTCAAGGTGAACAGCGGGATCGATCACTTCCGAGCAAGTCTCTGTAATTCTGCCAAGAGCGTATGCGGTCGAGTCACGAACATGTAAAGAGGGATCCTCCATCATGCCGATCAAGGGCTGCATGCCAGACTTGACGATAGGCTCGAGCAACTTCTCCTCGGGGCCGTCCATCATGGCACCGAAAGCAGAAACAGCGGCATCACGGAGGTGCCAGTCGTCAGCGCGAAGGTTGGCTTCAACGAACTGGATGACTGGCTGGATGATTGCCGCACCGACAGCCTGAGAGTAGAGTTGGAGACACTGGTACGCAGCACGCGAAATGTTGTACTCGTCATCAGCCGCATCCTCATCTTGCTTGGTGAGAAGCTGTAGGAGTACAGGGACTACTTCGAGTGTAGCAACGCGGGCGAAGTTGTAGAAGGGGCGCATCTGCTCCGAGCTCTCAACCTGCAGCTGTTGTTAGTGGGATTCTTGCTCAACCAAGGTGGCAGTGAAACGTACCTGAGCATTGTCATCTTCAATAGCAATCTCCTCTTCGCAAACGGTACTCCAGAACTCAACTGCAAGCTTGGCCACATCCTCGTCATCGCTCTTCATGCCCAGGATGGTGAGACCAAACAAAGCCTTTTCCATGTAGAAGCGCATGTTCTCGTAGTAGAGGGCCATGATGCGGTTGAGGCAGCCATAAGCACCCTGCTGTATCCGAGAGTCCTCAGCCTGTGTCGCCTCGCAAATAACCTGCATAATGTAGTTGCGCTCGCCCTCATGCTTGAAGTTGTTACCGACGAACTCGAGAGAGTCGCCGAGGGCGGTAATGGCGGCAAGTCGGACTTCGCGGTTGGGCTCCTCCTTGCGAGCACCTTGGACAACAGCTGTGAGGATGGCATTGGAATGTTGAACCAGGCTGTTTCGTAGATCGACATCTTGACTCTCGCAGATGAAGCCGATGGTGGTCAGAGAGGCCTGCTTCTGGTGCTCGCTTCCCTCGCTAACATTCTTGACCAGGGCGTGCATAAGGTCTGGCCACTCGTTTCGTGGTAACTCGATGGTAGCGATAGCCGCGATAACCTGCGCCGAGGCCTGGCTTGCCTGGGTACTGCTGGAGGCGAGGGTCTCGAGGGTGAGCTGTTTCACCCGTGTCTTTGTGTCTTGGTCTGTCTGCTGAAGCCATTTTGCTTGGAGCTCTGCTTGCCTAGCGAACTCGCGAGCACTGAAGGCGTTCTTGAGGGCGATACCGGCCGCCGCTCGGATGTGGCTCTGGGCGCTCTCATTTGCCAACTCTTGGACAAGTGTCACGAGGTATTGAGACTAAGAAACAGACAAGTCAGCGGGTTTGAGGACCTTGCTGTGGAGACGCGACACAGGAGCAACGAGGGGAGGAGGCCATACGAAGTTTGTCACAGCGGCTTGGCTGAGCTGCTGTTCAGCAGCATGTCGCAGGGTCGCGTCTAGAGACAAGAAGTCAGCATGTGCGTCACGGCTTGGACGAGCTGACGCGATTCATCATGGCGAGAGCGGCTGCCAAAAGGCAGGAGGGTCGGGGCATGGGTGAGGATGTCGAATATATACTGACCAGGACTCAGCGAGTTGGTGAGGACGGTGTTGATATCTGAAGAGCCCTCCATGGTTGCGGTTTGGATGCCTGGTTCGGAGGAAGAACGGGTCTCTCTCCAGCAAACGAAGCGGGTTGGCGGTGGTAGTGGGAGAAGAGGGAGGGGGGGGTTTCCGAAAGGGAGAGAAAGTCGGCCTGGGCTTGATGCAACTAAAGTTTTGCTGCGTGGAACAAGCGGGGGGCGGGAGTCCAAGGTTCACGGTCCACAGCAACCTTGAATCTTAATCGGGGCAAGACTCGATTTGCTTTCGGTGAGATCAGATCGAACCGCGGAGGCGAGGCGCAGATGCAGAGCCGTGGGTGGGATCTGGATGCCAGGTGATGGCGGTTGGTGGATGGATGGTATCGATGCGGTCCGTCTTGAGACGATTGCGATGGATAGAGAGGGATGGATGGGGATGGCGATGCGAGGGGTTTGTCGCTGTTCCGAGCGTTCGCCTGCAAGTGGAAGGAGAGAGGAGAATCCAGACACAGTGCAGTGCTGACGCCAAACTGCGGGTCTTGTTTTGCTCGAAAATTTTGTCAACAATCGCAGGTGCTGATGCTTCGCCTGGTGAAGGTGCAGGTGGGTTGTGTACTATGCTTTCAGTTTCGATGCTGTCCGGCTGGGGGGTGTTGCCTGTTGTTGTGGGGAGGGACGGGAGCCTGTAACGCATCCCAGTAGTGCTGTGTTTGGTGTTACCTTGGTCGCCTGGCTCGTGCGGTTTCTTCGCTAAACTTTTGCTGACCAGGCCTGAAAGGTCGACGGGAATGCTCGCCTGCACCAAACGGCTCGCTCCGTGTTTCGCGGGAAAGAAGGAATTAGACGTCTCACTGCAGGACGAAACAACTTGAGAGGAAAGGACAATGAAATGCAAGACCTTTCTGTACAAACACTTCAAGAAGACGCTTTGCCCACGGGCAAATGGATCAAGTTTTAGGATAAAGAACATCTGTCCTTTCATCCATGTGAAGTAAAAGATGGCACATGGTGTACCTAGGTACCTTACCTATGTCTGCAAGAACACAACTGAGGTGGCCAGGCTCCCACGGCGCCCAAGGCTCAGTGCTTCACTGGTAGGTAGGTAGCAACTACACGCTACCCGGCAACCGCAGGGCTGCTGGACGTTGAACGGGGGTCCAGGTGCATTTGAAGTGGAGGGCTGAAGGCCGGGGGGTCGTGGAAAAGGGAGGGTGAGAGAAGTGACGTTTCTATCCGCTTCCAGATGTGCACTGTATCTTTTCTTGGGCGTTACCACCAACTCTACAGAAACTTACCAACAACAGTTACCTACGGTCCAAGTTTGAGAGACCTACCTCTATGACGCACACCCCCTCCCCGCCCAGATTGTGGTCTCTCTCAGTTACAACTGAAGTACCTACCTACGTATAATGTTGCTTCCCTAGGTTTGTCCCAAGGTCCCTGCCTGCCTGGCCGGCTGCCAGACAAGCCAGACTTGCTAATGGGCAAAAGGAGATGGGGCTATCATCTCCATTGGCTGCCTGGGCTAGCAGTGACTTCCCTCCCTAATAGGGGGTCTCTGAACACCAAGAAGCCCCCATCCCTTTTCTTCCAGAACACCCGTCAACAGGAGAAAGCGTTGTGGATGTAGTGACCACCTCTAAACTGTTAGATAAAGAACGCTCCTTGCCGTACCAGTTAATAGGTACCTAGCGATCATATGAAGGTACCACAGATTCACGATTAAGCTCCCTCTCCAGCATCCCTCGGGGATTGCTGTGTCGCCCGTATAAGTCTTCCCACCAAGATAAATGCCTGCACATTATAAGGGACAGCCGACAGCCAACAGCCATTTGATTGGGTTTCCAGGGCCTACACGAAGACAGAAAACACTCGGCCTCTATTACCATTACTGTTCTATAAAGTACATAACAGACTATTTTGCCTCCCTTCCACAAGCGTGTTCTGGATGCATATCTCGTCCATGGCCTATCCTGACTCAATAGCAGACCCCCTCCTTCCCCGGTGTTTCACCCGAAAGGCCGTGCAACAAGGTGGGAGAGGAAAGAGGCAATATTGTCGAAGTTTTGCTACCATGGAAGCAGCAGACAAAGAATGCATGAGCTGAGTACCAGAACAGCATAAAGCATGTGATTTTGATATCTTTCATTCTTGGGCCCAGGCAGGCCAGGTTCATCTTTGTATGTTACTGCACTGTCAGTCGCTGTAGCAGTTGTCCTGTATTCTGGATGTGTGTGTGTGTGTGTACGCAATCTGTTGCTTTGACATCTCTTGTAGTCCCGGTTACGGTCATCAGATGTTTTCTTTTTTTGGGTGTAAGCATAACCCCAAGCCCCCTTTTTCTAAGGCTTATGAAAACGTGGATCCGTGAGATTGTCCCAAAGAAACTCAAACGCGTCCAAGTAGGTTAGGTATCTGTGAACAAATGCGCGAAAACAAACCCCTATTTTAAATGTCGATGGTAACAGTAAACAGTCAAAATCCCCTGGTTGGGGATTTTGGCTACCGCAGAAACTGTGACTTTTTCCCAGCCCATCCAGAACCACCGTTCACCAACCCTTATGCAAATGCTTCATTACATTTCATTACTTGTAAAAAGCCAACAAACTCACATCTCGTCCGCTTGGGACTCGAGGGCCTGGATGATGCTCTTGCCATTGACACCGTTGGGTACGCTGAGGTTCACGTCACCGCTGACTTCCTTGTCGGCAACAGGCTTGGGGATGATCGGGCTACCGACGCGGCTTCCAACGAACTGTAGCAAAAGAGGAGTCAGTAATTATTCTCGAAACCAAGCATCAAGGGAGTTGACGATAGGTGAACTTACGTTGCTCGCCGCGCTGAGAAGAGCAATCAGAGAGCTCTGTACAACATCGGCGTGAATGCCGACGCCCCAGACCTTCTCGGTTTGTCCGGCTGCCGTACATTCTATGTAGGTAGCAGCCTTGACATCACGACCACGGCCAACGGCGTGCTCCTTGTAGTCCTGGACATCCAGATCCACGCCAACGCTCTTAAGGGCGTTAGCCAAAGATGAAATAGGTCCGTTGCCGCGGCCTCTGAGGTTGTATTCGTGACCTTCGATAGAAATGACACCCTCGAACACACGTCCAAGGTTCTTGGTGTCCTGGGTCTTGCCCGGAGCGGGCGGCGCCGGCGAGCTGGATCGGTCGGGGTTGATCGAGTAGTCGACAATGTTGAAGCGCGGGTTCTCATCGAGGTAATATGTTTTCTTGAACAAATCGGTAATCTCGGTGGGAAGAAGCTCGCGGCCCTTCTCGTCGGCGATCCTCTGAACGACCTTGCTGAAGGCAACCTGTAGGCCACGGGGCATGTCAAGGTGGAGGTGCTGCTGGATAATCCAGGCAGTGCCGCCCTTACCACTCTGAGAATTGACGCGAATAACAGCCTGGTAATCACGTCCAATATCCTTGGGGTCCAGAGGAAGGTAGGGTACCTGCCAATAATCGGTGTACTCCTTGCCCTCCTTTTCGCGCAGGGAGAAGCCCTTCTTGATGGCGTCTTGGTGAGAACCGCTGAAAGCGCACACGACGAGAGAACCGCCGTAAGGTGCACGAGGGTGTACCTCGATCTTGTTGCACTCCTCCACGGTCTTGATCACCTTGCCGAGGTCGGAGAAGTCAATGTTGGGCGAGACACCCTGGGTGTAGAGGTTGAGGGCCAGGGTAACCAAGTCAACATTGCCGGTACGCTCTCCGTTTCCAAACAGGCATCCTTCCACTCGATCGGCTCCAGCCATCTGGGCCAGCTCGGCAGCGGCAACCGCACAGCCGCGGTCGTTGTGGGGGTGGAGCGATATGCACACCTTCTCGCGCTCGGTAATGTTGCGGCAAAAGTACTCCACCTGGTCGGCGTAGATGTTGGGAGTGGCCATCTCCACTGTTGCGGGGAGGTTGAAGATGATGGGGTTTTCCACCGTGGGTTCCCAGGCGGCCTTTACCGCTTCGCAAATGCGCACTGCGAACTCGGGGCTGGTATCGGAGAAGGTCTCGGGGCTGAACTCAAACGCCCACTCTGTGCCGGCCATCTCGGGGTCGTCCTTGGTCAAAGACTTGACCAGAGCTGCGCACTTGCTGGCCAGTTCGACGCTCTCGTCCTCTGTGAAACCGAAAACAATTCTCCTGAAGCATTCGCTGGTAGCCAAGTAGATGTGGATGATGGCCTTCTTGGCGCCCTTGAGGGACTGAACTGTGCGGCGGATGAGGTCTTCTCTGCAGGGCGACAGAACTTGCAGCCAAACATCGTCGGGAACGGCACCGGGAGTCTCGATAAGGCGTCTGGTAAAGTCGTAGTCGGTTTGCGAGGCGGAAGGAAAGGAAACCTCGATCTCCTTGTAGCCCAACTCGGTGAGCATCTGGAAATATCTCCACTTCTGGTCGCCGTTCTGAGGGGAGGGTTAGCTAAGCTTGGTGACAAGAGACAGGTCGCAAGTAGGCAGGAGAGGCGGCAGGCATACCATGGGGTCAACCAAACTCTGGTTACCATCGCGAAGGTCGGTGGCCAGCCAGCGCGGGGCCTTGACGATAGTCTTGTTGGGCCATTGCCGGTCCGGGAGGTTCAGGGGAGGGAACGGCTTGTATTTGGTCGAGGGGTCCTTGAGCCTGAGACACGCTGTATGTTAAAACCTGTGTGCGCCGTGACACGGGGGTCACCAAGGTGGAATCGACGTAGTATGTTGTGCTTACATCGGCATCTTGAACACGGTGCAAGGTGGATGACTAGGCAATGCAATTTGGACAGAAGATGGGAAAGATCAAAGAGTGCCCGATGTTGCGACTGACGTGCTTCGGGAAAAAGAAAGACGAAAAGTGGGGTGAAGGTATGCAAGATCCCAAGGCAAATCCCCAATTGCAAAGTACGACTGGTTAGTTCAGAGCGGGAACGAAGACACTTCCCCAGAATCTGACTGGCGAAAGATGATACGTTGTCCAGTATTATACCAACTCGGCGCCCGAACTCGTGAAAGTCTTCTGAGTCATTCCACCTGGTTCTCGTCTTGGACGAGCAACCGGCGCGTTTCCGGTAACGGGGCGTGATGGGCCTTGCTGGGGAGATCTTCGCGGGGCCAAGCTTCAACTCCAACAACCACGAGACGGGGGATCTGGGATGCCCCACTCTCCCGGAAGGACTAACTACAACCCTTTTTCGCCCACTTCAAACACTGGTAGTCGTCTTGAATGTCGGGCAAATGTCCAAGCTGACTCTTCCATGCAGTGTTCCGCGGGGTATGCTATGCATGTTCATCGCCACTGGTTCTGGTTTGGGTGTTGGCATCTTTTTCCATAACGCCTGGCGCTGGGCATCTCCATGTCTGCTATCGTCAATACAGATGGCACAGACGACATAAGGACGGCTTAGCTGCTACCAGTAACTGTTGGTGCAAACCCAATGGCGGGCCACTAAATAATCGTCAGTCACAGTCATCCCTCCTATGATGTGGGTAGGTGAGTACCCGTCGATCTTCTCTGTGAGGGGAGCCTCTTCCCTCTACCCCCGAGACCCGTCGTACAGTACATAGTAGTGTGTGTACATGCACGACAATAATGAATTGGCCACCCAGGACTGGCTCGTTCGCTATGAATCTCTAGCAAACTTTTCCAGGGACAACACGTCAATTGGACAGCCAAAGCCGTTCTAAGGCCGCCTCTCCACTGCACACACTACTACTGTACACTAGTTGCTCGTCCGGCCTCCCGGGCCCGAGGAAGCTGTGTTTACTTCGAGAACTTCCATGTGGACGACCAGTCCTCCGATTCGGGGGTCCGGCGCTGGCATACCACTGCATACGCCATCCCGACCTGAACCTTGACGCCATCAACGACGGAGATCCCGGGCTGGACGGCTTGCGCAATGGCCGGACAAGGGACAGGCCGCTCCCAATTTGAACTAATAATAACAGGGGATACATTCCCAAAGCCCCACTCCCTTCTCCGCCACATGTATCGTCACCGATGATCGGACTTCTCGTTGCCAGGGGGGGATCATGCGATTGCCTGGAATGTTTACTTCTAAACCCGTTGGAAGCCGATCTTAGACAGGCCTTCGCAGTCACTCTTTTTCTTCCTAAAGCACGGATTCATCAGAAAAGAAAAGATCATGAAAAGAAACATCTCCTATTCTCGCGGGGTTGCCCCCTAGCGTGGAAGTTAGTGCACATCCGCTGTAACGCCGTTAGAAGCCATGCGTCATGCCAATCCAATGTTATGCGGGACCAGCAAGGTGTCTCGCGCCCTGTCATCTACAAGTGACAAAAAAGTAGTCATATGAAAGAAATAAGCCTTCCCAAAGCTCTCACTGAGAGTGCTTCACATCTGTAAAACCGGTGATTCGATTAACCAAAAAGACACACACCGTGACAGGTAAGGTCATCCTCGTCAACAGCTACGGAAGTAACCATCAATCACAAGCCACAAGCCACAAACCTCGGACTTCAGATCTAATCCCGGATCAACACCAAAGGCACCTTGATGTCATATCTCCATTCAAGTTGAGAACACGGGAGTTCCTTATCAGGATAGTGTTGCCTCATCCGTATGCATGTTCACGCCGCATCGCCTACAGACAGCAAAACCATAAGGTGAATAGCACACAGATTCACCACAGAGATGAGAAGGTAGTTGTAATTATCATCATAGATGCTATGTAGGTATTCACAGCAGGCGCGGATCGATATGTACAAAGAAGCCATTCCCTTTTTTTGCCTTGTTCACACCTGATGTTGAAAGCCAAAAAGAAGAAAAAGAATTCGCTTCTTTCTGAGGAGATCGAGAGATTCATCGCCATGCTAGGTAGGTCAGTAGGTATTTAGGTAGCCTGCAGGCAGCCAGCTAGGAAAAAAGAAAAGCAGAGAAAGATAGATGCCCCTAACGAACAAAAAAAGAGAGAAAAAGATGTCTTCTCCCAAACCCAGAACTTGAAAAGGATGGAGATTACCAAGTAAAACTTTCCTCCACAAAATCAATCACCGTTCCCCTCTCCCTCTGACAATTCCTTACCGCATGCCTCACATCATCCGCCAACCCACCCGGTCCGCACACCGTCACGCACATGGCCCCCTGCTGCTCATGTACCTCCTTAGCCATCAACATCGGTATGTTGGGCCGACCAGGGAACATCTGCACTGATCGCGACGCGCTCGCCATCTCTCTTGGGTTCTTCGGCCTCGTCACGAACAGTTTGATGTGCAGGATCTCTTTTCGTCTTGGCAGCCTCAGTATCGCGTCCATCCACGGCCTGATCCACTCGAGAGACTCAAAGTCGCGCACAATCCAGATCAGCACCACGCGCCGCGTGGCGACCGTGCCGTCCGCGTACCCCTCGACCAGGTGGCGCAGGTACGAGATCTGGTGCGTGATGCCCGTGGCGCCGGCGAAGAGGACGGCCGTGCCGTAGCTGTCGAGCGAGTGGTGGCCCGCGTAGGGCCCTTCGAACGCGGCGCGGATCGTGATGCCTGGCTTTCGGCGGTCGGCAGTGCCGGCTACGGCATGGTCATACAGATTGCGGGTGAAGCCCGAGTGGGCGCCGATGACGAAGGAGACAGAGGTGGCGACGGGTTTTTTAATGCTGAGACGGGAGGAAGGACTTGCGGCTGCGCCAATGTCCTTCTCGGTGATGGGAAGCAGTTCGTCCTCGGTGGTGTGATCGACCCAGGCGATGGAGAACGGGTGGTTCTCCCACGAGCGGATGCCGCTGAAGCGGAGGTAGGCGTGGGTGCCCGGCTGGACGTCGACGTAGCGCGGGAGACTGAGGGTCACGCGGCAGGTCTCGCCGGGCATGGGCTCGACGAAGGCGGTGGTGATTCCGCGAGCGCGTGACCAGTTGCAGTAGGCGAGTCGAAACATGCGTGCCAGCCGGTCGGCGATCCAGACGCAGAAGATACCGATGATCCAGGGGAGCTGGGGAAGTCCGCCCGGGAGGGTCGCGGTAACGCAGTGGACCCACGTCGCAGCGAAGGAGACAAAGGCGAGGATGATGTGCGTGTTGAGGAAGGTCTCGTAAAAGGCGTGGCGCACAGGAGACAGAGACAGGATCAGAATGGCGACCATGGCGGCTGTACCGGCCATTCCAGAGCCGATGAAGCGGTCATTGAATGTCTTCTCTTTGACGCCAGCCCAGCCATTGTCGGCTACCTGGACGATGGCCCATGCAATCAAGTGAAGGAGCACCTCAAAGACCACGACACGGCCCATCCATCGATGAAGAAGATTATAAGTGTCGAAGCTGACTTGTAGGAGACCAATAAGCGGGTTGTTTCGGCCGGCGAGGATGATGAGCGGAACCATGTTGACCATAGCAAGAGTGCCCGACCGTCCGCGAAGTTCGGCCAAGAATGAGTACTTGTTCTCGTTGCCCCAGTTGAGGATGAACATGTACGCTAGGTTGCTGGCCAGATAAAGGAGAAGAAGGACGCTGTGAAGCCTCGAGGGTAGAGTACCCATGTTCATGGCGCTCGAGAGTCGGATTTCTCGGTTGTGGCGTTTGTTCCATAAGGGGGCATAGATGAGATTCCTCTTGACACCCGGCATCCAGCTCCATTGCTTCACTTTCCAAAAGTGTTGTCTATCGCCTGGGATAGACATGGCTGAAAGTAACCGTAGCTTCGCCCATGATAGCTCTATAATTCTGACTCCCAGTACCACGACGGCGACCGCCCCCATACTAAGCCAGAGTGTATCCCTAAACAAGAGGTTCATAGGTTGATTGACTCCGCTGAGTCCTGTGTTGAAGGGGGCGATGGTGGGATTCGCCGCCCTTTCGGGTAATGTATGTGTTGCTGCCATATCTTCGTTTCGTATTTGCATTGCTGGTGTGAAGTGATCGCCTGGGTTGTTGAAGTCGAGTGCAGCGAGCCTGCGCCGCTGGGTAAGATCCATTTGCGATGTTGTAATGTTCGAGAGTTCGACGTGGTCCGGTGGTAGGTAAGATCCTTAAACGAGGGTAGAGAATGCGGGTAGAAAGCTAGGAGGAGCTTGTGCCAGTAGTCTTCGCGCTAAATGTGTCGATTCGCTGAAAGAGAGTGTGCGGTGACCCAGATTCGTGAATATTATCGAATGAGATGCCAACTAGTGTATAATCGTATCATGCTCGGGCAAAACCGAGATGGAACGTTCTGCCGAGACAAGAATCTCGAAATGGCTAAGTGAAGCGCCCAAGCCGCCCGTTGGGCTGGGTTCAGGGGGATGAAGCAAACAAACTCTTGGTCTGTCTTGGTCCCTGATTATTCACTTGTAAGTACCGGGGGTAGAGGCGCTTGCTTGTCGTTTGTGCGGCGCTGCGCTGGGCCTCTGAAGGATAACGAGAATCAACTTTGATCTTCTTTGCCTGATAATACCCGTGTGACCTATGACCGGATCCCGTGCCGCCTAGGTAAACCCAAGAACTTTGTATTGTAGGTCGACAACTGACGATTTTCCCCTGTTGGTTGATGATGGGCTGCGCCGGCGAGCCTAAGTTGATCGATCAGGGCAAACACCGCAAACTTGCTGGTAATTGTCCGACGGAGAGCCCTTTTATCTAACCGAAGAACCTGTTCGAAAGGTTGCTTTGCCGTCTGTTTTGCGCAACGGGCAACGTGTGATTTGCTGGCAGCTGGTAACAACAGCTTGTCGCTGGGGTGACTAGAAGGCGACGGGAAGGGTAACCGTTGAATCGTTTATCGTTCGGTACTGTTTAACTTCATCCACCACCAAAGACCTTGTTTCCGGGGAACAATTCCCCGCGTGCCCGTGACGGCGGTAACGAAAGAACCAAAGGCGAACTGACGTGCACAGTCTGTTACTGCCGGTGTGTAGAATCCAAATCCGACAAATGACTTGGAATGCGAAATGACGTAAAGTGAATGAGAGTAAGGGGTAAAGAGCGAAAGGGGCTTGAAATGACAGGCGCCCTGTGTCAGGTACGTAGTTGGCTGTTCGCAGAAGAGGTGGTAAGTAAAGAGTGCAATGGTGAAAAGAAAGGCAGCGCTTGACTTACTCACTGGATGTCACGAAAGCGATCGTTATTCAGGTCTGTGATCAATAGAGCCGCTGGCGTGGAATGGTCTGGCGAGTCGCTGATTCTCTCGTCCGTTGAGATTGCCCTTTCGGGAATTGGATGAACGACAGTTTAAGTGATGAACCACAAAAACTCCACAACCAGCCGAGGGATGAGAAAGGTACGTAGATCGCCGCGCGTGCCCAAAATAAGAATAAAAATAAATTAGAGATGGACCTTCGCGACCAGACCGCAGGGGAAAAAAAGATTTAAAGAGCAACGCCGGCTTGGTGTCTGCAGAAACCAAGAGGGCATGACGCTGTTCCATCCAACAAACGACAGATATGTTCCTCGGCGGCAATCTGCTCCCTCTGCCTCAGCCCAAGCGGAATAAGACCGAACAAAATTCTCTTTCCCCCCCTGGAGCAGTGGCGGATGCAACGAGCACAACTCGGCGGTCGAACACGCATATACGGAAAGAATCCCGTACGACGAGCAACCACAATCGGACTGTCCTGGGCCGACAAAAGAGAGCCCCAGCCTGGGCAAAGTGTGAGTGTGATCTCACACACCTTGACACTTCACTTGTCCCAATTTCTCTTGTCCGGAAATCCAACCGGACTGGCGGGATGTGGATTCAAGCCCTCCCAGAGCACGGGGCCCTGCAACGAATTGTGACATTGGGTTCGCTTCGCCCCATTCCAAGGAGAACTAGCCGGATAAATCGGAGCACATGGAATGAGGGAGATCCTATCGTGGATCAACAGGGCAAGGATGTATTGTCCAAGTGGCCCAGCGGTGCTCAGCCCACGGGCAGGCCAGTCCCGAGGGACTATTGGAGAGACCGTACGTCTGGCTGCCATGCTCTCAGGGGCAAAAACGATGACGGGGGGAAAAGACCAAAAGGATTGGTGTACAACAAACGCAAGATGCTGCGGGGTGGTAGTTGGACCACGCAAAAGGGAAGCTCCACCATACGGCCTGAACCCAGGGCTCAGCTTCTGAAACATCAAACATTGCTGCTTGATGGTAGGCCACTTGCTAAGCGGACCGTATTTCCGCTTCCTCTACTTTCTCTTATGTTTTATGGCTCCATCCCTCTTTTTCGCTTGATATTCCCTTCCCCATTTGCCCCCAGGGGGGCCTTCGTGGCTGGTCTCCACGACATTTCGGAGATCGTGCCATTCCCAGATAACAAGCTCTTGGGCCCATCAGCGCACGGCCTGGGAGCTTGGCTGTTCGATCCTGTACGTACCAGGTCTCCATTATATGCATTGCCATGATTCACAGGCGTACGGTAACACCGCAACAACAAACAAGAGTGGACGGGGTTAGCGTAGGAACCCGAGGTGCGTAGTCTCACGACGTTAGAAGAGACGCCAATTAGCTATGCTTGCTATGCAAAGGGCCGGCAGTCGTCCACGCCCTTGACAGATCCCTTGGCGGGCTCGGGCGGCTAGGGAGAGAATGTCGTGGGACGACATCGAGAAGGAACCATGTGCGATGCTCGACGTCATGATACGAAGGAGAATGCCAGTGAACGGCAGCCACGAGTCTCCCGGCCTTTCGGATAAGAACCGTTATACTCGTCGGGGATTCGAAATCTAACTAGCGGCTGGCGCGAGTAATAAAGGCCTGGGCACTTCCGTGCTCGAGTTGGTGATGTTTACGCAAGCGATCCGAGGTGAACATGGCCCGACCCCATGACGATTCAAGCTCCCTTCTTTGACTTCTTTCTGCAAGTGGTACGAATCTAGCACAGATTCAGTCAATAGCGGCCCCATTGTGGGGAACTGACCCCTCCAAATGCTCCTTGTCATTATATAAACGTGGGGGGAGGGGGGAGGAGTGCTGCCGACGCAACAGAAGGGCAGAACGAAGCCAAGCTTTTTGGAACATTACTGCAAGAAACATCGAGACTATCGGAACCAACCGGCTTTAGAACGACGCTCTGTGGACCTCCAGCGTTACCTGTTAGGATCGCGGAGGTACAAGGCCCGGTGACATCCACCTGGCGTACTCCTGCCAAGGATCACAATCATATATACAGCCCTGGGCTTGACGTGAAGCCGACAGCTTTCCCTTTTGTACCCATCAAATTGTGAAGCGAACGGAAAAGAGGCCGAAAGTTTGTGGGAGCTTATGCCTTGCATTACAGAGCACATCATGGCAATTTGGCTCGGCCATTTCTCGGAATCAACTCTCCACGGCTTGCGTTTAGTGACTTCAACATTCTGCGTGATGTAGTATGTACACAGGCTCACATTCAGATCGGAGAGGGTCGCTATCGCTGTTAGAGCGAGGTATTCTTGTCCGGTTGCAACCCCTACTTGCTCAAGGTACACAATTGCTCCCGCTGATTCTGACCCGTAACCAGGTAAAACGGAGGGTATTCAGAGCTGTAATGCTGCGAAAGGGTGTATGAGTACAGTTACGACAAGCTGTCGAGTACGTTTCTGGGCTTTCTGGGCTCGCTCCGACTGTTTGAGGCATCCTGGTTGAAGTTGTTTTGCTGCTTAACGCGAAGACCAGAACATGACCTTTGGATCTCGATGGCAGGCTCAGCTAAAGCGAGATCTAAGATGGAATCCGGGGTTGCATCATCAGTCATGTCAACCCTTCCAGTTCCCGATGTCGATATTCCTTTGGCGCAGCGACCCAGCCGTATCGAGCCATTTCTCTGGTGGAAACCATGGAGGTAGACAGTCAGAAGCTTGCTGTAACCCCGACCACCGCGAGGCCGCCATGCAGGCTTCTTGATGGTTGTCTTCCATCAGGCAGCCCATCTGGGTGAAGCAGAGCCCAACCTGCCCGATATGTGGTTCATCTTGTGATCCCCAAGGACACCAGCCTCACGAAGACGTCAGGTTTGACGCGCGATAAGCCGGAAAAGCCGTGTCTCCTTGCCGCGATTTGATGGCCGATCTTGCTTGAACTCATAGAGTGGATTTGATGTCAGAAGCAGTGAATTCCCCACGGCATGACGTGATGATGTTCGGAAACTAACCATCTAACACCCGTCAACTAAGATCTTGGATTCTTCCCGGTGCGCGCGTCCTTGAATTTCGAATCATGCTGTATCTGGCCGGTCATCCCTCGCGGTGGGCAGGGTGCCTCCAGAAGACAAGTGGCTCAGGCAAGCGATCCGGTTATGCCTTTGCCGGTCAGCGTACAAGAGGGCTCTCTTTATATAAGGGCCTCTGATCATTCGCTGAATCCTGAGAACTTTGTCTTGATGGAAGAACGTAACGTCCGTATCCTTTCCGATCTCTAAGGCTCCGAGAGATAACTGAGTGGTTGTAAGGATAACCGAAGATGGACAGTCCGATCCTGGTTGCTCGGCTGCTCGGTTATGAGAGCCCGTGACGAAGCTGTAAGATGTTTTTTTTTTTTTTTTTTTTTTGTTTTTTTTTTTTTTTTTTTTTTTTTTGGTGATACGATGGAAGCATTTGGTTCTGAGTTTAGTCGGGGTGCTTTGATCCAGAATAAGAGGCATTGTACTCGGCGTGTCTAGTATGCTTTGCTGTGGCTATTTGATCGAGTGCAAGGAGGCATTTGAAACTGGAAAGGACAATTCGAATATGCAGTGGCGCAAGACTCCGGGCCGAACAATCATTATAAGAATTGTAACGGGAACCATGAATTGGGAAATGGCAGTAATGGACAAAGGTCCGGAAGCGGAAGGGTTAGTGGACGAGAAGTGATCGAATGGGCGAGAGGAAGAGGACGTCGTAAGCCATCATATGCCACAGACATGAATGAATGCATTTATCGAGATGTTGAGTAACCGTAGATCTCAGTCATGCTACGCATAGTGTATGTACATATCCGAGCCACCCAGCACTCGCGCCAAGGTCGCAAACCACATCTGAAATGCGGACGTCCGAGCTTTCGCCGTACGCTGACGGCCGAAGGCAAACGCATCATCACGACCGATCGACGAGCCATATTCGCCGGCGGCTTGACTTCTTCTACAGCACCTTTTTCCTACCACACTCACGAGTTTCTCCACGAGGCACGAGCATACCAAATCGTACGCAGCAAGCAGCACAGAGGCAAAAAGAGGGAAACGGGAAAGGAAGTCGATCGACATGTCTACCGTCGCAAGGACTGGCGAGTCAGCCGGCAAAGTTCTGTCGCTGGTACGCAGCGTGCCTTTCTACACACTTCTTTCCCTGGATCGCAAACGCTATTTGGGCTAGTATAACACAAACGCTAACATCTTAGCCTTGAACCAACAGTATCGTCAGCTTTTGCGCCAGGGAAATCAGTTTTCCTCTTACAACTTCAGAGAATACGCCAAGCGCCGCACAAGAGACGCTTTTAGGGAAAACAAGAACGTGGAAGATCCTAGACAGGTGCAGGAACTTGTGCAGAAAGGGTTACAGAATCTCCAGATGCTCAAGGTATGCCGGGCACTTGAGCTGAGACGCGACCTGGAGAATACAGACAAGTTGACATTGAAATAGCGCCAAACAGTTATTAGCCAGTTTTACCAACAGGACCGCTTGGTCGTCGAGGGTGGGCTCTCGGTAAGTCTTCCTGAACTTATTCGTGGAGTATATCAGAGGTGATCTAACAAGTCGCAGGGTAAGGATAAAGAAGGAGGTAAGCTCAGGCAGAAGGATACTGGGTGAGTTATAATCTTGAGAAGCAGATTTGGGAAGAGCTGTCTTGCTAACGAACTGAACCTCAGCTGGGACTAAATGGCTGCAGGCGAAAATCCCTGTTTAGTTGTCGCTTTGTACAAATGACACGGGAAGAAAAAAAAGGCTATGTATAATACTACGAGTGAAGGGTTGGCGAAGAGTACACCTGTTCGAGCCCGCAGGAATGATGACGCGATACCAATACCAGCTTTGATTTAGCAGGCCAACAAGTCCAAAGGTGGTAGTCGACGGGGCTTCTCTGATAGCAGAGGATAATTAAATCAGTTACCAGATCAGATTCCAGTGATTCGGGACAATTATGAACGGTCCCTTGGGTGTAGTTTATGTCTTGGTTGTGTCGTGCCATGATAACCGGCTTTCCGGATCACCATCAGAACCTGCGAATCCTTGTCGCAACTGGATCGACTCGTTCCTTGCATATCCGAGATCTGTTTGGCAGTGAGGGCTGCCTTAAGAAGGTAAATTGCTTTACCGAGCATTTATGTCCCATTGGCATGGTCAGTGCGACCAGTGCGCGCGACCACTGACCACTGCAGTCAATCGAGTGTCAGGTTGGCCGCCGCGACTTGAATGCGACGCGCAACATCACCTTGTCGACTTCCATCCTTCCATTGACAACATTCTTAGCTGGTAGCATAGGATCGATTTCTTGTGGAAGCTACCTCTGCATCAGTACGGGCTCCCCTTACTCTTCTCTTTCTCTATTACATACCTACCTACCTACCGGTATAGTTTGCGCCATATCGTTACGTAGTCCGGCATCTAGTCGCTTTCAACCGATCTATCGTTATTGTTCATCGTCATCCATCCTTCTGTCCAGGTTCCAACACAGAACAAGCAGCACTTAGAAGCAGTCCCTGGACCGCTGACTTGCACTCACCCACCGACGTTGATCCACCTCTATCCAAGGTTAGACTTCGACATATTCGACCATCTGTTCCACGGTCACCAGTATACGTCCACGTACCTCCCTCTTGGATAGAACTATTGGTGTTTTGGATATCGACACAACAGTGTTACACTTTTTTGGCGTTTCGTACTTATCTGCCTGGGCATGAGAAAGAACAGCTGGAGGTTCGGTATCTCAGTAGACAGACCTTCACACACTTTCAATGGCGCCCACCGTGAGTTTGCTCGCCTTAGTCCCGTCTCGAGTTCCTGCTTGCTGCCACAACTGAACTATTTCTGACCATGCGGTTGTGTTTGCGCAACTCTAGTACCATCGATCAGCAGCCCAGACTCGGCGTGGCGCTCGCAGCGGTTTCCCGGAACACGACGACTTCGAGGGTCTACCTGTACGCCAATGGAGACAGGAATGGGTCAATGTAACACCTCCCCAACCTGCAGAGGCTACGCAGAAAAACGATATCTGGGACGTCGAGCTGCCCTTTGGCATGCCCAAGGAAACCAAGCTGCTCCCAACCCACAGCCAGGAGCTCTTGCGCGCCGCTCGCTCTGGCCGACTCTACAAGAGACCCGCCCCGACCGACGACGACGATGAAAACGTTGACATTGACAACATCAAGGGCGACAAGAAGGAAAGCGATGCGGCTGCTGAAGGGTTCACCGTGAAGATGTGGAAGCAAACACCACGTAACATCGAAGGACCTGCTGAATCACATCTGGCCAAGCGCCATAAGAACACGGTCACATTACCACCAAAGTCGAGGCTGGTACAGATAGCCCAGGGACCGACGGTTACCAGAGCAACCGTCCGGCGTATTGACGCCGCCGGCAACCCCTACGAGCAGACGATCACTTTGGCCGAGGGACAACAGGTTGATGGCGAGATCATATCAACAACGGTGGTGCCGGCACCAGTCGCTGCGGCTGAGGTTGCGGCTCAGGCTGCGCCGCCTGCACCAGTCAGGAGAAGGCCTCCTCCGCCAAAGAGGAAGGCTAAGGGCCCTGGTCGAGGTCGCAAGAAGGGTAAGCTGCCACTCCCAACAACAACGCGGCCAGAGCCGACTAGTGTGGAGGCCGGTGATGCAGAGGTCAAGATGGAGGGCACTCCAGTAAACGTAAGTGTTTCTCTAACGTATATCACACTCGCGCTAGCCAAGCTGACAGTACGGCACAGGGAATCAAAATCGAAGAAACCGGTGACAGTGCGAACCAGGATAGCGAAATGGCCGATTCCTCACAGATTCCTTCCGATGATGATGACGGCGACGATGGCGACGAAGGGGAAGAAGAAGGCGATGCCGACGAAAGCATGGCTGAGGGCGATACCCCTGGTGTTGATACCAGCATCAGTCAGGACCAAGACCAGGAGATGGGCGACGCAGGAGCATCGGAAGTTATTCGGCCCAGCTCAACTGAAGAGCCAGAAGGAGATGCCGGTAATGAGGAAGATGCTGCTGCCAGGTCGCGCCTTGGCAGCAGCCTCGCCCCGCCAACGCTCGGATCACTTGCGTCAATGAGACTTGAAGGGAGTCCACTGAAGAATGTAATGATCCGATCGCCAACAGAGCCTCCAGAGTCTAGGTCAGATGTGCCAGGGGTTGAGGGATCTTTCTTCCCGTCTACGGCTGTAGACGACGCTAAGACCGAAGTTACGGCTGCGGCGAAGGAGTTTGACACACAAGACACTTCTGTCAGCGCTGCTTTCCTTTCCGAAGTGGTGGTAGAGGCCGAGCAGCCGGTAGCTGACGCAGTGGATGTTACAACTGGAACCATCGCAATGGATGTCGACACCAACTCTGAGCAGCAACAGCCCGCAAAATCGACTCCATCTGCCGAAGCTAAAGTTGAGGATCTTGGGGCTGCACTAGACTTGCCAGGGTTGCGGTCAGACGCTCCAACCTCAATTTCCACGTCGACCACTTCCACCACGGCAGGTACAACAACAGAAATGATAACCACGGCCACAGAAACAGCATCGGCACTGATAGAATCCTCGTCCGTTCCCGCAGACGCCCCGGTGGAAGAAGTCGATGTACTTCAGGAGCAACTTTCAGACGATGCTGTACCCACGATAGCAGAGCCCTTGCTCCAACCGCCAGACTCCCCGGCCCTGCTCCCCACTGCTACGACAGAGGATGAAGACGACGGGCTTAACTTGCTCGGTAGCCTGGAAAGGGAACTAGACCGTCAAGAGGAAGTGAGTCGCGCCGGTAGTGCCGCCAGCGGTGCCGGTACAGGTGCGGCTGCGGGTGCCACTACCAAACAAGAGAGCAACGGTGGAGTGGACAATCAGAAAGACACCAAGGCTGGCGAAGAAAAGCCATTGTCAGAGCCGGAGACACAGGGAGCTGCGGTAGAAGATGGAGGTAATACTGCCGAGTCGGACAAAGTCGGTACTGAGGCTACTGTCGATGTCACTGCCATTGCCGGTGCTGCTGCTCCTCCTCCTCCTCCTTCTCCTTCCCCCCCTGCTACTACTGCCAGAGACGAAGAAAAGCCGAAAGAGGCTACCGCAGGCACCCCAGCGGAAAGTCAGGAAGCGGCTAAACAACAAGAGCAGGGACAAAAGGAAGACGGCCCTGCTTCCACTGCACTTAGTGCTGATGGTGATAGTGTTCTAAAGGAATCAGAACCGGAATCGGTCCAGCAAGTCGTTGAACCGCCAAAGCAAGAGTAGGATGGCCTTGGAGTAGACAAGGAATTTGACGTTGACCGGTTTCGGGGGAAATTGGCTAACGAGCTGAGCTCCGTGCGGTAGTGACTCAAAGGGAGTTTTGGTTGTTTGAAAAAGGTGTCACTCTCCCGGGAATTGTGTAGTGGATTGTGATTTCTGATAATCCTGTCTTGGGGAAGAATGTGAACAAAAGCTTTGCGAGCTTCGAAGCAAACAAAGGTGGCTGTTGGCCCGACTTGAGATTGATGTCACTCTTAGGTATGTTTGGCATATATGCACAAGAAAGAAGCGAGGCTGTTTTTCGTATGAGATTGTGTAAATTTGTTGTTTGTCGACAGCATCGGTTGCCTGCTTGTCTGGCTTACATCCCGCACCCACTTTAATTTTCATTGTGTTATGTCGATTCAATATGACGTTGAAGGGTGTGCTACTAAAGTGGAAGTTCACCGCCAAGGCAAGCAGTGTCACGGGTGGTCTTCGCTGTGATGATCCGACTGGCTTCGCAAAACCTTGCCTTGAACGGGCGCGACCTACGAATCAGAGATGCAGTGGCGCTTTAGAGCAAATGACTAACACAACATCAAAAAAGCCGCTTGTTTGTTAACGTCAATCAGATACACGGACACTTGCAAGTACTGATCAACTTCACACGCACATGAGCAAAGATGTGTTCATAACGATACTATTTGTCTCTAAAAATCTAAGACCGATCGTACCTAATGCAACTCGGTGCGGCCGACTACTCTCAGGAGTCGCTGATGTATATATTGTCCTCCTGCCCACAAACGCCTGCCCGAATGCCCATTTTGAAACGCCACAATGCTAACAAATACTTGAATGCTTTCCACTCGCAATGAAGTGATGATCCATCAACGCACCCAAGGGCGAACATGGAAAAAAGAAGAAAAGAAGAAAAAAGACGACGCCTTGAAAGACAGTTGCCAATCGAGGCCCAAAAGTCTCCCACGTCAACGAGAGATACGAAGCCCGTCCTCCCATCCAGCCACCCCTCTAATTCTCTTTTACCTCCTTTTCTTCTTTCAAGCCTGAACCGTCTCAACCGGAGCAGCACCCTTTGCCTGCTTCCTCGCGTTCTCCGCCAAAAACTGGGCATACCTGCTCTGCTTGTTATGGATTCCGCACTCAGTCTTGTTCTTGCCCTTCCAGCGCCCAGCACGCTCGTCCTCGCCCGCGGCGACGGGGCTAGTCGAGTGCCAATCACCAATGGACTTGTACCCCTTATCGAGCAGCTCGTTGTAAGGCACTTGGTGCTCATCAATGTAGGCCTTGACCTGCTGGAAGCTCCAGTTGACGAGCGGGTTGATCTTGACGATGCCACGCTCCTCATCCAGCTCAATGACGGGAATGGAGCCGCGTGCACCTCCCTGGGAGCGGCGGCGGCCTGTGAAAACGGCAGCCACCTTGAGTTCCTGGTAGGCGCGGTTCTGCGGCTCCACCTTGGCGATCCAGTCGTATAGTTCTTCGGAGGTTTCGTACAACTTCTCGCCGTAGAGGGCCTCAAACTCGTCGACGGTGGACACGTCGGCCGGCTTGAAGACGTGCAGCCGGATGTTGGGGTAGCGCTCCTGCACGCGGTCGACGAGAGCATAAGTTTCCTTGAAGTGGTAGAGCGTGTCGAGGAAGATCAGGTCGACGGGGGCCGCGTCGGGTGACTCCTTGGCTAGCTTGGAGAGCATGTCGAGCGTGACGAGGCCGGTCAGGCCGAAGGCCGTGGTCTGGAAGAGGTTGGGGAAGAGAATCTTGCAGAAGCGGAGGATGTCCAGGGCCTCCATGTTCTCGAGCTGTTTGTTTAGGTGGTCGAGATGAGGCTTGGTGAGAGAAATCAAGGGAAGGTTGGCGGTGGAGGAGTTGGCGGAAGCGAAGCCGGAGTCGACGGAGGCGTTGTCGTCAAACTTGCCGTCAAGCTTGGGGGACGAGGCCCTGGTGGAGGTCTGGGAGTTTTGCTCGGAGGCCATGTTGAAGATGGATGGATGGATGGATGGATGGATGAGGTTTGGTGATGTGTCTGTTGTGGATGAGTGAGTGGTGACAGTGTATGTGTGAGACGACCACTTTCGGACAACGACCGATGACAACCTTGATGGACGATACGATAGATCACGGAGCTAAGAATCGCAGGATATGGAAACAAGACCAAGCAAACTACGCTTCGGAAAATGGGAGCAGAGTGGCTTATAAGAGAATCCGGAGATAAGATGGGCTCGACGGACAAGCGTGGAACTGGGGCTGGAATTTATGGTATCTTGTGGAATCCGAGAAGAAAGAGGAGGAGTCTGGGGTCCTTTGCGGTTCCGATTTCAAGTCTTGCAAATCTGGGGCACAGAGGAAATCATGACCAAGCCAGAATCATTAGTAATTCCGCAAGTCAACGCATCTGCTGGACTTTGACGCCGGGCATTGAGCACACCATCCACACCTACGACTGCAGAGAACGGGTCAGCATTGGCCGTACACCCTCTAGGGGACATTTGACTGGACCCATGATGGCCGAAGAACGGTGTCAGACCGGGGCTGAAGACGCAATCGCAGCGTTGTTCGCAGTGCGTCGGTTTCTTTGGGATGGTGGTGTTGAAAAGGAGGCTGATCACGACATCTGGACGCCCTGCCATTGGTCAATGCCGCCTGGCTTTTGTGGGGATTTATATGCCGTAGCGTCTTCCTCACATCGGACGGTTTGAAAGAACGTCCGGCCGTCCGTTGCAGGTGAGTCTTAACTTGGGACCCCCGGGGTGCCGATTTCTCTGTGGCGAGCAGAGTGAAGCTCCAACCAGAGCAGGACTTTTGCTTGCTCAAAACCCCCTCGCTCCATGTCTTCGCTCCATGCCCCTGGCGTCCCAAAGGCACGCTGCTCTGTCGTCAGAGACCCAAGTCTTGATCATCAACGTCATCACCTACCGAAATTCCATTTTGCCTCGCCGTGGCTTGTGATCGTGCTTTCAGGCTCATAGAACATGGCGCATGTTCTAGCGCGATCTGTCAGCCGTTGCCATATCATGCAGTGTATAGGTACTACAGCATGCGGTTTGGATGTGTTTCCGGAAACTCGTTGTATGTACGTATACACTAGCAGCTGCCCTGCCTCTGCTTAGAAACTGTCACCATCCAATCATATCCCTCGGACAATTGCAGCCGAATAGGGTATATTCAAAAGTCGCGTGTGATGTCACTTTTCCCCTTCGCTTGACCCCACAAGGCGCGACGTTAATCCACCGTACATACATCGAGGAATGGAACTTCAACATTTTGCGATTACTTGGGGCTTCCACCGCACCGGTAAGGTGTCGCGCTTCTCTTGGACACACTGCGCATCATGAGATTGGAGGGCATCGAGGTAGCTCATTCTCTGGAAGCCCGTTTCTTTCAGTTGGAGGCGAAATCGCCTTCTTCTCTTGTCCTGGGCCTTTTGTGCCACTGCCATGGAAAAACTATAACACCACGAAGCAACGTCAACCGGGAAAAGATTTCTAAGGACAGACGCATGCAGTTTCCTACGTGCTGCAAGTAGTATCTGCATACCTCTACCGCTGACTTTCCGATTGTCAGGATCGAGTTCAGAAGTTCCCTTACCGAGTGCCGCGAGGCCGATATCCGCTCCAAAACCCCAACAGCAAGCGCTCTTTCCACATCTGAAACCAAGGGCATTAAGAGAACCTCAGTTTCTCGTCGGCCGTCCGGAGATGCTGAGCTCCCATTTTATTTTCCACCGATCTCCAAAAGCCCATTTTCCCATCAACCCAAGATTAATCCCAGACTGGTGATAGACATGGACATGCTGAGGGCAGTTTGGGAACAAACGGGCGCAAACACGCGGCCTGTCATGCGATTCTGAAACCCTGTGCCAACTTTGCCTTGGGCATAACGAACCTGGTCGCCAACAGCGCTCTCCTGTTAATCCCTTCCACCCAGGCGCATATCATATGCCACCAGGACGGGGGAAGGCATGGCGTGCCGTGTCTCGTGCTCCGATCCCGGTAAAGCCGCTCCATTTGTCAAGGTCCCGGGCGGGGCAGCACGGGTGCCAAAACCAGGCTTTTGGTGGGGTCGTGCATGCCGCTTCCACTTCGGTTGGTGTCCCCAAGGCACTGCATTGTGCCAGTCCTGACGCCGGAGAGCGAAACCCGATTTTCTATTGACTGATCGCTGATAGCATCCAGTCACACTTTCACCCTACCGCGCGGTCGCATCAACAAAGGCCAGCCCTCGTGTCTCTCTATTTTTTCCCGACAACCGCAAGCGCTTTATTACACTACAGCGCGGTCGCCCTTAGGTGTCACTATTCGCAGTTACGATCAGGCATTTAACTGCTTGTCGCGTTCTACTAGGAACGTCGAACACGCCTGCGCCAGTGTTTAGTCACAGCCTCGAGTCGCATCCAGACCACAACCATGTCCGACAGAAGCAATACCGCCCGAGTTCAACGGCCGTCGCTGTCCTCCAGCATGAGAAGCAGCTCGTACCTCCAGGAGCACCAGCAGTACCGTGCCCCCAATAAGCCTGAGGGGCACTATGGCATCGACACGGTTGTCGAGGACATGAACGCGACATCGATCGCGACCTTGCCATCACCCATTGTCCCTCCTAAGGGCGTCGCCCGCTTCAAGGGCATTCCTTCTCCTGAGCACCCGCCGACCATTGTCGAGAGTGGGCTGAGCCACGAACTCTCCCACCCCAACTGTACCCCGGCTCCCGGCACCAGAAGCGACAAACTCGTCGCAACTCTCTACTACAAGTCCACGGCGCCCCGCATCTCCAATGCTATTCCTTCGCCCCAGCAGGCGTCCTCTCCGGCCGGGAGCCAGTCACCCAAGGGTCGCGCCGCCGACTCTGAGATACCCGGTAACATGGCCCCGACCAGCAGCCTCGACACATTCCCCCTTGAGCCGCCCACTGCCGAACCAGAACCTCTCGACCACCTCTACGGCTCCTACGTCTCGCCCATGTGCATCACCTCTTTCCTCCACCTCATGTCTAGCTTCCCGCTACCTCCCGGCGCTTCTGACCTGAACTCGGCCCACCGCTGCCTAAAGCTCGATCAGACCCCCGACCACCACCCACTCGTGGTCGAGTTGACTCTCTCTCCCGGCCCTTCGCTTGACTATCTCCCTCTTGCGGATCTGCGCAAGCACGAGCTTATTTACCGGTTCGAGCGCGAGTGGAACGTCGATGTCGCCCTGCGTGCCGACTCTCTTTTCCGCAGGTATCCTCGCCTAGTCGTCTTCGATATGGACAGCACTCTTATCACACAGGAGGTTATCGATCTCCTCGCTGCTACTATCAAGGACCCGCCCGACCTTGCCGCCCGCGTTGCCGACATCACCCACCGCGCCATGTTAGGCGAGCTTGAATTCGATTCCGCCTTCCGCGAGCGCGTGAAGTTGCTCACTGGCCTCCCTAGCACCCTCTTCAACGATCTTCGTCCCGTTCTAGAGGTTACCAACGGCGTGCGGCCCCTATTGCGCGCCCTTAAGCGCCTTGGTGTCAAGACCGCCGTTCTCTCTGGTGGCTTCCTACCTCTGACGAGCTGGTTGGCTGGCGAGCTCGGCCTCGACTATGCGCATGCGAATGAGGTGGTTATTGACGACGCGACTGGTCGTCTGACTGGTGAGGTCAAGGGTCGCATCGTCGGCGCGGAGCGCAAGCGCGAGCTGCTGATCGAGATTGCGGGCAAGGAGGGCATTCCGTTGGATCAGGTGGTGGCGGTAGGAGACGGAGCGAACGATCTGCTCATGATGGATGCGGCCGGTCTGGGTGTCGCGTGGAATGCAAAGCCGAGGGTGCAGATGGAGGCGAGCGCGAGGCTAAATGGCGATAGCTTGCTTGATCTGCTTTACCTGTTTGGGTTCAACGACGAGGAGATTTCGCAGCTCATCCAGTAAAGGAGCAATTGTGAGTCAGACGGGGAGTAATAACATACGATTGGGATGGGACAGCAGTTCTTAGAGGGGCCATTAGTCTATCATAACGGCCACGTACATGGTATGCCGATGGGAGTCTGGGATGGATATGGTTTCTTGGTATACGACGCGATACCTCCAAGTACATAGTCGAGAAAAGAAAAGATAAAATGGTAGGACACAGAGAACGGCATGATGATCATTATGAATTAGTTGGGCGATAGGATATAACGATTATCAAAGTACTTATGAAATGGTCCATTTTTTTGCCAGCTTTTGTCAGCCAGTCTACATAATCTCATGGCAGTGCCTATACCGCAAGCAACTTCCTAGAACATGTCGATCAAATCTCGATCGGTCACGGAAACGCACCCCAAGTGGGTATGACGTATGGTTACCGCAGGAGTGGGCAGGCTGCAGTGGACGCATTTTCTGGAACGTGGGTGTCTCCAGACCCGTTCGTGCCTGTGCGACGACTTTCGTCTATCACGGTTGCTTCAAGCTCGTACAGGCTTATGATAATCAAGACCTCGAGCAAATACATCACATAATGTTGGATAGGATGTGACTGGTTGAGGCAGAACAAGCCATCTTGTTAGAATTGGCAAGGTTTCTACGAGATGTTGTGGACATCTGATACTTGATATCGATGGACCCTGGTAGAATCTGGAAAAGAATGAACCATGTTACTTTTCGTAAGATGTAAGTATTGTAGAATGAAGACTGTTTGAGAACTTGAATGCTTGTAGTGTCCGGTCCCAACACTACGATCCATCTATCGAACATCGATAGACTGACGCTTTTGCTCAACCAATTCACTCGTGGTACGAATGAACGATAGCTATAGGTATCTGGCACGCGAAGATGTGAGTTCCTAGAAGTATTACATTTCAAACTGAAGCAATCCAACTATTACATGGGAGTTCACACAGCATACGTGGCCACGATATAAGTTGATATGCTAATGGTTGAAGATACTCGTCGTTGTTCGAGTCCTCGACTCCAAACTTCACAGCTTCAGTCGCAACTGGCAAATTCCAAGTTTATTGACGACACGATGCCTCGTGTGATCGAGAACCCTCTGGAACACATTCACACATAGTTCATCCCAAGATAACTACCTACGGCTGTTTGTAATTTGCCACTCAGGATCTGGGCCAACAACTCATCTGAAACCAAAGGCAAGGAAATGCTACCCGGCGAGGAGCCCCCATGAGTGAGGACGAATTAGGAAACGAGACCTTTTTTTTTTTTTTCTCTTCGTCAGCTTCAAGCGATGCTTTGACTGCAAAGATCAGGCACTGATAACTATATTTTCTTTCTGGATTGACTTGCACTACATTACAGTATAGTATCTGGATTCTTTGTCCTCGTAGCTGACCACACATCGCCCCGTCTGACGCCAATCACGACGTCTCACTGACTATGGTGATGTTTTCATGGTGAAGTCGAGGTGAACCTCAACGGGTACCTCATCGGTGGTTGCCGTGCCACCAGAGGCCACAAACAGGGGTCTGAGGCCTTGGGCGGCAACCCATCAGGTTACTGGGGCCTCGACGTAACCTACCAAGTCATCCAATCAGATGAATGGGGGAAAGAGGCGGGAGGAAGGACGAAACCTGAACCGTTACAGTTGTTGAATGGTCTCCAACGGGCTTTGCGGGTGTATCGACTACGCAGTACACATGCAAAGGTCAAAAATGTGCCGGTTGTCGATGGTAGGCAGGGCGGGGACAGCAACAAAAAAAAGAAAAGAAAAAGAAATCAGAGGTTCGCCCGTCCGGTGGAGGCGGAGGAGGAAGAACCTCATGGCCAACAAAGGACAGGACCTGGTACGATTTGCGTGAAAGAAAAAGCTTGGTGTTGTCCACTTTGACATTTTGCCAAACCCCACTTGATGGTACTATTAAAACTCCGCAGACAGGGACAGATGTGCCGGAGAGCAACAAGGAATAAATTTTTCAGATAGCCCTAACCCCGGAACAACTAAGATCACGATTCTCACAAATCAGTAGGTTTCATTGGCGTTTGCATCCGTGTTCTTGTTGGTCTCGGTGAAGCTCGAGATATGACTCGGGCAACCACGACGGGCGTCTCACATCAGACCGGGATGAATGGGGGCTTCTACGCCACCATTGGCCTATCCAGCTCAATGTCAAACAATCCAGACATGCCAGGTTGAGTGGCATCGCATCTGGCTACCAACGCAGCCGACAGCAAGGCATGGACAGCGTGCAGCACCGAAAAAGCCATTTGTTCCCGGGAAAGGCAGGCGTCCAGGCCCGGCCCGGAACCAACGCATCGCGAGGGAGAGCCCTGGAGACGGGGGCAGCGGGCTGTGAAATGCGAAGTGAGAGAAGCATGATTCAAGACCCAAATGAGATTCAAGAAAAGGCCGGACAGGGTGACATTCATGGCCACGCTTTCACAATATCTCAACGTCGACGTACGTATACATGGGAACGTTCGCGGTCAACAAGGTTGGAAAGCAATACTGCCCTTGTGCGGCAACGCTGCGGGGTGTGTCTCACCAGCGAATCAAAAAATTTTGAGTCACGCTGGCCGCTAGAGAAACTCGTTAGATCCATTGTCGTTTCGCCTGTGGTTGGGCTTTGGAAGCTAGATGCGCCAAAGCCCAAACTGCATGAGCCCTTCACGGCTACGACGCAGGCGATCCCATGGAGTACCCTCATATCAATAATAATGTACATATCCACCGTGACCACTGAACTACACTAGTCTAAAGTGAAGCTTGTGGGTAGCGTAGGAAAAAAAAATTTCATCAACAGTCGCTTGTCCGTATCGTTTCCGGCAGCACTCACCGCAAATGCGTGTGTAGCGAGGGATGAAGGGTGAGGCGAAAGCCAGGGATCGGCATCGAGACTCTATTGGAGGGGCAAACTGGTGCTTCACAACTCAGCAAATTCTCAGCCGAAAGGAGGGGCAGCGGAATAGAGGGGCAAGGCAGGCAGGCACCAGGTCGGAAGGGGAAAAGCTCACATCGTGTATAGGATGACCAATTGCAGCATACCAACAGTTGTTATCAGACTGGCCGATTCTTGCAAACTGAACCCGATGACCGGTTTTGTGTGCAATTTCTGATCAGACGAGATTTCGGTGATGGGTGCGATGAAGGCAACAAAATCACTCTGAAAAATGAAATCAGACGGTACATTTGGAAGAAAAATCCACTTTGGCTAGTGTAGTAGTGAATGTGATTGAATAGCGTTGAGGGGCTGTGAACGGTACCCAGCAAACAATAAGTCGGTACGTGAAGGGTCACGCATGGGACGGCAAGGCGCGGCATGAACAAGGGAGGTCAAAGTTTTGACGATTTTGAGGGCTAGCTCCACTTTTTCATTCCATTTTTTTTGTGCCCGGGCTCCTGCAGGCAGACCCGGCCCCACCAAGTCCATTTTTTTGCCCTCCCCACTGGACTTAAAATCTCAACCCTCCTCCAAACTATTTCAAGCTTTTCTTCCTCTTCCTCTCTTCGTCGGCATACCTGATTCAAGCAATCTCCTGCCACTTTCACATTTCTAGCGCAAAGTCGCCAGTCAGCACATCAACCGTCAAAATGGGGTACGTCAATCCGTCATCACGTCGTCGTCGCTATCAATCAGGTCGCGCGCACTGCAGTCGCTCTACGCATCATTTGCTAACAACTGCCACAGCAAGGAGGACAAGACTCACATCAACGTCGTCGTTATCGGCCACGTCGATTCCGGCAAGTCCACCACTACCGGTCACTTGATCTACAAGTGCGGTGGTATCGACAAGCGTACCATCGAGAAGTTCGAGAAGGTCAGTCACCATCTGCTCAGCTCACCATCTTCATCGCCATTTCACTCTGCTCTGCCATTCTGTTGTCTTTGGGCCTTTCCCCGCTGGTTTGGCTTTGTGGCAACCCCTCACCTTATGGTGGGGTTGGGGTCAAAGATTTTCGCTTGGCTGCGCACAGACCCACTTACCCCGCGTTCGAACAACACCAAGCAACTCCGACTCATTTACACTCGACATGATGCTGACTACCAACTACAGGAAGCCGCTGAGCTCGGCAAGGGTTCCTTCAAGTATGCCTGGGTTCTTGACAAGCTCAAGGCCGAGCGTGAGCGTGGTATCACCATCGATATCGCCCTCTGGAAGTTCGAGACTCCCAAGTACTACGTCACCGTCATCGGTATGTCGCACTATAGCCCCGCATTTATTCCAACTCATGCTAATTCATTACCTTAACAGATGCCCCCGGTCATCGTGATTTCATCAAGAACATGATCACTGGTACCTCCCAGGCTGATTGCGCTATTCTCATCATTGCCGCCGGTACTGGTGAGTTCGAGGCTGGTATCTCCAAGGATGGCCAGACCCGTGAGCACGCTCTGCTCGCCTACACCCTCGGTGTCAAGCAGCTCATTGTTGCCATCAACAAGATGGACACCACCCAGTGGTCCCAGACCCGTTTCGAGGAGATCATCAAGGAGACCAAGAACTTCATCAAGAAGGTTGGCTACAACCCCGCTGGTGTCGCTTTCGTCCCCATCTCCGGCTTCAACGGCGACAACATGCTTGAGCCCTCCACCAACTGCCCCTGGTACAAGGGTTGGGAGAAGGAGACCAAGGCCGGCAAGGCCACTGGCAAGACCCTCCTCGAGGCCATCGACGCCATTGAGCCCCCCAAGCGTCCTACCGACAAGCCCCTCCGTCTTCCCCTCCAGGATGTCTACAAGATCGGTGGTATCGGCACAGTGCCCGTCGGCCGTATCGAGACTGGTGTCCTCAAGCCCGGTATGGTCGTTACCTTCGCTCCTTCCAACGTTACCACTGAAGTCAAGTCCGTCGAGATGCACCACGAGCAGCTCGCTCAGGGTGTCCCCGGTGACAACGTCGGCTTCAACGTGAAGAACGTTTCCGTCAAGGATATCCGCCGTGGTAACGTTGCCGGTGACTCCAAGAACGACCCCCCTGCTGGCGCCGCTTCTTTCACCGCCCAGGTTATCGTTCTCAACCACCCCGGTCAGGTCGGTGCCGGCTACGCCCCCGTCCTCGACTGCCACACTGCCCACATTGCCTGCAAGTTCGCCGAGCTCCTCGAGAAGATCGACCGCCGTACTGGTAAGGCTGTTGAGGCCTCCCCCAAGTTCATCAAGTCTGGTGATGCTGCCATCGTCAAGATGATTCCCTCCAAGCCCATGTGCGTTGAGGCTTTCACCGACTACCCTCCCCTCGGCCGTTTCGCCGTCCGTGACATGCGTCAGACCGTCGCCGTCGGTGTCATCAAGGCCGTCGACAAGTCCACCGCTGCCGCTGGCAAGGTCACCAAGTCCGCTGCCAAGGCCGCCAAGAAGTAAATTACTTCTTGACCAAGCAAAAAACTTACGAATCTCCTTGCGTTGCATGAGCACTCGGTTGTTTTGGGCACAATGATGAGAGGGTTGGTCTGGGATTTTACGACGGATACAAAACCTCCTGTGCTGAGGACAAGATAGAGGCTAGATAATGACTACAAAATGATGATTCCCCATGAACAAGCAACACAAATGTCCCGTTCTGTACTTTCTTGCTGTGTCGTGCTCTTGTTCTCCACTTATTCGAGGCCTCTACCTTCACCTTCTGTTTCGGCCTTCTTCGTCTACTGGCTATGCATTTGTTAACAGTTTGTTGGTTGCCTGCGCACCTACATCCCTGATCTTTCTGCACATTCCCACCTCCGTGTTGGCCATATATTTGGATTCCTTGCGCGCTCATCGTCGATCTCGTTCGTCTCGCCTATCTTCCAGTGATTCACTGAACATCCGAAGTCTTCTGTATAACTGTAAACAGCTTGTCGAACCATGGTTTGTCAAGTACATCTACTGACGCTCGCTGACCCATCTCCTGTCTCCTTTCTACTGTCACCTTTTCAGTCTTGGATTTGTCAGGCATATCGGGACGTCCTGTGCTCTCCTTAGTGGGAGTCGACCTTCGTATTGTTCATTTTACTGCAATTCTAACGAACAACTGATGGTAGCAATTTGCTCTTCCAATCGATGTTGTCATCTGCGAAACGCTCTGCAGATCATTTCTTAGCTTCCGATGTTTTATTTACTCAATAATCTCTTCTACCGAGTCTCCATATGTTGATTGATCCCTCATCTCGATGTTGTTACCTTGTTTGTTGAGCTTTACCACTATCCCGTGCTTCGGTTGTTCAATTGGGCAGGGAAGTCATTACTCGATCAATCAGGGAAAAAATACATGTAGCATAAAGAGAAGCCTAGCAAAGTATTTTTGCGACGTCATCGATACCTTTCTTCTCTTCCTTCAGTCATTATTCCTCCCAAGGCTCAGACTGGGCGCGTTGCAACTCCCGGTGGACAGGGTACTACCATCTCACCAGCTAGGAAAGGGGTATATCTAGGCGAAGAGAAATGGGAAAGCGTTCCCATAAGATGGAACTCTCTATCTATGGATGATGCAGCTACGACACTTTGTATTTGCGGGTAATGGTCTTTTTTTTCCCCATTATCACTCCTTCTCTTGTTGTCATGAACAGGTAGGTGGATTGAAGATGTAGGTTGGGAAGACATGTGGACATTGCAAGCAGAGAAGCTGATCAGATGCTGTTTTCGGGTTTCACTATCATGAGACATGAATAGTGATTAATTCCTAGTTTTCTAAGCGCCTTCGATGTTCTACTCAAGTAATGATGATGACGAAAATGGGCCTCGAGATGCTTGATGGTCACGGTCTCTGTCGATTTGTTCTTTGTTTGCAGCTAGCTCAAGAATGTGAAAGATGTAGGCAACTGTGTATATTTACTGTAGAGGAAGTAGAGTTTGATGACTTGTAATGGGAATCCAAGTTGCGTACAAGCTTGAGATTTTGCACAACTTGGCGTTGCTTAGGACCTATCCGTCTGCTGAGATGATGGTTTTAAGCCATGGAATTAATTGCATTTTTGTCAACGAAAAATGTGGATATAAAACGTGGTGAGTACGCATATCTTAGGATAGTTGATCAACACAAGTGTTGCTGTTATGTGCATTGTATTTATCTTGACATCATTTTATCCCAGAAAAGATTTCCTCCACCCGTCTAACCGTTCCGTATCTGAACTCGAACATCCTACACAATTCATACAGCTATCGGATTCCCTGTTGTACCAATCTTTGATAAAACCATGCCAGAATAAATTGAAGATCGCTCCGTCCCACACAAATCCCAAGGCCCTTTTCCCTTTTGCCGTTTAGTTTTTCCAACCCCGTATATATATAGGTATGTATACATATGTGTGTGTGTTTCGACACAGCTCATCACTCCACACAACTAAGATTACCTCCCTTGCCAAGCAGGTGGTGCTCTGCCACTGACAATATCCTCAACAACATCCAGGAACGCCTTGAGATGCTTGGGGTCGTTACCGTCCCATGGATCAGAGTCATCAACGACCGACTCCTCTCCATCCTTCCTTTGGAGAGGAGGTAGCTCATCTAGCCACTCATCCTTCTTGATCTCCTCTTCGAGAGCACTCTTGAACTCTTGCTTTCCTGGAGCACCAGGGTCGCGGTCCTCCATATCCTCGAGATCAAGGTTATTGAGCTCATCCGCTGCTTCTTGTGCGGCGGCGCTGGCCTTCTGCATCCCCGAAGCAGGCTCTTTGTCCGAGTCAAGGAGCTCGCGAAATTTTGCCTCATCAAGCGTGATGCCAGACTTCCAGTTAATTCCCCTTTCTTCAGAGGTGACGGGCTTAAGGTGGCCTTGCGACATAGACCCGTTGAGGGGAGTAATGGTAGCACTTCCGCCAGGCACAGCAGTGGGGTCAGGTCTTGCGGCTTCGCCAAGGATGGGAGGAAGAGGACCCTTTCTGAGCTCCTGAAGATTATTGGGACCAAGTGCTCGGGTCACCTCGGCACGAACTGCATCCACGGAGAGCTCGGCGTACTTGCCGCCGCGCTGACCAGCCTCAATAGATCGGTACGTGGCAGTGAAACCCTTGTAATCGGCTGCCACGCGCCTATGGATCTCCATACCCGCGAAGAGATACTTAACGCGAACATCTTCTTCGTCAATACTTTTGGTAAATGGCCCGGACAAGAGGCGCTTAGGTAGTGGCAATGCTTCGATCGAAGATGGGGTCTTGAGCTTTCCATCCCAAGGACGCAAGTCCGATTTCTTCACGAATTCAACTATAGGTCCGCACTCGCCTATGCTTCTGACGTCCATGGTATAATGGCGGCGCTGCTTGAGTCGGACATCGATTGGCGAACTGGGACAGATGACGTCTCCTGTGAAAGACTCAGTGATGGCGCGAAGAGAGCTGAAACCCTTGATCTCGCGATGGTCAGCTTCAAGAACCAGCTCTAGGTCGGGAGCAGACGTGGCCTTGATGGGGCCGGGCTGCTCCGGGGCGGGTATGAAGCGCATGACGATATCAGAGTGGTAAAGTCCCTGAGTCTTGAGGTTGTTGGCGAACTTTAGTTCAGAAATCGGAGGGAGCACGGGCATGAAGGTTCGACTGAGAGAAGTATCGAGACGGCTTGGGAAGCCAGAGGTGGAAGCCGACCCGGCAATACGGCTACGCTGGGCTTGCGCCGGGTCCGGCGATCGAGACGGAGCATGGAGGACATGGCCGAAAATGGCACGGGTATCTGTCTCCGGTACTTCCGACCACCCCTTCGCGCTCTGGTTCGTGTGCAACTCGGGGAATGAAGCCTCGAGCTGCCGATGGCGAGGTGCTTCCTTAGCCAGGTTGAGTGGATGTGGAAGAATATCGGCGGGTATCTTTACGCCTGTGGAGGAAGATCCTGCCTTGGGCACCGCCGCGATCCACCTCGCCCACAGCTTGATCCGTTCCTGCCAGGGGAGCTTCGGTTGACAGTTGGGCTCGATAAGGTAGCGGCCGCTTTCTGTCGCGGAAGGGGGAAGGGTCAGGGTAATATGCTCGGCACGCGGCTTCTGGCCAAAAGCAACAAGAAGGAACCGTAGGACGATGTCGGCCATGTTCTCCAAGGTTTCGTTCCGCCCAGGCATGTCAACCCAGGTAACATTAATCTAATAAAAGTCGGGAACGGTAAGTACTTGGCCGAGGAGCAAGGAAGATGGTACACCGGCAACTTACCTTGTCACCCGCTGGGTCGAGGCGAACCACAGAGTGAGTAACATCACCTACTGACTTAAGAACTGCTGGGTTCTTGGCCTGTTTGGTAACGAGACTAAGGTCAAGGCTGATGGTCTTTGCATGCTCGAGAACTCTGTTGACTTCAGAAAGAACGAGTTCACTCATGGCCTTTGGCGCGTTGATACAAATCGCGTTACTCGAAGGAATGAGTTCGATCTTTTGACCAGCAATCAGGGAATTTCGCGAAATGTCGGCGAGCCATCTCCTCGATCCAACTGGCATTTTGAGTAAGGGTTAGTTACGATTTGGCAAGAATACTGACCGGGAGTTTACGTACGCATCAAAAGTGAAAACTCGGTATCACGCAGGCTCACGACCAAGTGGCCTTGGCCGTCAATGATATCGTGGGAAGCCAGCTCCCAGCACTCAAGCATAACCCGCAGGGCAAGCTTCTGCTTCGGCCTTGTGTCCGAACCGTAGTACCCGCGCAACGTAGGGTGTTTGTAGTCGTAGGGCGTCATGGCGCCCTCAACGGCGGGAATCCAAGGATAGCGCCTGACGATCCAAGGGGGATCCTCTGCAAGCGGCTTCGACAGCACTTGTTGGGCTTCCGCATGATGGATAAGATATTGTTCCAGTTGCCGACTGGTAAAGCTTGTGTAAAGCGTCTCCAAGAGCTCCGCGAACTGCTTTCCGGTAAGGACGGCCTCTTCCGGCCGGAGTTCCTGTATGTTCTCGAGAATTTCCTCCTCCACGGGATACAGATCATGTTTCTCCAAAGACTCCTCAAGATCAACCACGGCGGCATGCGCAGGAGCTGGCGTAACCTGTGGTGTTTGGCGCTTACTGAGTTTGCCTCGACTGCGAAGGACAACCACTTGCGAGGGCTTCCCTAACATGCCGACAGTTAGGTCTTCCTGCTTGACAGCCATCCTCTGACCCTTGTGCCTGACCAATGTCTCCTGTTTCCTCTCTCTTCTTTCCGCCGGCGAGTATCTTATTATATTGGGCCCCTGTGCTCCATCGCCATGTTGAGTGCCATTTTCGGTGCTAGGTGAAGCGGTCTCTTCTTCCCGAGTCCGGTTGCTCTGGAGCTCGCTGTCGACGGCATCGAAGCCCTGAATGATTTGTCTGGTTATATCCGCCGGGTCCGCACGACCCTGATCGGCCGTGCCGTGGAAGGGTTCTGGATTGAATAGGTCATGCTTTCGGTTCGGTTCGTCAGGCGCATCGGTTCCCTCGCTGCGTTGCCTGCTGATCTCGGCGGCATCGGCTCGGTCTGAGGTGTAATGTCGTCTGTTGGCAAAGGGTGCAGCAGGAGTGGGAGTAACAGCAGCGGCGCGGGTTGCCGTCGGTGATGCAAATGGTAGCGGCCTCCTGGTCGTCAAGGTGGTCGCGGCACCGGCGAGTTGCAAGCGGCATCGCAGGCAAACAAAGCTGCCGCCGACCTTTCGACTGAGCATCTGAAACAAAATGGAAGGAAAAGACCAGGTATAACAAGAAGAATACAACACCCTATAGTTTCCCAAACCACTTCACAGCATCTCAATGGCGATCGGAATGGGTGGAGGACTCTTGCCGGCAACCATCGAGGCCGGGCGACTGATGAATTTTAGGTGGGGCGCGAATCTCTGATCGCAACCTCCCGGCAGGCAAGGACCCTGCATGTGCTGCATACCAGACGCGACCCGGCGCGACTTACTGCATGCAACTTCACTGACACCATTTACGTAGTGTACATCTGACAACTTGAACAGGACCTTGCGATTTCACCTCGTTCCTTGCCCCTCCACATAACAGGACAGTACTTAGTTACTAGAATACCTGGGCTACCCATCATTTGAGCCTCGCACCACGTCTTCTCTCAAGTCAACATACGATCACTCTATCTCTTGAAGCATTCGCATCGCACCCATTGCACCGCATTTGTGGGGTGGACCGGAGACCATGCCACCAACACAGCGCCAGCGCCGACAGGTACGGGATATATGGCACAGAACATTGCCAACCACCATATTGGATTCGGAGTGAACTAACAAGCTCAATTTATAGGCCGCCGAGTCCGATGAAGACGAAGACGTCCATCAACGCCTCGACAGCCCCGCGGACGACGGAAATTCTGAGGTGGACCACATGCACGGTGTCGAGCGAGGCGAGACAAGCCAGCTCATCAAGAAGCTGGTGCGATATGCCCTCGCTTGCGAATACTCCAGAACACCGATCCGCAGAGACGGCATCAAAGAAAGAGTCCTCGGTATCCACGGTCGGGAGTTTAAGAAGGTGTTTGCTGGGGCCCAGAAGCAGCTGCGAGCTACATTTGGCATGGAGATGGTCGAGCTGCCCACCAAGGACAGGAACCTTTTGACGGTTGAGCAGAAGAGAAAAGGTATGTTCAAGTTGTCTTTCTCTCTCAATAGACGCCGATCTGCTAACTTCTTTCGTCTTTCTCAGCCACGAAATCCCAGAGTCAGAAGGAGCCAACATCAAACTCTTACATGCTCGTTTCGGTTTTGCCCGAGCACCTCAGAGTTCCCGACATCATCGCCCCGTCCAAAGTCCAATCGGCAGATGGCGAAGCTGCATATATCGGTATCTACACAATGCTCATTGCCATCATCACACTCAGTGGTGGCGAGCTAAGTGATCCGCGCCTGCGACGATACCTCACCCGTCTCAATGCGGCGGAGAACATGCCAAGTTCCAACCCCAACAACGAAAATGCGCCGAGCGAGAAAACCGAGCTAGTCCTCCAGCGTATGACTAAGCAGGGTTACCTTGTGAGGGTTGCGGACAACAAAAATGCGGGAGACGACGATGCAATTACCTGGCACGTTGGGCCTCGTGGCAAGGTGGAAGTGGACAATGAAGCCATTGCTGCCGTGGTCCGAGAAGTCTATGGCGGCGGCCGACCAAACGAGGATCTGGAGAGGAAGCTCCAAGCTAGTTTGAAGGTGAAGGAGAGGAAGCCGCCAAGGTCAGCAACGGCGGATCGAGCTCCGACCACAATCCAAGAGGATGAGGAAGAGGAAGACGCGGAAGGAAACGACGAGCCGGAGCCCGGCCCGAGTACTAGACGAGGAAGACGGGGGTAGACACCCCTATCTGGGTTTTATTCTTTCTGGTTTCGTCTGTTCGGATTGGCGCAAGGCGTTGTTAGGGTATCTGTGTTCTAAAATACATGTGGGCTATAGATAAGGAGGGTAAGAAGGTAAAGGCCTTACGACAGGATGTAATGTCTGGAGACAGGATATTCCTTGTCCCCATATGCAATTTGTTCTTGCAAAGCGAATAGCGCCCGGGTGAGCTACTCGTATCGATGTAGGAGGATCGAGGCTAGTAGCTTTTGAAAGCAGTTGTTGTTGTTGTTGCTGTCCGTCCTGCGCCCAAGGTGAATCTCGGCCTATCTCCTTTTCGCGTTGCCGTACCAGGGATATAGCCACAGAACAGTATGCAGTGGCGGGCATTATGAATTCTTTCTCCGTTTCACTTCCCATTCAAGCATGCGCTTCTAAGCATCGGCCTTTCGGTCAACAAGCATAGGCTCCTCGCCCTCCCTGGGCGGAGGCGGCCCCATCGGTTGCAGCATTTTCTGATAGACAAAGAACAAACATTAGCTTGAAACAACATCCCGATTCCCTCCACATATCAAACGGTGACGTACGCGAATAAGTCTTGCGCGGACCTTGGCCGCGGGCTCATTTTCAGCTAGCGCTATGTACGATAAGAGAGGTGGGTGTCCGACAATGCTGGAGTACGTGTCGCGGTGGATGTTGGTTTTCCACTCCCAGCTCGTCGTGTCTGGGTGACCGGTGCCAATGTACTTGGCCTGGAGCCGCTCGAGTTCCTGTTGGGTACGAAGCTTGTCCGCCTGTTGATGGTTGAGGTTTTGGGTCAGTATGCGCCGGAGGAAGGGCTGGGAAGCAGACGGCGTGGTCCCACCATTATGAGATTAAATCCGAGCACACTTTTGTTGACTGATTCGATCTGGAAAGAAGGGGTGAGAGGATGATGATTGGGATGACGATATGTTGCTGTTGTTGTCGTTGTCGAGAGGTACGATGAATATTTAGTTGGAAAGCAGGGACGCTGTACGCCAGTGCGATACGCGTTGAGTGGATGCTATGGCCCGACGACGGGACCTGAAGTGCTTGCGCCCTGCAAGGCTTCGTTATTTGTCACATATGTAGCGCAGTGCGGCAAACTGGAATGCCAAGCCTTTGAGCCAGTGAACGGACCACCTGCCAGTGGAGCCAAAGGTGGAGTGCCCTGGTGAAACGGGCTCGGCGAGGGGAGTTGCCCACTGGAGACTTAGTTGGGACTGCACTCCCCCGGGCCCGGGCCATCTTGACCACTACGCGGTGCCGGGGGCACTAGGTAGGTACGCAACTTGACATTGGCAACCTCGACGTGACGGCACTTCAAGGTTGAAACTCCGTCCTCAGCCTTCAGTTTTCACGAAGCGGCAGAAACCTGGAAGTTTCCAGTCGGAAGTGAAGCCATCCACGTACATTTCTAATTCCATCCATCTCACACAAGGTACAATTCTCCAGCTTGTCAACCAACTAATTCAGCTTTGCCGGCTTGACAAACTTCTTTCATACCTACATTTCAACACTTTTGACAGAACTAACTCACTCTTTCATGTTCGCAACCAGACGCAAAATACTTTGATCCATCCACTCTTCCTTTACAAGATACCCATTTTCTTTTGGTTGTTCTTATAAAGCACATTTCCACTGGATGCGACCATCGGTTCAGTTTACAACTACAGCTTTTGATACCACTCACCTCACCCACCCAAGCCACCATTGTCCTTGTTACTGGCCCTGACACTGGCATTCAGTCTACGAATCACACACGCGCCTTTGGCCTCGTCTGTCCCACCATGGCAGACGATCTATTATATTTGTCCAGTCTCACCGTGAGCAGAGATAAGCAACTTGCCAAACACCTTGACGGTATCCGGTCGCAATGCATATCACAACACGGTTCCTTACGCTCCAACAGCGCCACTGGTGCTCACCCATCAGTATCATCAACAACAACATCATCATCATCACCACCACCGAACTTCCTAGTCACATGCCCGGACTGCTACCGAAAGGCCTTGGACCTCGTCCGCGCACGCTACCACCAATCACGCGCCGCCGCTGCCGGCGAGTGGTGCACAACACGGCGCTCCTTCTTGCGGGACATCGACACCATGCTAGCTGGTGCGAAGGAATATCAAGTTGATCCACGGACCATCGACGACCGTGTACAGGCTGAGCGGGACAGTTGGTACCTCGAGGTCGTACAATCCTCACTTGTGCGGCTCTTACGAACCGTCATCGGAAAACTGGATGATGCTGTCCTCCCGGAGGATGCAGACCCGGCGGCAGCGGCAGCAAAGGATCATATTGTCGAGAGGATAGAGGAACTGCAGCAAGCGCGCCAGGCGGCACGGTCACATCAGAATGTACTTCGCCTGGCCGAAGATATCGACAAGCTACTGCAGGGCGGGAAGGATGAGAATGGAGACGCAACCATGACGGGGATGGACACTGGCTTCCCGCCTGAGTTTGCCGCTACAGAAACGAGCGATGAGGACCGAGTGGAGATTATGAGGAAGTCGTTTTGCAGCACAGTCGCACAGGGGGGCGACGAGAAGAACTTGCAAGGCTCTCAGAAGAAGTACTTCGACATGTTCAAAAATGGGACACCACTGGGTCAGGTGATCGAGAGGATATTAGACGACAGGAAGGAGGCAACGGGGGCACATGCCAAGATCGGCCAGGTTAAGAAACGATTGGAAGATCTGAAGAGGGCTCGGGCGGCATACGAACTACAAAAGACGAAGAAGGCCAGCATATCGGAGCACAAGGTCCCAGAAGAGCTTTACAACCTGCCCGCGTGCCACAACTGCGGACAGATGCCCAAGACTAGGGATTTCCTGAGCTGCCCTTTATGTATGGTTTTGGTGCAAAAGGGTGTGAGGGAACGGCAGACTGTGTGGTGTTCGCCGGGATGCAATACCGAAGGCCTGGTAAGTGCTTTTCTTCCTTCTCAAGATATGTGTTTAGACGGTGGCGTACATGGCTCCTCAGATCTTCGGCCCAGCCTTATTAACCCTCCTCATCTAGCCCAGCCACATCGAAACCGACCACCAATGCGCCTCCAGAGACGACTGTGTCCAAGTCAACCCTCTCCGCCACAGCCACCAACACTACGACCCGGACCAAGACGTTAATATGGACGGCACCAGCACGGTCGCTTCGTCGCCCGTTGACTCGGACCCCAACGCCTCGAGCCCCGTCTGCTTCTGCCGTGAGTGTCTGACCACGCTCAAGTGCGAATCTGTCTTCTGCTCTCTGCGATGCTACGACCTAAACTTTCAAGGCCACCGCGAAAACATCCACATGCCCACGCGCCGGCAGCTGAACATCATCGTCACCGACCGCCAACATCTCGAGTACTTTCCCATGCCGCCGCTCTCCTCCTCGTCGGGTCCGAGCGCGAGAGATAGAGACAGGGACAGAGGCGACAGGGACAGCTACAACAACCGTAACCGTAACAACAATGACAACAACGACGACGGCGGCCCCAACAGCGGACTCGGCGAGAATCCTCCGTTCCTGCAGATCAGGACCCGGTACAAAGCCAGAAACATCAAGGATCATGTCATCCCGTTTGACGAAGCCATTAGCAACTGGGAGGAAGCGAACCAGGTCAAGGCGCAAATCTAGGAGATTCAAAAGAAGCGCTGGCACTGGCACAGCTGGTAGGAAGGTTGACCTTGGCTGAACCAGGAGGGAGGTTTGAGGGAAGATGAAAGGCTTGTATACGACGGCACATACAAAGGGGCCACGAATTTCAGGAAGGCGAAATTCATGGAGGAGGAAAAATTGCGACTCTTGCATCACCAATACGGAGGGTGCGGAATACATGGATGGGATCGTAGAAGCCCTTTCTGCTGTCTTCTGATCGTTTATATGTGTATGACATTGGGAGAAGAAGGATGGGTTGAAAACAAGCATTGGGCGGCTACCTGTGTTTATATATCATTGTTTTAGGTGGGAGAAAGAATGAGACAAACAAGTCACTTGAAATTCGAGGCTAGGCAACGGGAATGGGGGGAAGAAGAAAATACACTATATCGAAATCGTCAATTGGTTATTTGCCAGGCGTGCGTACCTCCTGAACTGGAAAATCTCCAAAGCAACCGCTACGACTACGAGAAGTACCATATATGGAGTTGCTGAAGATAATTAAGGATGATGACTTCCGTTGAGAGTCGAACCAGCAACAGGACATATAATCATCTATTTTCTAGAAATCCTCCCGTTCTCTGGCTCATCCACTGTGAGTAAAACTGCCTTTCATGCTTCCACTCCCATTTTTCTCATCAGCACGTACAGATACCATAATACAAAACAACCAGCAAGAAAGAACAAGTGCCATGCGGCGAGAAAAGAAGATAGGTGTAAGAAATAAGAAAGTAGATAAAGGGCTGTCTGTGGGTATTCCATATCCGTGTCGTATCGAAACAATCAAACAAGCCATGCAGAAACATAACACATGAAACACATCGAAAGACTCTCTGCTCTGTCTCCATAACATGTTACCTCCTGTCCACGTCTGATCATGTACTGCCAGCCTCCGAGGCAAGAACAGAAACTACCATACAGTAATGGGTGCGCTGAACAGAATCTCCACGTCCGGCGTTATTAGATGGGTATCCCAGTGCCGCTGGGCTGCATTCTGCTCAAAGCATATTCAGATGCATAATACCATCAGCTGTTCGGTCTGAAACGGCGCGATTCGATATCCGACGGTACTGGAAAGGGATACCATTTCGAGGTAATCGGAACAAAGGGCCAACCAGACAGGCCTTGGCATTCATGACTTGCCAGAACCACACTAACGGATCTTTGCGCCGTGTTGCTTCAGCCTGCTCGTCCTCCAGTTCTCGTACCACTGTTCCCGACTGGCCTCCCGCAAATCGGAACGCCACTCGTTGAAGACGGCATCCTTAAGACGAACAAAATCGCAGTGCTCTTCATTGTAGGGATCCGCAAAACCCCAGGGAAATTTGCGGCCGATGATTCCCGGCTCATAGAGGTCTGGGCTGATGATCGACATGGGGACGAATGGAATTTCATCTTCGGAAGTAGCCTCCTCAGAAGGCTTGTGGCGGCGAACGGAGCCATTAGAGTGTCGGTTAGAGCTGGGTGAAGACCCTTGCTTTGCGGTAAGACGGTCTTCGTCATGAACAGCCTCCTCTGTGTCACTGTGGTCGAACACAGGATTCTCTTCTTCTTCATCGATACGGTCAGAGGAGTCGTCGTCATCTTCCTCATCCAGACCAAGGGCCTGCAAAGGATCCAGGTTGGCCCTCTTAAGGCTATCCCAGACCGCCCTCTTTAGCACGCTCATGTGCTTCGTTGTGATAGTATCAGCCTTGGCTATAACCGGGATCACCGTGGTCTTTCCATGGAGTGTTCGCATAACTTGCAAATCGAGGTCTTCGTCCAAAGCCCCCGCGATGCGAGAACAGGGAGGGTGCCTGATGCCGTTGAGAAACATATTGCCAGCGCCGGCCCAACTGGCTGCGATGTTTCGATCAAGTCGTGCAGGGTCGAGGAGGAGGAAGACGGCGTGGATGTGGGTATCCTGTACACCAGGCGATCTCACGACCTTCATCTCCTCTACGAATGTTTCCTCAAACTTGCTCTCCAAGAAGCTCGATAGCTCGCGGAGCTGCAAATCAACAACATTCTTTTCCAGCCCCTCTGAATCCCACAATGTCAATCCGACGCGTTCACCGTCGAACTCGGTTTCGAGATAATGCGGAATGAAGTTACCGGAAGGTGAGGGTTTCGGAGAGGGATCTTGCTGGTCAACGGGCTTTCCCCGCCGTTTGGGTAGTGCCAAGGCACTCTTGAGGAACTCCAAGAACGATGTTTTTCCCGAGTTGCTGGCACCGACAATGAGGATACTGTTAAGTGGAAGGTTAGAATCGAGGAGCTCTCGCACGAGTCGTTTGATCACACTTACTTGAAGGCAGTCGGATCCTTTCTTCTGCGGACTCTTCTGGGGCTGTTGATGGTGCTAACTGCACTGCTAGCATAGCTGTAACGTCCACGATGCGCCATACTGGTGGCATTGACGTAAGGGTCGAAGCCGTTGGGAATGGGGGGAGGCGGAGGGACTTTGTATACTGAGCGTGGAGCCTCCATGGATGGACGAGCAGTAGAAGATATAGAGTAATTAGATGAGTGTCCGACGCCCGTCGAGTCCGTGGTTCCTGAGATGATTGCGAGTGAATCGGGCCGAGCCTCGGTACCGAGCTCTAGTTGGGGAGCGGGGGCTCCGTTGTAGAGGGCGGGCAGCCGAGGAGGGGATTGAGGAAGTGCAGCATCACGCTGGCGCTGGAGCTCTTGCGCTTTGGCCTGCTGCTGCTGCTTCTTCATGTCGCCACTCTTGGTCCTGCGTAGTAACATTCCTCCAAAACTAGATCGGCGAGCAGGAGACTGGTTCATAGCTCTCGGTGAGAGACTAAATGCAAGTGATCGACGCGTGTCGAGCTTTGACTGCGTAGGTATGCTTCGGCAGAAAAAAGGCGGTCGACTTGTATCCTCGGCAACTGCGATATGCACTCTATCTGTCGAGAGGTAACTGAACCCGACCACAGAGAAAAAGTTGGGCGAACAATATTGGCCCTTAAGTCAGTTGGTTGGCAGGTAGCAGACAAGTTCGACAACTTTGACGAGGAAGCGATCGATGACCGGGCTATGGGCCTGTCGAGATGGTGGTTAGCTTTCGAACCATGGCGAAAGGAAAGCGAGAGGCTGCAGTGGAAAGTGTTTGAGGATAAGTAGAGGTAGTCCAGCTGGCCGCCTCACTAGTACCAACCTGTGTTGGTTGGTGGCCTTAAGAAGGAAGGGAATTCCTTCCATTGCCTCGAAGCGGGTAGGAGCTGATCTAGGTAAGTTTGACTTGAAGCTGCCTACCTCTAGAAGAAAACTTGCATACTTCTGCTATCTCTAGCGTTGGATCACAGTGGCTGCCGAGATAGGAAGATTGAAGGGCAAGCGCGAAATACAGTTCCGCAAGTGTTGCTGGAGGATGCAGGGGTCTGTTCCAATAACATGAACTAACCCTCCAAAGTCAGGACTTCTCACCCAGTTTGCGGTCGATATCCCGCGGGCTGAGCCGGCGTGCTTCGTAAAACGGAATAGAAACACGGAAGGTGCAGAATATTCGAAAGAGCGAGCGAAGGGTGAGCGGCAGTTGGCGTCGAACAGTTAAGACTGGCAAAGTACGGATGAAATGAAGGAAACCAGAGGTCTCGAGCCGCAGCCGGGATGCAACCAACGACTTTTGGAGCAAGATGTATAATATTTTCTGGATTTTGGTTTCGTCAGTACACTCATTTTATCTTCGTTCTCCTTGGTGTTCTCCTTGGTCCGCGATATCTTTTCATCCTCGTCACTTTCAACCTTGATTGGTCAAACTGACTCATGTCTCTTTCAACAGCTTCTATAAAAACCAGATACCACGGCCAAACATCGCGCGGTACTGCTTGCCCTCGAACAGTTCTCGACAATATCATGATAATGGACCAGCACGTCCAATGGCATGTGGTAGCTGCGGCGCAAAAGAACTGACAACTTACTTGAACCTTGACGGTCTCGGGCGAAACGACGTAAAGATGAAACGAGGGGATGGCGGTTTGTGGCCGTACAAAACGGTAGTGCGCGCGAGACTTGCTCAGCGCGGAGGAGGGAACAAGCAAGGATCGATATGGATATTTGTAGTTGTGTAAGAGGGAAAGGAAGAGGAGGATAGACGACAACCTGCTGTCGATGAGATCACAAACGACTTTGGACCGATGGAGGTGAGTCGCAAAAAGAAGGACGTTGGGCGCGGAGAAGAAACAGAAACAGAAACAGAAAAGAAGACCTTCCCGACCAGAAGAAACGCTGGTCAGGCACAAGACAAGCGGATTGGCTGGCGGCGAGGTTGAATCCCCGGCGGATGTCGCATGGCACAGAGCCTGGGATGACCAGGGTCAGAGCAACCACTCAAAAAGGACGGGGGCCAAGCTACACCCTTGACTTCGTGCCAACTGCCTGGTTGGGCCAGCGAGAGTTTCTAAGCTCCCCACCTATCACCATCTGCGACCCTGGAGATGAGATGGGTTGAAGAAGATTCCCGATTCGAAACGCAGAAACCGGGGAAGCGCAAGAGACACAAGCCTTGGCTTTGGTCTGTCTTGCGTCTTCAACCCGCTGTCTCGCCGCCTCGGTCTATATGCTTTGATTTCCTGAGGGCACAAGAAGACACTCATTTTCGCGATATCTTTACCTTCAAGCGGATCGCACAAACTGTTTCGTTCGGCCCCTATTAGATTGCAGCGGGTGATGGCCCATGTTATTCTGTTCCAACCGTCCAACGCCGGGCTGAGGTGGTACCGACCATTCTTTAATGCACATGCCTTGAGAAGCTAACCGATCGTCCAGACTCTAACCCAGTCTCGACAACCGGCCGAGCCGGCGTTAGAGAAAACCCTCTTCAAGCAGACATCCCGCACCATCGAATCTTGACTGCTCTCTGGATGCTCCCCTCCTCGGCCCTCTACAGATATTCGTGTTGCACAGAGAAGTACGCGCCCTTCTCAGTCGGCCAGTGACGACTGCGCACGCGTCTTTCCGTTGTCCATCGTGCTCTCAAGGTGGATATGGCCGCACGGAGAGTATTAGAGCTGAAGCCACGTGCTGTTGCACGCATTCGTGCGAAGCTATTCTCGCCCACAGTTCCAGAAGCTCGGACGGCTCGTAGGGCTTGGAGGAGGCATAGAAGGCGTGTAAATCCTCAAGCCAGGCCACATCCGCACTGCAGAGAACAAATGTCGGGGGTTACATGGAATAACGTTTGCGGTTGCAAGCCAGAGCCACCTGGTAGAGCCAGTGCAACGTAGCCAAGCATCGGTAGCAAACAAAACAAATGGCTTCCTCCAAAAGAACACAAACTCACTCATGCGCACAGCGCAGAACAGTGTTGAGTCTCATCTGGGCTGGGGGAGGATGGATATGGGTGGTACACTAGGACTTCTCCGTTCGGGACTCAATTTTATTTCAGGAGGAGACGTTCGTTCACACTCAACACAACCCCCCCGCCCAGCTTTTAAGCTATGTGGAGAATAGTGGCTTCAGTGGGTCCGCCTCCATTCCTCGTGGTGCAAGCCCAACCCCTGTTTGCTCAGGTACCTGTTTCACATTGAACGAGGACTCCACGAGATATTCAACGCTATTCCTGTTTGGGGGAATGGCCTAAGCGCTTTGTGCATGATGCATCACATTGGATAATTCGGCGACGAAACCCCAACTCCCATGGTTCGAGCACGTTGTGCCTTTGGAAGAGGAGCGATATCCGTTTACGGTGAGAGAAATTAGTTCTTCCCAGCTTAGCCAGATGGATCCTTGGATTACGTCTCGACATACAGGGATAAGGATTGAAAAAGAGTTATAGATGAGACGTCACCAGGATGAATGTCATATGAACGTGGTCTGCGTGGCCAACAGCTTCTCGGAACAGGAAAGAGGATACATGCCAATAACATCCTTGCCAGGCCCAAGATAAGGACACTACTGTGTGCACAGGCACAAAGGGTCTTTTTGTGTCAGATATCTCCACCTGGGCAACTTGTCTCCATCCAGGCGCCTCCCCTTCCTCCACTAACCCTCAGTGTAGTCAGTTTTACACTAGATGTTTGGTGGCTTTTGGATAGGCAGCGCATACGCTACAGTCCAATGCCCGCGAATCTGGCGAGACCCAAAAAGTGGGGGTGAGGCATGCGTACTGGTTGATTTTTGGTTTACCACCATGGATCAACTTCCCTGGGTGTAACGATGTCTGATTCATTCGTTTAATTTTATGATTACAGCGTGATATAACCTTGAATATATATTGGTCTCTGTTGATACCTTTCAATCTGTGCTTATCCATCAAATTTGACCTTGTGAGGTGTGGGACAATTTGGGATGGATACCGTTCAGTATACCAAGAGTACCAAGCTGACACACAAAACCAGCATTGGACCGTAGTACAAGAGGAGTGGGATCGTTTGACATCTCAAGCCAATAAGATGGTCTAAGAAGAAATCTATCATTGAAGTTGAGAGCCCATATCTATCCTGCGCCCCAACGCCTTGCATACCCGTCATCAACACCAACCCGTGCGCCCCGGGTATCCGCTCTAGATGTCTTCAATACTCAAAGCTACCCCTCCACCGCTCATGGGGCGTGCTGAAATGTACATGTAGACGTATCCTCCTGAAAACAAAAAAAAAAAAGATTTGTCTTCAACCACACATGAGTACAGCCCAGCACTGATAATGATTATCATCAGCCTTCAAAGACATTGTGCTGCAACTCAACCCCAAACTCCTTCGCGACATCTCTCATCCTTGCCTCCAACTCATCCTCCATACCTCCCCCGCGATGCAGCAACTGCCTCACCCGGAAGAAGTAAAACGCCACGTCTGTCAGCGCCAGCACACACTTGAACAAAAAGTGATGCCAGTAATTCACCAACCGCTGTCCGAGCGGGAGGTTCGGATCCTGGAACAAGCTCCGGCTGGCCCATGTGCCCATCATCTTGATACGGTTCACGGGCGAGCCCAGGTACTGATTATTTCCTTGGACTATACGCATGTTGCGCCCGATGAAGATAAGCTCCTTGGGCCACTTGTCCTCGTCCGCAAGCACGTCGCGGATCCCTTGCTTCATGCGTGCCTGCATCTCATAGGAGCGCTCGCTGGCCGTCTTGTTGCCATCCAGGTGCTTCATCAGCTTGGCCTGAAACCCGCCGTCGTCGCCTCCCTCGTATGGACGGAGGAGCGTTGCTGAGGCAAATAGGTCGGCGGCTTTGATGCCCCATTCGTCCGTGATTTCCTTAATCTTGTTGTTGTCGAAGGTCATCAGTGCCTTCCAGAACTCGCCGTATTCGTGCCGGAATTTGTCGCTCATGTAGACGTAGAGACCATGGTCGATGAGCACGAGCTCAGCTCGCCCGTTGGGCAAGCGCCGGATGAAAACGTTGCCTGGGTGCGGATCGCAGTGGACGACTCCCCACTTGAAGATTTGGGCAGAGAAGAGATCGACCATGGTGGTCATGACATCCTTCGTTGAGAGTCCGAGGCCACCCTTGCCGCGCCGTCCCTTCCACTCGGTCCGCTCGGGCTTAATCATAAACGTGTAGCCTTGTGTGTTCTTGCGAAGTGCGCTCCGGATGGCGGGCATGTCGGGCGGGTCTAGTTGGGCGCCGTGGACGCCGGCTGACCCTTTGCCGTAGCCGCCTAGCCAGGGCCGGGTCATGGCGTCCTTGTCCCATAGTCTGATGCCCTCAATCCATTCAGTCGTGAGGACACGCTTGGAGCTTAGTTCGGGGTAGACTGGAGGTATATAGACGCGCCCACGAAGGCTGGGCTCATTTTCGACAAGCTGGCGCATAATTTCGGAATTCTTGGCCTCGTTCTCGAAATCTGTCTCTAGTCGTAATCGCTCGCTGATAAATGGCACCAGGCTGTAGAGTGGTAGGTCGAACCACCACGTGTAGACCCACGTCACAACTCTGTAAAGGTATGTTAGTCGATGCTAAAGGTTGGTGTATGATCAGGTATACTCACTTGAACGCCCACAAATCCCAGCCAATCTGCCTTTCGATCTCCGGTTTCTGTATCTTGATCGCCACCTCTCTCCCATCCGGCAACCGCGCCCAGTGCACCTGCGCCACGCTCGCACTCGCCCTTGCCGTGCGCTCCATCACACCCCTACCCTCCGCCCCGGAAAAGCTTACCCCAAACACTTCCTCAACACTCCTCCCGCCAAAATCCTCCCGGATCACCTGCTCTACCTCCTCCCATGAATCCTGAGGCGCGTCGTCAAACATACGCGAGAACATGGCTTGAAACTCCGGCGGCAGAACCGCACTCTGCATGGCAATGGCCTGGCCAATCTTGAGGTACAGTCCGCCATTATGACGGAGCAGATCAAATAGTCGCTCGGCGTTGCGCCGATGTAGTTCTGGGATGCCCTCAGGAATACCAATCCAGGGAATCGAAAGCGGTTCCGGCCGGAAGTTGAGCTTGTAGTCGGCTGCAACGACAAGGCCGACACCGAAGGTGCGCAGGGAGCGGGCGAGCCCGGAGGCGTAAACGTACTTGTCGGTTAGGTAGGCGACGCCGATGAGAGATGAGAATATGAGGAGTCTGCGCGACCAGCGGCGGGTGCGGGTATAGGAGCGCGCGGGGTACGGGGCACCGAGTTTGGATGGCGACGGGGGGGTGAGCGGCTCGAATGGACCGGCGGAGGGGCCTGGCGCTGTAGTAGCATGGGACCAGGCTGTACGGCTGCTACGGGAGGAGGAGTAGAAGCATTGTGGTATTCGATTGTGTATCGTCGTCGTCGATGTCGTCGCGGATGCGCTTCTTAGTCGGCTAACGTACGTACGTGTGTGTACGAGGGATCTCGTCGCGGCTCTCGTGGGTAAAATCGTTACCCCAGCCACTGGAGCGTTTGGACAGTGACTGGCTGCTATTATGCTTTGGCGCAACATCGCGTCGTTGTGATGTCCCTCGCGGCCGGGGGTAGTGAGAAGGTTGGAGGACGATCTGTTAATGCATGCCACTGTGCTGTTGGCGCTTCTCTATGACACGACTCAGCTACTTGGTCCGCTTGAAAACGTCCTTATAGGCGTAAGGCAACCCTCGAAGATTTTGAAAAGCTGCGCGCCGGCGTAAGTAAGGGTTGACGAAGAAAACTGCTGGCATGGAAACTGGAAGTTGGAAATAAAATCGCCGTGTCCCGAATGACCCGACTCTACCACAATGACAGGATCGGTGTTCGATTACGTAGTGCGCCCCAGGCCTTGCCCGCTGGAGCCGGCGCGGGGCGCTAAGGCGGCTGGGCGGGACCCGAACAGATGGCCTCGGTCCACTAAAACCCCGGGATCGGGCGGAGTCTATCCGATTAGCCCGACTTCAGTGATCCCGCTGTTCAGGTCCCAATTGCACCATCGAGGCCGACGAGGTCCCGTAGTGCATTGCGATGAAGTAGGAGGACGCAAGAAAGAAAAGAAATGAAAAAAGAAGAAAAAAAAAAGTTGGTTAGGTCAGCAACCAAAGTAACGTCAAAACAAACCACTCCCTTGCCAAGGCACTCATGCTGGCAAGTCACAAACAGTACAGCACACGCGATGTTCTCGTCACGTCTTGAGACTACCACGGCGATGATGTGCTGAGGTGTCTACACACTTGTTTTTGCCGTCCAAGGAATAACCTATACTATGCAGTATATTGGACAAGACAGACAGCCCCTCGCAAACCCGACTAGCAAAGGCACTGACCCCATGTGTTTTCGCTGGTTGCAGGATGAACTAGTTCTCTCAATGTATTTAGAGCTACTAGTCCTTAGAGGTGTCAGCGTTCTGAAAAAAAGGTGATTTTGGGCTCTTGTTATTGTACAATCCCGCGTCAAAAAAAACGACCAACTGTTTTTTTGCCCGCAAAAAGGACCAAAACTCAACTCTATCACTCCTTAGTTTTCATATCCAACCACCTTTTAAAAGCAGATGCGCTTCAGAAAGAAAGAGATAAATGATTATAGTTACTAAAAACATACTTAGATCTAGTTTCTTTCCTTTGGTGGTGTAATGACAACTGTCCAAATGAGAGTATGAAAAGTATTTTTAGTTATAGTGGATTTATAGTGCATTTTAGTGGGTGAGATTTGAGATGCTTTTCAGAAAGTCACTTTGGTACTTGCCCTTTCGCGCCCTTTTCAAATGCATCCTTTCGGACAAATTGCATTAGCATCTCCTCTCAAAGGTATCTCTAACTAAAAGGTGGAGTGACTTTTGTAATAAGTCTCGTTAAGAAATCAAGAGTTGAAGAAGTTGACTTTTGGCCCTTTTTGCGGGTAAAAAATCAGTTGGTCGTTTTTTTTGGCGCCCCACTGTAGTTCGAAACAATGTCTGTTTGGCAAGTGTTGGTGATGGTTGCTGCTGCGCCAGATCGATGCTCCGAAAATGCCAAGCTTTGGGTCTTGGCTGTCAGTTTGCGTGGGCTCTTGATACAGTCGATTAAGAGTCGAATATCTGGCTCGCAGTAAGAACGGCAATTTCGAAACTATGACAAGGATCACAATAAGTCGTAGCCACATCAGCTGGACTCGCTTAAGGGTTCTTCACTATCGCAACTGCCTCCAATTCAGGATTAAAAGTACGCTAAATGTGCTGAGATGCGTGATTAGAGTAGGCCTATGGTGTACTGTACTGACCGTGACGTGTTCTGTTTCTTCTTATGATCATTTTGACTGCCGGAAGCTTTTTTTTTTTTTTTTTTTTTTTTTTTTTTTTTTTTTTTTTTTTGGCGATGCAACACCATCCCTTGCCTGGAACATCAGAACTGAAATTGACATGGAAGAAGAGCGGCTCCTCAATGCGTAACAATGATGAGGTACCTTTATTATTCAGAAAATATGGTTAGCGCGAGGTATAGCGCTAACTGCATGAACATCTAGCACCGGGGTCCCCTCCCGGTATCCGACACATTTGTTGATCCAGGGGACTTAGGAGCATGTACACTATGTGAACAGGAGCCACATCTGAATCTCAAGCGAACATGGAGCCGTTGCTCAAAAAAACAAAAAAAAAAACAAGAAAAAAAAAAAAAAACTGTACACATGATTGTCGAATACCTAGAGGATTGTCCGCAAGCGGCAGTGGGAATGCTTTCTAGGTTTTGGAGCAATACACGACAGAATGAACTTGGCCTCATAGATCATCATGATAAACAGAAAGTTCAACCATCACAGCCTGCTACCTTATAAAGCGCTTGGTTTTTGTTTGCTGGTAGAGTTTCTCTTCCTTGTTCTTTTGTCCTTACAAAAAAAACAACAAATCCTTGGTAACTGGTGGGTGCTTCTGAGCTGGTCAACGTTGCATCTACATCTTCAGTTTCTTGTTTGATTCTGTGTATCTTCTCTAGGGAAAATTGCATCCTGTCGTGTCCCATAATCCCAACATTAGCAGCTGTACAAAGGGTAGTAATACTGAGGCGGATTATTAGCAATGATGTAGGATTCCTTCTTTTTTTTTTTTTTTTTTTTTTTTCCTTTTTTTCCTTTTTTTCTTCAACGAGGTACCCAGATGGTGCGGTATGCCAATCAGAGGAGACAGACGGCAGGTCGGGATGGGTATATCGAGACTCCTATAGGCTATTGTATGAATGACCTCCCTCGTGAAGGGGCATGACTGGATGATGAATATGTCTGGTAGCGGATAGCACGTTGCGCAAGTGCTAGAACTCAACATTTTGGGGCACTTTAGATTTTATTACAATTCGCCTCAAGCTGATGAGCGGCTCGACTTACCTTTGAAGTCTGTTCTACCTATGTGTACGAGAATGTTGGGCGCTTTTCATCCCATAGCGGCATCCGTTCTCAGCGCATAGTACATGGTTGCATTAGAATGCCTTGAAGCAGCGACTCAACCTGCTTCAAAAATCTATGCTCCGATCCAATGAAAAAGTTGATTCGCGTCCATTTGGTACCAGACCTGTTTGAAAAGGGTTCAGTCAGAATACCATAACGCGTACCTGCGATACGTTAGGCTGATTTGATGCTGCATATAATGATCCCGAACTAACATGAGAAAAGGCAGTCATATCCGCGCCGCGACCCCCTTCCCCGACCTGCCGTATCAAGAAACCAGGACCGACAGAGTTGTCAACCACAGAATGAGCTGTTACTGGTGGCTCCTTTGTGAAAGATATGAACCATTTTGTCGTGAGAGGAAGAATGGGGATTAAGAAAAGTTAGGTCAGCGCCTTTCCCGCGGCGGACACATCCGTAAGTTGTCTTCGACAGGGCGAAGCAATCGGCTTTTGAAGAGCAGCCGTTCGAAAACTGAGCATTTTGACATTCGGGGAGGCGGACGACGGGAGCGGGTAAAGCCTCTCGCGTTCTTCTTGAGGCTCACGGGTCAACACCGACTGGCACAGGTGCAGACGGTGGGGTGTCACAGTCTTTTGCTTCCATTACATGGATTGGCTGGCCTCGTCTAGCCTCTTGATTCTTGTCTGACGGCCACTTGACAACATTCGAGGCCTAACTCGCAACGCTATCTCTGTACCGGATGACGTTGACCATGCTCAAGATTGGTCGTGGCAGACGGTGCTCTCCATCAAATCTCAAAACCGCAGGTGGAGGTTGAAAATGATCCGGTTCGCGACGCGTAGAGGTAGGCGTCCCTAGATTGGGGGCGGATGCATGTTCCCGGGCTTGCGAGTCCACTTCCAGGATCCGAGAGCAGACTGTGCAGCACACGCGCAGTTCTGGGGGAGGGCAGGGCAGTTGACAGGGCGCATGGCAGATTGTGGACAGAGGCAAAAGAAAGGGTCGAGTCAACACTACGAGAACGCCAAAGACTTATCCAGGCGTAGGCAAACGTAGGGTCGAGACTGATGCTGTTTTATTTTATCCACCTCACTGCCGCGACGGATTGGCTTTGTTCAGAACATCCAGGAACCAACCTCAAGTAGAAGCGAATTCAGTACAAGCCAGAGCCGTCCCTTGCACTTTTCGCGTGGGCAGGCCCGGCTCGCCTTAGCGTTGACCCACCCAATTAAGCCCCGAGAACGGTGGTGGAACCCTTCCAGGGCAGGGCAGTGCTGCTTGTTACATCTACCCCAATGCAGCCTCTCCTATCAATCAAGTAGGTTACCTCTATCCAATCAGCTTCCTCCCCCAACCGTCCCCCGTGGTCGTTCCCAACTGAATGCTCCTCCATCTGCCCTTTCCAATCTTTTTGCCCAGCAGTCTGGAATGGAAGCTGCAACCGCCAGGCGCCCAGTGTCATGCTCCCGTCCTGCCCAGCTTCCCTCTGTCCTGGTGCCCCCGTGTGCCTGTGCTACGCTATCCCACTCCCGTCTGCAATCTTGGCGCTTGTACCTTCTGTGTACTGCGTAGTAGACATCTCATTTTTCGAAACCTGGAACAGGAGGGCATGAAGCCCGATCTCCTCCAAGACTTCCCACTTCGTCCAGACTCAGTGGCAATGTCCTTTCCCCGTCTGGGAATTGCCAATTGACCCAGCTCGACCAAGACAACCTAACTTCGACGACGACAACGACGGCGTCAACAAGATACTGTAATTATAGGCAGCAGCAACAACAACAACAAGGCCGCCGATGAGAGTGGACAGAGACTGCCCGTTGAGTAACGCCCATCCAATAAGAAACGATATCTCCTGAGGATTTGGCCCGTCATCTGCGGCGATCCTGTGGTGCCTCATTTCCACGCTTTTACACGACACAAAGCCGCGACCACAATAACATCTAATCAATACGATCGCAACCCCGCCGTCTTCTCACGCTCTCTCTTTTACCTCCAGGCCTGGTCTTAGGCTCGTACACTCCTTTTTTTTTTTTTTTTTTTTTCAAAGTTCTATCAGCAAGACGCATGTTCCTAGTAAGCGTATCTGACTTGCGACTACTTTCGGGGCTTCTCTCCTTTCAACCCCACCCTCCAATTCTGGTTACACCATCTGTCCGTCCACAAAGCCTCCATTGGCAACGCAAAAGGCGCCAATCCACCACCATCCTCCTGGCCACGTCCTGAGGACGCTGGAAATTCTTCGTCGACGACCCGGCTCTTGACTTTCACCTATTCCGACTCATTGCCTGCCTGAAGTGCAACAATCTTTACCATGTTGCGGCCCGCGACGCCCCTCGCGGTGCTGCTTTTTGCAGCATTCGGGCTGCTCACGCTGGCCACCATATCCACGCCAATCATCAAGCAAATTCCCTTGAGCAGCTTCGAGATCAAAGATGTGGGCGATTTGAGCTTTGGCGTTTTTGGTTACTGTACCTCAAGCGGCTGTAGTCCTATAGAAATTGGCTACGATACCTGTGAGTTGTTGCGCGTGTAGTGTCTCGCTCCATGTCACACTTCAATGTCTTGTGTCAAGTGCTGATTCTTACAGCCGCCTTCTCTGACAAAATCAACTCGGACTTCGACATCCCCAGAGCAACCCGTTCTACACTTTCAAGTATCCTGATTGTGCATCCAGTCGCTGCCTTGATCACCCTGATTAACTTCGTCCTTGCTATTGTGGCCCATTTTCACTCACCATCCCATTCAGCGAGATACCTCCTGATCCTATTCATTGTCAGCTTTGTTGACTTTATTGTCTGCCTGTTGTGCTTCCTCGTGGATGTGTTACTGTTCATTCCACACTTATCATGGGGCTCTTATATTGTCGTTGCCGCCACCATCTTGGTAGCGTTTTGCGGCCTGGTAACCTGCGCCATGCGCCGAACACTTGTTAACAGGAAGGCGAACAGGAAGCGCATTGCAGAAAATGCTGAGATGAGTGGAGAGAACTACTACAACCGTCAGGCACAAACTGCCCCCGTCACGCAGGTTACCGGCCCTCAACCAACCGTACCCATGATCAGCGGCGCGAACGGCGGAGGCGACAAGCTGCCCGAATTCACTACTTTCGAGAAGAAGGACGACCGTAGCGAGGAAAGAATCCCACTTACATCGGTTAGCCCCATCGATCGGTCACCAGCGACATTAGTCAACGATAGCACGCCACCCAACTTTATGGATGGTGCGCCCTCTCGATCACCATCTACCACACCTGTTGGCCGAGACCAGTACGGGAACCCACTGCCACCTCAAGATGGATATGCCATGAGGGGTGGCCCTCAAAATGAGCGTTTGAATTCACGGGGTAGGGGTGGTATGCCGCCCGGAGGCTACCGTGGACGTGGTGGCTTTCCCGGACCTGGAAGAGGTGGTGGACCTCCCCAAAATGGACGAGGAGGCTATGGCCCACCAGGACGAGGAAGAGGAGGCTATGGTCCGCCGCCCCGCGGATACGGAGGTCCAGGACCAAGAGGTGGCCGAGGCCCGCCGCCTCAAGGATACCAAGGCGGGCCGGACCGAAGGCCATCGCCAGGTGCTCCCTATGGACCTGGCCCTGGTGTGGGCACCTATGGTCCCAGTCAACCATCGCCGTACGCTAATAGGCAACAGTCCCCCGGCCCTCAATTTGCTGCGCCGGGATATGGAAACCCTGAACAGCCAGGACCTCAGTATTCGGCATACAACCCGAGACGTGTCTCGCTCCCGAGAGCCGAGTCTCCTCCTCCGCTCCCCGGCATCGACGACGGCATGCCCGGCCCTGCCGTAGAGCTGGATGCTTCTCCCGCAAATCCGGGCGTTGGGCAGTACGGAATCAGGGACAGTGATTCAGATGTCGCCGGCATGTTGGCTATGCAGCAAGCCAGGGTTCCAGACCCGGATCGCGGCAATGACGCGAATGGTCATAGCCAAGAAGGGTAAGTGATGCTTCCAAACATAGCCAAGAGTGATGATCATTGCTGACGGATCAGGCCTAACGACGTTTACGTGCCGCCCAGACAAGCATGGAACCAAGGACTTGGGGGAAGCGCCCAGGGACTAGCGCCACCAGCAGCCCGTGGTCCAACACGTCCGATTTCTGAAGCCGTCACAGCTTCCGTGGCCAGTGATTATTACGAAGACGTCGATCCGCGCTTTGCTGAGCCTTCAGCCGCCGCGGACAAAAGGCCATCGCCCATCTCCATGCAGCCACCCCCAGCATCCAACTCATATGACGACATTCCCAACCGAGCTAGGAGCCCGGCTGAGTCCGAAAACTCTAACTTCACCTCGATATCCCAGCGAGGCATCAACCCGCGTTGGAACTCCGCCAACGCACCGATGCCTCCTCCCGTAGCGGGAGTCTATGCAGGAGGAGGAGGAGGCAGCAATGTGGTACCTCGGCGGCCGGTTAATCGCCCCGGCGCTGGTCCTGCTGATGGCTCAGATCTGTTTCTCAACTCTAACCCAGACTTCCAACTACCCGGGCGCGGTGGCAACATCCCTAGAGCGGCCGGCCCCCGGTAATGAATTAATAGGCTGGCATGAGCAATAAAGAAGGGTTATGATTGGCGAAAGGCAGAGTGACTTGCTTTGACTGAGTCGACCGAGCACATGTTTCTGGATGGGTATGTTTTTCGAAAGTTTTCGACATTTGCCAACGGCTTGTGATTGATGGAATGAGAGAACATATATATAGTATGATCGGTCAGGTAGTTAGCACAAAGCAGGGCAAGCCTGGAAGGCAGGATGAAGAGGAGGAAGATTTAGGGGAATTTGTGGTGCTTGTCATTCCTCCCTGTATTGGGTCTTGTTCTTAATACCTTTTCTTGTGGTGGTTTTCTTCTCTTTTTTTTTTTTCTCTTTTTCCTCTTTTTCCCTTTCTTTCTTCTTTAAACGAAACAGACAGGGAGGCGAAACAGAGCTTGTAACTTGATGACACCTGATATATACGGCGCTACTACCCATACCTGTGTCACATACAAATGGACGAGGCATATCTTCTCTTTTACCTCTTTGTTCCTGTCTCTTCTTTTCGTGATGGAGGACACCCTCTTTTTCATTTCAGCTTTCGTGACAAGAAAAGTTGAATTGATGCTAGTAAACACGGAAATTCTACGCCACACCCGAGAAGACAAGATGCTCGCGCTGTCAATTGGGAATAAATTTGGAAGGAGCTGAAGGATAGATGGAGGGCGATGCATCCCCTGGTGTGCAAATTCAAATAGTTCAACTGAAAACTTGAGATTGACCATCTTTTCTTTTATATAAATGTTTTTGGTCAATACCGATTGACACATATTAGTGTCTTTCTCATGCAAAGTTGCATCTTGTTTATCCTTTCACGTTCTGGCTTCACATGACTCATCCATTACTTCCCCTCTTCCCCGTATACCGCATGATGCTCGAACGACACGTTAAAGGATGTTGCGATATCGACGACAAGACTGGTGGCTTTTGTCGCTGACACTGGACAATAAATGAGTGCTAGGAAACTTTTGAACTGCATAAAGCTATGAGCATCAAAGGGGACAGCGGCTGCGATTGAGAGGATCAGTTTCTATCGAAACTATTATAAGACTAATAACGATGAAGTGTCAACAACCATGATGGTGCGAATCATCACCAGTCAATAGAGTGATTGTTTGATGACACAAAGGAAGTCGACGCCTGGTCATGGCAGACGATATATAGACGTGATATCTTCAAGGTCTCCAATCTCTGAAATTCAACCCGAATAACCATGCTCAGCAAAGGGGATTAGGAAGATAGGAAATACAACAGTTATACCTGAACGCCATAGACGCAGTTTGTTTTTCGTTCCCCTCCCCTCAATCGGACTTATGACCGGCTCGTATGGTCGCTATCCATATATGGTGAGAACTAGCTGGATGTATAGCAATCATCCAAACAACCCATTTCTGACGATTAATAGAATGAAACAATGCAGCGCAAACTTGCGATGCAAAAGGGATAGGTAACGAGCTACAGGGTCAATATCCCAGCTGGCGGCATCAGTATCCGCGTCTAGTGACCCGTCTGGCCACCTTCTTCTTCACCGGCTCTGGCTTCGTGATGAAGAAACTCTTGTTGCCATCCTCAGATGTATCAATCCATGCTGGATCAGCTTTGCTCCAATCAGACGGAAAGGGATTCTGTGGATCATTGAGCTTCGAACCCTGCTTGCAAGCAAGCAGCGTAGCCAGCGCCATAGTCACCAAAGGGTCGCCACACTCCTTCTCATCGTTACTGTTGGGCTCTCTGCGCTCACCTCCAATGACCCCGACTTTGCTCTCCGAAGTTCTAGCAGAGGAGATGGACAGTAGCTCATTAGCCTTATTCTCGAGTAGCCTCACGCCCGAATAGAATATTCGGTCTATTCTCTCTCTTCTCCATGCTTCTTCTTCCGGTGATTGGTTCCAGGTCAGAGCTCTAGATTGAAGAGGATAACGCTCGTACCGATGATCATCTAAGGTGGAAATTTGCCCAGAGTAGCTGCTGGGCAAGTCGTCCCTGAAGTAACGCATGGCTTTGTCAAGGGGCAGAGTGTCAAGATTTGGGACCCTGTTTGGTGAATAGCCATTGTTGCCGAAACGCTGCTGAGATATATCTTCTGTATCTTCAAGGAAAGCAGTCCGAGCCACCTTAAGACGGTCATCAACTGGAGTTGCTCCTGAAACTGAAATTGAATGCAGTCGATCGCCTGGTCCACGAAGTTCTTTGTTCCTGCTCGAAAGTGACTGAAGCGCAGAATTACCGCGGACACTGGAGTTATTCTCCATGGACAGAAAACCTGGCGAGTTACGGAGAGGTACTCTCTCGTCATCATAGGAGCGGAAGATCCTGTAAGTAGATTCCGCGGTCGATGGCTTGTACGGACGTTGCCCCGGTGGGCCTGCCGTAAGAGGCTGGGGGGTTCCTATAGCGGCAGATGTGGTGCCGTATGGAATAGCAGACTGATTCCATCCAGTGAATGAGGGCTTGCTGAGAAGCGAAGAGGGTGTATCAGGTTTGTTGATGCCATAATGAGCTGTACGTGCCTTGGCCAAAGCGAGAGTGTTCTGAGCTTTCTTCTGCATAGGGTTCGGGTACGATGCGAGGCTCGTGAGACTCTTGACAGAGAAGGTTGACGCAAGGAGTATATCATCTCCGGTGGAGCTGTCATCGTCTCCAGTCGCTGAAGTGTTCTCCTTCAGGTCGGGAAGGGCGCCCAAGGCCGCAGTCGAAGGCGCTGGAAGATTTCCAGCTCTGATGGCAGGAAGTGACATGACAGCAGCTTGAGATTTCTCTGCATCGGCAAAGGGGCTGACGGCTCGATCAAGGTTTTGCTGCAAAGGCGAATAATGTGGCAAGGTAGTTTTTGTGAGAGGGGGTGAAATCTCCGCTTCTGCCACGGGCAAAGCCGATAGGAGTGAATTGGGAAACGGACCGTAACCGCAGTGGCCCGGAGGTGACTGGAGTCCGTTGAATCGACGAGTGCGAGGCCGTCGAGTGGGAGGGTGTATCGGTGCCGTTGCATTGGGATTGTGAAGGGTGCCGACGGTATTAAAAGTAGCCGGCTTGGATGCCTTCGTCGTGTCTGTAGGCGAGAATATGAATGAGTTAGATGGAGGTGACGAAAAAGGATCCATTTGGACGGCTGGGCTGGTTGCACTTTGCTAATGAAGAAGTTTTGGGCAGATGGAGGAGAGTATGAAGGAAGGATGAAGATGGAGACGACTTGCAAGTTGGCAAGGACGATATTTCAGGTCGCCAAAGCAAAGGAAAGGAAGTTATTGAAGGGCCTGGCTGCCAGCCGCCATTGGCATAACTGCCCGGCTATCAAGGAGCAGTAGGGTTGAGTGTGGAAAGAGGAAAGAAAAAGGCCGGGACAACGTACCTTCTATGTCGGTTGTTGTGGGCTTGTGATCAGGAGATGTCGCAGCTGCCAATACAGACTGAGCGCGGAGCCACTCTTGCAACTTGATTTCGCTCGCCATAAGATGAGCATGGCGAGCATGTCGCGGTTGTAGCATATCGGGGCTTGGAGGGGTGTAGACTGGTATAGCTATCGTGTTCGATTTTTCTTCAGGTTGGCTCGCAGAGTAAACCTCAATCGCAGGAATGCGTCGAAGGGGCGCTTGCGAAAATGTCGCGGTCGGCTTGACGGGTTCGAGCGCCATCTTCAACTGCATAGTAGAAAAGACAAGCTGCTGCTCTCTAACCACCTCCTCGCCCGCTGCGCGGCTGGGATTCAGATTTGCAACTGGAGCAATCACGACCTCGTTTGGCTTTCCTGTTGAGTATCTCTAGGTGGAAAACAAAAGTGGTTTGCGAGGTGTTGTTGAGTAGGAGCAGAGGCGATTGGGATTTTTGTCGTGGGTGCTTTCTTTTATACCCAGCTCTCCGCGGTTCGCCCGACAATTCTGTAGGTCCCGCCCCTGCATTGCCCGCAAGTGAAGGAGGGTTGTTCTTTCCTCTTACCTCTAGGAGGCAGTGCGCGCGTTCGTCCTTGTTGTCACGGTGTAATTTATCTGCCGTCCCATCTTTCGGAAACGACGACTGCGGCTTTGATCCGTGTCTCCGTCATTGCCTGCGACCAATCCCTCTGAAGGGGCAGTCTCGAAATAGGTATCTACCTTATATTGCCCCTCTGATTGTAACATGCAAAACCTACTGCCAACCTGGAAATCAACACGGAAAGGACGTGTAGTGAATAGATCTTTCGTCGAGAAGCCAGCAAGACCTAGTAAGAGACAGGCACTGGCTCGCTTTGCTGATGACAGGAAAGCCAGAAAACAAAGTATCATGTGCCGACACGGCCTCTTGTTGTGTTTCCAGGCAATGACTCTTGAGAAAGGAAAGAATACCGCATTTCAATCGCAGTGGGCTAAGTTGACATACATAAGAAGTCGAGTCAAAGGACACCAAAAACAGCTCAAATCCTTGCCAGCGCCTCTATATTCAGACCGAGTCGGCGGCAACAGTATTGATTAACCAACCATGAATTGGTGCTATGTCCAGTGAGTTTTCTTTGCTCATACAAATAGCTTGCTACTTCACAAGGCCAGTTTGATACCACGTGAAGGATCGACTGAAAAGGAAGAAGGGAACGAACAAAGAGACGCAAGTGAATAACAGGCATTTTGTTAGGTCCTTCTTGGGTTTGAGGCTGGCCGTGGACGTCAACAACCCATATTCTCAGATGACTTTTTTTTACCCTCGAACTGACAACTAACTGTATACTGAATCAATGGCTGGGGAAATTTCCCCATAGCTTCCTTGATGGTACCATACGGCTCATTAAGGACATATGAAGTAGGTAATGGAGAAAAATATTTCGTTGATTGGACCACTCACCTGCATCACAGCGCGTGGGATCGAAACATGGCATACCGCATAATCTCATCTTACAACAATGTAAGGATCTTTCGGTCTGATGAGTTTCTCACAAACGGGGTATGGTGCACAAGCTCCACGTGAAGGAGATGAAGACCAGAGAGCGCATACCATCTACCCAGAGCATGGTAAAGCCTGGCCGGGGATGTTCACGTCGTATGATCTGTAAATCCGAGAAAAATATGTTCCGGTAGCCGTGAGGCCAACGAGTATAGCCCGCAGTCCTTTGCTAGTCAGTCCAGCCTCCTACCCAGAGCTTGCCGGCTCACTTGAGAGGTTATGAGTGGGAAATCGTGAACCGTGTGTGGTCATAGGCGCCGGAAATGGCCTGTTTCGCATTACTGATGCGGCAGAGTATCCAGACCATGATGTACCGCGAAGGTAGGCATGTGAGAAAGGATGATCCTTCGTTCCTAGACATTATGGCTCTTCGAAGGCCAAATGTAGGATAATCACTTTTAAATACGGAGGATCTGCAACGGTGTGGTTTTACACTTTGTTGCCTCAGTTTAAACGATAAAACTTCTGTTACTCTCATGTGGTAAGCAACGAGGGTCGAGAGGGTGTGTGTATAGAGCGGAGATTAGATCTTAACATCAGGTTATGAGAACTCAGCCAATGAAAGCAAGTTGATTCTCTCATGGTCTCACTCATTTCACTCCCCAAGCGTAATGAAGAAGAACGACCGAGGCTATGGAAATCCATGACATGAGAACAAGAGGCAGTGATGGTGGAAGTATAGAGTTGTCCGCTTCGATACATCAAAGACTGTACAGGAGTGTCTTGAGTATTGTATTTACCCAAGAGTCCCGTTATTCGAATGTCTGCGGCAGGGCTTCTCAACATTCACATGCCTAAGCTGCAAGAAGAGACGCTCTTAGCACAGCCCGCCAAACGCGTACTGTTGTGGTAGTCGGTCAGGAAACCCGTATAAAAGAAATTGGGTCAGAAAAGACGCGAGACGATGAGAAAAAAAGGCTTGAAACATATGTTCCGTTCGGTAGCTTCAGTGAGCAGGAGTTATTTCGGACTGTCTGTGGCTCGGAACGCGTTCCGGCGAAACTTGTGACCCCGAAGTTGTTGGCAATGGCTTCGGTAGCAGTGGAGAGTGGGTCCCAAAAGTCGCTGATCATTTGCTCCAGACCCGAACGGAGCGGGAAGGCCTTCGGAGTGGGGCTCATTGACAACCTCACTCTTCGTTGGGGGGGGGGGGGGGGGGGAGCCTCGACCTGGACCTTGACAACAACCTTACTTTTCTTTAGCCGACCCTGCTTACATGGGTACTTCACGGATGCTCGTCTTGCCTCCGCTGTTAGTATGGCGAAATAACGATGGCAAGAATATAAATTGTGCGGGAACGTTTCGGGTTGTTCAAGATTCCGGACGAGCAGACGCGAACCACGGATCTTGACCACCACATCATGAAGCTCGCTGCCCGGTTGAAGCATCACCCCTCGCGTTAAGAGAGGGGCCCCGAGTTTCATATCGAGTTGCAGAAGAATGTGGCCGTCTGGTAACTTTGTTGTAGACTTTGAGGGGGTGATTGATGTTGTCACCCGGGTAATCGAGCACACAAGCGCCGCGCTGTCAGCATCTGAAGATGATAAGTATAGGGGAAATGATAGAGGTAAGCTTCGGTCTGTCCTCCCTTTGCTGCCTGGGATACACTTCTGAGACGGCTCGTGGATGGGCAACATGGAAACCTATGCCCTCGACCCCTTTTTCTTCGCAGGATGTTTGGGGCTGGTTGGCAAGGGTGCAGAGTGTAATTGCTCCTGGTGGGATTTTGAACCGTGCTGGGCTTCGGGCGACCCGTGGTGTCTGTAATGACCGCTTAGAGGTCCCTCTATCTCTAACTGTATGACCCCACACCCGACTTTCGGTGCTGTCTTTGGCACTTCAGTGCCCTTTCCCATCCATCCCTCATCCCGTCTTCATAGGTACCTAGGTACATATACCACCAGCTGCGCTTTGGTTGCAGATCCCTGCCTGGCCACCGAATCCATACCTACCTCTAGGTAGTGCAGCCCTCTGCAAGAATCCCGCCTTCCCCTCGCCTTTTCGATCTCGGTCTCGACCGAACAAGTTCCTGGGCTGTTGTCAGAAAACAACTGCCATTCTCACACTCGCTCCGCTATTCCTGTAGGTGATCACTCGTCCAACTGCTCAGGTCCTTTCGTTCGCTTTTGGAGATCACAATCCTTCTTGGCTACGAAGACATCAGGGTAACGCACGATATCGAATGGACAAACACTCGATACGATACCCCGAGCACATCAACTAGCGTATCAGACCATGGACTATACAAACCCAACATACTTCGCCGGCGCCGGCGCCCAGCCGCCGTACCACTTTATCGGTATTGCTCCCCTCACCCCCTCGCATTCAAACTCGGCCTCTTCGGACGACTTCAACGCCTCTCCACAGGTGAGTTCCATGCTTTGATTCAGATGGAACTGGAAGAGAGAAGCGGATGACAGAGCAGACTCGGGGGATTGCTGATTGTCGCTTCTTACCTATGGACCCGAATGGCATTTACTTTGTCGCTCCTACGTTTCTCCGCATGCCATTCATGTTCCTCATCTGCACCGGGCTCCCGGCCCGTTAGCGCACGATCTTCCGGGGCAATCGAATAGCTTACACATTCCTCATTCAGGAAATCTTCGACCAATTTCCGAACGGGCTCCCACATGACCAGTTCCAGAACTTCGAGGCGTTTGCCCAGTTCAACAACCAATCAACGACCTTTGCCGGGCCCCCGACTCCTCCGACCCAGCAACTTCTTCCGACCACGCAGCCTACGAACGGCACCATACACCTTCAGCATCAACAGCAGTCCGCAGCCGACCTCCTACGATCCCTCAACAATGCCAAAGGAGACCCCGCCGACGAAGCCCGAGCCCGCAGACAGGGCTCAAACTCGGATGAAGACGAAAACTTGACACCCGCTCAGTCGAGGCGGAAAGCCCAGAATCGCGCCGCGTACGTTACACACCGCCTCTCTTACTATCTTCTGCCCTGTCCCCTCAGACAAGCAGAGGAACCCTTGAATCACGCCGTCACACGTCTCACGTATACCCTCTTGTGCCACGTTGCCTCTCTCTTTCACCTTCGCTCCCATACCTTGGACCCTACAGATCATGTCAAGAAGAGCGTTCGAAACCACAGTATCTTAGCTAACTCTTTCCTCTTATCATCTCTAGTCAACGAGCCTTCCGCGAACGCAAAGAACGCCACGTCAAAGAACTCGAGAACCGTCTCCAACAGCTGGAGGAAGAAGCCCAGGTGACAAGGTCAGAGAACGAAAAGCTGAAGCAGGACCTCCAAAAAATTAGCACCGAGAATGAGATATTGCGGGCGACATCTTTAGCGGCTGTCGGTGCTGTCGCCGCCGGGTCGCCACTAGGGAGCGCCGGGACGCCGATGACGACGGGCCCCATGTCGTACAAGCCGACCGATTTTTACTCTAATCTGCTGGAGAACCATAACGAGAAGACGCCGAGCCACCGGGTGGTCAAGAGCGAGAGCGGGGAGCGCCTGTTGGCAGCCGGTGCGGCTTGGGACCTGATGCAGAGCCACGAACTTTTCCAGCGCGGGTTGGTCAATATTCAGGCTGTCAGTGAGCTTCTGAAGGGCCAGGCGAAGTGTGATGGCCAGGGTCCGGTGTTCGAGGAGAGGGCCATTTTGGAGGCGATCGAACAGTGTGTGGCAAGTGGGAGCGACGAGTTGCTATGAGGCAGCGGCTCCCGAATTGCGGTCGAGAAGTACGGGGATAGGCGCATCCTAGACGGAGATACCCCGGCAGAAGCACCGTATAGAACGACGGAAACACCGGGCATCTATCACGCAAAGGAGAAGCGAGACACGAGTAACCACACGATGGCAGGGGCGAAGAGGATACATATCAAGTCACATACAAGCATATTGAGGGCTGGGTGGAATATTGGATGAATGGGTATTGAATTTCAACCACGAAGCCCCTATCTTCGTCGGTTTGACAGGTGTTCGAAGGGGTGGTGGTAACTTGGGGGCAATCACGGGAACCTCATTTGCATTTGTCTTGGAGAAGCGGAGTTGGTTTGTCTTTTGGGATTTGTATATGACGATGTCTTTGACCTAGGTGATGAAGAACAAACACCACAAGATGGAAACGCCAAGGCTACATAGCCTGTCTATATCATCTGTTTGTGGCTTAGATACCTTTCTCTTTCTATCTACCGTGCATGTCTAGAAGATCTTGAGCCTCCCAGATCCTGATATTCCAAATCATGACCAGACTTCATAGGCCTTGCTGCCCCATGGTATCTCTACGCATACGCTGTGTGTAGTTGATATCAAGTAGAAACATGCTTCTGAGGAACGCCGCGCTAAACAACGCTAGAAATACACGACGTGGTTTCTATCGTTTGCGTACGTAAGTGTTCACCCATTTCCCCCTCGCCTAGTTTTTGTTCTCTTGAGCCAAGTGGCGAATCCCTCTCTTTTTCTACCGTCCCTCCACCACCTAGGCCAAAACCACCCTTTTCCCGAAAGTCAAAAAATAAAAAATAGATAGGAAAGCAGATAATCATCATCATGTATCGTATATACCCGTGTCTTCGTCATAGATAGGTGTACCAAGAACGAGGGCAGTCACTTCCATCATGTTCCCTCGAGTTCGGAATGTCATGATAGGGACTTGCTTCGTATAAATCGGTGCTCCGATCAGTGGGTTGGCATAATTGTCCTTCATACCCTGGTTGTGTCCTCCTGCTTCCATCCATCTTCTCCGCGCGCCCTCGCTCATCGCGAGTTGGCTATGTCCTTATCACTTCGGGACCCCGCACTGCCTGCCGTCCATCAATTGTCCCCCTCTTAACTTGTCCGCTTCCATTCTTCATCCTGTCACCTCTAACCACAGTAAGAAGAGACCGGCACAGTTATTAGCCCCTCTTCTCCTTGAGCTCGTCTTTGCTTCCCACAACCTGTTTAGACACCTTGGGATCGTCTTGACCCTCCACATAGGGGTATTTGATAGTCAAGCACCAAATGTCCAAGTAATCGCAGATGGTAACAATGACGTCCACCACGAAGCTGCCGTACACGCCGACCGCCATTCCAAGCATGCAGAACATGTAGGCAACCTGGTAGACGCCGTCGCCAAGAGCTGAGGGCCACCCGAGGTTCTTGAGGCCGTCGGGTGCATATCTGTGGATGACGGGGCCGAGGGAGTCAAAGACGCCCAGGCCGAGAGGGATCACCATGACGTTCCAGTAGGGGAAGTCGAGCTTGACGAGATGGGCTGTAATCATCTTTCCGACGCTGTAGGCGTTAACGATTCCCGCGAAGAGCACGAAGGGCACCAGGTGGCCATGCAGAATGTTGGGCTGCAGGAACAAATAGGCGACCACGAGCGCCCAGGTGGCAAAGAAGGGGAGGAGACCGACGAGGGCGTAGCGCGAGCGGTCGCCGCGGGCGCGGCGGGCGCGTATTACGTTGCGAGCGGATTCGACCGTGTTGTAGACGAGCACTACGGTGCCCTGGACCATGTACCATTCGGTAAAGGAGAAATTGTAAAGAAAGCTGGGGAGAGTCAAGGCGGTGGTGCCGAAAGTGAGGGTCTGGGGAACGCCAAGGGTGGAGAGCATGCCCTGTTGCCAGAAAGAGGCGCCGCCGAGGTAACCGGTCAGGGTGTAAACGCCCACGAGGATCAGGATACCCTCAACGGGTCCGTTGACGATGCCGAGGGTGAGCGTCTTGGTGTGGTACTCATCCCAGGTTTGGACGTAGAAAGTGAGAAGGGAGGCAAAGACGGTCGCGACGGTGTACCAACTCTGGCCCATGTTCTGAGAGGCGGCGAAGATAAGGCATTCGAGCGAGGTGTTGAGGGCGTCGACGCCATGATCGAAGAGCTCGCCAAGAGGTCCGGACTGACGAGTACGACGACTGTGTTGGGGTTCATCGTCAGTCTACCTTGTTTCCGTAAGTTTGACACATGACAGCACAGAAATGACTTACGCTTGGGTGCCATCAACCGCATCAAAGGTCTGGTAGAGGAACAGACCGGCAGCCCAACTGTAGTAGACCCAAGGTGGGCAATCCTGGTCGAGGGTAGGGTTGTACCATAGCAAAGTGAGGAAGTTGCCGACAACGAACATGAAACCCGTGAGCGTGATCAGGTTGGGAGCCATGCTCATAGGGAAGAGCTTGATGACAACATTGGTGTAAAATGGCTTGAGGATGTATTTGGACGTCAAAGAGTGGTCGACGGCCGAGTACTTGTATTCCCGCAAGTTCGGTAGCTTCTCCTGTCGCACGTAAACCATCTCGACTTTCAATCGAGGAGTTTGTACTCGTGGCGTCTAGCGATTCAGTATCTCGTGAGGCTTGAATGGGTGATTCTTTGTATTGAAGGTAGGATATTCGCGTGAACACCAGAACTCCGGATGACTGATAACGGTTATACGTCCGGTATCGCTCTGTGGTGCTGCTAAGCAACCTAAGTTTGCAGCCTTGGAAGGTCAAGACAGGAGCCAATGCCTCGTTCGGCTTTCGTTGAGAACAGTCTGCTCAGAGGTGCTTTCGCTGTATAAGGCGCAAGTTGAGAGAAGGACGACTGAGGGAAATATAGGGAGGGAACAATGAGCCGAAAGTAAATAAAAGAAGAATGTCGAAGCCCGAGAAGGAGAAAATAAAGTGGATCTTCTATCAAAAAATGGGGATCCGGCATGTATGTAGAGTGGAACACCTTCTGCGCGCGTGAGTTGTCTTTCCCCTCACGGTCCCCTTCAGCATTCAGCTTCCCTCATTTGTTTCGGCAGGCTCAAAGCTGGGCAAATTGGCCCGGTATGATATATCCCTCTGAACGGGACACTTGCTTGTTTTCAAGATGCTGTGCAATGTTATTCTTGCTGGTTATGACGCGCCGCAGTTCCCACTATGTTGACAGCGAGGTCAACCTCGCACCTTTCTTTCCACTCGTGTGACTTTATGCTTGCATGAATTCCGACTCCGACGTTGCGGCCCAGGTCCCAGCCACTTGCCCTAAATATACTACGAGGCGCAGAGGTGTGCGGGCCTGATCCCTTCATCAATCTACCAGTGTGAAGGGAGTACAGGATCGAAAAGATTCAAGACCCCGAGATCGACCCTGGCAGGACGAACAGTATAATCAGATATCTCGCGGTTTTGTTCATAGTGTGAGCAGCCAACACAACACTTACAGAACTCTCATGCTATCCAGAAGAAAAAACGTAATTCTGTCTTTCTCTACCAGATAGTATGACGCGACTAATAATAGAGTACTAAGTTTGGGGTAAAACGCCATGCGGACAACAAGCTAACACCAAACAACCAACATCCCTCAATTTACCAAAGCCAAGGTCATAGTTGATACCTCGCCCGTTTCATTAAGCTCTTTAAGCAACAGACGCCACGATCAAAGCAGCCACACCTTCCTCCTCACTCCTGACAGTGATCTTGGTAGTAACACCCGACTTGGCCGAGAAGGCCATACGGACGTTGGCAACCACTCTGCCGCCGTTGACAGTCTTTCCGAGGAGCTTGAGCGTATGTGTGGTCTGGTTAAGGGGTACATCTGTTCCCTCAAGGGGTTGTAGCGACAAAGTCTTTGCTAGTTGTTCGGTTGCGTCTGTATGATGTTAATAAATGGGTTTGGCAAAAAAACAAAGACCAGAGAATTTTACGTACCTGATATGCTCTTCATGCTGCTGAGTAGCAATGTCTCCTCCGCCTCTTCCCCAGAAGCGCCAACCTGCTCCCAGATGTGCGCAAAGTTGCTGGCAAATACGGGAATGACATAGTCGCTTCCCGCCAGGTCAAACTCGGCAACCTCGTACTCGTCATCATAGCCGGTTTCTTCAGGCTCACCGGTGCTGGGATCAATCTCCTTGCTGGTGAACTTGAGGACGTTGGAGAAAGTGCTAACTGGTAGCGAACCCTCACCGCTGACCTTTCTGAATGCCACATATACCTTTCCAGGAACGTCGGTCTCGAGCTTCTCAGCCTGAATAATGAATAATTCTTCAAGCTCTTCTTCCGCGGGAGTAGCTACGACAGAGACGTTCTCTAATACGGTGTCGGGAAGGGTGTTCTTGACCTCGTACTGGAGCACGATATGCTCCTTGAAAATATGCTTGACAACTCCAACGACGTATTCGGTCTCCGCCTCGGTCAACTCCACCACCGGCGACGACTTAAGAACGGCGCCAAATTCTGCCATCTCGGGAATCTGCATCAACTCCTGCGCATACTTTTGCGCAGCCGCCGAGGCAGATGCAGCTGCCTCGGCGCTGGTGGGAGCCGCCTTGGTTGGTCCGACCTTGGGTGGCTTGAGTGAAGGTGTCGTAGCAGTAAGCTTCTTGGTCCTATCCTCGGCATCTGCTTGTTCGCGGGTAACAACAGGGATCTTGGAGATGTCGAAAGGCGCCTCGAATGTCGACCTGTCATCAGAAGTAACATACGTGACGAGCTGATGCTCGAAAAAGGGCAACGAGAACATGCTGTCTGTTGACATATCAGTATGTGATCGCATCCGGCAAACGTAACATAAAGTAGACGAGAACTTACCATTCTTGACAAACCTGTTCGCAAGCTCATCCTCTTCCTTCATAAGCTTGAGGTTGAGAGCAGCACGATCGCGAACCTCGTCATCAACATCATCCAGACACCTGGTGAGGAGAACCTCTACGCTGCGCTTGACTTCAGGATCTTTCTGGCCGACACCAAATTTAGCAAGGGCAGTAACCGCTGCGGCGCGCACAATGGAGTTCTCGAGGACCACCCGGTTGTAGATGTATCGGATGTACTTGGTAGGCTGGGATGTCTTGGGTCCCTCAAGACCGAGGAGGTGAAGGACACGGACTGCCAACTTGGTGAACTCGCAGTCCTCAATAAACTCGCACAGGTGAGCGAGAGCCTCCTCCTTAGATTCGGGGACGAACTTGATAAGATCGAACATGCTCTCCACCACGGCGCGCTTAAACTCATAGCCACCCTCATCGCGCAAAATACCACTGAGGAACTGGAGCATGCCGGCCTGCTTGCTGGGAAACTTGAGGCATAGAGTACGGATGGCTTCGACAATCGTAATCTTGAACTCGTCGGTGATTTCAGACATGAAGCCAGAAATTTGCTTCATCAGGCGATCCACGCTGGCCTCGTTTCCGGTCTTGAGTAGGGTAGTAATGGCAAAAGTAGCGATGGAGCGGTTGCTGTTGGAGATGAGGAGCTCAATGTCCGGGTTGCATACAGCAACGGCCGCCGGCTTGAACGAAGCGAAGTTATGGAGAATGCGAAGAGCGGCGAACTTGGTGACAGCGCGGGGCGAGGTAAGGAAAAGTTGGAGGACATGGACTGCCTGGGTGACCTCAGCGTCGGTGACATCCCGCATATCGCAAATCGCCTTTGCGGCCTCGAAGTTGACCATTTCGCTCTTGTGCCTGAGCCAGCCATCCAGCAGCTGCATCATGGGCTTCCTAAGGTGAGGGTCTTCGTCGGCCAGCTGGGCGGCAAGACGGACGAGCAACATGAGAGCAGCGGGGTTCTTGACGGCACCGGGAGCACCGAACTGCTGGACCATCTTCACCAACGCCATCCTGTCGTGCATGCGCATTTGATAAAGCAAGCCAATGGCATGATATTGGGTCATGGTCGAGCTGTTGATGGGCAGATCTCTGTTGGAAGATCCGAAACCGAGGGAGAAACCGCCGGTCGACTTGGTGTTAGCTGCCGCTTCCGAGGTCTCATTCTGCCACCGTTTGACGACGTCCTTGGCGACGGGGAGAAGGTGATATGATGATACGAGGGCGGCAGAGGATACTGAGGGGTTTCTGTCGACAATGGCCGTCTTCATGACACGCTCGATGGACTGTACTGTGGTGGCCTGCACAGGGTCGGGGTTAGCTCCACATCGGATAACCATTAAGGGGTCAAGGAAGGGGGAGGCTTACATCGATGATGCGGCAAAGGGCGCGGATGGCATTCGGGCGGTAGATGGCATCGGTACTACCGCCAGTATCCTTCATAATGGTGCTGGTAACCATAATGATATCCTCGGCCGAGTTGGCCAGCTCCTTGATGACAAGGTGGACCATCTGTCGTAGGCTGGCATCTTTGTTCTGGAACAGCTTCGAAATACCGAAAAACAGCGTCGTGGCTTCGTTTGTCGGGAATCTTTCGCCGGTGTAGAGGAGGAGAGCAATCTTGGTAAGGAGGATACGACATTTGCGCGGCTGAATGGGGGAGTTGTTGAAGAGGCGGGCTGTATGTCGAACCGGTCAGTCTTGAGGAGGTTAGGAGTATAAGGGCCACGTCCACCCGACGAACAATGCCTCAGCTGCCAAGGTACTCGGACTCACCCTCCTGGAAGACCTGGGTCCGGTCAACCTTGACCAGACCCGTCTCAGCATCCTCGTCCTTCTTGCCGTAATTCATGGCGGGCAGGGCGACGATGGGTGCTGGAGGTGTGATGTGGATTTGGGAAACCCAAGTTGTTGTTGTTGTTGAGGTAAGTAAATCGAGGCTAGAACAATAGAGGTACGAAATAACGGAGTAGCGTGTTGCCTGCAGTGTGCGACGGTGCGGCCAGCAAGCGGGTATCCCCAAACCCGCGACGTTGCCAATTCCACTGCACAGTCGAGGGGGAGTCCACTGAGGTGTTAGGGAGTCCGTGCTCCCGGGCCACGCTGCCAGTCGCGCCAGTTAGAGGCTGAAAGCCTCCCGGCAGGAGCAAGCTTCTCCATGCCCCTGTGCATCGTCAACCTCAAGGGGCGGGTGTTACAGCGCACAGACCACTTTTCCAATATGTAGCTACCTACCTCTAGATAGGTAGATGCTTCCCTCCCGCCTCCTGAGTAGATCATCGAGTTCAATTATTTCTGATATAATCACACGGGATGTTGTTCCTGGAAAACAAACTTGACATTGTTCAACCTGCCAGGGCACCTCACTGGTGCTTCTGAAGGAAAAATAGAACCGAGATTGCTAGTACGTAGTAGTCACCATGATAACTATTGATACTTTACTTGGACCTGTTCAGTGCCAAGCTTTACATCCCACACTCGGTCTAGGTGGCCGCCTTCCTTTTCGGCTTGAATGACAGCTTGATACTGACTACCTTACTCAGATTGCATTATCGGGAGCCCTTCTTGCTGTCAACTGGTTCTCATCAGCGGTAGTTCCAGCCCGCACTTAAAGATACAGTTGGTCCGAGCATCCATTGTACCCATCTCTTCCTTTTCGTCTTCCTCAAAAAGGACATATAGCCTTGCTTTGGCTCATAAAAGCATGATTTGTTTTCTAGTATGGTTGCTTGCTCTCTTTTGGGGCGTACTCGTAGGCACGGCTTCTTATATCACTCTTCTGCTACGGCCCTCACCTGCGTAGCATCAGCGATCGGATACACAAATGGACCCTATGATGTGGAAGCAGCTTCTATCGCTTCTGCATCGACAGGCACCTCAGCTGAGACCACTGCCGAGGCCTCGGGTTGCGCCTCAGTCTGTACCTCCGCCTGTGTTTCGAGTTGCATGTCCGGTTGTTCCTCGCCCTGTACCTGCGCTTGGTCCTCCGCTTCGGCGGCGCTTGCTTGCTCCTGCATCGGCTCTTGCGCTTGATAATCAGTATTGATAGGAATCCCGTTCCGGACGTCGTCCTCCTTGCGGTCGGGATTTTTGCCGCATGCCTTCACAGCTTCTTTCTCTTTCTTACCCAGCACAACGAGATCAAAGGACGGAGGCAAAATAGCATCAGCCCTGTACCAGACGTGTCAGTAGCGGCCAGATAAGGTTTAGTAAGCAAGGTGTCAAGTCACTCACTTTAAGAAGTCCTGCTTTAGCAAGCGAGCTTTGTCTCGCAAAGCCTGCTGGTCACGAGGGCGCTCAAAAGGGATGTTCCCTTTCTTTATTTCGCCTTCGATGACGCTCCATTTACACTTGTACGTATCCACAGCCTTGATCAACATCCTGATGTCATCGCGAAGCCAGGGTGACCGACTCTGTGGTCCTCTGGCTTTCCGGTTAGCTGCCGAGACCTCCCTCGAGCGTTGCGACACGGCGTCGAGGTCAGGCTCGGCCTTCGTGCCTGAGGACGGTGAATACCTAGCCACAGCAGCGACAGCGGCAGCAGCAGTAGCAGCAGATGAAGACGGCGTCCCAACATCCCCCATTGCACCCTCTGCGGCAGGAGTAGGGACAGCAGGCCTTGGGCGACGGGTCCTTGGCTTTTTGGCTGGCGGCTTGCTCGCATCTGATCCATCGACTACACCATCATTACCGCTCGGCGAAGCTCTCTTAGGTCGGCCTAGCTGGGCGGCGGACTGTGCGTAAAGAGTGCCGTTTTGAAAAGCACTCGGATTACTAGGGTACGCCAAAGGTGGCGATTGTTGAGCGTCGAAGCTAGGGGGGTATGGGGCGCGCCCAATGGGGGGGTAACTGCTCAATGGGAGTTCATGGGGTCTTCCGAAGATATCCTGGGTTGTCGAGAAACCTCCATCTTGTGCCTGTGAAGCATCGCTATCGGATTCCAGAGGTATCTTCTGAAGAGAAGCCAAATAATTCAATTGTCTTTGCCTGTAACAGATATCATATTAGCATAAAGGCCCAGTAGCCTAGGAGGTTTTATACATACCCAGTAACTGCCAGTGACTCACTCTCCAACTGAGACTGGATTTGTGAGTCCTCTGCCGAGGAATCCGGCGCGCCATACTGTGTAGCTGGGTAAGACGGCCCCGGTGGTACAGGCTGTAGCTGTCGTTTGATTTCCTGGAAACAGGCATCCAGGCTATCCCTAATAGCCCGTAGAGACGTGTGAGGGTCATACAATTTCTGGATATGCTCCAAGCAAGCATGAAGAGCGGTGTCGTCGATGGATTCGTTGGGCAGGCATCCGCAGATGGACTGCAGCCGTGTGATATACCCTTCCTTGTGCCAAGGGTCGCCGTTGGGGTCAATGCCCGGAACCAACCTCAGCGGCAAAGCATCCTTGTTGCCTTGTTTAAAGTCCTCCACTGCTTCCACACTTGGGACCCCTTGACAGAACGTATCCGCCAATATCTCCGATCGGCTTACGGGAAGCTGGTTCTGCGCCTCGAAGTTCTGGAGGGTGAGCATGAACAAAAGCGTCCGGATTTCCACCACTAGGGTCATGATGTCTTCTGGCTTAAGGAGCGCCGAATTCTCGACTCCATCCACTACCAGAGACTGGGCGATTATGTCATCGCAAACCTGCAAGTCGGCCAAGCCGTCTTCGGCTTTACCCTGCTGAATCACATCTATTCGATCGAACATTGTCGCAAGGTTGGCGAGCGTCACAGTCTTGCAGGCGTCAGAGCCGACCGGCGAGTTAGGGTCGACTTCCATGGCCGAAAGAACGTGCTTGAGGTTGATGCTGGGTTCGCTGTTGTTGGAGATATAACGTAAGCGGTACATTTCGAACTCTTCTTCCAAAGCTGCCTGTTCATCAGGGTCCCTCTGTTGAGGGTGTATTGTGGCTAGGAGAGTAAACAGTTTGTCCGCTGAAGCGAAGAGATGTGGCAACATGCGGCTCATCAAAAGCCTCTCCTTTCCCCTCCTTGCCGGAGTTCTTCCCAGCTCGGAAACTGTGTCAATGGATATCCCACGAGCCGGGGCACCAGTGAATGATGTTGATGTACCCCTACGAAGAGCAAAACCTGTTGCAGACGATTAGTATGGCGATTCTGGGTAAATTGGCCATGTACTCTTACTTGGGGTTTCTGGCTGAGAGGAGATGGCGTCCGTCCCAGAGACACGGGTGAGAACGCTATTAACGCTCACCATGCTCCCAGCACGAGCATCACGGCGCGTGCTTCGACGAGCAACTTCAACGAAGGCCTGCTCAGAATCCTTGCTTGGGCCTTTCGGGGCTGGGACGGGAGGAGGAGGCATCCCTGATTCCTGAGCGCCAGTGATAGCTGGGTCAATCTGAGCATCCTGAACCTGCTGTTGCTGTTGCTGGAGCTGGTGCTGCTCTGCCTGCTCCCCTTGAGTAGGTGGCGGAGATTGCTGCTGGAGACGCATGGTACGCCGGACAGCAACCGTCGTTCCCTCGGCCGGTTGTTGTTGCCGCGTGCCAGGACGACCTCTCCCGCGTCCCGTCATTTTTCCCCTCACTGATTCACTGACCAGCACGTTCCGTGAGCTCAGCTGTCGAGAAAGATGGATGGAAATGCGCGTGCTTGTCGTCGACGACAGCGAAGAAGGGTTGGGGTTAGGGTTCAGTCCGCGTCGACGAAGTTTGTTTTGAGATTTTTTTGCTGTGAATATTTCGGGGTTGGAGGAGGAAGGCCCAATTCGATTTCTTTTGCCAAGGACAGGAAGCCAAGCACTACCTGCCCCACTACCACACCGGCCGTGGTCTTTCACGTGACCGCACAGCAGCGTCGTCATCCCTCTAGGGGTACTCGGGCGACGTGAACCGCGCCTTGCAGCGGGCAATCACAACCTCATGCCGTAACCTCTATGATATTCTACTTGCCTGTAGTTAAAGACCGCCCAACAATCAACAAGACGTGCCCGGTGAGCTTTTCCCCAATCCAGCCGACATAAGTCATAGCGTCGAATTGTTAGGATTGGGTCAGAGGCTACTGTAAGTACTCTAACGCAAAACCATGGCTCCACTGCACGGTATTTCTGTTAGTACCTGTCCGGACATTCAGAGCTCTGAACAGATCTCGACCGACCGGACCGGAAGTTGTCAAGTCACATTACCTTCCAGGCTCGTATGGAATTACCACGGTTCCAGGTTGTCTGAAGGAATCATGGACTGTAGTATTGGGAGTTTTCGGGACAACATGGTAGCATTTACTCCCAATCAAGAGAGACTCAAAGGTTAGGTTGTTAATTGGTGTGAGGTGTATCATCCAGACTCGCGCAGACTGGGCCGCTGAAAAGACCCAACAAAGCAGAGCAAAGATGTACCGACTACTGATACCTTTGAGGACCGCGATATCCCAAGTATCTTTATGCCCCAGCGTCCAAATTTATTCATGTGCTGGAGACTTGGAGTAATGGCAATAATTTCCACCAGGCAAGGAAATATTTCAAGTGATACTAGTATTTGCAACACGACCATGCGTTCGTTGTCACCTCTACAGCGATCCTCAAGGGATTTTACCAAACCTACATTCAGTTGGCTTGCTAGTGATATGGCCTCATCAATATAGCCTCACAGAATAATGTAACCAAAATCGTGGACAGAGGCTCTACTGTATGGCTTTGAGGTCGCTTGGTCTTGTGGGTAGTTTTTACTAGTAATTGTCTTTTCTGAACTTCGGGTGTTCCAGGTTACATCGATAGTTTGGCAGTCTACCCCTGACCTGACCTTCTGATGACTACCATGCACTAACGTAATGTCGTAGTTCAACAGGCATGATCCTGCTAGGCGTGGGATAGCTGAGATTGGTGCTACTGGTGTACACAGGTTCCAGCTCGGCGCGGTCCCGCGGTTGTTGTTTGATGCATGGCAGTAGGGGGAATCCAAGCGCGCGGTGGCGGTGCGACGTGCACCCTTTCTCGTGCATCTACCCCAGCATTTCCACTTCAAGTTCCAAAAGCGAAGCTCCAACAGGCTGGAACCCCTGATTAGGTAAACACTCCATCTGTCGACGGGCCGCAGAACTTCTATCGCAACTTTTGCCTCTGGCCAGTTCTGCTCTGATTCCGCCTCTGGGAACCGACACTGGGCAGAATCACCATCTGCCCGCTATTCGATCGCTCTTTACTGTCCCTACGTCCCTAACTTCACGTGGTGAGACAACAGTTTTCTGCTTCTTTACCTTCTTTGGTCCGGCGCTAGCTCTTCTCGAAATCTTGACGATCACCACGTTTACGAAGAACGCCGACCGCAATACTATCGATAAACATCCGCCTTCTGGCAATTCTTGCTCCGATTCCAACAAAAAGACACCGACCCAAAGTCGCCCCCACAATGAGACTGCGACAGCTTCTCATCCCCTCCCTTGTGGCCACTGCCGTCATCGCGCAGTCGACGACGGAGAGCAGCAAGCAACTCGAGAAGAATGCGGCTATCGATTCCCTAGTCGACGTCCCACCAGTCGCTAAGAAGTACGGCACTAAAGATGCGCCTGTTGATGGCAAGGATGGGAAGCCGCACGCGGGCCCCTTTGTCGACTTCGAGTCTTCTGCTCCCGAAACCACCAAGGACTTGCCTGTTTTGAAAGACCGCCCAGAAAATCCTACAATTGTGGGCGGGAAGAAGATACCCGATACCAACGATGGAGTAATGGACGACCCCAATCGACAGGGGCCCAAAGAAGGCACCACAGGTACAAGCGGCGGTGTAAGCGAGAAGACCAAGGAGAGGATCCTGAAGGAGAACGAGACTGGCGAGAAGGTCGAAAACAAGCCTCAGGCCCCCAAGGAAGCTCCGCCCCTGCCGCACGCAGAGCAGAAGAAGATGAACAAGGAAACGCAAGACAAACACGGTGACAAGGCGGCAGACGATATCACGGGCTTCGAGGTGAGTTTAGCATGTCTATCAGGTCGCGACGGGGCCCAGCTAACCACCGGTTCAGAAGCCAGCAGATCTCCCTGACAAGACACACGACAAATCTCCCCCTCTGCCTGACTCGGCGGGAAGGATCGATCATCTAGACGTCCCCAGTGGAGAGAAGACGGGAGCCAGCCTCGGTGATTTCGGCAAGGGCACTGAAGGCGTCATCACACCTTTCCACTCTTTCTTCCTTTCGTTCACCATGATTCTTTTTTCCGAGATCGGCGACAAGACATTCCTCGTCGCTGCCTTGATGGCTATGAAGCACGACCGCCTAGTTGTGTTTTCCGGCGCTTTTGCTGCCTTGATCACCATGACCATCCTCTCAGCCGTCTTGGGACACGCTGTGCCCACCCTTATTCCCAAGAAGATCACCAACTACCTGGCTGCCGCTTTGTTCCTTGTCTTTGGAGCTCGGTTGCTCCGTGAGGGTATGGCCATGAGTCCCGATGAAGGCGTTTCCGCCGAGATGCAGGAGGTTGAACAGGAGCTTGAGGAGAAGGAACACCTTGCCCGTAAGCAGGGCCGCAGGAGGTCGAGCGTCTCTCCCTACAGTCTGGAAATGGGTCTTGGTAACCGCAAGTCTCGCTCCAAGTCCCGATTCCCGACGCCGCCTCGAAGCCCCTCCAGCTCGCCCGATGCACGAAACGCTTCGCCGCGTGGAAGAAACCTTACGGAATGCCTCGCCGGTTTCAACAACCTTGTGTCTCTTCTGCTGAGCCCAGCCTGGGTCCAAACCTTCGTTATGACCTTTTTGGGCGAGTGGGGTGACCGCAGCCAAATTGCAACCATTGCCATGGCGGCTGGTCAGGACTATTGGTGGGTCACGCTCGGAGCTGTTGTTGGCCACGGTATTTGCACGAGTGTTGCCGTCATCGGTGGAAAGGCTATCGCAGGCAAGGTCAGCCTGAAAGTCAGTAAGTTGACAACCGCTTTCCCTTACAATGCACGCATGCTAACCGCTGCATTTTAGTCACCGTCGGTGGTGCTGTTGCCTTCCTCGTCTTCGGCGTCATTTATTTGGTTGAGGGCTTTTATTCGTAGACCAACATGGCTTATGACGTTCCCGCTTCAAATGCGTCACCTGTCCCTTTCCGCATCATTACATCAAACTTTCGCACCCGTTCCCTAGAGCTATTGTTTGTAATTGCTTCAGACGCCGCATTGGACATACACGGCAAGGTTTTCAGAGACTCTTCCCCTTTCCTTTCTTTTTTTTTTTCTTTCCCCTTCAGAAGGGTTTCTTTTGCTCTGCAACGCAGAGTCATGCTGGGTCAACCGGATAAGGCCATATGAACAATAACCTACCCCTGTATGCCTTGCCCGAACGATGCGGTCGTGGCTGAATTTTTTTCATTTTCCTTCCAACCTCATTTTCTTTAATCTTTTAACGTTCCCTTACGCGAAGTGTAGTATCTCAAAAGCATTGATGGGATGGATATTGGTATGGTGGATAATGATACAGGTTGGGGATACGAACTTCACATACGTACAGTATGGGTTATTGTGACGGTGGATACCTATCCAAATTAAATTCAGTGTAAGAACAATTAGAAAACCGAAACGAATAATGACACCACTTTAGGGTGAGAAGGGAGGAAAGGGCCAACTTTCATTGTAATTTATTTGCGACAAGATCATTGTCTATCGCCCTCGTGGACGAAGCCTGTTCGCATCAGCGTAACAAGCGCAGCATGGCAGAGGGATGTACATATACTCAGCGGCAGGCAAGTTCATCAAAGCTAAGCCAAGTAATGATTGTCCCGAATGCTGGCGGTCACCGGCATCTATAGGTAAATGGTTTACGAACACCTTTAAAATGACATACACTGCTGTGGTTTGGCAGTGCGTCCGAGCCAGGATGGTACACAATCATGTCCACTTCGAGGAGCTTTGCGAGAATGAACAGACCCAGGTGCAGGCGCGTATTATCGGCGGAGGGAATGTCTTTGATGTCATAGGCAGGTCTTTCTGTTAGCTGGCTTGCTCTACGACAGGCTCAAGAGTTGATGTTCGTCGAAGTTGCACAATTGAGGTCACGGAGCAAGGGAGAAGTGTCTGAGTGCCAAGACTTTGCAAACGATCTTTGAACTGCTCGATGACGTAGTTGGGGCATCAGGCCGTTCGTTTGAATAGCATCTTCCATCTTGCTCGACAACAAATCAAGTCCTTCGAACCCCCGCACCCGAACTTCGCGAGAACCTAAGAAGTCCACCAACCTAAAGGTCACAATTAGTTCAATTTCGTGGTCTTTTCGATCTAACGGCTGCACCAGCGCTTCGACCGCAATACCGTCCACCTTCTCTGTCTATCAGCAAACAATTATCACCAGTCTCAATATTTCAGCCATCCATCTCTATTCGCGACACGATGTCAGGTATTGTCGAGTCAGTCCAGGCCAAGGCCCAGGAAGTCGCGTAAGGCCTTCGTATTTCAAGAGCACCTGGCCGGATACTTGATACTGACGCTTAGTGATGGGAACAGGAAAGAGGACTATGACCGCGCCAAAGCCCTGATCAATGATGCTGCAAAGAGCGGGTCCTACTTGTATCCCATCAAGGTGTGTTTGCATACCTTCGCAGTGAAACCTCTCAGCCGGGATATAGTGTTGACCATTTTTTCTCTTGTTATAGGGAATCTTCTACTTCTTGAGCCATCGCAGCCTTTGGAAGCCCCTCCTTAAGAAGCTGGCCCCTATTGTGACGCTTTCTGTCGGAGTGGTAACGGGCATGTTCTTCTTCACCTACGTGCCGCAACTCGCTCTTATGACTTTCGTCAACGGGCCGCTCGCAGTCCTCACCACAGCAGTGCTCGTTTTGAACGAGAGCTCTGCAGTCATTTCATTCCTCTCCAGGAACTTCGTCATGCAGGATGCCCTCTTGGACACCTTTGACGGCACCCTGATTTCCAGGGACGCTACCAATCTTGTCAGTGAAGGCAGAGAGCTGAAGTCGGGCAGGGATCCCATCCAGAGACTGGGAAAAGTTCTCAAGAATCCTTTCCAGCGTTTCAGCCCCAAGGCGTTGATTCGATATGTCATGTACTTGCCGCTTAACTTCATTCCAGGTACAAGAAGATTGGCCCCCTCCCCCCCACCATTGCATTACGTTTCTCAAAGTCGCATTTGCTGAAACAAAAGTTGAATAGTTGTCGGCACGGTAGCATTCATCGTCTTGCAAGGTAAGAGCTCGTCCTCTGTTAACATGTGAAATGTGGCACTAAGTCCGATAGGACGCTCTCGCGGCAGCACGATTCACGACCGGGTAAGTCAATAGCACCTGCAACGCCAACCTGCTCAACTATCAAAAGATACCAATGTTGACCTTGGAGTCAGTACTTTCAACTCAAGCGATGGTCCCCAAACCAAAAGGAGCAGTGGCTTTCGAAGCATACAGGCCCATATTTAGCGTAAGTAATTTTGCGTGATGAGTTTCCGCACGAACCATGTCCTACAATGTATCAAAAAGCTCCACTGGCTGGTCTTCCACAGAAGCAGTTGATGCCATCAGGGAGCAATTCTTTTCTCGACCGAATTCTCGCTGACAATGTATCGAATAGCTTCGGTGTTCTGGCAACGCTCCTTGACATGATTCCGGTTGCTTCCGTGTTCTTCTCATTCACAAACGCCGGTAAGTTTCACTAGAACAAATTAGTTCTTTGCCTGATGAGAAAATACAAGCAACTAACCACTATCATAGTTGGTGCGGCGCTCTGGGCGGCCGATATCGAACATAAGGAGACCGAGATGACCGATGGCACTGCTCCTGGTCTTCGTGAAGCAGCGAAGAAAGCCGAGTGAGATGGTACCAGACCGAAATTGATTAATGCATCACACAGAGGCACATCCCTGAGTGGGAGGTATCTTTAACTTGACACAGCTGGTCAATTCGGAGGTGGTGTTGCATGTTGCATCTGCTTGGCCGAAGAGGTACGGCATTTTGACAGCGCAGGATGCTGTGCGACCAGCTCAAGCCCTCGCTCGAATCCGACTTGCAGACTTTTGCTGCAAGATTTTTGGTCAAAAACTTTCATCCGCCTCTTCATTTCGGAGTACGTACTGGATGGTTAGGACATCATTTCCACTCGGCAATTGCCTCACCACCCTGAATACGAGAATAGCCAAGTCTTAACTCCATGAGGATTCCAGTTTTCAGCGTGGCTTTCGAGTGAATATCCCAAATCAAGCCTCAAGAGTGAAAACTGTCTCGAACTGGAGCAGAGTGTATTGCACGTGTTGTCTTTGAGATAATGAGTGTCTCAGGGTTCCTAAACTTGTGTTGCTCGCACTTTCGAAGCTCATATACGGTTAATGATTAAACCGAAACATCTCAAGTGCTGCCACGGAAGCAGCTTGAGTGGGCTCGGCTGCGGTACTTGTCAGTTTGCTTCGCGGTCGAGGCGTCATTCTTTCTTCCCGTCATCTTTCCAACGGCCGGATACGCCATGCAGGTAGGCACTTTTATGATGCACAAACCCGATCCCCGACCAAAGCGGCGGCCAGCTTGACAGCGCCTTCTTCTGTAAGGGCAGGCAAGAGAGTGACCCGACAGGACGTCCGAGTCCTAAGACTTTGATGTTTTCTGTCACAAACAAACATCGGATCACGACATGGAAGTGAGCAGTCAAATTCTTGTGGTAGCTTTCACTAACAAGATTTCCAACAGGTAGTCCTCTCAGCATCTACCTATCGATACATGTACATGCTATATCTCCCACGGCGCCACAAACCAAATGTGTGACATCCCTTCAGAAACACCTAATCTACTTTTACTCCACCGGTTGCTTACATACTTCAAGTACCTTTGTCATTTTAGTTTGACATCCTTGACTTTATAACGGCGCCTTGCGTGTTGCTGAACATGCTCAGCTCTACGCCGCCCTTGGAGTTTAAGCAAATGCGGCACTATCTGATGGATTCTCGACTGGAACTCGGCCGATACTCAGTCACCAACGGCTAGCTTCCTTTTGGACTCGTGTTTCGTTTGCTTCAATTCATTCTCTGTTTTGATCCGGAGACCTTCGTGCACGCTTGTAGAGGTCGTCCCGAGAAACCTCGAGTTGGCGGATAGCTATCCCGACATCCTGACTATCGTGCGACGACTGTGGCGTTGTGTACGACAGCGTTACCATAGGAGCGAGATGACAAAGGGAGGAGGGTGTACAGATTCAGTCAGGAGCAAAAAAAAAAGGAAGTGTCTTGATGTCAAGATAAGTGAAGAAGAGTTGAAGAAGACCCAGGATCACTATGGCCGCATCTTGCTCTTGACATAACCTGCAGATAAGCGTTGGGTAACTGCTCTCTCTCACGCGCTCGCGCTCTGAAGGCAAGGTAACATTTGAGTTCCACTCAAATTACCTAGCTCTCCTTTGCAAATTTGCAGCTAGATCGTTGATCTGATGCCACAAATGCCCGGGAAACAGGCAGATAGTTGAGTATACGTACGGTACTTACCCTAGGTAACATGAAGAAGCGACGGGACAGCATCGGCTAACACAACACCATCGAACAACAAGCAAACAGGGGCAGTCAGGCATCATTCTAGAGAAAAAAAGAAAAGGCTTGGAAGCTTTTCTCGGAAATGCCATATCATCTCAAGGTTCCGTGCATGGAAATCCCCAGCACATCAAGGCCATTGTCAGTCAGACTAGAACTCAAGGACGGAGACTGGAGCATTTTCGTCATGGACACTCGGAAATTCCAAGTACAATCTCGGGGTGTTCCAGTTCCCCAACTGGAAGTCCTCTCGTGTTCCTCTCCGAATAGCAAGAGACTCAAAGCCCCCCGCCACACACAGTCGCCATTGTGATGCTTGTCAAGCTGTCGGCACCCAGTTCCCTTCTCCTCTTTGGAACCAGTAACATGAGCAGGGGACCCCCAAAAGGCACAACATCTCTCCCCCTGAAGTGATTAAGGCTAGTAGACGATTTTGGATGACCTCAACTTGAACCCAATAGTAGTTCATCAACTGAGGTCTCGAAGATTAAGGGGTCAATGTCTCTCAGGTTTCAGCCCGGTTAAGCAGGTCTATCTTCTGTGAAGAGTAGTTCTAACATGTCATTGATAGAGAAGACCAGGTCAACCTGGTGTGTGTCGGAGGGTCGGTTGGAAAGAAGGTAAGAACAATTCAGACGAGGAAGGTACTCTCAGTCAGGTTTGACCAGCCGTGCAGCGGGAGTGACGACCCCTTCGCTGACGACTATTCGAGTTGAACGCGACGAAACATGAGGATACCTCAAACGACCCGACATTAGTGGTAGTTATTGATTGGGACACGGAGAATTTTGCAACTGAAGCTGCTGCAGTGGTTCGGGAAACGGGTGCTCCTTCTATATCTGTCTAGGTCTCTCGGGCTTCGCGTGTGTGGAAGGGTTACCCCCTCGTCTACTTCCATCCTCTCATGCCATCCTTCCCCGATTCTTTCCTTTCCTTTTGTCTCAATAACTCCTTCTTCCTCACTTCTTTCTCCTCTTCCTCCTATCTTTCCTCCTTTCACTATACAGGAACATTAGGTATCCAGTCCTTCAACACAGGATCTCGCCAAGTTCCGTCTTCTCAGTCGTTTTGCCATACGTTTTTACCAACATCGCCCGGCGAGATTGTCCATTCATTCTTTTAAATTTCTAGCTTTATGCTGCTCCCTCTTCAAGCCATTCTCTTCCCCAGTCCTTTCCATTCACAGTATCCTTAGCCAAGACTATCAGGGGATCTTCTCTACATTTTGACATCACGCACCAAGTTCAGGACACTGCCTGGCTTTTAGTCGGTCCCCATCGCCGTTCCATCATCCACCGGTCTAGCCGGAGGAAGCGAGAGTCGACCCCTAGATATGAAGGTCTCCAAAGCTGTTGCCGGCCTTGTGTCCGCAACCGTCCTCTTCGGCTCCGCCCCTGCAGTGTCGGCCGATGAGACGGGATTCTTGGCTCGTTCGCATCGGGCCCTTGGCAAAGGTCATGCCAACAAGGCCTCTGGTCCTGATTACGACCTTTATGGCGGTTACACCCCCGAGGAGAAAGTTTACAGTTATCCGCCTTATGGATACCACCCGCCTCCACCCCCACCATCTTCTTTGACAACGTCAGCATTTGATGAGCCAACTACTATAACCAGTCAAGGTAAGTCTTCGGGAAGGGCCAAGCAAGACCAGGAAGGAACACTAACAGTCGTCAGAATATGGATCTGAGACCTCGAGCTCGTCGTCCTCAACAGGCTCCGAGACTTCAAAGACAGATGCGTACGGGTCAAGTGTTGCCACTAGTCCCTCGACGCCACGCCCTGCTACGAGCTCATCGGGCTCAACGAGTTCCGTGAGCTCAGGCACTTCTCAGGGGAGCCTAACAGCTTCCGAGAGTGGGCTGTCTTCCGCCATGCCTACTGCTACATCTTCTGGATTCATAAACAGTTCCTCATCCACGTCTCCTGAGTCTTCTTCTTCAGGTTACAGCTCCTCTGCACTATCGTCGTCTGGCTCGGCTACATCAATATCAGGTACTGTTTCTGCATCTCGTACATTGAATTCCACGACTACCACACTAGCATTCTCTTCAACATCTGGCGCCGGGACAGCCTCTTCAGGTTATAGTAGCCAGTCTTCTAGTACCTTTAATACAACAGCTTTACTCGACACCACGTCAGCAATGTCGACTACATCACCCAATTCAGCCTCGGAAACGGCAAACCCTACGTCAGGAGGTACCACATCATCGCCCTCACCTAGTCCAGTAATCTCCATTAGCATCAGTGTTGGCCCTGAGAGCTCCTCTTTCTCCAAGCCAAGCAATGAAACAGCAACAATACCGCCTATCACAGAATCAAGTAGTTCTACATCACTGGCCGCATCGGAACCCTTCCCGTTCACCAACTCTTCGAGTCCAGGTACCAGCTTCGGCCCCAGTGGTGGATCTTCAACTGGAACTTATACTCTTACGCCTGCGGCAACGTCTTCCTCAGCATCTGGTAGTTCAAGTTTCCCGAACTCTTCATCGAGCTTGTCGGGGATATCAGCTCCTTTCCCAATTTCAGCTAGTAGCACAGCTACTGGCCCTTCTAGCAGTAGCACCTTGCCCTCGGGCTCTAGCTCTCCGCCATTCCTTACAGCAAATTCAAGTTTGAGCTTACCACTATCCGGAACGTTACCACCGCCCTCCGGTACAAGTGCTTCTGTGACAACATCGATGAGTTCGTACTACGCAACCTCGAATTCCTCTAGCCTGCCCGCTGGTGTATCAACCAATGGAACTACACTACCGAGTACCGGTTCCAATCCCACGAGCGTACCTAGCATTGGCTTCACGCCCCCTGTGTCCGGGAGCATCATACCATCAGGATCATCCTCGGCCCCTTTTCCTGTCACAAACTTGTCTGCACCTCTTACGGGTCCAACTGGGTCAAGCACAACGGGATCAGTCACTTCCCAAGAGTCATCTCTTTCAGTACCGGTTCCGATATCCAACTCATCTGACATTATCCCCAGTTCCACCGGAGCCGGTTTTGGTACAGGCTCTTCGATATTGCCTGCATCATCAACTATCCCGGTTTCTTCCACTTATTATCTTTCATCTAGTTCGACTGTCCTTATTGGAACAGGTACCACCCCGTTAGTACCAGGGTCTGCAGGAACTGGAGGCCCAATCGGCTCGGCGCTGCCGACCTCTACTCCTGGCTTCCCATCGGTTCCTTTCCCACTCACAAACAGTACTGTGCCGTCTACCGGAACAGGCACACTGTCACCAGGAGCAGTTTCTTCCGGTTCCACATCGCCTGTGTCAAGCTCAGTGCCCTTGGGCAATGTTACCACGTCAGCTTCTCTGAGCTCAACCTCTGGATACGGATTCAGTCTCTCTCTAACAGTCACCACTCCCTATCCTGCCGGAAATTCATCATCGCCAGATATCGGTACAGGAAGTTGGGTACCTACTAGTCCTCTTTCTACACAAACTGGTGCGCCCAGCGTCCCATATACCTTGCCAAATAGCACAACCCTTGTGTCTGGGTCCGGCGCAAGTACGGCTCCTCTGGGAACCGGACCGTCCGTGATAAGTGGTGCAACAACCTCAGAAGCAGGCCCCACGGGTGGCTCTACAGCTCCTGGTACTGGCGCTTCTGCTGTACCTCTGAGCTCAATGACACCGGGTAACCCGTCAGGGCCATATCCCTTCTCAAACTTTACCATGACACTTCCTAGTGCTACAGGACCTTCAGCAACCGGCGGTGCGTCATCCCCGAGCACCGACTTACCTACAAGTGCCTTCTCGAGCAGTAATACCCCTCTTGGTACTGGACCTTTGAGCGGCCTGCCATCTACCAGCAGTCCTGGAGCTTCAAATGTCCCATTTCCCTTAACTAACTCAACATCAGCCTTACCAGGCCCTACTGGTACAGGAACAAGCCCAATTAGTGAAGCACCAACCTCGGCAGCTTTGTCTGAAAGTTCAGTATCCAAGCCAAATCCTTATCCAAACACGACATTGCCTGGTACTCTTACTAGTGGGACAGGTACTATTCCTCAAATACCTGGCACTGGATCAACTAGCTCTATTCATACCGGAGGTCTCTCGTCTTCAGCACCGTTCCCTCTTTCAAACACGACAACGACGTATCCAGTTACTGGCAATGGGTCGCCTACATCAGTAACTAGCTCGGGAATTTTGAGTCCATTGTCAAGTGCATCCTCCATCTCATCTGTTCCATTCCCTTTCCCCAATGGAACATTGTCCAGTTCTGGGACTGCCACCGGGACACAACCAGTTGGGACAGGCTCATCAAGCGTGCTGCCCAGTTTGGCCACCACCTCCACGCCCTACCCCTACCCAAATGGTACATCACCAATTGGAACAGGTTCTTCCGGCCCAACAGTTGTATCGTCGGCTCTCAGCTTCTCGGCTCCGTACCCCTTTGGGAACTCGACTACGCCCGCATCTGGCTCTACCGGCAACTCACCGCTTACAACTACAGGTTACGGGACCTCGGAGACAGCTCCAGCAGCAACACCTTCATCGCCATATCCTGCTGGTAATTCGAGCGTTTCGGCAGGCTCTACTGAAACAGGGGGTGACAGTGCTTCCTTCCCTTCAAGTACCCCTCTCTATCCCACGTCACAGTTGCCCACGAAAGGACCTCCTTTCCCAGCGGCAAACTCAACCTCACATGTTGGGTTTTCGAACCCTTCCATCGTACCTAGCGGTTCTGTTCCCGGGTCTGGTACTGCGGCGCTTCCAACCGGCCCTGGGGTCATTACGAGCAATGCTCCATACCCGCTGACAAACTGGACATCCTCCCCGGGACCAACGGGAACTTCTGTGCCGAGTAGCGGATTTGGTACTGGTCTTTCATCGAGCGTTGCCCCATACCCATTGTCCAATTCAACAACCGGGAGCAATCCTACAGCCGGTACTCCTACAATCCTGAGCTCTGGGACAGCAGCACCGAGTCAAGGAACCTCACAAAGCTTGACTTATGCTCCCTACCCGCTCACAAACGCAACCATCACAACCCCTTTGACGGGCTCTGGGGATTCAAGTCTGACAAATACTGCCCTGACGTCCCCTACCAGCGAAGCTCCTTTCCCGCTATCAAACTCGACGGTGACACAAGGTCCAACTGGTAGCATTGGGACGTCGATTAGTCCTGTCGGGTCTTCCCTCTCGGGAGGAATCTTTACAAGCCAACTTGATACTGGTATCTCTGCCCCCTATCCCTTGACCAACAGTACTGTCCAACCAGCACCAACAGGGGCATCCCCAGGGGCTGGCTCGTTGACAGTTCCATTTTTCACAACGCCAGCCGGGTCCTCCTTTGACGCACCTGGTAGCACTGCGACGTTCCCTCTCTCGAATGGAACCGGTAGTGTTCTCCCTTCTACTACGCCTGTGACAGGGACAATTTCCAGCTCTGGAACGGGTCTTATCCCTACTCCAACAGGCAGCATTTCGAACTCAGCTCCATACCCATTGTCCAACTCTACCAATTCCGGCGGACCTACCGCCGCACCTACTGGCTCGTTCAGCGGCTCGGGGTCCCCAATCTTTACATCAAGACCCTACAGTTCAACCCCATATCCGGTGTCCAACATGAGCCTATCTTCACATCCTACCGGTGGCCCAATTTCGCCAACCATTTCGGGATCGGGTCCGTTTAGCATTTTCTCCACGGCTTCAGTATCATCTGGTTCTTCTTACTCGTCTGCTGAGACAACCTCAGCACCATATCCCTTTACTAACTCCACTGCTCCTCCTTCGCCCACAGGCACGGCTGGAAGTAGCTCGTCGCCTCTTTTCACGCCGAGCAGCTCTCCTTCTTCGGGCCCATCTGCATCCTCTACAAGTTCAAGTAGCGCAGCTTTGACCTCTGGTACCGTTACGCCACCTTATCCGACATCTAATGGCACTGCAACCGTACCTTACGATACGACATGCACAGAAGAGTGGACGCCGCCTCCAGAGACAAGTCCATGTAATAGTACTGAGATTTCAGCCTGGCCAACATCAACACCTACGGGCAGTCCAGTATCCAGCTACTTCCCAACGATATCCTGCAACGAGACCACGTTCCTTACCTACTACTCTCCCGGTCCGACATTGCCAACTTTTTCGGGTGACCTGAGCTCAACATTAGTTCTAGAAACACAAAGTGGTATGAGTTGGCTTTACACCCTCCAAGAGATCTATTGCTGACAACGGACACAGAAACACAGTCACTATCTGCCATAACCACCAGTGGTTATGGAAGCGCCTCGAGCACTACGCGGAAGTACACCCCCCCGGCGTCGTCCCCTACTTATAACCCAATCGACTCCGGCATGGGCCCGCTGGACCACCATCATAACCACAGCATCGTACCTTTGTAAGAGTCTTGCAAAAGAGCGTAATGGTGAAGCAGACAGCTACAGTGGCTATGCGAAAAGCTAGCATTACACAGCTTGCTGCTTGTGGTCACATCTCTTGCGACTGCTGGGCAGAGAGAATTTGATAATTGAGAGTAGGTGCTTTGTTGATGTAATTATATGGAAATATTCTGAAGCACATATTTCTGCACGTCTCTCTAATATACTGCTTTCTTGCAACAGCTGCTCTAAGCAGGGCGTTATCATGTTCATTTTCTTTGTTGCGGAACGAAGGCGACGGGATTTATTCAGAAAGTTCGATCGCAATCAGATGAAGAACTGAATAATAATACACTACCTGGGAATTAACTACACCAGCTCTCCAACGGCTTGCAATGAGTACTACCGCAAACGTTGCCCTGGTGACCGAGTGTTTATGGTCCATAGAAAGGGATAAAGCTGTTGCGCTGAACACTCCATGGTCTTAAAATAACATGTTAATTTTTTTTTTGTGGATATTCTGATAATAGTATGGGGTGCATGATGAGATACATGCAAAGAATCAAGATCTGGAAGATTGAATCTGTCAATGGCAATACGCTGTCGTTTATGTGGGTATCTGGTGTTGTTTTATGATGTCTTTGTTGATGTTCAGTTTCGCCCCTATACTATCGGTCTCCAACCGGGGTGGGGAAGGGGGTTCTGGGCAACAGCCCCAGGGGGGCTTGCCCACTGCGCAACGCGGGGGTCCGAAAGCCGGAGACCCAGTTTCATCCCTACTGTGTGGCTGTTGAAGAAAGGACGGACCTGGGATTGAATGGTTATACACTTCAATTTTGAAATTTGTCAGTCCCTTTCCCTTCTTGTCTGCCGATTGACATCAAACTCTCCATCGCACTCACTGCCGTAGCGAGTGTTCCCATGCCGTCTGGCAAAAGACCAAACACGGTCGTCGTGAAGCACGATCACAAGTGGCAAGAACGGTTCGTCGCACAAGCAATGGCTTGTCATTGGTGAGCAGGCCATGCCGACCCCCGAGCACGTCATCCGAGCTAAACCCAACATATGCAACCTATTTTTTTTTCACTCTCGACTGGATGGCCTTGTCTGACTCCGACTAATGCGGAGAGGACTCCGTTTTGGTTTTATGGAAACCGAGGATTTGTGCAGTTCGTCCCATCCGCCGTTAGGGCATTTCCGGGACCCCGGAGGTTTGAGTTCAGGTAGAGGTAGCTGGTACTTGCGTGATGCTGCTTCCTGCACCTTTTTGGAGAACTTCGAGAACCTTTAACAGAAACGACCGTTCACCAAATTTGTGTTAGTGATGACGGGACAAGTCGAACAAATAGGACACGCTTGCTATAATTAGGCATTGCTAGAGTCCTGCCCTGGAGAATATTACAGGCGCCGCCACGAGTTATCTCCGACTGGCGGGGCGAGGGGAGATTTTCGAAAAACAGATGCGCTTTCACTTCGACTATCGCATACACTGATGATGACCTCTTACACGACATTGATGCCCCTGTTAGGTATTTTCCCCACAACCGACCCTCGTCGACAAATAATATACACGTATGTACACCAGATATATGTTTCACGACCGTTCACTCACAGAGGCATAAAGCTACCGGCACTATCGATAACTACACTACTACGTTACGGTGGGTAAAATCTACAGCCAGAGAGATTCTGTTCCTTGATCGGGAGGGGGGGGGGGGGGGGGGGGGGGGGCGGGGGCAGACCTGGAATCTTGTCCTGCTGCATCCATGTGTTGATTTGTAACGTGCTGACTCCGGCTTCTCGGAGTCCCTCCGTCTGGGAATACGCTGGTCGGTGACGGTCCTCCCTCTCGGGTTCACGGCCGAGAAGGAGGTGTTTGTCTGAGGGATTGCATGTTCGAGGGACTAAATCCAGATCCGGACTATCTCTTTCTCCTCCTGAATCGCCGATTCCATCCGTTCCACGTTAACATCTGGACGGGATGTACTTGTATATACCCATCTTTTTGCCCACCCACCCCGGTCTCCGCTACCTTTCCTAGCGGCACTCTCTCTGACTTCATATCATAAGACGGAACGCCAATCCACTTTGGATCGTCAGTCCCCCAAGAGTCTATCCATCTTTTCTTTCTCTTTCCTCTTTTCCTCATTCCCAGTCTACCATCCTTTCCTCTTCCTCGTGAACGAACAGGTCCTCGTCACGCCGCCGCAACTTAACTTCTTGCGTCGAAGCCACAAAGTTTACGCGACGCATATCCCGTACATCATTTCACCATATTTACATATCCGAGATGTCCAATCCACCCCACGGCGGCGTCCTCAAGGACCTGATCGCTCGCGATCTCCCTCGCCATGCTGAGCTCGAGGCTGAGGCTGAGACTCTTCCCGCTCTGCTCCTCTCCGAGCGTCAGCTTTGCGATCTTGAGTTGATCCTCAACGGTGGTTTCTCTCCTCTTGAAGGTATGCTTTTCTTGTCATCCTCGGAACCTGTCTTGGGGTTTACATTTCATCACCTTGTCCGTCCTCTGGTTCTGGATAGCGATGATGGTGGGGTTATGGACTTGGGAAGGGTGAACCCCGCCATGCTGAACCACGCATTGCACTTTGCGTGTACTTTTGAACACGACAAAAGCGCTGGATATGGCCATGGGAGATGATGTACAATTTGCTAACAAGTCAATTCGTCTCGGCGAACAATAGGTTTCATGAACCAGGAAGACTACAATGGGTGCGTGTCTCTCTTTTTTCAGTTATTGCCCCTCCAGGGCGAACCTTTGTCGGATGTGGAGCAGCCCACTAACACGAGACTTTGCCCCAACTAGTGTCGTTAAGGAGAACCGCCTCGCTTCTGGCCTCCTCTTCTCCATGCCCATCACCCTCGATGTGTCCGAGGAAACCATCTCCGAACTCGGCCTGAAGGCGGGCGCCCGCATCACCTTGCGCGATTTCCGCGACGACCGCAACCTCGCCATCCTGACGGTGGATGATGTCTACAAGCCTGACAAGTACGTAACAAGGATATGAATTGCAGTGTGGTGAATTTCGACCACGAGGACATACCGGATGCGCGTGCACATTGTGCTCTTGGGCGACGTGGGATCAAAGAAATCTATGGGATGAAATGCGTGCCAAGTGGTTGCGTCATTGCTTGGCGAATGGCCGATTTGTTGATACTCGGGACATCTGGGCGGGTGGAAGTGGGATAGAACAGAAGAGCTAACGTTGCGACATTTCAGGGCTCTTGAAGCCAAGGAGGTATTTGGAGGAGACGAGGAGCATCCCGCTGTCAAGTTCCTTTACGAGACTGCCAAGGAGTACTACGTGGGCGGCAAGCTTGAGGCTGTCAACAAGCTCCAGCACTACGACTTCGTCGACCTTAGATGTGAGCAGCCAAGCCCTCCCTTCTTCTCGGCCTCTTCCTCTCCATTTCACCCGCATTGCAATGTTGCGACTATACTGACGCGAGATGGGATAACAGACTCGCCCGCGGAGATCCGCACTCACTTTGACAAGCTCGGCTGGTCCCGAGTCGTTGCCTTCCAGACCCGTAACCCCATGCACCGCGCCCACAGAGAGTTGACCGTCCGCGCTGCCCGTTCGCACCACGCCAACGTTCTCATCCATCCCGTCGTCGGCTTGACCAAGCCCGGTGACATTGACCACTTTACCCGTGTGCGCGTCTACAAGGCTCTCCTTCCCAGATACCCCAACGGCATGGCCGTCCTCGGTCTTCTTCCCCTTGCCATGCGCATGGGCGGTCCCCGTGAGGCCATCTGGCACGCCATCATCCGCAAGAACCACGGTGCAACCCACTTCATCGTTGGCCGTGACCACGCCGGTCCCGGCAAGAACAGCAAGGGTGTCGACTTCTACGGCCCTTACGATGCGCAGTACGCCGTTGAGAAGTACCGTGACGAGCTCGGTATCGAGGTTGTTCCCTTCCAGATGATGACCTACCTTCCGGACAGCGACGAGTACGCCCCCGTGGACCAGATCCCCAAGGGCGTCCGTACTCTCAACATCTCTGGAACCGAGCTGCGCGCTCGCCTCCGCAGTGGCCGTGAGATTCCCGAGTGGTTTTCTTACCCCGAGGTTGTCAAGGTGCTGCGCGAGTCGCACCCTCCCCGCTCCCAGCAGGGCTTCACTGTTCTCTTTACCGGCTACCCGAACTCCGGCAAGGACCAGATCGCCCGTGCCCTGCAAGTAACCCTCAACCAGCAGGGTGGTCGTTCCGTGTCCTTGTTCCTCGGCGAGAACATTCGCCACGAGCTGTCTTCCGAGCTGGGCTACAACCGCGAGGACCGCGACAAGAACATTGCTCGCATCGCCTTTGTTGCTTCTGAGCTGACCAGGTCCGGTGCCGCTGTCATCGCCGCTCCGATTGCCCCCTTCGAGAAGGCCCGCCAGAACGCCCGCGAATTGGTTGAGAAGTACGGCGATTTCTACCTCGTACACGTCGCCACCCCCCTCGAGTACTGCGAGAAGACCGACAAGAGAGGTATCTACGCCAAGGCCCGCGCCGGCGAGATCGAGAACTTCACCGGTGTTAATGACCCATATGAGACCCCTGCCAAGCCTGATCTTGTCGTTGACTGCGAGAAGCAATCTGTGCGCTCCATTGTCCATCAGATAATTCTCTTGTTGGAGAGCCAGGGTCTCCTCGATCGTTTCTAAACGGACTCTTCAGCAGTTGCATGGCTTTGAGTATGCCAAAAGACCATCAAGTGCTGACTGGTCAATGTGGCAACGGAATGATGAAACAAAAACAGGAAAGCTAAAATGGGACAAAGTGTTGAAAGGACATTCCAGGAATAAGGAACTGCTGGTTTCTAGCCCTAAAACGCCCTGCAGTATTGCGGCGTTGATGGGTGGAAGGGATGGATATGGAGATGACTCCAAGCGATTCGATGATCAGATAATCCAAGGTAGAACAGAACAAAATCGGGCTTCAAAGCCTTTTCTCTTTCTCGCTCACATCATCTTTCAGCATCTTCTCCGCGCGCCAGTCAGGTTTGCATTTGTGCAAGCTTTTGCCTTTGCGAATCGATCCGTGCCAGGGACAGTGCAGCAAGCGAGCTGCCTTGTGTCGTATCGATTTGACGGTCGTACGCATTTTTGCTGTTGATGGTGTGCCCAAGTGATTACGAGCCTGGCAAGAAAAGGGGGGAGGACCCTTTAGTCTGGTTGGCGGCTGAATGTGCCAACCCCTCTCTACCATTCCGGTGGACTGGTGGCTTAAACATCGCAAGGCGCTTAGCATGCGGCAGACGCTGCATCCAGCGGGTACCGGCTTCAAGCCCGGTGTTGATGATTTTCAGAAACCTCCACTGATGGCACTGATGCCCGACCAGCTTTCGTGTTGTATTGAAATTTTGTTAGCATGTTGACTTTGCTTGCAAGGCTCGTGGAACCCTCCATGCGTTGGTTGTTCATCTGGACGACAGTAGTAGGTATAAGGAGACATCGTATATGGGATGGAAAGAGCAGGGGAAACGGTCGTTGGAACATCCGACAACCTGAATTGTGGGATGAACGGCATTTTTGGTGGGTCATGCCCCGTGCTGCTGGACCCTGTGGTGATTGAGGTTGGACCTGAAAAACATGGAACCATTCGGCGTCGAGTTTTCGTTTTTTTTGGTTTATCTGGGAAGACTACTAGGTCCAAAGACCTTCCATTTGGGCAGCCATCCCATGGCTCTGGCGCATCACACAGTGAAAACAAGACGCTTGCTTGGAACCTTTTCTGATAGCCACGTAATACCAGCCATAGGCTCTTCCTAAAGGAGCAGCTGGAGAGCAGAGAAATCCGACAATCAACACCACTTCGAGCCTATCCCCGGCGCTGCCCCTCCCCCAGAGTCTACCAAACCACACAGTGTGCAAACGGCGGGAACTGGGGTCGACGACGTCGGTCGTCAGATCAGTTTCCATCCCGGCAAGCCCAGGTATATCGCCAGCCCAGGGCAGGGGCGCTGCTCAGATTTCTTGGATACCTACCTCAAGAACTTCCGTGAAAGTAAGCACAATCAAAGAAGCCCGAGCTTTCAAGTTGAACATTTGAGCGATCCAACTACATTCAACCTACCGCCTGCAAGCCAGCTCTACTCGCACGCATTCCACTGCAAGCCTTTGCCGCCTGATGACACACTCCTTACAATCATAGCAATATCTGATCCAGCTAGACCAGCCAAACCGCCATCCTACCTTGACCCGACCCGCAGTCACCATCGTCTGCTCCCTGACCAAAACACACTGTGACAGCGTCTTCTCGCCTACCGCCCGAGCAGTCTCCCAGTCACCGCGTTGCGCTGTCTTGTCTTTGGTTTTGTGCTGTTGCGTATCACACCGCGTCCTTCGTCAGACCCGACAGAGGAATACGGAGCGCACTGCAGCACCGCCCTCGACCTTTGTGGTTCGAGGCCAACGCCCACCAGGACCCCCCGACATTCGCCTGTCTGCGCGGCCACCCTCTCAAGCAGCCCACCCGCCCAACCGTTATTTGCTGCCAGAAGCTACAGCAGCTGCGTCCCGTCACTATCAGGGCGGGTTGCTTAAACCCTGCTATGCTTCACCATGCCGTCCTCTAAAGATCACGATGTCGACTTCGACAACAACAACAGCCGCATTCGTGAGGATCGACTGCCACACCGATCCAGAAGTGATATTCGGAGAGACAAGGACCGTGACCGAGATCGAGATCGAGACCGCGACCGCGACCGCGAAAGAGAACGGGACCGTGATCGAACCATCATCGACCGGAACAGAGAACGCAGGAAGGAGAACAAGGATAAGGACAGGGAGAGGGATAGGGACAGAGACAGAGACAGAGAGAGGGACAGAGAAAAGGACAGGGAGAGAGACAGGGACCGAGACCGAGACAGGGAACGGGACAAAGATCGCGACCACGACAGGGAACCGTCCCTGCTTCGAGAAAAGCGGTCATCCAGGACTCCTAGGTTGTTGAAAACCACAGACAGCGATACCAATTCCCGTTCATCGCGCCAGTCAGTATCTTATCGCCGCCATCGGCCAAAAGATATGGACAGAGAAGAGTCCTCGATCCTGTCAGGGGCCACGAGCTCCATGACCGATATAGTTCCGGAGCTTGCCCGGAGCATTGATCGGCCAAACATACCGTATCCTACCTTCAGCAAAGTCCACAGCAAAGACCTCATATACAGCAAAGAGGATCTCTCTTCTACCCGCACGGATCCGCTCACTCCTGATGGCACCGACCTTGGCAACAGCGATAAGAGGCGGTCAAAGTCTGTTGACTCTCGTTCGGCGCCACGGAAGTCTTCCTCTCTTCGAAAGGAATCACGAAAGGAAAAGGAGGAACGGCCGCCCAGCCCACCGGAAACAGACCTGTCGGACTCTAGAAGGAGGAGATCCGGGACTCCAGTATCTGTGAAGGAAGGTGACCAAGCTCCAGAACGATCGGATTCCAAACGTTCAAATCGAATGTCGAGATCACGATCTGACGCAAGATCAAAGCTCTCCAAAGTTTCCAGTGTGTCCAGCGAAGCCACAGAGACACAGTCCCAGACGTTTACTTCCCAATCCAGGCACTCACCCGAAACCACCCCGACAGAGAACACCGATGCTTCAACAGACCTATCGACAGTCAAGGGGTCTACGATGGAGTCAATGGCGGACACGGTTCAAATCAGACGACCACCGCCGATTGAGGTCGATTCGTCGCCCGAGTCCGCACCAGACTCGTCACCAAAGACGCCCACGCAAACGCCACAGTTCCCGCCTCCCGCTGTATCCCAGGAACAGAAGCAGGCGCGGTTTGACGCTCCCTCTGACTTCACTGCTGCCTCCGAGGCTGTGACAGACACGACCGCTCAGCGAGCACCGCCACCGCCGCCACCACCACCACCACCTCCTCCTCCTCCTCTTAGCATTAATCTTCAGGAAGCAACCCGAGTTGACTACCTCCTGCAGAACGGAGGCTTGCCGCAAACTGTTCCAAAGACTTTCCTTGCCGTGTTGCCGCGCCAAAATGGCAACAGGCCATCGAACCCGCCTCTGCAGGGTGCTGAGACACTATTTGCACCTTTCTTCAACCTATTGAACCAATACAAGACTGTACTACAAAATCATGGGTCTATTGCGGTTGCCACTGGTCATCGGACCGTAGCCCGCCGTCTTTTAGATCGACTAGAAAACGTCTTCTCCCGCGATCTTTGCCCCGATGGCTGCCCGTGCATTATTTGCCAGCACTCGGACGAGTCACATAGAGGTCTAGGCTGGGGAGAAGTGCTCGAGAGGGTCAGCGGCCGGGTTGATCTGCCGCAATGGCCGCCTTTTGATCTCGCGTCACTGGGCAGCAAGGCCCAAGAGGATCTGGCAGAACTTCCTCCGAGACCGACGTCTCCTATCAACATGGATCCTGACATTGCCGAAGAGTTTAGGGAACATTATCTGCGTCAAACGAAGCGCGTCAGGGCAGCCGTTGACAGGTGGATGCAAACATGCGAGAAAGCCCCTGCCCCGTTGCCCCAAGAGGTAGACGACGAGACGCTAACCTTTGCCATCCTCACTAACCTGAACCCCGATGACCGGCCCTTTTTCAATGCTCTGCTATCAGGGTCGCGGGATCTCCACCCAGCCACAAGGGCACCGACTCCTTCCCCTTTACGCAAGCCTCGAAATGATTTTGTGGTCAAGACGGGTCTATCTCTGCAGAGATTGTACCGCCTATCGCAGGCCCCGCGCGATGCCGAGACAGCCATGTATCTTGTCAAGAACCCTGGCATGCATGATCTTCTCTATACTATCTCTGACATTAACAATTCCGAGTGGGAAATCCTGATATCAGGTCGCTTTGACGGATTTCTCTGGTCGGGAGCAGACGATGATGGATACGAACGAGACACTCCCTTCTCCCGGGGACCGACCCCAGCCAACGGGATGGGAGAGAGGGGATTTGCATCTCCTCGTATACTGAGCCCAGGCATCCGCAACTCAAGAACCAACACTCCCTTCAGCCCCGGTATGGGAGGTGGCCCTATGTCCTCCACTCCTTTTTCCCGCGGCCCAACACCCGCCTCATTCGTCAGCGGGACAACGAACAACTCATCTTATCCCTCTCGAGGAGCAGTGAGCCACGACGAGGAAACAGAGATCCAGGTTGTGGGCGAGCTGGAGCGTGAAATTTTCAATGGCATGGAAGCGCTCGAAGATGCATTTGAGAAGCTTCACGAGCAAGCCATGGGGGTCAGGGATGCGTTGAGGAGAAGGGGTGCAGCGCTGGCCATGAGCCTGCAGCAGAAGAGGGGACTTGGGTACAGAGGGATTGACGTGTTGCCTTTGAGCGGGAGCAGTGGGGCTTATGACCGGCCTGCTTGGGCCGACGAGGAGAGGATGATGGACGGACTGAGTGCCGGTGGCGAAAGATACGGCGCTGGCGGGCCCGGTCAAGGCGGTTATTATGATGATACCCAGAGCGAGTGGGGATTGCAGGATGATATCAGCGAACTAGCACCGGATGATTCGGCGAGCCAGATCAGCAGCAACCGGATGCGAAGGCCGAAAAGGAGACGGGAGAGGGCAACGCCGGCGCCAATTGAGGAGGAAGACGAGGCATGAGTGATTTCATAGTTTTTATTTGGGTTCACACAAGGCGGAGTGATGGTTTGTTTTATGGAGAACGGAATAATAACATGGCATGATCTTCTTCTTCTTTTTTCTTCTTCCCTTTTTTTCTTTTCTTTTTCCTTTTCCTTCCCCCCCCCCCCCCCCCCCCCCCCCCCCCCTTCCCAAAGGCAATGGAACGAAATGACATGACCCAGCATGAAGACCGTTTTCTTTTCAATTTTGAAGACAGTCGCCGAGCAAGGGGACGAGTAGGAAGTTGATGGTATGTCTGATGGAAAGTAACTGAGGCCGAGTGAAGTTGTTGGTTGTCAAACCCGGAATGGGCTTGCTTGGGGTTGTCTTCATATTGATCTCACTTTATGCGGTTCATCACAATCTGTTCTTTGTGTATACGGAGGACCATCAATGTATACCCATTTGCACTTTTCAAGGATTGAAAGCTAAATCATAATGAAACTTACCACTGGCCCTGTCATGGCTGCTTCAAGCATGATATCTGGTACCAACGTCTTTAGCTCGGAGGACCGCTGCTGTCTTGTTCATGTGAGCCGCCCGCTAGATTTTGGTGCCCGTTGGACTTTAGAAGCTTAATGTACATTTTGGTTTTCTCTAGACCGTTGTGTAATCGTACAACTGTAGGCTGTCCCTACTCATCACTACACAGTAACTGACACCGAACGCCTCTCACAATATAAAACTCTCCAGGGTATGTCTTCTCTAACTAGCTCGACCCGGCACCCGCCTCAGCCAGCAGCTTGACCGTCTCCTGCTCCCGCTCCCACTTCTCTGGCGTCATGGGCTGAACGGTAGAGATAATTTTCCACGCATTTTGTGTTGCCCACGTCTCGTTGCTGATCATGGTTCCGATCACCACGTTCTCGACCAGATCCAGCTCCTTCTCGCTACCGGGCACGACCTTGCCCCTCTCGTGCTCGACCACGCGCTGACGGCTGGCAATGGACACGGTGACCTGCCACAACAGCTTATCCTTGGTTCCCTGCAGAGGGAAGATCTTGTGGGAGACGATGCGCGGCTCCTTGTTGTAGCGCACTAGCTCCCATGTGCAGGTGCGGCCCTTGGGCCTCTGTTCGATGTTAACCGCCAACGGCACGTACAAGTACGAGTCGACAATCTTCTCTAGCATTTCCGCGTCGCCCGAGGCGATGGCCTCGTTCATCTGTCGGTGCAGGGCCTTGGTCTGCGCAATCAAAGGCGCCTTCTTGAGCGAGAGCAGCGGCTTCTGTCTCCAGCCAGGCATGGACGAGAACCGATATTGTCTGGACAGTAAAAAGTCCAACGACTTGACACGGACGATGCCCCAGAGGTAGGACATGAGCGGCTTGAACTGTTTCGGGAAGCGTGACAAGGGAGGAATGACAAAGGTTTCTATTTCATGGGTTTATCCATCACCTCCGCGTGGGAGATGACGTGTGGCATTCGTTAGTTTCCTTCATTACTTTGGTCTTTCTGCCTGTTGTTGTATGGGGACGGATCAGGATCTTGAATGGAGAAATAAATACCTGGGAGAACAAAGGTGGGCGCCTTGGAAGGGTCCATCTTAGCCCTCTCTAAACTCGGCGCCGGTTGCTTGCCGGTTTGCCTCACGGCATTGCCGGTATGCTTGCGAATAGCCGCTTGGGTTCTTCTGTTGGCGGCTGCCCTGTTCTCTGAAGTAGAGAAGAGAGCTCGACCCACGGCCATGACTGGCGAGGTTGTCGTCGTCGTCGCCAGCGAGCCTGGCAAGCGGGCGCGCAAGCCCAGCTCTGTTACCGCCAGCATCGCGAATGCTATTTGTTTCCCTCACAGCCGACCTTGGCTCGTCGCGACCCTGTCCTTCGGTAGGGTTCGAGGTATGGTGTATGTATACCCACGCAACAACTAACTTTCCGTGTGACGTCAAGCCGTAGAATATGCTTTGCGCTGGAGGCCGCTGCTGTCGTTCGTCTGTAACGGGGTGTACCAGTGGTCAGTTCCGGCCGGTCGGTGTTGGGGGTGGGCGGCGGCTCGGAGGACGGCCGGGAGGAGCGGAGCTCGAAGCTGGACTCAGAACGAGACGAGATCCGAATTCCCTGGCTGTTCGGCAGCTTGTTACGCGCGAACGGACCTGGCAAGCGCTGGGAAAATGGAAACCACCAACAAAACGTACCTACAGCCTCCACAACTCACGGCGGTCGAGGTACCTATAGGCGTGCCGTGCGGACGAGGTCGAACGGGGTCGGGACCGCTCAAAATTTCCCACGACGGATCTCGGTTCGACGGGCCGTTATTGGAGAATTGAGACACCGGCCCCCTCTCACCCTCCTCCCCTCCCTTCCCCAAAAAAGCGTTGCACGCCCGCTGCCCGCTGCGAACCGTCCACTACCCCGCCCTGCCGCTCTCCAAGAAGTTCTTCAATTGAGCTGACCAATGGTTGTCCCTCATCTAATCGGCGGCCTCCGCCAGGGAGACCCCAGCACGACAACGTTGAAAGGGTCTAGGCCTGAAGGGCTGCGGATGGAAGAGCTGCCATGAGGAGGAGGAGCTGCTAATTGCCATGCTACGTCGATTAATGACCTCAGGGATCGCCCGCTTCCCGTCGTGGTGTACACTGTGAAAGCCACTTAGTTTGTATTCTGTTCGGCCTCGACACAGTTCCGCACGACAGTCACTTTACGTGAGTTAAACCAATCGAGCGTCCCGCCGCCGAACCAACAGACCAGGTTTTCGACTCCTATTCCAAGCCATTTGCGCGCCAGTCCTCGAACCCCCAAGTCCCGAAAAGCAGTCAGCCCAGGTTCTTAGTTTCGCTGTATGGGCAGACGAGAACATCTTCATGCGCAACCGAGCAAAGTCGTCCGCACAGCAGCGGGGAGCGACTCATACCTCCAGCAACTTCGATCCCACGGCCGTTGACTTCAAGAGCAGAAGCACCGACAGCGTCAACACATACACACAAGCGGCCGCCACGGCGCCAGCGACGCCGAGCGGCAATGGGCTTGTCCGCCGTCTGCCTCAGCTCCAACAACAACAACAACATCAAATACCAGGGGCGCCGCCTCCTCCTCCTCCTCCTCCTCCGCCGCCGCCGCCGCCCTACCATCTCCTCGACCATCACCATCCTAACACCATCGAAGCCAACAGCGCCAATGTTCACAGCGCCAACAATGTCCCCAATACAACAACACCCAAACCAACAGCAGCAACGTCCACGGCGACAGGAGCAGCGACACCGATGACCGATATAAGTCACAACAGTAATAAACCTCCAATTAATCCCGCCCCAGCAACAAACAAGACCATGACAGCCCATTCGTCACTCCTACAACCCCGCGTCGCCGTCGCCCTAGGCGTGCCCAAGAAGTGGCACTTCTTCCTCTGGCTCTGTCGCCAATCCTCCACCTTTCCTGCCATCTGGTGGGGTCTTCCGAGCGCGCTCCGGCTGCTGGCCATGCTTCACCTGATTATTTTCGGCGGCAGTCCAACGACATGGCAACATATTTTCGCTCGGGTAGTAGCAGCAGGTGTGGGTAGGAGTGGTGGTGGTGCAACATCAACAGGAGCAGGCGGAGGAGACATGATGGGCTGCGCGAGCGGTATCGGTAGTGACGGTGGTGCCATGATGATGGGAAGTCCGGATTTCTTGTCGTCTGGTACTGGTGCTGGTGCTGGTGCTACCAGGAGTAGTACTGCATCGGGGGGAAACGCCAACGAGAACTATAACTACAGTCCGGTAGCTTCTGCGACAGGTTTCGCCGACCTCTCATTTGAGGCGAGGCTGCGGTTGACGGAAACGTTGCTGGCTATCGTATGGGTAAGTAGTTCATAGCCAGCATAGGCTTGAACCGACTGATCACTACGTCAAATAGACCAGGAGTTCAAACAGCCCACTAATCATGTTTCTTCCTCAAATTTAGTGTGGCGCATCAGCCTACCTTTCCTTCTTCTTCACAGATAGCCTTATGTCGCGATGGTGAGCACATACCTCATCTCCCCCATCTCCCCTTCTTTCCCCAAACCTTAGGCCACCCGCGTAACTAACTCCTCCTTTCCCCCCTCCCCCCTCTACCAGGCTCGTAAACTACACTCCCCAAGCGACCATCGTCCGGCTCCTGACCATAACGACACTGAACGCCTACCTGACGTCGCAAATCCTTTACCTGACGGCCGGCTCGCAAGACCCCCGACTGCTCTTGCCGGCATGGGTAGGCATCTCGGCAATGCTGACGCTCTTATATCATATTACACAGCGAAAGATCAACATCCGAAAGGAGACCAGCGTGTCGATCCGGGCTTTTTCGGTGGCCAGCTTCATCAGCATGGTGGCGTTGCTGGCGCAGGTGCATTCGAACCGGACCGACTATCCACAAATCCCCTTGTGGACCTTGGTCACCAAGGCTTGGCAGGAGGTAGTGAAAGTTGCTTTCAAGATCATGGATTACGGAACTGTTGCTAGGGACTACTAGGGCGCTCCCGGCAGGATATGGATAGCGTTGCTGGATGGTTGGAGTTATTGCTTAGATTTTGGAATACTTGGGATATATAGTCAAAGGCACAGCAGCAAGCATTGTACCGGCGTTCGGAGTCAGGATTTCGTTAGAAAGGAAATAGAAAACCTGCATCACTTCATGGTGTCAAATGACGATGCAAGAATATAGAAATAAATCATACACAGTAAAAGAGGTATCATGAAGTATTATTGAACTGTTATAAGACCGCAAGCGCTGCGGCATGTCATGATGACGCGCAGGCCGTGTGTAGTCTTGCATTTCATTCAGTTGAGCCCTTCCAGCGTATGACGACCCGAATAAAAGATCCGCCTCGCTAAGTATAGGTCCTCCAACTGCCATCAGTCTACCAACCATAGCAAGATAAAGCCGGTTAACCATCCTGGGGTATCATGTCTATGCGCCATAAGAGGGCCCGTAGGCGAAATGCGTCGCTTGACGAGGTGACGTCAGCGACCCGTGCCACATGGGCGGCTCCCTGACCCGCTTATCTGTCGGCGGTGTCGGCGCGACGAGCATGTGAGGCTTTAGAAACCGTGGACCTTGATGGTCTTCGCATCGAGACCGAGGCCCTCGTCCTTGTTGGTAAGGAAATCCTTGATCTTGGCACGCTGATCGCCCTGGAGCTGGATCACGTCGCCCATCTTGGAGTCCTCATCGCCAATGATGGTTCCATTGCAGGCTTCAGGCAAAGTTAGTAACGACTCAACATTTATGGAAATGGACATAGGGGATGGGGGCATGAAGCACGTACCAAATTCCTTCTTGACGACCTTCAGGATCTTCTTGGCATCGAACTTCTTGGGAATACCCTGGACGGTAGTCAAGGTCTTGCGTCCATTACGCTCTAGTAGGTAGTGTCAGCATGTGGCGTGAGGGCGACACGTGTTATTTGAGATGCCGGTGGGGTGACACGTACGCTGAATACGAATATGGATGTACTCCTGGGTTTGTTTGGTCTGTCCGGAGTCCTCCTCGTCGGCTTCGGCGAAGGGGTCTTAAGGGATGTCGCGTTAGTATAGCTCGCCTTCGGATGCGACACAAAGGGGGGATAGATTCGAGTCGCGGTGTGGAGGGTTGGGGGTTTCCACATCGACCATGGCAGACATGACGTGGAGCATCACATCACTGTGCTGCGGTCGCGCCGTCTGGTGGCCGATGCAGAGAGGGGAGGGAGAAAGGGAGTGGGCGATACGGGGAACGACTAGGTACGGTTAGATGCGACGTACCGTAGGTCTTAAGATTTTCGATTGACATAAACTCGAAGTTCGCGGGGTACCTGGGGAAAGGGTTCTGTTGATGGGCGGGGATGCAGCGACCGACGACTGTGGTAGTGTCTCGCTGAGAGGTGTTGTTAGGTTGAGAGGTTGTTGGGAGCTTGTCTGCAAGTTGCTTGGTCAAAAAAGTGCCGGGGCAGGCTACTTTTAAATGATAGATGGATGCGGGCGGTGAATGGATGCTGGAGTTTGTTGATGGAGAAACGTGGATTTGAAAGAGAGAGATGGAAAGGGAAGAGGTTGAGGGGAAGAGATAGTGGAAATAGTGGGGCGTCCGTCTCGGGGCCCTCCCTCCAGGTCAAAGCTCAGGCAACCAGGCATCAATTATTGTCCGCTGGCTAAGGCGCGCCACGAGAGGGTCAGGTACCACATGAGAGGTAGCGTAGTATCAATCATGTGAGCATCAGGCTGTGATGTCTGTTAACCAATACATGGAGCAGCTGGCCCCCTGCATGTGGCACTGCATGTTGTTGTTTCCCAGTTCTATGGACCTCACGTTTGCACACTGCTTCCGGATCGTACTGGACTTGGCAGGCTTGCCTGCACATTCTAGACGGCAAGGCCTGCCATCTACACTCAGTGCCAGTATGGCTTCGCCTCAGGTACGATGAATAGTGGGAGGTAGGCTGGGTGTATGGTACATGCCATGGAAGTCACCCCACCTCGGCCACGAGCCACGAGACTACCTACCTGATAAACCTCGATCTGGTGCAGGTTCGGTGACGGGTTGGTCATGTTGTGCAACGATTGTAGCGACATCCGGGCAACTGGCGCTTTGACTTCAACCATAGATCATTTCCAAACAGCCAACACGCTGTTTCCGGCTCTTACAAAAACCACCTCTATCAATCAGCCAACCTGTCCGCGGCTGTCATTGTTGAGCAACTTCACCAAATCATGCCCAACATGGAATGTCAGGCTGACAGGGCTGGCTGTGTGCGTCAACGGAATACGTCAGTTATGTAAGTACTACACCATAGCGTAGATTTCCCCTGTTGGGCATGGATTCCAGGTGGCGGACGGGGAAATTGCGGGGGGTCCCAGGGCACAGCCGTCGGTACATGTACACAACACTACAGTACCTCTAGTATCGCCTCGAGACCGCCTGTCACAAACGGCAGCCAGATTTTGCCTCGATTTTCCAAGCTACCATCGGCTTCTCCGCACCTTCTCCAGGCCATTCTGGACCCAGACACGCCAGAGTCCAGTCACAGCCGACCGTCACTGGCAACCTCAACCCAACATACGGCAATGCGCCATCAACCACGAACAGTACCTATCTAGAAATACGTACCTAGGTATGCCTAAATTTACCCCGGAAGAGCTGGCAGTCGATGCTGTCCCGGTCGTTCGGCAGGCGACCACTGGTGATGCGAAACCAGACTGGCGACCTCTCTTTCGTCATGAATGCACCTTCAACCCGGTCATCTTTCAAGATGTCATGCTCAACTTGATCAAGAACCCAAACATCAACTCGTCTTGGCTCTTCCGCGCCGATATCCTCTATGATACAAAGAAGAACATCCAGAATGGCTTGGAGGCCCCCCTGTCGGAGCTGGGAGACGTGCCTGACATCCCATCCTTCGACGGCTTTGGGCTTCACCGACGTTTGATTCGCCGGCTTATTCCTCGGAGCACCATGAGGGACAAGCCCATGGATCAGACATGTCTCATCTACCAGAGTAAGGGTAGTGATTCCGAGGGCGGTTTGCAGAGGCATTTGGTTATTTATCTCCCCCACGTCTCCACAGAGGCCGAGATGCCCTATTATCACCCTACGGTCCGAGGCATAGCCTTTCACCATGAGTGGTCTCCCACAGAGACGCGCGGATCTGTTTCTGTCTCCTATCTCTACTTCGAAGGGGGTGAGCGCCCCGAGAAGCTCACGAGAATCGCCTCTCACTTGCTTCAAGCCGTATACAAACATGGACAAGGCAGAGCTGACGGTTATCAGAAACGGGTGCACCATGATCTCTTGGTACCGCAGGACCGCGTGCAAAACACGTACACAGCGTTGAAGCAGAAATACGCCCGCGCTCTGATCGAGTCATGGGTCGAAAGTACCGATCCTACCAAGCATGTCTTTGAAGACCTCTGCATCGCTGCCTTTCTCATCGAGCTGTGGACCGACATCTATGGACGGAACCTTTTCCCTGGGTTCGTTGACATCGGCTGCGGGAACGGCCTCTTGGTCCATATTTTGAACCTGGAAGGTTTCAAGGGCTGGGGCTTCGATGCCAGGTCCCGCAAATCGTGGGCAACGTACTGCACCCGTCTGGAAACCCCCACAGGTGTTCAGGAGTCCTTACAGCAGCTAGTCTTGCTACCGCCGCCTGTCAGCAGGGCTGGGATTTCCGAGATCTCAAGTGAAGGTTTTCGGGAAGAGCTCGTCCATGACGGCCGGTTTCCTAAGGGCACCTTTATTATATCCAACCACGCCGATGAATTGACGCCCTGGACGCCCATTTTGGCTGCCATATCAGAGTGTCCTTTCATCATGATTCCTTGCTGCAGCCACGACCTGACAGGGGCGAGGTTCCGTGCGCCAGCACCCAAAGACAAGAAGAAGGCTAACTCGGCATATTCTTCCCTCGTCTCATGGGTCACCCAGATCACCGCGGATTGCGGCTGGGTAGCCGAACAGGAGATGTTAAGGATCCCTAGCACGCGCAATACAGCGATAGTCGGGCGCAAGCGGCAGGGCGACGTGTCGGCCATTGACATTGGAGTCATTGTCGATCGATACGGAGGCACCGCTGGCTACCTGGAGACAGTAGTGAAGTTGGTGAAGTCTACCAATCTGGACGAGAAGCACTGATAGGAAGGGGTTGAGGCTTTGATTGCTAGATCTAGTCAAGCTCGGGGACAGGCAGGTGGTCTACCAGCTTCATATTCAAGCCCAGCTTTTCCAGCTCTTGGACAGCTAGCCGGTCTCTTAGTTCCTCCGTCTCCTTCTGGGTGGACAGCACAAAGTCGTGCTTCAAGAGCCAGCTCCCCTCCTTCACACCGTATGCTTCTGCCGTGGCCTTATCCACCTTCCCTAGTTCGACCACCAAGCTCTTCTTGACGCCAAAGACAGCGTCTGATGATTCATAAGGGTCTCCCTTCAAGTATAGAGCGCTAAAGCCACAGGCACTTATTAGCAAGCGCAATGATGCGGTGAAGGGGTGCATAAAGGAAAATATACTCACGTTACAAGCGGATCCCACCCATCCTTTTCAAACTTGAAATGCACATGCGCCGGCCTCCAGGGGTGACGATTTAGCCTCTCGAGCAACTTGCCCACCGGCCCGTCGTGGGGGATCGGGTAGCTGACGGGCTTGATACCCTTGAACCAAAACCTGCCCTCGTCATCGCTTCTCATGATACACCGCTCGCTAGGCGCGTCCCGGTCGGCATGCTGCACATCGTAGTGGCCCGAGCTGTCCGTCTCCCAGATGTCAATGGTCACGCCGGGGAGCGCGTTTCCCTTGAGATCCTTGACGGTGCAAAGCGCCAGCATCGGCTCGCCCTCGGGGTCCGAAGTCATGCTGCTGCCGTTGGGGAGAACGGGAGCGTCGTGCGTGTGGAAGGGGCCAAGAACGGATCCCTCAGTGCCACCGGGAAGTGTGGGGTGGTTGATGTTGTCGACGAGGAGGGAGAGGCCGAGGACGTCGGAGAGGAGGATGAATTCCTGGTGTTTTGCGTTAGCTGATATACATTACGTGAAAGTCCCCAGAGAAAACGCCCAGCTTCATAGCTTGGTACAATGTCCATCAGTGAAATTGCAAGGAGTAACTCACATTCCTCACATCGCTACATATCTTGCCGCAGCTGATCAGAAACTGAAGAGCGGCCATCCACTCGTCCGAGCTCAGCCGGGTCTCACGCGCAAAATCGTGCAGGTGTGTCACCAGCCGCGCCATCAGGTACTTGAGCCGCGCATCGGACGCCTGCGAGTTGATCCGGATTGTGTTGGGCGTGATATTGTCGATGGTCAGGTCGAGGAGTGGAGGGAGGTTGGCGGTTGGGTTGGTGTTGCCCGTGGCCGTGTTGGTGGTGGTGGTGGTGGTTCCTGCCATTGTTTCCTTTTGTTTGGGGTTTTCTTTCTTGTTCTTGTTTTGGTATTCAATTATTTGGTCGAGGGATGGCTGTCGAGGTCGAAAGCTAAGATAATGTGTTGATGGTGATCTGGGTCTGTCCAGCATGCAAAAGAGGAGAGGAGGACAAACAGTTATCAGAGGCAGGAGAAACCAAGGTGAAGAAGTGACAATGGATATTTTAAAACAGAGGATTCGGATTTAAAAGCTTTTAGTCTCTACCGGAATCCCATTACTTACTTCGCCTTTGCTGGCTTGGGTATATATACAACGGCGATGAACAGGCGTGACGCAATCAACGGGTACCTTCCTCTGCCGTTAGTGTACAAAGCATTCTGACTGTCCACGTAGTTCCACTCAGCCAGTCAAGGTACCATTCTCGCATTCTTGCATTACAGTAACTAGATCGGCAAACTCACCGCTTTCAGGTACCGTCTCAACGGAAATGCATTAGACTAATCTGACTACGTTCCAACAAATCACTTATAAAGCAGTTACCAAGCCGCGTAGCGGTCCCGTCTGATAGCTCTTGGCTAGGGGTCGCAGATCGGCAGCGTATGGGTGTCATTGGTGAACTTCAGCTGCACTTACACCGTAGATTGCGAAACAAGATCCGGCTACATTAGGTTAGAGACATTTCTAACAAACTCTTCCTGTTGCACTGAAACATGTGTTTCTTTGCTGTCTATGCCAAATTCCATAGGTAGTGTTCAGCTTCAGAGACTCTCTCGCTGTTGAAGTTACTGTATTTGCCCCTCTACATCTAACTATTCTAGGCGCTACCCCATGGGGCTTATCCGCTGAACCCCTCCATTGATAGCCGAGCCGGGGTGACATTGTGGGGATAGCAAGGAGGGGAATGCCTTCAACGTGAACCGACTTTGGGGTAGGCAGGCGGCGGCTCGGGAGTTCGATGCGTTGGGGCCAGTACTGCCTGCCTGCACACGATCTTGGTCACTTTCTCCAGGGACCACTTTCTTCCTACTGTAACTACTCGCTCCCGACATGAACAGCTTTCATTTACAACTTCAACCCACCCTCTCTCTTTCTTCTTTATCTGAATCAGAAGAACACCAAAGATATGGCTATTACACTAAAATTAGATAAGATATCTTTAACCCGTCAAGTCTATGATCTTTAGAAGTTATCTGTCCTCATTTGACACCTATACCCATGTCCTTCCTGTCCACTATCGTCGTCAAAGGTTACTGAACGAGTGTAAGAAATAGCCTTGCCTCTACAACGCCGCCCATATGCAAGCTATGCAAAAAGAGAGATGGAAAAAAGAAAAGAAAAAAAGGGAACCCCCTGATGTTCACAGCATCAGAAAGTGACTGTATGGTACGTCACATACCAACATAGAGGACAGTCATGACCCTTCAAAATGCATGTCAGTTCCTACATCCATCCGTACCGTTTCGTTAAACGAAAATCAACAAGGATGAACACTATGCCTCTTACTGGCACTGCTCTTATCGGTCCAAATCTCCACCGACGGCTGCGGTGTCGAGTATCTTCTTTGATCCGCGTACTTTGCCAGTGTGTCCTTACTCGGCGTCGACAACCCCTTTGTCGAGAACGTACTGGAAGCCCTGTTGGAGTAGGAAACGCTTGGAATACTGCTGACCGGTCTCAAGCTGCTGCTGCGATTCAGACCGGCACTGTAGCTGCTCAGCCTGTTCGACACGCAGCTCTCTGGACGGTCGGTGAACTTGGCGTCCAGGTATCCGTTGAGCGACGTTCGCGAGTTGCGGTAGGCGCGAGAGTTCCGTGGTGCGCTGCCCGTGCTGAACCTGGTCGAACAGGCGCTGACTGATCGGCTACCTGGGTGGGAGGGCGTGTTAAGCGCGGGCCCTACGGGAATATCGACTGAGCTGGTGCCGTCATTTTCAGGAATTTCCTCCAGGACGGGGAGGGTGTCCTCTGATTCACCGATGCTTGCATCCTCCTCCCCCTCCTCCGACGTGGAGCTCCTAATGTCCTTAACGGACTCCACTCCTCCCATTCCTCCTTCTTCCTCGTCCACGATCTTGGACATGCGCCACACGTGGGCCACTTCGAACGAGGGTTCTGCCGGTACTGCTGGTTCCTGGTTCGTGTCTTTCTCGTGTTTCGGCTGCGGCATGTCTGGTGCTCGCCTTTCCATGTTCTCGAAGTATCGAACTCGGGCCCATTCCAGCTCGTCGAAAAACCTCTCCTCGTTCCGGGAGAGCGACATCCATGTCGAGATCATACCGAGGCCAATGAGGATCAACAAAGCGACAACCGTGAAACCTTGGATGACAATGATGATAATACCAAAAGCTGTGACGATAATCCTGTTCAGTCCGAACTCTGGGAGGAACGCGATGGAAAGGCCTGTGGTGGAGATCTTGCAGATGCTTAATATCCAGATACCCATGGCGGTATTGCGAGCTCCTTCAAACGGATTCATGACGACCATCATTGCGAACGAGATGATATCAAGGACTAGTAGGCCGTAGATCTGCGCATAGACATTGTGAGCACCGCCTCCGATAAAGGCTGCGCGAGCGAACAGGTAAGGCACATAGAACGCAGTGAACCACCATCTTGTGCGCCTGTATCTTGCGGTCATCCAGCCCCACGTCTTAATGTAGGCTTGGTCTTCGTGAACCGTCGGGCGGTCGGGGCAGTCGTCGACATGGCGAATGCGGAAGAGCGGGATCGAAAAAATTGGCTGCACCTCCAGCTCGTTCTCCTTCAGGGTTCTCGCCCAGCTCGGAGTCAGTCCGGGGAGGCAGCCAAGCATCTTCCCCCGATGGAAGATAAGCTGTTCAGTGCCACATTCAAACTTGCCGGACTTGGTACGGGCGTGAATCCCCAGAACGATCAGAACGGAGACGCCGATGAGGAAGACCGCAAAAGCAACACCAGCAATGACAGTTGCATCCCCTGAGCCTCGGAGTGTGAACTGGTACATCGTGAGAGTCATTATGGCGAAGAAGGAGACGAGGAACGTTCGCTGGAGGGCTAGAACCGTAAATCCGATCCAGTTACTGCGGAAATGAGGCAGGCTGTCCGCATTCATCATCTTTGTGAGCGCAAAAAGCTCGAGAAACCCCTTGAGGGTCACGACGGCAACACCCGCCAAGACGATCGCGATCATGATCCAGGTGAGCCCAACAAGAACGGCGTCGGCGGCGGGGATTTTGACCATGGACAGCGTTCCAGAGAATCCAAACCAGGAGCCTGGAATAGGCAAGCCAAGGCTGACAGGGTCTCCGGCCCAGTTATAGTCGTAGGGGTTGCTAGCGTTATATGCATGCCTCTTCGCGATCGTCTCTGCTGTCTTCTCAGCGGCCTTTCCGTAGATTTGTGATATCAAGCCGCCTTTAGTATTGAGGAGCGCGGGGCCAGCGCCTCCAATCTGACTAGAGTTGCCATTATATCCCACAAACGAATCGACCGAACTGACGAATTTCGTAGTGTAGATCATGCCAGCGGACCAGGCAAAGTTGCTCCACCAGGCCGTCAGGACCGAGGGCCAGTCTAGCGAGAGGGCGCCTGAAAAGAAGATGGCCTGGAATGTTTCAAGGATGATGAAGACGGAGAAGGAATGAGCGTAGTGCATCCTCATGTGAGTGACGCTCACGCCATACGCGGCTGTCGCAAAAGAGGCGACTATGGCTAGAATCGTGCATGCGCCTAGAGCCGAAGACACTGCTTCGGGGTGGGAAAAGCTGTTCCCGTTTCTCATGACCGCTTGGAAGCATCCTATTTCCGTCATGCTTGAATTCGAAAATATCCGTAGTTTCAGGGTGCCTTCGAAGTCTGGAATCGCGTAGGCGATGTCCGGGATCCCACTTACGTCTCGAGGCGCGACGGGAATCATGACATAGGCGCCTACCGGTTTGCTGGCAACGAGGGGACAGAGACTGGCGAGATATGAATGAGTGGGAGATCTTAGAATAGATTCAGCGGGTCATGATCTTACCTGCTGATCATGGCGTGGCATGGATTGAAGGTCATCGAGAGTCTGTTTTCGCCATCTACAGCACGATTGTCAGCTGTGAAAAGTCGGGTAGAGGGAATTCCACTGTAGCCTTACATGCATCAACGGAGATATACACTATGAGCTCAGTTAGCACGCCTAGAGCCGGTTTCTTTGTCTCTGGGGACCTTGCTCACTCATGGTTGATTCGTTTCTGATATTGCTTGTCGCGTCGAGATGGAGGACAATGGTCATGTTATCAGCAAAATAGGCGCCGTCGAACTTTGTGACGTTGAACAGACTCCCGCCATCTAAGCAGTCTCCAAAATCACCGGTATAGAGTGCCGGCCTGCGGTCGACAGCCAGCTGTCGTGTTTCTCCATCTGTGCCAGTGCCATAGACATATGCTTTTTCCTTGGTCTGATCAGCTGCAGAGGGGAAGACAAGAATCCCGAGCAAAAGGAAAAAGAGAGCGAATATTCGATGACTTGGTGCCATCATGAAAGGATTGACTTCAGTTGGTGTTGGCCCCGAGCCAGTAATCCTACGTCCTGGGCGACCCAGCCCCCTTCAGATAAAATAGTGGATCGATAAGCTTGTTGGCAATATCCAGCACCAATAAGTTCGGGGATCCTTAGTAAGCTAACGTCCGTAAGATCTAATATAGGTCTATCGGAGGGAAACTTTGAAGGTGTCGAGATTGTCGATGAGGCAAGTAGAAGGACGAGTGGGGATCTTGTTTGCCACGGAAGAGTCCAGACAGGCGTCGTCAATATGATCGGAGAATCGACGTAACGCAGAACCTCCGTCGTAGATCGCCTGAAGTGATAACCGAGAGTGTGAGGCTGATGATGCTGGTTGAAGTTGTGTGGTGAACTTGGTGATTTGTCTAGAGAGCGTCGAACTTGGTATAAAGTGTCGGGGTGAGGGGCAGCGGGGGAGAGAATGCGTGGACTTGTGTAGGCGAAACACGGTGAGGTTGGGCAAAGCGAGATGTAGAAAGCTCAGTGAGCGAGATTCGGTATAATCGTTGGTTAAGGACAGCTGTGTGGCGAGACAGAGGGCTCCGAATAGCTCCTAAAGACGTCCTCTCCTATCTGTCTTGGTCCGGTGTAGAGCGAATGAGTGACGATAGTCCGGGTTTAGTCCGTTTGTAGATGCGTGTCTGTGAATTGCAAGTGGCGATGTGTTGTAGCGAGAGAAGGCAAGGCTCGTTGTCCGGTGCGGGAGACTGAAGGAGGACTTGGAGCGAGGCAACGGTCTCGAAGTAAGATTCCTTTCTGGAGGACCACCCTTGAGTCCCAAGAAGTCCAACTACCTATCCAAACTGCCCACGAGGCAAATCTGATATCCACCGGTTCCCGAAGAATTCAGATGAGCGAACAGATGAGCTCTAGTACTGTGCTTGCTTAGCCCCCGCCAATCACTCGATTGGGCAAAAGGAATGAAGAAAGGGCCCTGCTGAGGAGTGACCTGCAAGTATGCGGGTATGGTCTTTGCAACGGGTTGAACCAGACACTGCGAGAACACGGAACACTGCGGTGGCCGTAGGGAAAACACAGGTCACCATACACCCTGCCCACAAGCACCCAGAGGACAAAGATGGACGGGTGGGTGAGGAGAAGGGGATCCTTGGGTTTAATGACCGGATCGTCTCCATCGTTGCTAGGCGTTGGAGCATTTAAATTTGATGTGTCCACGAACCCGCCGGGGTATTTAGAGGCGAGAATAGGCTCAGAGCGATTTGTAAGGTGGAACTCGCTCAAGCGAAGAAGAAGCGATTCTTTCGTCATGGATGGTAATGTAAAAGGAGAGGGGAGAAAACACACCGTCGGACAGTCCAGTTCAGTATTGCTGTGCTTAAGCAGCTCCGGTGATGACGGAGACAGACAAGAGGCTGAAGCCGATATGGTGTGAACTGCTGATCAGTCTCAACCTCGAAGGGGAATCCGTGGACAAACGGTCCATATGCACAGTTTATGTCCCCCTGGCTAGACACAGGAGATACGTAGCAGCACCGATCCAGCGATCACCCGGTGTCCCCTGCCCGGTTGCTCGATTTTGTTTGGTTTGGTGTTTACACTAGCGAACGCCAAAAGGAGTCAACAGACCCCGGATAAAGAAGCCTTCCAGCAACGGCTGCCCGGCAGGCGTCAGAGCCCCGACGGGATGGGTTGTTGTCCGAAATCGACTGGCGGCCAGGATGAACGGGCTGCCGAATTGTCCGATCATGTCCCCTTCCCCTGCCGAGCCTCGGTGCATCTGTGACCATCCGGAAAGCTCGGTCCACGTTGTAGCCGCGCTAATGATTCGGCGATTTGGTAGTGTGAATGGTATGTTTGATGCAAGACATCGATGCTCCTGTCACATCATTCTTCTCGGTGTCAACCGTTCGAGTGCTCCCGGCGATTGAGAACTACACAGCTTGTCGGTCGGTGAAGCTGCCACGTGAACATACAGGTAGCTATATGTACGTGCGCGTCGGTTTCTATGGGGGTGCTCATGATGAAATTGGATGTCCACTCGTTGGATCCGCTCACTACCAGCAAATACCGGCACATGGGATTATGGATTTTGGCTGGTCAGGAACAGCGGTCCGCCGCCCAGATCGCCAACCGTAACGGCGCGGCATATTTTGCGGCAGGCAGTGCCAAGCAGCAGCATCCTAGTGTAGGTACGCCCTTGCACACCTCCAGCACCTCTGGCATTAGCCCGGCACAACCACCGTTGTGAACTTACACATTTCGGATAGGTTGACACAAACAATACATCCAAGCAGCAGGCCCGGAAATAGTACGTCCTATTTCAAGATAGGAAGTCTTTGAAACGAATGGTGGTGAGCGGATGTGTCCATTTGATTCAATGAGTGTAGTATCAGCATCTGTTATGATTGCATCCGTGATGCAGCCGTCGTCGTGTGACGACAAAGAGAATCGAAACTGAAGCTCACTCAAAACTCGACCCCATATTATCGGTCGCCAATACCTCGCATTGATCCTTCAACCTCCAACCTCCACAGCTTGAGCCCCCTTTACCTCAACTGTCCCAGCCCCCTTTTTGTCGTTAGCCATTTGCGCCGTTCACCCCGTTAAGGGATGACTGGGTGGTCATTGTAAGCATGCCGTCCATGCATCTCCAAGGCCATTGCGCCCTAATGATAAGAATAGGGTACAAAGCATACAGACACCGCTCAAAAGAACTTGCCAGGAACCTTTCCAGCCCCAGACTCCTGTCCATTGCTCAATATCGTCTCCAAGTCTCCGCCAGCAACATACTGGATCGCCTCGCTGTCACTCTCCACCACAACTGGACGGTCAAGGGCGTCGAACCTCACACCCTTTCTCTTGGCCTGAACCCATTGCACCGCCAGCCTGAGCGCAAGGGCTCCAAAGCCCCACAAAAGACCCCCGACAGGGGCAGCCACGAAGGCGCCGAACGCAGCCCAGCCCTCCTGATAGATGCCGTCTTCGAGTAGTATCAGCTGAGCTCCCTTGTATGCGTCGTTGTAGTAGATCGCGCCGAAGATGAAGACGGTGAAGATACCGCCCAACCCGCCGACGACCACCTCAAAGCCGCGCCACCAGTAGCACCGGTCGGACAAGCCAACGATCAGCACGGGAATGGTGGCGGCAGAGACGAGATCGGAAATGAGGTAGATCTGCAGAATCGAGGGCGCCTTGATGGCAAGGACCACGATGGGGATGATGATCAAAACCACAGCGACGCGGATCCACCACACGCTGAGCTTGTTGCGGAACAGATCGTTGCTGGCGGACGAGACCATGGCGGACTGAAGCGAATCAAAGGCGGCGGTGCTGAGGGTGACAGACATGACGAGGACAAAGCCGACGACCCAGGCAGGAAGATTCTCAAGCAGGCCGAAGAAGGCAACGGAACCCGGGAGGGGGTTTTCCGGGTCCGAGCCGGGCCAGACGCCCGACCAGGCGGCGATAAGACCGGTGCAGCCTATCATGGTGATAATAATGAGGATAAAAAGGGCAGCAAGGGTGATGCCAATCCAGAGATCACGGTCGGTCTTGGAGGCAAAGGTGCGGAGCCAGAAGCTGGACTGCTTGGGTGTTAGTCAAGTGACAATGGGCCGGTTCCTGTTCGGCAAGGGAAGACTTTACCAAAAAGAAGTCGTTCGTCAAAATGGCAACCGGGAGGATGTAGAGAAGCTGCCAACCCAAGAGACTATCCTTTAAAAGACCAGAGGGCTCGATCAGGCTGGTATCGATCTTGGTCTCGACGCCGATAGCAATGGATGCGACAACGAGGAGTCCGATCACCATCGCTCCCTGAATGTTGTCTGTAATGAAAGAGATTCGAAACCCGCCCAATGCTGCAGGTTGCACCCACGTCAGCACTTATTCGATCGTTTGACGGGTTCGACGGGTTCAAAGAGACACATACAGGTATAGATGGTCGTGATTACACACTCAACGATGAGTACCGGCAATCCGTTAAGACCAGTCAAGACTTCAACAACCTGACCAATACCGGACAGTTCAGCAACCATGTACAGGAAAAGCGTAACCAGCGTCACAAAGCTCAGGTACAAGGCCGCGATGGTTCCATAGCGCTGTCTGGTCCACTCCGTGAGGACGAAACCCCCAGGGCATTTGCGTCTGATGATAGGGCCCAGTAAGGCGAAGACGAACAGCGGGAGTGCGGAAGCCAAAGCATAGACAAGGACGCCCTGAAGACCAGCCAACGTGGCGATTTCTGGATAAGTGAAAAGGATTCCAGATCCGAGAGCTACGCAGGTTAGTTTTTCCAACCCACAAGAGTAAGGGGGAGAGGGGAAGGGGGAGTAGGGAGGGGGAGAATAGATCGGAGCGGCAGCACGTTTCTCACGCAAGCATTAACTTGATCGAGTAATCACGGTACAATCTCAGCTTCGTCGTCCAGCAAGTCGCCAGATCTCCTCCCTGTTCATCCTCTCTATCCTCGGAAATACCATTGTCCCCTAGGAGGCTTTTGTGCAAGACGAGGATGAAAGAGCGGGAGGTTGGATCCAGGCGAGCAAGCTTTTGACTCGGCGCCCGTAGTGAGCCGCAACCTCTCATCTAACCTTGAGTAATATCCATGGTATCCTTCCTGACACCACCTGGAGAGAAGGTGCCAAAACGAAGACGCGCGGGTACAACCTCGGAAGATGGAAGATAGGTTGGAGATTGGGTGCGAACGAACCTATGCTGTCAGTCTGCTCAACTTATACCTATGTCATCGCCGGCGATACTTTGCTCTGTTCGGGCCCTTATTGTTGTTGTTGTTATCGTGAAAGTGGAGTTTCGAAACCGCATGTCTTGTCCATTTCTCGTTGTTTTCGAAATGCTCTGTTCGGTGCGTTGCTACCGCTCTGATCTTCATGTTGCAGTAGAGGCCTCAATTGTCGATGTTGAGTGCCTCCTTGTCGCGTTGTGTGCTTTCACTCACCGGAAGCGATGAAGTTCAAAGCGAGCGGAATAGCTAGAAGAGATTGAGATGTCAGTTGCGGCTCAACGTATTGTAAGTGGCAACGGGAGGCTGTGTGAGTAGGTGATGGCTCGGCAGAACAGGGGATTGCAGTCTCTCTTGTCTGAGCCTAGCAGGAAGGTCTTCTAACCCGTCTGAGTCCTGTTTCCGGCGAGGAAATCCCCCTTGGATTGGTTTCTCATCGTCCAGGCAACACCGGTTCCCATGATCCTGCGGCGATAAGTCAGTATAAACGCTCCCCCGTACCGAGCTGGCTTAAAACGGGGTTTGGTGATTGTCATCTCACAGGAAAATTCCCAATGTAGTATAGATGATGGCGTTCGACGCCTCGGAGGATGGTTGACCCATTGTTCTGGTACGATTTTGCTTGGAATACAAACAGACTCCAGTGGTTGCTGAGGACGATGTTGCGACGGAAAAAGTTGTTGAACTGTCGAGGTTCTCTTTTCTTTTAAGCGAGCGGGCGTAATGGTGGGGCTTTCGGTGCTTCTCCGTCGAAACGATTGGCGCTTTGCCCCAGAATGGACTCGATAAGAACTGAAGCAAGAACAGTCGAAAAGTAAGCGAGAAAGCAGCGAATAAAAGTCCACACAAATTCAATTGACGGATGACGGTTCTGGTGATTATTGAGGTTAGAAAGGTTCATTGTCCTCCTTTAGTTTCCGCTAAAAGCAAAGTGAAATTCTCATACCAGGGAGACCCCGAGTCTCGTGTAGAAGCATTTACGTACGACTAAAGACAGCCCTGCACAAATTCAGACCCATCGGCCCTCAAATTATTGCAAAAACGCCGTGGGGGTCTACCACAGCATATCCCATAGTACCTTAGTTACCCTTTCGCTCTTGTACACAGTGTACCTCCCTCTCCGTCATCGGGGTAGGCCTGGAATGGACAAGAGGGTTGCCGATGTGATTCCATGTGTAGGTAGCTTGACCTGTGTGAGGGTTAGAGATTAAGCTGCTAACTGTAAGATACATCAATTAGCTGGGAGTTTGTTAGTATCAAAACATCTTGCTTGTCGACCTCACCACAGCTGTAGTGTACACTACCCAAGAAGCAGGGCATCCCTGAAGGACAGGGAGTGTGATACAACTCTACCTACTTCTGCATCAGCTGAGTGGTGGTAAACCTTCGTCAACATCTCGGCTCAAAGCGGCCCAACTGGCTGGAATAGTACTACCTCGCGTAACTACATGGGATCAGTCACTCCAGCATCCCCCCTAATCACGCCACGGTACATACTACCTTCGAACGACCTAGAGGCTGACCACCAATGGCGATGTGTGACAACGTTTGTGTCATCTTTGACTTTCACTCAACAACGACAAAAGGCTTGAGGTGCGGAGAGTGCAGCGTCTGAACAGCACAGTTGCTGCGCGATAAATGTCTTGTTCTTCTATCTATTCGGACTGGGGACTATCTCAGGAAATGTGGAAATGGTAGCAGTCGAGTAGCTATGCGACAACCAGATACGAGGTTTACCAAGGACACAGAAAACAACTCTTCCTCTGCTTCCAAATACAAGAGATTGCCGACATTCCCAACCAATTTAACCAGTCAGTCTCCCCGTGTGACTCGGAACTATTGCCTGGATACCCCTTAGGTTAGTCCTGGCTGTTGTCCGCTAAAAGTCCACGCCTGGTTTAGTATCGGCCGCTTGAGTAGACTTGAGAACACTCAGGCTACCAAAGAAGACTTTCTGGCCAGTATTCAGATTCCAACATTGATTAAACAAATCCAGGCGGACGCAGACATTAGGCTGCGCCGACGCTAACCACGTGAAAGTACTCACAATCATCGAGAACAGCCAGGTCAGATCAACCATTCTTCCAACCAACACCAACCAGAAAAACACAACCAGGGTATAACCACCAAGTACCGAAACCAGCATATGCTCACGTCGCTGCAAGTGGCCCTATCGCCCGACTCCAAGGAAGAACGCCGCAATAAGCCAAACGCCGAACCCAATGCCTGACTAGAACCGATAGTTTTGACAAGCTCCCGGGAACAGGCTGAGTTGTGGTTGAAACATAATCGAGAAGAAAGATATGGCCATGGCGAATCAAGGAAATGACTAAAATCGAGAAACATGCCGATGCGTTATTAGTGGTCCATTTCGGTATACCAAAGAAGCCCATGCCTTTCAAGACACCATGGGGAACGCCAAATAATTAGGTGTGGAGCATCAAGGTATACCATCAAAGTCGTCGAAACGAAGTAGGGAAGCCCCAAGTACTGTAGGCACTGTGGAAAGCTCGCACCCGAGAGCGACAACCGAGTCGGCAAAGGTGGACCAGTCGAGATGGCTTCCATCTCCTCAAAACACCGTGGGAAAGTGGGCAGCCGCTGGAATCCAAACGGCACAGTGCTGGCCCGTAATGGGATGGTAGGCAAAGTGCGAATGGACAAAGCCACGAGGAACACATTCGAGGGGAATGGGCGGCGCAAACTCCGGAGTCCAGTTGTGCATCACCAGATCAGGAGGCGCCTGCTGGACATTGGGAGGCAAGGCCGGGCCAGTGCCGGGCATTCCAGCCATGTACGCGTGCATATGCCAGTCCGGAATATAGCCGACGTGTGGGTACGCGGGCTGGGGCTGATCCCACGAGGTGATGGGCAACGGCTGCATGGGATGGATCGGTCTACCGTTCACATCGGCCGTGGGATGAGGCAGAGCTGTAAATTGCGGTCCCGGCACGGCGTCACCGGGGACTCTATTGGCAGAAGGTCCTGAAAAGACACTAGCGGCGACTTTGTTGGCAGGAATGGCACCACCGTGAACGCAATGTGCAGCGAAATTTGGCATCGACTTGACAGGCTTGACAGTATGCTGCTCTGTCGAGGCTCTCTGGATAGGAGCGCTTTCCATGGCAGGACCATCCGTGAAGTGGCAGTCGTGGGCTACGTGGATGTTCTTGCGCTGGGTGGGCGATCCTTCCGATGAGTAAGCCAGCAACATAGGAGCTAACTCTGACCCTTGAGTCGCAATATCCGGGACGCTCGATTGTTTCATGGCGGATCTGTGAGCAAAGGAGGCTCTCGACGGCGTGTTGGGGGTCCGAGGGTCGCCTCTGTACGTGTCGGAAGAAGCAGGAGCCCTGCCAGTCAAGGGAGACGAGACCATTCGACGAACACTTTTGGTGGTCTTCCGTTCGACCTTCAATGGGTGGCCGCGCAATACAAAACCTCTCTATTCTCAATGATCAGCGTTGAACTCTTATTTTCGATGAAATGGAACACTCACAAAGCGCTTGATAGCTTCATCTGGAGCACCGATATGCTCGTACTCGACAAAAGCATAGTGATGATGATGTTGGCGGGCGCCATAGTAAGCAGGAATGTCCTTTCGCACGATGGTGCACTTGTTGATGGTGCCGGCCTGACTAAAAAGATCCTCCAGTTCTGTCTCCTCAATGTCCCGCGGCATGTGTGCGATGTACAAGGTTCGCCGATCGACGTCGTACTGCCTGAGGAATTCCTTGTTCGGATCGCGAGGCGGGGTGATGGATTTTTTGTCCTCATCGTACGGCATGATCCTGTAGTCTGGGTTCTCCTTGGCGACCTAAACAATATAATCAGCATTTGACATGAGCGGAGTAAAACCATGAAAATGTGGTACATACAAGGCCCATGTCCCGAGTCGGGTCAAAAACCGTGAACCCCGCGACAACAGTCGGGGGAAGCCCAAGTTCCTGCTGAAGTTCGGCGGGCAAGACGTAGCACTTGTTCAGCTCTCCATAAGCTTCGAACACGCGCATGGCTTGGTGGACGGTGATCTCTCCGTGATCACGTCTGTTGATTGCGTAGGTGCCTGGGTGATCGTCAGTATGCGGGAACAAAAAGGAAGACATTCGGAGAGAACAGCTTACGGTTGGCTTTGACCATCTCGGTTCGGCAAGGTCGACCAAGGATCATAATACCCTTCCCGTTCACCACCGCGTCCTTTGCATGGTCCTCATCCTGTTTCAGTGTCAGATAAACCATTCCACAAACGAGGAAGATCAACTTACTGTATACTGGCAGAACGCAAATGGCATGTTGGAGGGATCACGGCGAATCTTGACGTATACTAATCCAAAGTAACTGAACTCCTTGGTAACCGCGGCCTTAAGATCCTCGTCCTCCCGAGCCTCAGGAAGGCTGGACCACAAAATATGTCAGCAGATGAATGTGCCCACTCCTACAAATGATGACCTACTTTGCCACAAACACACAAGCGCTCGGCGGATAAAGGTACTGAGCGTCGAACGAATCATCCTTCGGCGTGGAAGGAGGCGTGTTGCTGACCATGGTGTACGTGATCCGGGAATGCTCTCTGGCCGGCGGGTCCGGCTCTACGAACGTGACGGAACGGCGCTGCAGGCTGGTCTTCGGTGTGGTGCCAGAAGCCATGATACCAACGGGGTAGCTCTGTGAAGCACGAGTTGGCGTAATACTAGTGTGGTACTGTCTTTTGGTGTCTCCAAAGTCGGAGGCGTCAGACGGGGTATTGACCTGCGATCCTCCACCATTGACTTAACAACCAGAGTTAGTACGCACAAAAGTGTGATACGCTCATCAGACAAACACCATGTCGCAAACTGCATTTCTTTACGCGAATGCTTTGAGAACGTCGTGAGTGAATTTTTGATTTTCATTGGTAAATAGATGCCTGAGTCTGCTGAGTATTTGACAAGTGCCTGTTTTGGTATCTTGACGGATGCCACTCCGTATTGGTGTCTTTAGTATCTCGGATGCCACTCCGTTGCAGTGCATAGTAACTCGACGGATGCCTCGCCGTTTCGTTGTAGCCACTGTTCTCGCTCAGGGACTTTGTTTTCTTTTGTTCTTCTCTTTCACTAAGCAAACATCAAACCCAGAGCCCGTGCGACGACGTGTCGTGGGCAAAGATAATTGAACCATATAGAGATCGACTGTGTAAGAAGGGGAAAACATACCGATTGATGACTCTGTTGAAAAACTCAACGATGACTCATCATCGTGAGTCGCCATCTCGTTGTTGATGACGGACGGCATTGGGAGATTGGTTGAGATGGAACGCTTCTGTGGCCTGCTAGAAAGTATGAGCACGCTACTGGCCCGCTGACAGATCGGAGAAAAGGCCAAAAGGATCAGATCGCGACAGTGAAATAGCAACACGGTTCGGGTTGAACCCGAGGTCTGATGGAGGGGGAAGATGCACTGCAAAAGGCACGATGAGACATGAGAGGAAAGGAAGAGAGTGTCCAATGACCCAGACGGAAGAGCAGACCTTGTCAACGAGGAGAAGTTTTCGAGAATGCAGGGTTCATTGACGGATAGCTCGTCCGCGCTCGTGGTAAATGTGGTTGCAGACACAAGGTAAGTGCGCTTCCAGATGGAAACTGCTGTGGAAAGGGGGTGAAGGAAGGGGGAAGGGGCGCAGCACCATCTGTGCATTCTGGCGAACAGCACAAATGTTTTGGATCTTGGGTCGCAAGGGCTGGTGAAAATAAACATAACGAAAGGTGTGTGACTTACTACTTCTCGCGCCTTGGGAAAGCTAGGTCGTTCCGTTGATGCGGACTTGCGAAATTCTTGCGCGCTTGGTGACCGGGCTGGGTTCAGTTGCGATTGGAAATGGTCGACGCTGCGATAAAGCATGCGTTTTTGAAGGCCCGATTAAGAGCGACTGATAGAGTAGCGTGGTAGACGCTTGAAGCCAAACCGCGATGGGAAGGTGATTGTAGGTAAAGTTCCGCTCGTGAGACTGGTGATGGCAAGTGAACCTGCAAGAAAGTCGAGGTTGGCAAGGGGAAAAGAGTTCTAGGTAAGGACAGGAAAAAAAAAAGCCACGGAGCAGAAGGGCAGAGGAGGATAGTTGGGGAAAGGAAACTACTGTGGGTCCCGAATTCAACCCTAACCTACTTATCCTCTTCGACGTCCAATAAACTGTCTTCGTTGCTCATCAATAGGGCTGGATATTGGCACTCATTGTTTGCTTTTTCTGAAACAGCCCTTATGGATATGGCCGTCAAGGTCCTCAACGGAAATGGGGGCTAGAATGAGCATGACGTGAGGCCTAGATCGCCTGATTGGATGGGTTGCATATTGACGGGTGGGTGCTTGGGCGGAACTGTTAGTGATATGACGAAATTTGGATTTGAAAATCGTTTATGCTTGTCGAATTCGTAGAACGATAAAAGAAGCCGAACTTTGAAGTCATGATTGGGGAAGAAAAAGAAAAGGAAGAAGAAGAGGGGAAGGCTTAGATAATTCAAGTTAGTGACAAAATCGAATAAGAAGCGGGGTTTATCTTCAGCATCGAGAATCTCCTGTCATCCAAACTGCTTACAGTTCTAAATTTTGTGGAATGAGCACCTAGTATTGTCTAATATCTCAGATTATTAGTTTATATAAGACCTAGTGCTAGACTGACTGTCTCTTGCCTGTCATGTCCAGGCATATCCGGCTTGCTCCTCTATCTGGCCTCCAACAAAACACACGAGTGTGATCCTAAGCACGGCTAGGCAAGCACCGCCTCACCCAAATTGCTGTTCCAAGGGACATTGTACAACAGCAAAGCGTCGCATGTTGTCGAGTGCCCAAGATATCAAAAAGTGTCTCACCAAGGGAATAAGCTAATATCAGAAGGAGTGCTAGTTATGTGAGCAGATGCCGGGGCAAATTTTTGAACGAGAGATCTTCACTTGATGTTGCTGGACTTGTCGGGTAACAACGAGTACTGCATAACTGATCTCCACACTATTATGCCGCTGTGCGTGCTGGTCAATAGACATAGGCAACAATCCATGAAGAAGGGGAAACCCGTATGGCTTTCTTGATGAAGACGGCTCGTATGACAGTGTTACACGCGAATTTGCATATCCACGGGTATCGAGAAACGTCTGGCCATGTATAGTGGTCGAGGAACGAGTGACTAGGAAGTGATGAACTTCTGTCATCGATGCTGCCGAGACCGCCAGCAGTAAACTCATCTCTGTGCTCAGGCCCCGAGTTATGACATAAATGAAGCTTTAGGATAGTTCCATACGGTTTATATTGGACCCTTCCAAAAGAAAAAAAAGATGTGGCAAGCCTCGTGAGTCGGCAAAAAGCTGCTTGAGTGGTGGATGTTGTTTCATCAGACACCTGATGTGATGTCGTTGCTGGAGTGCAGGGGTTATTCGGAAGTTGCCGAGGAAAGGCGGGACCGCACCCCCGCATGTAGTGTAAATCAAGACCCCATCACACAGTCGGAAAGACCAAACAGGGACACAATGCTGCATTTTCGGGGTATATTGGGTCGCAATGATTCCCATTACACTTTATTGGAGGGAAATTTGAAAACTTCAGTGGCTTCAGCTATTAGCGAGCCATCCGAGTATGTAAAGCTGGTTGGCGGCGAACTTCGTTTCGTGACAAAGCAACTCTGGGTTAGGGTTGTGCAAATATGCTGACCAATGAGCTCCTTGGACAACCACTACCTGGTCAAAGCTCATCAACCTCGATCAAATGCGGAGAATTGGAGACGCGCCAACCGACCCCGGCCTCTTCGTCCTGGTTCCTGAACAAGTTGCCTCCGTAACCGTAAAAGAGATGCGCCCAGGGTATTGAGCCGACTGGCTCCATCACCCTTATCAGTTTATCGTCTATTCAAGCTGATCCGTTGGACAAACAATAGGAGACAACCATGCGCGCAACACAGTCCCTTCCGTTCAAGAGCTTTTGGAGCCGGAGTCTTGACGAGCTCTCGCGGTTGACCAACATCGGTACGAGGAACTCAACCCATTTCCCAATTCATGCTCTTGATATGCGCCATTGAACACCGACCGTTCGTTGCTGACATAGGGCTGGCTGGCCGGCCGGGGTTCGCAGTTGTCAAATCGGAGAACATTAGAGGCGCCACGGGGCCACGAGAGATCCACAACTTCCAGACGCCCGAGTCAGTCGCAGACTGCAAGCTCCTCTCCGACGCCGACGTGGGCGGCTCCTCGACCGCCCATCTCGACTGGGTTCCCCCGCCCAACGCCATCCCCACTGTCACCGCCGGCGACGGTAGCGACCGAAAACCGTACACCCCGATCCCCGGCAGCTATGCGCGCTTCCACGGCACTATCTCGTTAGAGCTGCCCACGGACCGGCGGGAAATTTCGCGGACAGGCTACGCCGGCTTTCGGACGCTGGACCGGCCGCCCACCATTTTTGGCCGCGGCCTGTGGGACATTGATCCGTATGCCTACCTCGCGATGCGCGTCAAGACGGACGCGCGCAGTTACTTTGTCAACGTTCGGACCGAGTCGGTGGTGCCGCTCGACCTGCACCAGCATCGACTGTTCGTGAAGAAGCCCGGTCAGTGGGAGACGGTGTTGATTAAGTGGAACGATTTTGTGCGGACCAACCACGGTAAGGTCATCGAGCCACAGACGGGAATGCTGCGCCAAAAAGTTCTGTCGATCGGGTTCTCGACTACGGACAGGAAGCCGGGGCCATACGAGCTCTGTGTTGAAAGGCTATGGGCGACCAATGATTCTGATGAGGCTGGGGTTGTGGAAACTGATGTTGCGGGAGCTCAGCTTAAGAATAAGCATGGTGAGAAGGTCAAGGTTACGTGGGGAGCTTTGGAGCAGGAATGATAGAGGGGTTGTATGTCTGTTCGTCAGTAGCGAGGTGGACTTGCGCTGTTAGCTACAAGAGGACTGGAGGCTGTACATTGTACTGTACGATTCTTGATCAACTGAGGAGGGAGGTTTATCACAACAGAACCGCGGTATTCAGGGGTCTGAGAAGGACAACGCGGGTAGATCGACAGATGGAAGAAAAAAAGGGCTATGTTTTGTCCTACAGGCGCCTTAGCTGGCCGTGGTACAGTCTGAATTTGTAATTTTTCATGACAGACTGGACTATAGGATACAACGAAACATGCTACTGGTGCCGAGTTCATGTCCGAGGAGCCAGACTCTGCAGTAGAGTGAAGACCAAGAGACTTGAGAATAAGAAAATAGGGTTGTGTTCGACTTTCTTTTGTCCATTTGCTCATTCGTATGAACCCCTAGATGCGCACAGCAAGCAGCTCACGGACTTGGATCAGACCCAGTCTCTTCACTATGAGCCCCTATGCTGGACATCGACGGCCAGCAGAAGAGCAGATAAGACAGTCCAGGTTGAGGAAGCAACGTATGGAACCTCGGTTTCCTTGCAACCCTCGAACGAGCCTTCGTTAGCAGCATCATGATTTGACACAGGCCGGCACACAATCAGCAAAACAGGCCGAAAATTCACAAAAGCATTGCAATCTACTGTTCTCGCATGAACGAGCGAGATGTTCTAGAGCCTCTGAGGAGCAAGGGAAAACCAAATGAAAGGGCTAGGTGGAAAAGCAAACCATAGCATTTTATTGAAACCCTTGATGTGCCGTGGTTTTTGTGATACCACGCTTGCTGTAACCATAAAATCAAATCCCATAAGCAACCACTTTGAATCACCGCATTTTTAGCAGCCTAAACTCCATTCCCCTTGTAATGCTGAATCCCATGAGAACCATTGCTACCAATAACGCCCCTCAACATGATTCAAACAAGTTGCTTGCCGGTCCCTCCTATAGACCTTGAAAATTGACGCTAGAAGTGATTTCGCCTAGTTATCCGACTTGCCTCTATCCCATTCCCTCTTCTCCCCAGCCTTGGTCCACTTAACGTCCTCGATATCCCTCTCCCCATTGGGGCCGGTTTTCTCCCACTTTTTGATGTCCTCTTCTGAGAAGCCAGCAGCCCGAAGTCTGTCCGCACCCTGCTTGAGCCATTTTTGCCGGTCACGGAAGGATTCCACCATATCATCCCAGTCGTCAGTCTTGGAGACCTGGAGGTCACTCTCATCTAGTTGCATGTTCTCTCTTGGGTCGTAATCGTTCGCAAATCTTCCGTCCATGGCGGCTCCACCTCTGCCTGCTCCTCTCCCACGAGTGCGAATAGGTGGAGGGTAAGAGTCAGCAGATGGCGGTGCTGCTGGTCCAATGAAGTCCTCAAGTGGATCAGAGTCTTCGTTGTCGGTCTTCTCTTTTTCGGCCAGCCGACCGTGTCGTCTGTGGGTGGATAATTTTTCTGAAATTATGTCGCGGTCCTTGCGAGAACGGCTCTCCTTTTCGGATCTGCTGCTTCGAGACTTATGTGACGAGCGGCTGTGCTTCGCAGCTTCTTGGTCGCTGCTGAGCGGGGAACGAGACCGATGTCGATGTCTGCGCTCATGGTGTCTTGGAGAGCACGATCTGGATCTATCTCTGTGCCGCTGTTCCTCGCGCGAGGACCTCTCTTCGTCCTTATGCTGTCGGTGATGGCGATGGTGGTGGCGCCTTTCTCGTGATGTATTTTTTGTATCCTCGTCTTCCGAAAGTCGACCCTCGCCTCTTTTATGTTTGTCCTTTTCGCTAAAGTTACTGTCCCTATGGTCTTTGGAGGACGTCGTTCTTGTGCCTTCTTCAGCCCCACGCCTTTTCTTCTGCCCGGAAAGTAACGAGGAGATTGCGCCTAACTGTCGTCGTCGTATATCCTGTAGCGAGGGGTTGGTTTTGAGTCGCTTTTTCTCTTCTGCTTCTTCTAAGCCAGTCAAGCGCGCCTGCGCCTCGGCGGCCTCTTTGGCCTTGATTGCGGCATTGTGAGAGTCGGTTTCGCGGATGATGCGAGTCAGGAAATTGGTATTCGGCTTTGCCTTGTTCGCAGGTCTTTGGTGAAGGGAGGTCAGTCATGAATGGTTCAACCCCCGGTGTCGCGGCGACTCAAACGTACTTTGTCGATCTAAACGCTTCGAGGCCCATTGAGGAATACTTTATCGAGGCCTCACTCGCTTCCTTGGCAAGGAGCTCGGCGACATAATCATCCGTGATCATGGTGTCGTTGGCCATCGCAAACACTTCTCTTATGCAAGAATGGGATTCAGCAGCCGCCCACGTATAATCAAAGGTGTAGAATAAGAATTTATGGAGAAACACAAGTTTTGATGAGAAAAATTGGAAAGTTCTTGCAACATCCAATGCTGGGTGACACTGACTGGCGACGGAGGCGGGCCGAGTTCGACGACCGAGATCCAACTGTGACGATGCACGCAAGGGGCGGCGCGGCAGGCATCCACAAGAACAGTTACAATCAAGTGGGACTCATTGCGCTTATCGATTGCAGCAAAAGTGGAAACGGCTCTTGGCTTCCGCTTCCATGCCCGGGCCTGACCGGGGAGGTTTGCCTTATCGATAAACCTGAAAACATCCGACCTACGCATCGCAAAGTGTGTTGAGGGATAGAATACAGGCGACTGTCATTACAGGATGGATGGTAGGTCAAGCCGAAATTTTCCATTCCGTCAAGTGTATGTTGCGATTCGGAAATGGGGTCGGACGGATGAAGTTCAATTCGACCGAGTTTGACCGTGGAAATTCAAGACGCGCGGGACGGAAGGGAAGGAACCATGTCCGAACGCAGTTGATCGTGTTAAAGGAAGTGACTGCCTACTGACGCAGTTGCCTCTAACTAGAACAAAATTTTCTTTCGGAAATGACTGAACTTGCTCGATCATTCATTGTGACAGTATTCGTAGACGGTTTGGAAGGAAAGGCTGCCCCTGCTTGTAAATTGACATTCGTACTACAGGACGTTTTCACCTCCCCAAAAACAAGCAATTGTCCACTTGTACGTATGTACTGTGCATGTACACCTGGCATAAACAAACACCGACGAAACCCAGAAACGCCCGCGGAAAAGGGTTCAGGTCACGTTCAAGGACGGGCCGTGCGGGCAGCCGGGCAGTTTCCCTCTCTCCACAGCGGCCGGATAGGTTCCGAATGTTCCTTATAGTGTAGAGGTAGTGCATTGGCGAAGCTAGATTCGATTCAGGTCAGCCCTAGGACCGCATGCGCCTCCACTGATCGACTTACTGACCCACTGCAGCGTCACGGGCCGGCGGGGAGCACTACCTCGAGAATGCTCACCCAGCCCGATTTCATACTCCATCCCTTCCCCTCAATCGCTTGTGGAATCCATCCAGCTTCCACTTACACCTCGGTCGCTCCCGCGGCTTTGTATATCGTTTTGGTTTGCGGCAATCCAGCTTCAAGCCTCTGCTGAGCTTCCGGGCTCACCACTTCGTGCAACACAACAATGGACGGTCAGGGTCCACGTCGAAGAGCGGTCGACTTGCTCATTCATGACCTGGGCGGAATTGGTCACGACCTGCGCCGCTACCTTGACGAGGGAGAAACCCCGATCAGAAAAGTCAAACCGCCTGATGTTAAAGCGGCCCGAGACCTGTTTGAACAGATCATAGCTCGTATCGGTAATGTGTCAGCTAAGCTGGCTGATGAGCACTTCCTATCCTCAGACATCCCTCCAGCGCCATTGGCCAATGGTCCCAACACTCCCAATTCTCAAGTCGACGTTTCAACAATTGTCCACCATCAGCAACAGTTCGTTCTTGCCGAGATTGTTGAAGCGAGTCAAGCGCCGCAACAGGTGCAGCGAGAGCAAGAACCAGTACAGCAAGATCAGCTACAAAGCCAACAACAACAAAACCATTCAAAAGGCCAGCATGAAGTCCAGCTACAACTCAAGCTCCAACCCCTGCTTCTACCGCGGAATCATGACCAGCAACCAGTTCAACAGGACCAGTCGCAAGGCCAGCAGAAAATTCAGCTACAACCACAACAACCAGTAGAACAACAGGTGCAGCTACAACACCAGCGAAGAGACCAGCTACATAATCAGCAAGGAATCCAACTGCAATCTCAACAACAAAACCAGCAAGATGGCCAGCAACAAGTTCAACAAGAGCAGAGAAACCAGTCGCGATACCAGCAACAGGAGTACCGGCACAAAGAAACTGTCCCAGAAACTGTCCCGGAAGCTGTCCCGGAAGCTGTCCAGAATGCGGAAGTTGGTGCAGTCAACAGAGAAGAGAGCGCACAGCCGGGACCACCAACCCAGGACGAGATACACGCCGCTGTATCGGCCCCTCAACGCATTTTACCAGCCCCAACTACAAACAGTATCCCTACGAACTCGTTGATAAGTTGCGGCTCTGGTCCTGATGTAGAAGTTCGGTCCAGAGAGCCAACTCGGCTCCGGTCTCCCAAGCTGCTTCTCCTTCACAAGGACAGCGCCCCTCTCTTCGACTGCACCTACCAGGACATCCATGTCCTCAATGAGGAGCTGTTTGAACAATGCTCGCTCCATCCCGATGTGCAGGCCAGAGGCTATTTCAAACTTCAGGTCAGAGATCTTCCGTCTCTCCAAGTTGGTAAAATGGGTAGACTAGATCAGAACCATGCGACCTCCTTTGTCTACAAAAAGGACAATCTAGGCCTCATCAAGGTTGACAGTGGGAAGAAACCAAGAATTAGGTGGCCCAAGTTTCCCCTCCCTACGACCGATAAGCAAAATTGGTCATTCAAAGAGCAGAAGCATCTGTGGAACTCTACGGCCGCACACCCGCCTAATGGAGCCCGACCGTACATTATCGGCAATCCGCTATTTGATGATGTCGAGCTGTGTCCGGGAGATAAGCTGAGACGCAGAGGCCCGACAGTCCTAGAAGGTATCAACACCCAGTATATCTACTTCAACCTTACTGGTAAGACAATCACAGTCATGCATCGAGAAGATGCCCACGTCCGGTCTGAAAACTTGTTACGTGCCGGTGAAAACAAGTTTTGGTGCTTTATCAAGCCGAGTTCTACTGCAAAGCTGGAAGAACGAATGCGCCAGGACTTTCCTGAAATGCGCGGCTGTTCGCAAGCACTCCGTCATCTAAGCCGCCATATTCCTCCTGCCAAGTTGGACGAATGGGGGGTTGAGTATACACTTGATTATTGCGTTCCTGGCCAGGCCGTGGTTACTGAGCCGGGTACATACCATCAAGTTCTCAATCTTGGTCCAAATTATGCGATAGCAATCAATGTTGAATACAACTCATCACCCGACGATCCGCCAGATTACACATTCTGCGATGAAGCCTGCCCTGATCAGTTTGCAATCTCCGCCCAAGACTTTCGCATCTATTCTGGTGCTACGGCCATGGACGAGATGGCAGTCCCAGCCAAGACGAAGCCCATGGTAATGATGGCACAGCCTAAGCAACCAGGGGCCGTCTCTCCCCGGCGCCGTTTGTCAAATGACTCTATACCATCGGATTCTGCGCCGGCAACAGGTCAGCAACGTGAACAACAACATCCAGTCTCGGGACCTCCACCGCAAGAATTCCAAGACGCTAAAAGTTATTACTCTCGACAACTGGAGTCAGCAGTACCACCTTCAACGCCAAGCATGGTTTCTTCTACGGTTCATGAAACACCACAGCCAGACATATCTGAAGCCAGCGCGTCTGTGTTTGATCCGGGACGGGTTGATCGTGGCCCATTGCAGGTCGCTTTCGAGCCACAGCAGGTTATTACAGAGCCAGAGGCACTTCCAGAAGTACAACAGGCAGCCGCGGGAGTGCAGCAAGTTATTTCAGAGCTAGAGGCACCTCAGGACATACGACAAACAGCTCCAGAGCAACTACCAATACAACCCCGTTCACAAACTGCCGTGTTTCTACAACAGCAAGAACAAGCCGACATGGCTCGATCTCAACCAGTGATTCTGAATCCCTCTCAGGCTCGGGCTTTGGGTCATTTTGCTGATCACTACCAAGAGCATCCGAGAGTACAAGCCACATTTCCCCTGTTGCAGCAATCGACAGCACCTCCTCGTGTGGTAACTGGACCCACGCCGCTGTTTAATGTACCAGATCTCCGGTTTGTGGGACCGCCTGTTCTCCAACCATTCGATGGAGCTATTCAGGCATTTGACCGGGACTTTCAAGCGCAAACCTTCAGTGCTCAGCAAGCTTCGTACGGAATGTTACAACCTCCTCCTGCAATCAAGCCAAGTAGCTTTCCTGCCGAAATCATCCAATCCTACGTTCATCAAACTTCAGAAAGTCCATCAATCTTGAATAATGTAGCAGCCTCCGGAGTGGGACTTAAGAGACCTGCAGAAACACCAATGCAGTCATCGGTCAAGAGAACGAAGCCAAACAATGAAGCAATTTCTTTCGGGCACCTTGCCGATCTGCTCAGAACAGCCAAGAGCCCCCCCGTTGAGCAGGTATGGAGTAAAGCAGCCTTTTTGAGGTTGGCTGGCCTGGTCAGGGATTGGAGGGAGTACTCTAGATTGGTACCCATCTCCGGAGGCGGCTTCGACCTACTTGATCATGTTGACGACGCAGAACAGATCAGCCAGGAGCTACAAGTCTTCCTCCGTCGGTTTTTGAAGATGAAGCTCTCAGAGTGTATCGAAACCACAGCTCAAGTAAATGGCCTAAAGGATGTATTCGATCGCCCTGTATCATCCCACATCGATTGGGGTGAGATTTTCCGTAAGCTCAACTGGGACGTAGCTGGTAGAAACCAGCTTAACGACTACGTTCGTGAGGGAAAATGTTGGCGGACCATTTGCGGTGAGTATAATGGGCTCTTGTGCCTTTTACCATCAGACGATAGGTTCTTGGAACTGGCAATGTTCAAGGACCAGCTTGCCCACTTCCATGCTCAGCTCAGCACCAAGGCCGTCCGAAGGATGTGTACTATGGGCCAAATACTAGAGAAGTCCATCTGGGAGTACTTGGAACTGCCAGAATTTTCCTGGGAATCTGTGGATACATCGGAGTTGTCTCTTGATGAGATTTCGCCGCTTTTGTCCCAGTTCAAACTCATCAAGGCGAATCATTATGACCGTCTCAAGTACAACTGGGAGATACAGCCACCGCCACTCGGTTGGACAGACCCGTGGCCATCGGATCCTATGTCTGTTTCAAAGTCGGACAAGAAGGCCTGCAGCCTCTGCAACAACAGCAAACGGATGACGACAGAGAAGTCGTCCTGCAAGTGTCTGGTAAAAAGGCTCCCACAAATCCCGCGCATAACTGAAGATGGATCCAGAGGTGCAGGTGTACGTGCGGTTGGTTCCTTCAAGGCGGATGAGTGTCTCGGCGAGCTCGTCGGCGAGTTGCGGCCACCTCACACGACAGGCTCTCCTTACAGCTCCGATCATAGTCACCCAAATATTTCCAGCGGCCAAGCTCAACTGAACAATCGCAACAGCAACAGACACAATCACGAGTGGGCCATGGAGGTCCGCCGACCTGATCTTCACGACCAACTGGTAGCAGATATATATCCTCAGCAAATGGGAAACTGGGTTCGCAAGGTTCGCCATGATGGCGTCAGCCCGTCAGCGGTATTCAAAGTCATGAAAATCACTGGGAAGTGGAGGGTGATACTGGTGGCCATGAAAGACATACGCGATGGCGAGGAGATCACAGCAAAGTACGGGCGAGGATATCGGAAGGAACAACCCGATGAGGTTGTTGAGGGTTTGCACTGATATCTTCACTTTGGTCCGTTGATCCTCCTCTCCTATTATCATTGTCTTACTATTTGCTCCCAGGGCGGCGTTTGGTGTGACCATTTCGTTTGCTCATGGACACTTTCATGAGGAATCAGGTTCTCGGGACAAGTATCGGCGACTCAGACGTTTCCCCTGAGGCGAAGGGCAGCTAAGTGGGAAATCATCTTAGATGATGGAGCTTTTGTTTCATTGTTGTTACGGACAGGGAATCTTTTTCTTTTCTTGATGTTGCATCTTTGTCAATGATGTGGCATCTTTGTCAGGTATCATTATCGGACGTGCGATTGTTACGAAGGCCGTACGCTTCTACGCATTGTCATTCAGCGAACCAGGGGGGGGGGGGGGGGGCTTTGACGAAAGCATGGAACAACATGATAAACCTAGTAGTGCCCTAAAGGATGATAATACACACAGTTCATTCATTACAGGGCATGTATTTTCTCCATCACTTCTCTATATCATCAAGCCAAACAAGAGCAACTTAATACCCGCATCAACAAGGTTGGGAAATGTTTCAGATTCATCATATCCTTGTAATTCTAACCAGACAATTAACCGTTGTGCATGTACCTATTTCATGTGCCTGCTGCAGCCCGAGAAGAAAACAGGGAATGAAAAAGAAGAAAGGGCATAAACAGTCTACTGGCTGTACATACATAACAAACTTGTTGTACAACGATCCAAACTACGTCTTGTGTGCACCTAATCGTAGCCTCGTAGCCTCGTTATGCTCATCAACAGTTCATCCAGGTATGCATTCTTGTTTTTCTGCTCTCATCTGAAACTCCCATATCCATATGCTGGGAGCCAACTGCTGACCATCAACGTGCCCATTCTCTTTGTATTTTAGTTAGGTCGTAAAAAAGCCTCCTCTTTGTGTCGAAGCCCATAACAAAGTCATATGGGGTTCAGGGTCCTATATCTTCCAGCTACCGTTGACGATAAGCACGGCTGGAGTCTTGCGAGCAGCGGTTGAGGTTGTGGTCGAAGTCCTCTTCGCCGAGGTCAATGGCGTAGTCTCCTTATCTTTCCCCGGCTGTGTTGTTTGCTTTCCTCAATGTAATCAGTCTTGTGAACTCATGCTGAGTACTATCAAACAGCGAGAGGGAGTCGTAACGAACCTGAAACCCATCACCCACATCACACCCAACCCCAGCTCCAGCCCCAGATCCTCCCTCTGCCGCGGCAGGAGCAGACGCAGTCCTACCAGCCCCAGCCCTCCTCTTACCCACCCTCTTCTTCCCCGCTGTCGCCGCCGCCGTCTGTCCCTGCGACGTCGCCTGCATCTCCTCCCGTGACGACACCTCATCCACCACCGGCCTCGCATTCAACCGTTCCGATTGTCTCAACACCTTGATCGCCCGCCTGGCAAGCTCATGCGAACTAAACGTTGCCAAAGCAATACCAGGGAAACATTCGAGTGTTTCGAGAGGATGCATAGGGCCGCTGCCGCCGCGGGCTAGAAGAGGGGCGAGCTCGGACTTGATCTGGGAACCCATTTTTTCTTGGGTGTTTGGGGAGAGAGGCGATACGAAAGCGGGATGAGTGTTTGATTTACGGGTGGCGTTACTAATAGAGTCTTCTCGCCACGTGATTGCAACTTTCCGAAATCCCGGGAGGGACGGCTCGGAGATTGAGCGGGAGGCTTTGGGAGTGTTGGGGGGTGTGGGGGGGAAGAGGTTTGGTAATTGTGCTTGGGCTTGTGCTTGTGCTTGTTGTGAGGTAGCGCAAGTTTCTGGATAGGATTGCTCGGAGGACGCAGTTGATGCTATTGGGGTGGTCGCGGTGATAAACTCCTCTGCTGTTTGAACAATCGAGCCGGTAGTATTAGGATCAGCCAACGCTTTTGGGTTGATGAAAAGGCTTCGATCTCTGAAGAAGGGAGCTCTGACTAGGACGAGGCCAGCTCCAGTCTCGTCGTAACCAGGGTTGTGGGCGAGGATCTCTCGGCCTCGAAAAAGTGACTCCCCCAAAACTCCTTAATCAAAATCACGAGGTTAATAAGAGAGACCAGCGTATATGATTAATTTTGCAGTCGGAAAGACATACTCCTCACATGATTGAACGCCTTGAATCCTACAACACGGACCCAACCTGAATCCCGACGTTTTCCGAAGATGCTAACGTAGAGGTCGAGTTTCCATGGGATTTGGCTCTTTATGAAGTCTTTCACATCTTGCCAGCTTGTCCGTTCCGGTAACTCAGAAGGATGTAAGTCGACGTTGAGATAAGTATGGATTAGGAGGACACTTACTCCGCTGATGATGATATAGTAGGGGCCAGTGTGAAAATCGCCTGGACCGATCAGGACGCTGGGCGGATCATGGGAGATCGCCATGTTGCTGATCCTTGTGATTACACGATAGGGAAGATCAGATATTCTAGACTCGTCAGCTAAGGCTGGTCGATGGTATGTATAGATTCTTCAAAGTTTGGTGATGGGAGGCTAATGCCTTTCTTCCACCTGATATGGAAGGTGTACTAGAGATTTGTCCATGGGGGAGTCCTCTTTACATATAAACTCGCCAGAGGTGACTGGCACAAGTGCTGAGAACCAGATATACCCGGAAGAATCTCCATAAGTCAATTGAGAATGCCGTCAACAAGTTTGGAAAGCTAAAGTCGTAGCGTGTATTTTGCTTGCAAAGGGGCCTGATGACTGATGGGACGGAACTTTGCTTTTCTGGGCCCTGTCACAATGCAGCCATTGCATGAGGCGCTAAAACCTGGCTTTCAAGTTGCGATATATGGCCTTGTTTAGCAAAATAGAGAATCGGAGTGGAGGTTGGAAGTGTAATCCCCTGCGGTTGGCTGTTGTCTGGAATATGAGAAGTGATATTGAGGGTACCTATATGGTGGACCAGCTTCGTCAATGCTTCGCGCTAACAGTCGAATATGAGATTTGATGGTATTGAACTATACTTATCTCCCTGAATCTACAAAACACAAGATATAGTTAGTTTAGGTTGTTAGAAATTGTTTTCATTGTCAGGATGTAGTATGGAGTTGTTCTTATACCTCTACGCAGTGATTTTGACCAAAATACAACTCGATGTTTCATGACAACGCCGACTTCAAATCTCCACTTTCGATTTCTATGAACACCAAAGCAGATCTGAGAGTCAATAGCAACCCTCTATCGTCATTACGTTAGAGGGTTGACAGGTCAACCGCTGTACCCCTTGACGTTCGTTAACCCTCTCCAGGCTAGCAATGCAACCAAGTTTTAGAACCCCCCCTTTTATCCATCTCACTTCCCAATTCTCTTATTTGCAGAAGCAAGTCATCAACCACTTCATGTACGCTGCACCAACCACAAGCCATGAAGTCAACCTCTGAAAAACGATAGTGACGTGCCCCTTACCCTGCGGTCCGGGAGCAAACAGTGTGGACAGTAACAAGCCCTAGCTGCAGCCGACTCCTGCCAGATCTGTCTCACTGGCCAGACCCTGTGCCACATGGTAACACAACACCGCTGAACTTTACGGACCGTCATGGAAGGACGGCTAAGCGCAGGATCACTGCCGATAGTTGACTTTCTCTCTGGAAAAAAGGTCCAATATTTAGCCACACGGTACACAGCTGAGAATATGAGAAGACGATGTTCTCTAGTGATGGCGGTACCGGAGCAACATGAGCGCCATCGCGATACACAGTGCAAAGAATCACACAGCCTCTAAGTATCCCTTGCACCCTAGACTACCTGGTCGAATGGTTCAGGTTGGCCAGAAGCAACCCTGAAGTCGACCAGCCGAGCAACTTTATCCGAACAGCGATCCACCGCATGTGAAATGGCCCTTTGTCACCAAAGCCAAAACCACGACTGCTATAGAGCATGGATCCGATTCGGCACACCGTCTTCGTGTTGTTGCGAAGGCTTCAGCCCGGAAGCAAGGTCCGTCACCGTGCATACACACGGCAAATCATCAACTTGATGCAAGGCCAGTTCATGATGTTGGATATCTGGGTTACATTACAATCATTCAACTTCTCAGTGGTCCCTTCTGAGTGGGGGTCTCCAGTAAGACAGTACTGTAAACAATGATCCACCACCCGCTTTTGTTTCTTTTTTTTTTTTTTTTTTCTCTTTTTTTTCCTTTTGAATTGTTTTGAATCGTTTAATGTTGATGAGACCCACAGGTTCAGAAGGAATACACTACACCAGTAGCATCATCAGCATCAAGGCTACCACATATTCGTGATCAAGCGGTTTTTGGGAATAAGGCTCCCCACACATCAAGCGGAACTCCTTGGGAGGCCCCTGTTAACCTTTGGTTACACGCAGTACATATCAGCTCAAAACTAGTGGCTGTCGCAAGATGTCTCTTTCATGGACAACAACCGTGATTTCAGCAGTCTGCACCAGGGTAGCTTGGGTATGCTTCCGTCTTCGAAGAACTATCCATATAAATTTGTGGACCTTGAGATGACTGCGAAACAGTTGCCCTTTTTGGATCAAAAGGTGTCGACTCGAACGAGGAAATGCAAGACAACATCACCGTTACCTACCTAAATTCCGGTCATTCCCCATTCATCGATTCCGACTAATACAGTCAGGGAAACTCCGGATGCATTGCCCTTCTCCTCCCATCCCTCTTTGATGGTGCCCAATGGTCGTTGCCAGCAGGTAGGCACAGGAGAACGAAGCCTGAAACTGATTGGTTCAGGATCCTGTACCCGAAGAGTTGCCCAACCTCACTGACTACCAAATTCAGTCACAAACTGATGATCGGGTTCTCGAGAAGCAGCTGAATTATCTCGATGATGTGCAGCTTTCCATATCGATAGGAAAAGAAACCTAGGGAAGCTGATTGTATTTGTAAAGAGAGACATGTACGATAACGTTTCGATTCTTACTTTGCATCCACAAGTAAGTCGTATGGCGTGGTGTGGTCATTGTCTTTTTGCTGATTATGTCGGATTCTAGAGAATTTGACTTGATGATACCCCTCAAACAGTATCCAAACTAAAACTGGGATAACCAAGGACTAAGACAAGGGTTACTTGTGGTCGATGTGTTGAAGGGTTCGATGGGGTCTTTGAAATTTTGTTACAGAAGTACCCAAAGTACATTACTTTTCGCGGGAATTCCTGGATGCGATAAGGGTTAGGGGTACAGTAATGGCTCGGCGATAAAGCGTCTCGAGAAGCTGGACTAAGCCATATGCGGATCTGATGTCAACAACCCAGGGGCGATCATCCCTCCTCCTGCCGTCGCGATCTTCAACCGGCAACACCAACAACACACTGAGTCCGACTGCGCGCGAGCGATATCCTTTGAACTACAAAGACGGATAAAGTATTTATCGAACAATCATAACACAACGTTTTCCGAGCTTTCGCTCGCAATCATATTCCAAAAACGGGATCTCCAGGATACTGCGCCTGTAAAACAGACCACGCGTAGCTTCACCCAACCCCAGAGCATCCTGCAATCCCATCGCTGGAAAGAAGTAACGACACGGAAGGAAGGAGGCAGTGGGGGAGAAAGAACAGTTTCGGCATAAAATAATGGGTCTGCGCCGAACGCCGCCCCCAGAGACTGGGGCAGTAGCAGCAACATCGCAGGCACCAATACCGCAAGGGACAACACCGAGAGCCATGACGCCGCGAACAACGACACCAATAACAATGACGCCAAGAGCAAGGACCACAAGAGCAACAACACCGAGGTCGGGGTCTTCAGATGCGACCGCCCTTCTTCAACGCGCCGCCGAAGTACTCCAAGCCCTCGGCTCCCTTGATGCCTCTACGCGGGACGAAATAACCATCATCAAGATCTCTGAGCCTATATCAAGCGCATTGCACTCAGCTGCATCCAAGAATGCCAGCAGCAACAGCGGCAATGACGAATCACATAACCAGCAACCAAGTACCGCAGCCCCGCGCACCTCAGACGTTTCCGCCCACAGCGCTTCCTCCGCGCTCGACGCGCCCACACCCGCCAGCCTCGAGGCTGATTTAGCGCACTACAAGGAACTCTTTGCCAAGCTCCGCTTCTCCTACGTCGAACAAGTCACCAAAGAAAAATTCATACGCGCCATCGTCGGCGATCCCCCTTTGATCGTCACTCCCCAAGAAAATGCAGACCTCGAGGCGAGCAACATGGCCGCCAAGGCTTCGCTCAAGGCGCTCAAGACCGAAGTCGCCCTGCTCGTCGAAGACCTCGAGTCCCGTTCGCGCGAGCTCGCAGCGCGGTACGAGCGCGTGCAGCTGGACCGGGTCAAGCTAAGGGAGCTACCGGGGAAGATGGAGGAGCTGCAGAAGAGGGTGGGTGAGTTGCGGACGAAACAGGCCATCCAGCCAGGGAGCCAGCCGGAGATGAATCTGCCGCTGGCGAAGACGGCGGTGTTGGTGGAGGAGCGAAGGCAGAAGGTTAGGGAGCTGGAGCGGCAAGTGGAGCAGCTGTCGAGCTTGGCGCCGAGGAAGAGAAAGGAGATGGAACGGCTGCAGATGGAGGTTACGGCTTTGGCGGCAAAGAGGGCGCAGGTGAGCGCGGCAGCAAGGGAGGCGAAGAGGCGGAGGGAGAATGCGCAGAAGGCGGGTGGGACGTACGATGAGATGGAGGCTAAAGGGAGGTGGTATCGGGCGAGCGAGGCTGCCTTGAGGGAAATGCTGGGCTCGAAGGAGTAAGGGGATGAAAAATGCGTTGTGTTTGTTTCAGTTACCTCCATGGGTTCGCGGCTTTGGTCACAGAGGGGTGTTGATATCACGGGGTTCGGATCCGGAATACTGGCGTCAGGAGTATGGATATATTGCAGACATTGTTTGGGTGGTTGCCCATGACTGTAGGCAGGCGAGTGGAATTGAAGATGCCTTTGGCGAATGTTTTTGCAATTAAAGTCAGCATTGAGGCCAGGCTATGTCCCTGCGCAGTTGTCCCCTCTGGACTAGACATTGATGCCGATCGCCTGCCGTTTGGATCAACACACCGGTTACACCTTGACCCAAATCGGAGGTTGATGCGGGACGGAAACGGACTGTTGCCGCTGTGTGCCATCATGGACTTGGCTTATAAAGTGCCCTCTGCTCATCTCAATCATGATCCACCGCTGAGGTTGTACAAGATCTTATCGCCGTGGACAGTCCCCAGTCCCTACACAAGTGGGATTTGAAGGCGGTTACGCATCCCAATTAACCGGCGGACTCGACAATCCCGCCTCACCTTTTGGACCTTCCGCTTCTGAAGTGGCTAGTTCGGGAACGAGAACGCCCCTATGCCATGATCACGCCGTGAATTCCCTTGCTCTTCATAATGTGGTGTGTGTAAACAACCTTTCGGAGCGGGGAATGGGGAGCGTTGCATTCATCGTAACGGTGGCTTCTCCGCACCGACCGGGGCGATCTAGTCGTTCGGGTAGGGGAAACCTGAAAGGAATGAATGAAAGGGACGGGCCGATGTGGTGATCTGACATTTTCACTTCCACAAAAGTCATCGAGGACACTAAGTACATGATCTTTCCAGGTGTCACCAAATTGATGGTAGGTAAAGTTCTGTGACAGACGAGAGGGAAGACTCTCAGAAGGAACATTGACTCCTTGATTGGGACAATATACAAATCTCAACGCCGATCCATCAAAAGCGCCAAGGACAACCACCATCCACATATCTGGCATGCACTTTGTAGTTCAACAAAACGCGGGGAACCTCCGCCCATATTCCCGCATTCCTCGCCGCGTGAACGCTCCGAGACCGGGGGTGGACATGCGGGGGTTCTTGTGTTTGGGCGCAGAGCCCTTACAAACCCAATGGACAGACAGATCTCAGAGAAAGGGATTTCGAATAAACTTGATTGAAGCGTGCTTCAACTGTTCAGAGGTGGATGACATTCACTGTCTCAGAGGGGCTCATGGTTCATGACCCGCATCCACCGAACGGACTGTTGAGGGACGGTTCGTCTAAGTCAGGTCTCTGTGCAAAAAGTTTCCTGGGCTCTTATTGGTTAGATCCGTGGTACGGCCCTACCCTTGGCTTGAGCGTCTTGCCAAGCCAGCTTCTGATTGGTCAACTTGGGGACAGTGTTTCTGACAGTCCGCGCCAGAATACACTGGGTCCTTCCGTTTCTGAAATCCTCTACCAAATCTCTCGATATCGTCTATCGATAAGGTTATCATCGTCCTCTTTACATTAATGAAGCAATGAAGCAATAAAGCAATGAAGCAATGAAGCAATGAAGCAACGAAGCAATGAAGCAATGAAGAGTAATTGGGTGAGGACGGCTATAGCCGTCCGAACAAGGAACGGTATAAGAGATGGAGATTCCCACGCTTCAACGAATACAGCGGGCGTTGCTTGAACTAGGGATCCAGCATCGCATCGGTGTCTGAAAACTATTTTTATACATCGACTGATTTGAAGAAGCCAGCAGATCATCACCTTGTCCTCCAAGTCTTCCAAGTCTTCATAGGAATAACTAAGCCGATAACCGCCCTCCCCGAGCCTCCAATAACTCCGCGCTGAATCAAGAGTTCTCTAGCGCCAGGTAGAGTCCAAGTCTAGTGTAAAGGCTAAACACACCACTCACCACTTCCCACCTCGGCACCTTCTCACAATTCGTTGCCGATTGGACTTTTTGGGGAAGTCCAGACCTTTTCCCTTTTTTTTTTTTCCTTTTTTTCTTATATTTTTTTTTGAACCATTGATTATTGTACAGTTCCTCCTTGCATTTTCTTATTCACTCTTAATGTCCGCGTGTTACCACTGAGGTATGCCAAAAAGCAAGATTGATATGGGAAAATATTGGACTCATTTCCAACTTTGACCATCATTCTCTGCGTTGCCCGCTTTCGTAATGAAAAAGTACAACCGACCAAACAAGTCAGCGGTAAGATGCCCCGGGAGGCGCAACGAAGGATAACGGACCTCCGTTAAACGAGGGTGGACAACTCAACCAGGCGCAAGTGAAGGCGTTTGCCCGCATATCTTGGTGTTGTGGGCTACCTGCCCCCTTGTCCCCTTGTTGAAGGAACCACCACACGGTAAGTAATTCATTGGTAACCATGGACAAAAGCACCGGATACCCTGAAAGTGTCAATCACCGGTTAGTTCACTTCACTAATCGCAAGCCATGGTTGGTTCCACTGGTTCAGCGGTTCAGAGTTCGGACGTGTGTGTGGTTGGCTTCCATGGAACTCGTTTTACATGTCCATACAACCCTTCGAACACGGGAAGAGCGGCGTGGTATTTTGTAAGCTGAAGAAGACAAGCGGGGTGATACAGTGATACCCGATCTAGCAATAAATCTCAATCTCAATCTTTCATTCCTTCCGGGCGCCCCGAGGAGCAGATTCCGTTGCTGGCGACGATAGAACATTTTGTGAAACATGATGCATACACGCAACAACCAACATACATATGTATGTACACCCGAGAACTAAAGAGGAGAAGAAAGAGGAGCATATGTTCGCAGCCCCTCGCATAAATGGAGAGTTCTCGGAAGCGTGCCCGCTTAGAGTGGCAAGTTTGCCCGACATATAATACTTTCGCTCTGGTGTTTTCTTAATTCCTTTCCTCTTCCTCTGTCTTCCACAATCCAAAATTGCCAGACATAACCTGATTGAAAAACCCCCACGCTGTTTTCCCCTTTTCAACTTCTTTCCAAACAAAACGCTGGGACACACTCCCACTGGACGGTGACGGTGTCCGATACACGAAACTATTTAAACCGGAAAGCGCACCCATCACAGCACAGCTGCAACCTTCCAACCGCCGCCCGCCCTGCCACGCAGTTGCATATCCCTCCCTACTTTGTTCCTTGTTTCCTTACCCGGTGTGATCAACATCTGGTGGCGCCTATCAGGTCTCAACTTGAAGATATAAAAGAGTCACATAGTCTTGAACGGAGAAATTCGTTGTTGTCAACGAAAAATTGCCAAAGTGCAAGTCGTCGACAACCTGAAGCGAATTTTGATACAGGCACGATAAGAAGTCAAGTTTTGGTCCAAGCTGCGCCGAGCTGAACAAGCCCCAAACTTTGCGTTAACCGCCTTCAAAACCAGCACTACGATTACCAATCAGGAAGGGTATCACAAGGGCGCAGATACGGACCTCATCCTCCCACCTTGTTGAAAAGTGGTCAACAGGTCCTTCTTCCAACAATAGTTTCCCGAGTCACCTTAACCAACAATCACGACACCACTTGTTTAAGCAAATATCTCCTACAATGGCAGCCCGGCAATTGTGGACTCCTCCCAAGGAGGCTGAAGCGGGTCTCTGGAACCCTGGAGCGCCGAGACTCTGGTCCCCTAGAGAAAGGAGCCAGTCGACAAGCACAGTTTCCTCAGTCTTCTCAGCCTCTAACGCTGATGGAAGGATACGCTATTCCGGCCGGCGTTTTGCGCAAATCATCAAGCTGAAGGCCGAGTACATCGACAAGTACCGGGAGGTCCATGCTGCTGTGTGGCCTGAGGTTGCGAAACAGATCAAGGAGTGCAACATTCACGATTGTACGCCGTTCCTCTTTCGTGCTGAAACAAAAGTCGGCAATTCCTGTGCTATCACAACCATGATCATGGCTAACCAACTCGGTGCACAGATAGCATCTTCCATGACCCGGACACCGGCATCCTCTTTGCCAGTTTCAAGTACGTCGGCTACGACTATGAAGGAGATATGGAGAAAATGCGCGAGAACCCAAAGGTTCGCGAGTGGTGGAAGATGACAGATGGATTCCAGGAGTCCATGGTCCCGGGAGCAAAGAACAGCGAGTCGGGAGAGCCGTCGTGGTGGAAGCCAGTTGAGGAGGTTTTTTACCAGGCATAGAGTCTGTGGATTTTCTGTATCTTTTCGTTTGCGGTCGTTGTGTTCGATGTCTGTTTTGTATTAGCGCAAATCCTACGGCACCAGCGGGTATTCGTGCCTATCCAACACATGCCCGCTTCTGGGTGTGGCCTGTGAATCTGATAGACGGAGTCGAGCTGTTAATTGACCGTTACTTGCGCCAGGAGACTAATACGGCTAAGTTGATTCTGGTATTCAGCAGTGTAGGGCAGTCGTCGAGTGACTTGGAGCCGCTCAGCTTTTGGCGAAGCTTAATTTGCGGGGAAGCTGTGTGCATTGACCGACGATCATAGTATGCAGTGCCGATGTGCGCTGTGATCTGCCTCGGCAGAAACTTGTCATTGGTGATCTGTTGGGCTACTCCTTCAGTTTGCTAAAGAGGCCGCTGAAGATGCTGGTAGGAGACCCGCCCCCTCCACGATTTCCATGCCGTCTCGCCTCGTTTCGGATCCTGTAGTAGAGTCAAGTTAGCCTCGAGACAGCCAGATTTACACAACAGCCAAAAAGATGGCGTACCATTCTTCCAAGAACTTGCGATTAGCCAATTGGCGACCATCCGTGACCTTGGTTTGGGTTTGCGCCTCCTGGGCATCAAAACTCAGCAGGGTCGGGATCGAGTTGATCATATAGCTAAGACCCAGTCCAGCTTCCATAACATCAGGCGCATCGTACTCGACGGTGCAAAAGCCAACGCCGCCCTCCTCTTCACCGACTCCGGTTTCGACGAGCTCGCGCAACAAGGGCTCCACTACTCGGCATGTAGGGCAATAGGAGGTAGTCCACAGTGTCAACAGCGGCGTTCGAGAGGAGGATGAGAGAAGCTGGTAGGTATGGAACTGGTCGAGATTACGAACACTGCGGACAAAAACAAGAGTTAGTGACCTTGCGACAAATCAATGGCAAAGCCATAATGGATGTACGCACGACTGGTAGATTTGGTTCTTGGCCGCAACGGTGCGTGAGGTCGAAAAGAACGCGGCACTCGAAGCAAATTGGTTGCAGGTCACTGCCGCTGCTGCTGGGGTCTTGCCGAGCAGGCGCCTGGAGCTGGGGAGAGCCTGTCTGCCAGAGGAGAAGAGTAAATGCATGGTTGCGCAGTGACAGCTTCGGTTGCGGCTCTTTGGCTGTCTGGGGTCTCAATTGGACGGCACTTCTGCGGTCGTTTTTACCGGCAATGATTGTGTGATGTGATGCTGTCGGGCGTAAGCTAATCGAGATCAGAAAGGGAAGAGCGTGATGGATGCGATGGTGAACTGGAGACCGTCTGGGAATTCGGTGGTCACCTCTCGCACCAGCGCTAGTAACCTGGAGCAAAATATTTTAGCGCTCCTACGCCAAAGCCAGGGTACAAACAAACAATTGCCTATCCCACCGAGTGCCCACACTGCACACACTGGGGCATACACCAAAACATGACTCCATTCACAGCGGGCAACAACGAACCACCTCAGATGCTTCCATTTCAGGCCGGGTATGGTACCTACAATCAGCCTAGAAGTGGTAAAAGTGCCCTCTGCATGTACCGAAGCCAACAAACATAATAGGGATGAACTGCATCACAACAAAAAGGACTGGAGCTAAGGTAACGAAGAGATAGAGGTGAGGAGCGCCCAGGATCACGCAAAGTGAATGTCAGATTGGTTGCGTCATAACGCATCCAGCCCTCGTCTTTTCTGTTTTAGGGGACCAACGAGGTGAGGGTCCGCCTTTCATTTCTTTGCAGGGGTGCTGCAAGCCATGGAGATCTTGCAATGGCACCACACCCACTTCCCACCTCAGTCATGAACATGTGAGCGCTGGCAACTGGGCAAGGGAGCATTCTGGTCTTTTCGAGATGGTGTCCAGCTGAGTGGGAGCAAGGCCGAGATAACCGGCTCGGGAACATTCCCATCCATGGGCATTGGGTTCGTCACTAGGAGCATCATTGTGCATTTTTATCATTTATGAAGACAGTGTTGCGAGGTGGGGGAGACTTTGACGTGATTCCTTGCTGGAAGAGACGGGTTGAATCTGTGACCGCAGTGACTCGGGGGACATCCGAGCACACAGGTCAGAGATCCGCCGCGACAGACCGTTGTCGACCCCGGGCGGAGGGCTCCTTCCAAGAGTTTAGGCCCTCCGATGGTGCTTGGGAGAGATGATTCGGCGTCCGATTTGTCGATACCTACATAAGGTACCCCCGGCCTTAACGGAAAGATAAGTAGGAGTGGGTTCGGCGCCTTGAGGTGTAGGATCTGCGTCGCTACAACGCTGCTAGCTCCCCATCTCTGGCGCATCTCTGGCATTTGGCTGCGGATACCCGAACTGTAGTGCGGGGGACCATGGGAGGCGGGGGGTCTTTGTTCGGAAGAATGGTGTGAGCTGGTGCGACCGGGCAGGTGCGACACCTACCTCTAACGTGACCGTTTGTCAATAGGTTGCGGCCATTCTACAACCGTCCAACAACTTACACGCGATAAGACGGCATTATAGAATGAGCTCAGCGATTATCACGACTCGGGAGGTAAGCTAATGCGAAGCAACCTTTATATCCTGGCCTTTATCAACCCGGGCAGTCCATCTCGTATGCTCCGCTTTCTTTCCGCCAACGGGAGACTCGAGTGCTCGCACACGGGGCCAAAAGTCAAGGAGGACGGCAGGACGATAGACACGAAAAAACCTCGCCCGGTATCTGCGGTTTTGTCCTGGTCTGAACGATTGTCAAGCCCGCCACATCGGCTCATGCCCTGGATCGTCGATCCTTTGCCTTTTTGCGCCGGCCGTGGTCTGCCAAATTCGCCTGATCAGCAGTCTGGGGACTCCAAAAGAGAGCCTCTCAGGACAGCAAACATGATGCCCATGGAGCTAGGCAACTGCAGCAAGAGAGAGAGTCCTTGTCGACCGTCTTCCCTGCCTCAAGGCTCCCACTCTCCCATTCACATGGTCCACCTGACGGCTGCTCTAGCTCAGCACAAGGAGCCGAACCAGGCGACAAAAAAACAGAGTTGTGGATCATTCTTCAGCCGTTGCCTTTCAACATGGCCCGATGCCTGGTAGTTTCTCCCATTTTCCGTCAAAGGGCCATCTTGGCCCGGGGCTTGGCGGACCTCGGCGGCGTTTTGAAGGGGCTGGGAACCTCCCGGGACAGACCCCAAACTCCCACGGCAGGGTCGTCTCCAGCATGGGTTCGACCCACGCGCTGGTGTGTCTTAGCGTGTTCAAGTGGACACCCATTGATACCAAGTCGAAGGCATTTTCCACCCAAGTAAATCAAAGAGCGAAAAAGCATGCAGCTCTTCTCAACAACCGCCGCTTCCTGTGCTCACTTGACCCTTCTCCTCCTTTCCTTTCATCTGGGCGTGCCCTTGTTTCCTGTTTCTGATTTGCGCCATATTGGAGCATCTTGATACCTGTTGAGGAAGGAGAGTTGCCAACCAGAGAGCTAGTTCGACCGGCCCTTGATTGACGGTTCATGACGGACTACTTGAACTCCGTCTCCCCTCCTTCCTGCATACTGCATGCCTTTCTGTCATCTTTGCCCTGGGTATTCTTCACCCATCCCTCATTCATCTCTGCCGCATATGCCTTACATATATCCTGCATCCTCCTATATCGCCGCAAGACAGAACAATATACGTGGTCGTTGTCATCATATCAGGATCTTGACGTCTCCTATATTCACCGGTGCCTACGATTCGCGTCTTAACTCGCCCGCACACCTTATACCTTTCACCCCATCCATCTCAACATAGTGCTCTGTCCCGCCAGATACAAAGTACAACGAAAGAGTTTGAAGCAATGGCTCCCGATCCTGAAGCGGGCAGCACACCACAAAAGGGCGGATGGCGGTTGTTTGGACGAAGTTCGACCAGGGAGCAGGACAACGCGGAGATCCCAGGGAGGAGAAGACTACCAAAATGGAATATGGGCATTTTGAACGATAGAGAAACCATTGAAGTACCAGGTAAGTCTAGGTACCCAGGTGCATGGTTCTGCATTTACATTAGTCCTAACCTCCTCCTAGGCTCGGTCCTACTACTGGCCGCGGACCACAACGAGCCCCTTGGCCTGCGGAACGCACCTGCGAGAACTTCCCATTCATCAATCCCAACCGCCGTTATTAGGCCTCCAGAACCCCCACAGGACGAAAAGAAGAAAACGAGTGACGGCAAAATCATTCTCGAACCTCAACCAGAAGAATCTGCCAATGATCCCCTCAACTGGCCAACATGGCGCAGAGATTCCGCCCTGCTCTCCCTGGGCCTCTTTTGCATGGTGGGCGGCGGCATGACCCCTCTCCTTGCTGCTGGCTTCACGGATGTGGCCAAAGAGTTTGATGTCAGCGTCTCGAGCGTATCACTCACGACAGGCCTCTACATGCTGGGCATGGGCCTTGGCTCCGTGATCTTCTCACCTACAGCTATCCTGTACGGTAAGAGGCCAGTGTACCTCTTTGGGGCTCTGTTGTTTGTCTTAACGTCTGTATGGTGCGCCGTTTCCAAAAGCTTCGTGTCTTTGGTGCTTGGAAGAATCTTTCAGGGCATCGCTGTGAGTCCGGTTGAATGCCTTCCGTCCGCTACTATTGCCGAGATCTTCTTCCTCCACGAGCGAGCTTATCGAATTGGCATTTATACGCTGTTGCTTCTTGGCGGAAAGAATTTGGTTCCTCTGGTCAGCGCTGCCGTGATCGAGAGCCTGGGATGGCGCTGGACGTTTTGGTGAGTTTCTCGTTTCCAATGTCGGTACCGAGTGATTTGAAGTCTAACATGTCACTTTAGGGTTGTTGCCATGGTTGTTGGTTTCTGCGGGTTTCTGCTGTTCCTGTTTGTCCCCGAGACGTTCTGGGACAGAGTGCCTCATCCAAGGAAAAAGTCATCTAGACCAAGCTTTTTCCGCCGCATGTCCTCGAAACAGCACATTCGGCGTTCGGACGCCGCAGGCGTTAGTGTGCCACCCAGCGCTCTACCCAGCGCCCGCCATAGTGAGGAAGGCCCGACTCCAGCACCGGCGGCTAACCATCGCCGAGACGTTCACGTTGGATTTGCTACCGACGCCGAAGAGCATCATGCGGAAAAGGATAGGGAAGCCGCAACACGACAAGAAACCTCTGAGAAACCCGATGAGCTCCACGATCCGAGTGTCCCCATGACAGCAGGTATCCTCGCGGAAGACAGCCATGCTGCACGCCCGGAGCTCATCACTCAAGAACCTTCATCATCTGATAACTCGACAAAGCCCCATGTCTTCTACATGCCCGACAACATCGAGAAGCCTAAGTCTCCTTACTCCTCAGAGAGGTTTTCCAGACAGGATCACACTCAAACGGATACCGAGTCCCAATCAGGAGCTAGCTCCCGCGTGGTGGGTAGCAGAGTTCCATATACTGCGGCCCTGCGTGAACAGCCCGCAAAGTCGTTTGTCCAGCAGCTCAAGCCCTTCCATGGTCGCTTGAACAAGGACAAATGGCACAAAGTAGCTATCCGGCCGCTCATTCTTTTCTCTTATCCAGCGGTCCTCTGGTCAGCCATTGTCTATGCATGCTCAGTCGGATGGCTTATTGTGATATCCGAGTCTGTGGCTGTCATCTACCGCGAAGGCCACTATGAATTTAACGCCCTGCAGACGGGTTTGGTTTATATCAGTCCCTTTGTCGGTGGTATTCTGGGTACGGCTGTGGCGGGCAAGGTATCGGATGTAATTGTGAAGGCGATGGCCAGGCGCAATGGTGGCCTCTATGAGCCAGAGTTCAGACTTGTCATGGCTCTACCTGTGGCCATCACCACGGTCATTGGCTTGATGGGTTTTGGCTGGTCCGCGCAGTTGGGTGACCACTGGATTGTGCCGACCGTCTTTTTTGGTGTTGTCTCGTTCGGATGCTCGCTTGGCTCAACAACCAGCATCACCTTCTGCGTCGACAGCTACAGACAGTATGCGGGTGAGGCCCTGGTCACGCTCAACTTCAGCAAAAACATATTCCACGGTCTCGTCTTCAGCTTGTTTGTGACCGGCTGGCTCACGGACGACGGACCCAAGACTGTATTCATCTGGATCGGTATCATTCAACTTATCCTGCTCTTTCTAACTATTCCGATGTACATCTACGGAAAGAGAGCGAGAATGTGGACGGTCCGGAAGAACTTTATGGAGAAGTTCTAGGTGAACTTCCGGAGAGTCAAATACACTTGAGGGCTATTGTCAAGGTAAACTATGGAAGCCTTGTGAGCGGGAACCTGTCACCGATTGGTCAGGTTAGTCATGAGTATGATTAATGATTATGTCAGGAAGGGAGTTATGAGGTGCATTCATTGACTTGTTTGGGATGCTTGTACGGATTTTGCATGATACCATTTTAGTAGCGTTTGCATAGAGCAGTTTATGGACATTATTTACTCGACGTCTAGATGGGATTCTTAACTCCGTGAATGTTGGGCCTGCTTGTGTGACGCTAAATTTGTGCTACTCTTTGAATAATCGTTTTTGAGCATGGCCCAACCGACTGGGACTTGTTTGCCGATCTTTAATTACTTGTGAGAAGGTAACGGGAGTGTTGAAGAAACGGGTACAGTGACAAAACACCACAGCGACGTGACATGCGTACTGTGTGCTAGCACTATACAGTAAGTAAGTAACGACCCCTCTATTTGCTCTCCTTTTTCTGTCCCTTGCGAGCCCCACTAGAGGTATCTTTTGCATCACAAGCTGAGGTCTCGTCACACAAGCTTCCGAGGTTTACCTTCCTCGACTTAATTCACTGCCATTGTTCAACCCGACTCTTTCGGACAGAACTTTGTCTTATCTTACCTGCGTTTATCTCATCACTCTTCGTTGTTTGTCTTCAAAACACTGGAAACCACTCGTTTTGAACCCGGGCCAACCACAACATCACACTACCTACATATTTCTCTAGGGAGGCATACAGATTATTCTCGCATCAACATACCACCACATCGATACTCCCTTAATACTCACCTACCAATCGATTTACTCACGCCTAACCTGAGCGGCTGGCTCAAAAAGACACAAAATGACATCCAGAAATATCCCCCACCTCCTAGAGCCATACCTCGTGATTGAGCCGTCCCAGTCACAATCCCAAATCCTCCTAACAGGCATTCTCGGCGCCAACACCAACTGGCTCCTGCTCCGCTACTTGTACACCTTGCTCAAATCTTCCGCATCCAGATCCTCCCCCTCACGCCCACCAGCAGTATCGCAACCCCAAGGCCAAAGACGTCTGGGCACCCGCATGCCGATAGCTGCTGAGCCGGAATTTGAGCGACGCACTTCTACCCCCGCGCAAGAACAAAATGGAGGAGATGCTGGTGATCAGGGTGAGAGTGGGAATGAAAGTGTGGGAGTGTTGTTGGTGAGCTTCCTCCGCGACTTTGCGTTTTGGAAGGAGAGCGCGGGCAGGTTGGGCCTTGATTTGGAGGGGTTGGGGAGGAGGGGGAAGTTGGGCTTTGTTGATGGGCTTTGTGTGGGGGTTGGGTCTGGTTCTGATGGGGAGGGTGTTGTTGTTGTTGGTGGCGGAGGGCTTCCGGTGAGAAGACCTCCGGTGCCATTGGCGGCTGGGGGGCCAGCAGGAGCAACAGGAGCAGTGCCGGGACGAGGACCACAAGTACCACGACCTGCTACTACAACAACCACCACCGGGGGATCATCCTTACAAGGACCCGTCGCAGGAGAAAAGTGGAAGCGCTCTCTTCCCAGTTTAGCAGTGGCAGACGTGAGCAAGACGCTGCACTCTGCTTTGGATGAGCTATGCCAGAAGAACAAGAAGGTTGTGTTGGTTATTGACCAGCTCGACTTTTTGCTGGCTGCTACGTCAGATGGGAATGGGTTGGTTTCATCAGCTTTGCAGGATTTAGTGTTGGATCTCAGAGAGGTAAGTCGCCGTCGTCCCATGAGGAGATATCTAGGCGAAATGAGATATTGGACAAAGAAACTGATGTTGAGGAATATTAGAAATCACATGCTACGATCCTCACGCTGTCCGCCGACGACCCATTGATCACTTCGCAGGTGACCACACTTGACAAGGATCACGCGTCGTTTGTTTTGTCACTGGCGCATGAAGCAGAGATGGTTGTAAGCCTCAGATTGCTTGATACTGGCATCGCGAAGGATGTGAGCGGTGTGGTCAGGATTACGCGTGGCGGAGACAGTGGCGGCGAGAAACAGATAGAGGAGAAGGAGTATCTGTATCATGTCGGGGGAGATGGTAGTGTTCGGGTTTTCGAAAGGGGGCAGTAAGTAGCTGGTGGATATCAGGCCTGATATTGAAATTGATAATCATCACACATCACGTCATGTCGACATTCGTAATCCTCCCAAATGTCCAAATGCTCGAGTGAAAAACGGAACTGGAATTGAAGAGTAGTAAAACTTGCTCGACCGGGCGACACTCAGCCCACCACCAAGTCTGAGAGCTTGCTTGTCCGCGGGGAGACTTTGCTGTTTCCACTTCAGCAAAAAGACGTTACGCCATTGTATCTCATGACCATGTTTGCTTCTTGCATGTCAAGAATGCTTTTAAAGACCAAGTTCCCGCGCGCGCGCAAAATGAAACCTCGTGCACCTTTTGCCCGTTGATGTGATGTAGCAGCAGCAAAAAGCGAGTTTAGGTCCGATCCGGGGATAATCCCAGTCCCTGGTTACACCGCGCCCGCCAAAGAAAACGATCCCGTCCCATTTGTCCCACTTCGCCGCCGCCAGTTCACGTTAATCGACCCGAGAGAACCGAAAATCCAACCCAGTTCGCTCGTTTAAGCAGCGACGGGACCCTTGGAGCCCTTGGGGACACCGGTCTGGAAGCCGTTCTTGAACTTGCGAGAGACGGTGCTGAGGTAACGGAGGCGACCAGTGCCGGTGGTCTTTCTGCGCTTGGCCTTCTCAGACCAGTTGTCTGTATTGCACACCCTGTTGTCAGCATCCTGACACTTGCGCCCAAGATCCGGGGGAACCCCTTTGGTAGGCGCCCCCTCGAGGATGATAAAGAGTCCAACGTACACTTGCGGGTCTTGGCGGCAGGGTAGCCGCAAGAAGCGCAGACCTTCTTCTGGTTGTGGAGCGAACGGCGACTGGTGAATCGATTGTCAATCTCTTGTTCTCTTGTAGCGGGCGGACGTCGTTGATAGTTCTCGTTCATCTTCGCGGCCGTCGACCCATATATTCTCCTTCCTCAATCGGTTTCGGATTCGTGTCTACTTACCCGCAACGTCTGCAAAGACCGTGGGTCTTGGTGTGGCTGCATGGAGAGTTAGTTACCCTTATTCGACAGTGTCCAAGCCGTATGGGTCCTCAACATACCGCTTGCCAAAGCTCGAAGTTCCCTTAGCTGTTTGCGACCGTGTCAGCCCATTGTGTTCCAACCATATTGCATCCTCCTATAGCTGTCGTGTATAATTTCGTCTTCGAGCCGTATATCGTCCAGTTTACAGACGCTCAGTGCAACATTTCGACCGGATCGTGAATTTGGTCGTTGGCGAGGGGTCGATCAAAAATGGTATCGGGATACGTCGTGTGTCTGCAGGATCAGGGAAAACCTACTCATTTTGGCGGTTGCTGTATTCAAGCAAAATCAGTATGACCGTAAGGGACCGACTGTTTGGGGTGGAGCGGAAATACCTTCGTCGTCGTCACCGGGCGGAGCGTTGTCGTGAGTTGGATGATTCTCTCAAGTAGGGGATCGCGAAATTTTGGGAATGTGCGGCAAGCCAGATTTCCCGCTTAGGGCTGCCGCGTCTCCCGCCACTTGTGGCTGAGTACTGTGGCTTACGCTACAGGTTGGGTGTACATCACTGCACTGTGCACTGCTTAGCATTCCGCCCACCCCGTTCCTCTTAGCGGACCCACAATTTCCATGCCGGACAGGCCCACTCGAGACTTCAGTCATCCAAATTTCATGGCAGCACCGCAACGATGAAGCAACTAATGAAGCATCAGTTCTACAAGGTAGTTTGTTGCTTTAGGCTGTATGGTAGTGAATGGCTGTACGGAGCTGATAACCAATGAATGCACCTAAAAATCACTTTCAAGGGACCACAGCGACCTTGGGAAAACAGACTCTTGTATTATCTCAGTTCTCAGACAAGTTACGTCCCCATCTACCTCTAAGCAAGAACGAAGATGGGAGGTCTGGGTGCTGAGATAACTAACTCTCGTAGCTGAGACAAGCAGGGAAAAAAAAAACCAGAAAAACATGCCCAAATGAATTGATTAAGATGCAGGTTTCATATAATCATCAAGCAACGGAAAGTCGAAACACTACATGCATCTCTATCACGCAAACGAAGTTTTATAGCGGGATGATTCAAGTTCCGAACTATGCCGTTTTGATTGAGAAAAAAATGCTAGCTACAACGTTTCTAACGCTTTGAGCACTGTTCGGACACTCAGGGACCGTACTAGACGCTAAAACAGATGCCAACTCCGAATTTCATTTAAATCTTGAGCTTGCTGAACTCCTCCAGAGTGCGTTGGTAGTTCTCCTTTGCCGCTTGGGCATCGGCCAGCTTCTGCTTCTCAGACTCCTGGACAGCCTCGCTGACCTTCTCGAAGCCATCCTTAGACAGAAGCTCCTGTTGCTTCTTGATGGTGAGATCAGTCTTCTGCAACTTGGTGGTGATCTTCTTGATCTCGGCATCGATGTCGCTAATGCTACCGCCAACCTGGAGAAGGACGGTGATCTCGGCATTAATGACATAGACGGCGCAGCCTCTTGGCAGCTCCTCATCAGCGCCCAAGACGTTGACCTCCTTAACACCCTTGCCGCAGAGTGTCCTGATGGCGGCGAGCTGAGCACTAACAGTAGCAAGGCTGTCCGCAGTAGTAGCCTTGATGAACGCTCTGCCATCCGACTTAATGTTATAGTCGGCAGCCAGGGAGCGGATGCCGCCGGCGCACTTGAGACCAAGCTCATAGTCCTCAGCTTCGGTAGCAAACTCGAGCTGAGACTCAAAGGCAGGGTAGGGAGCAAGCATGATGGTCTCGCCATCGCCCTGCTTGCGAGGAAGACGCTGCCAGAGCTCCTCAGTGATGTAGGGCATGATGGGATGGAGGAGGCGCAGCGCCACATCAAGGGCATGATACAATGTCTGTTGCACGCTCTGCTGCTCCTCAGGGGTACCGTCGCTAAGGATACCCTTGCTGTTCTCGATAAAGACGTCGCAGAGCTCGTCATAGAAGAACTGGTAGGCCACCTTGGTGGCTCTGGAGAACTCGCGGGCCTCAAGAGCCTCATTCATGCCCTTAACGGCCACGTTCATGCGGTGAAGGATCCACTTCTCGGGAACGGAGAAGTTGGCGGTGTCAAGCTCACCCTTGGGCACAAAGTCCTGAGGCAGCTTACCAAGGACGTACTTGCTGGCTTGCCAAATCTTGTTGCAGAATCTGCGGTAAGCGTGCATAACCCTGATGTCGAAGTTGATATCGCCACCGCCAGTGGTGTAGGAGAGAAGGGTGAAACGCATGGCGTCCGCGCCGCACTCGGGAATACCGCCGGGGAAGGCAGTCTTTTGGTATTTGGTGGCTCTGGCGACTTCCTCCTCCTTCAGGTTACCGACCAGCAGCTTTGCGTGGAGATCCTCTAGTTCAATACCGCGAATGATGTCAAGAGGGTCAATGACGTTGCCCAAAGACTTGCTCATTTTCCTGCCCTCGGAATCACGAATCAGACTGTGGCAGTACACCTCAGTGAACGGTACCTCTCCGGTCATCTTGAGACTGAGCATAATCATACGGCTGACCCAGAAGAACAGAATATCCCAGCCGGTCTCAAGCATGCTGGTAGGGAAGAACTTCTTGAAGTCGAGGTTCTCAGTGTTGGGCCAGCCAAGAATGGCCATAGGCCAAAGTCCGGAGCTGAACCAGGTATCGAGACAGTCGGGGTCCTGCTCAAGAGTGAACTTGCGGCCGGCGAACTTGGCCTCAGCCTTTGCCTGAGCCTCCTCTTGTGTCCTGCCAACCACCCATTCGGACTTCTCATTCTCACGTTGGCCCTCCTCACCCTCAAAGATGACGCGGTAAGCAGGAATGCGATGGCCCCACCAGAGCTGACGGGAAATACACCAATCCTGGATATCAGAAAGCCACCTCTTGTAGGACTTAGTAGCACTCTCGGGGGAGATCTTGACCTTGCCTTCCTCGACAACTTGGAGCGCAGCTTCACCCATCTCCTTCATGCGAACCCACCATTGCTCGGTCATCATGGGCTCAATAACGTCCTTAGACTTCTCACAAAGGGGAATCTTCATTGGGTTGGGTTCCTTCTTAACGAAGAGTCCAAGCTTGGTCAGTTCCTCCACAACAGTGTAACGGGCGTCGAAGCGCTTCTGTCCCTTAAAAGGGCCGGCATTGTCGTTGAGGGTTCCGTTCTCGTTCAGAATATTGATGAACTCGAGGTTGTGACGCTGACCAAGCTGGTAATCGTTGAAATCGTGGGCCGGGGTCAACTTGACAGCACCGGTACCGAACTCCTTATCGACGTAGTTGTCGGTGACAATGGGAAGGAGACGGTCAACAAAGGGGTGGCGGGCGAACTTGCCGACAAGGTGGGTGTAGCGGGGATCCTCCGGGTTGACGGCAATACCGGTATCGCCAAGCATGGTTTCGGGACGGGTGGTGGCAACCTCAATCGTCTCCTCGGAACCGTCGATCTGGTACTTGAAGTGCGTAAGGACACCGAACTCGACCTTCTTGTCGTAACCGGGGACGTCGAGAAGCGTACGGCCGGTAATCTCCTTGGTCTCGACCTCCAAACCACTGAGCGCGGTGTTCAAGTGGGTGCACCAGTTCACCAAGCGGTTAGACCTGTAGATGAGGCCCTCGTCGTGAAGACGGCAGAAAGTCTCCATGGTGGCAGCGGTGAGGTTCTTATCCATGGTGAAAGCCTCGCGGCTCCAGTCCATCGAGCCGCCCATAAGCTTCTGGGCATTGTTGATGCGCTGATGGTATTCACCCTTCCACTCCCAGACGAGGTCTGTGAACTTCTCACGGCCAAGTTCTTGACGGATCTTCTTCTCCTTCTTCCAGAGCATCTTCTCGACGACGGACTGGGTCGAAATACCGGCATGGTCGCAACCGGGCACCCACAAGGTCTCATAGCCCTTCATGCGGTACCAGCGAATCAAAGTATCTTGCAGGGAGTTGGCGAGAGCATGGCCGCAGTGGAGAGCGCCGGTAACGTTCGGAGGTGGCAGAGGGATAACGAACTTGCCAGCCGAGGGTTTCCTGCAGCTTTCGGGCTTGAAGTAGCCGGCCTTCTCCCACCATTGATACCATGCCGCCTCGACGGCGCTGGGATTGTAGGCAGAGAAGTGAGGGTGCTCGAATGATTGGATGACCTTCTTCTCGCCAGCGGGGGTAGTATCTTCGTAAGGAGGCAGGGCAGGAGTTTTCTCCTTCTTCTCTTTGGGGGCGGACTGAGCAACAGGCTGCTTCGCTTTGGCGGCGGCTTGCTTAGCGGCGAATTTGGCGGCCTTGTCGGCCTTAGCCTTCTCCTTCTTGTCTACAAGAGCAAAGAAACAGGTGTAAGTCGGTGGCCACAATTGCACATGGGAGAGTTCAGATCCACGAGGCTCACGAACCATTCTTCTTCGGGGCAGGGGCACCAGGCGCGTCTTGCGCAGCCGGCGCAGCGGCAGGCGCGGCAACGGGTTGATCTTCTCCCGGCATGGTGACTTTCTTGTTGTTACTGTAAGTCGAATACTGTCGAGGAACAGGAAGTACGCGGGTCGACGTGAATTTAAGCAATGAATGCCTTCTCGAGCTTCCAATTGCCAATCGCCACAACGAAAGCGGCATCCAGAGGACGATAAGGGTCAATGGGCAGCTGAAGGGTTGATTGTTATAGGCGGGCCGTCAGGCTGACAGGAATTTCTGCGGCCGCCCTTCGGAGGGGCAGACGGACTAGGCCGGCCGGAAGCCATGGCCATGAGTCAAAAGATTTCCCACGCACGGGCCCCACTATACCTGTCAGCCCGCGTACACTACATACATACAAATGTTTGAGGGGTACCTGGTCACAGAGGCCAAGCCCCTCTCCCCACCCTCCATCAGGGTGCTCCCTTCACCCTATGGGAAGTACCGCCATAGCGGCGAGTTTGGCAATCCTCTTCCCATCCCATCTTCCGACTTCGATACATGGAACCTAGAGGTACCTAGAGGTATTTCGTTGATATAAGGGAAGGGATGCACGAGTCACTGGAAGCTAAGTACCTAGCTATTGCTTGTTGGCTTGTTTAGACTCACCGGGCAACAGTTGGCTCACATTCGGGTGGCCTCAGTATCTGGCGACCGTTCGAGTCATTTCGTGATTCCTGGTGAAAAGGGAACGGGAGACCCGAAATCGATCTTTCCCAGTCATAATTCTTGTAGCGGTTTGTAGTCCCTCGAGGGCTCTTGAGTTCTCCTCAACTCAGCTTTCAACGATGTTGGAAGGATTAAGACATCTTTGAGCTCTTTTAAGAGGTTTTGAGGTTGCTATACCTAAGCAAGACCCGAAGACTCGACACCGGGCATCCTTAAGAAACAATTTGTGGAGCTTGTGTCAGAAAGCTCGAGCGGGTATCCCGACATCTGGCTAGGTATGGAGAATATGTCACATGTCACTCGGGAACGCAAAAACGCGCAGAGCCTGAGATGTGACGGCGCGTGTACATGTTGAGTCTTCCAGAAAGAAATATTTATCAGTGACTCCTTCTTTCATCCACACGATTCACATACAGTAGGTGTGTGCCCGAAATTCTTATGTACAGACCCAAAAGGGCCCGTGTGAATGTGATCCCTTCGAATCTGTGGAGTGAGGGCCTTGGGTGCTCGTCACGACGAGCGGTTGCTCCCACAGCGGCATTGCTCGAAGAGGACTAGGTTACAGCAAGCTTGGTGGGAGATCTGGGGAGAACCCATGTGATATCCGCCTGCTAAGGTTAAATTGGACCCTTGTAAGCTCCAGTTGGTGCCCACCAGGGACATCGTGGCACGGCAAAGCACAGGGGCAACGTCAGGCGGGCAGCTTCAGCCCGACAGCGCAGAACTCGGTCCCCTCGCGATGGAATGGAGGCCCAGCCCTGCTCTGCTGCCATTCCTACCAACCTTAGTTTGAAGCCAGCCCGAGTTCCATTGTCCAGGGAGGACATCTGCCAGCAGCACCTGGCAACCCGAAGTGCGCTCCCCTCCACCCCGCTCCCCCAACGAAACTCATCTGTGACGGAATTGGTCGTCAAGTCGGGGCCAGTGGGTGAGCCTCACACACCCTCGTCTACCCTCGCCAGCGCAGGATAGTCCCGTCGGATCCAAGTCATCCTCTGATCCTATGGTCAATCGCTCCCTCATCACGCTGCGCTTGGCCCTACCGGTGGTGTGATTAATCGCGGCACGCCCCCATCGCTCCTGAGCTGTATACTCCATCCGGTCGTCATCTCCAAACCGCTATTGCCCTGAACTTCGCTTTCCGATTTCCAATTTATTTGATTCCCAACCCCTTCTCCCCAGCTTCAACCCCCTCTTCATTTCTTCCCCCCTGCGACTTGATACCGTGAACCACACTCGCCGTCCTTTCCTCGACAATTCTGCCCTTACGTTCTGGGCAATCAGCGTCCATCATCTTCCTCCGAATCGAGTAACGCCGATATCCCCGCAACTCGAGCCACCGACGACATAGTAGTGTATACGAATGATCGGGCCCACCGCCACAGACGGCTCGAGCAGCAGCTGGTCCCCATAATTAAAGATTCCAGAGCGCATCGAAACGCCCGCTCCACCAACTTGATACATTGATTTGGCTGCCAGCTTTAGGAGGCGTTTCTCGGCGTATATCAGGTGCTCGCGGTGATCAGCCGCTCCTGGTCCCACGATGCGTACTCCACGAGTTGCCATATTGGTCCTCTTCTTCTCTGCCTCGGTGTTCCTCTTCTGTCGTGCCATAGCGTCATCCCGCCGCGCGAGCCCAGCAGTTTCGCATCTCGCACCTGAAACGTCCGGGTTGCGATCCTTCTTCTCGTTTAGAGCTCCGTTTACGCTGTTTCCTCCCAATGCAGCCATCAGTCTCTTTGACGACAACAGCACCTTTTTCCCGGCACGGCCTGCGATATTTGGGCCACCACTCCCGAAAGACGGGCTTAGTGGGCAACTTTGGGCGGGGAGTGGGTTTACAGATGACAATCTCCAAGATGGGCAGGGTGAAGGCGAGCTTGGTTGTAGTGATTTGGTGGGGTGGGAGGGTGCGCCGGGCCGGCTGTCTATCAAGATGCCGAAACAATCACCAACAAGAGACACGACCGGCAGTACCACGTTCGATCACAAAAAGTTCAAGGGGAGCAACACTGTAGACGGTTCTGCAGTTGATCACGAGAGCATCTCGAGAACACACTCAAGCAAGCTGGAAACGATGGCTGATGATGGGACGGATGATTATCTACATCAAGGATTTCGAACAGATAAAAATGCTTTCGTCGACACTCCCACAACCTCGAGCTCAGGCCATGCAGACATCCAGTCAATCCAAGAGACAGCCGAGATAACTGGCAAGATTGTGCTATTGAGCCGAGGTGGTTGCGGATTCCTCGAAAAGGTCAAATGGGCACAGCGGCGTGGAGCGATTGCACTCATCGTTGGTGATAACCAGAAGGGCGGGCCACTGATTCAAATGTCCGCACGCGGTAATGTTGATAACGTTACTATCCCATCCGTTTTTACCTCGAGAACTACTGCCCACCTCTTATCCTCTTTGATGCAACCAGGAAGTTTCCTTCAAGATATTCTCGATGAGAGCGGTTATCCGGTTTCAAACGCCCAGCATTCTGGCAAGACCAAGAAAAGAAAATCGCCTAAATGGTCCGCAAAGCACGCCAAATCTACACCTGAAACCAACTCCAAACGACAGTTGACCAAGGTAACAGGTCCTCAGGGAAGCGTGTCAGACAGTGGTACTCAATCCAACCCTTCGCACAGAAGCTGGATTTCGCAGCTCTTTCATTGGAGCCCTGGCAGTGACAGCGCAACTGATAAAAGCCGGCCTCCAAGTAGCGGCTCTTTGGATTGGATCATAGTGGACGACTGGAGTGATGAAAAAGATAAAGTGATCAAAACCGGTCTTGACAAGACTTCCAAGAGCATTGGCGATAACTCTGCCTTGGCTTCGGACTCTGGCAGAAATCCTGAAGATGGTTTCCAGATTGGAGTTCAAGACTGGCGCGACCCTGACTTGGCTTCCTCTTCGCCCAAAAACAGCGCATCAACTGTTCACCACGGTGATGATGATTCCGCCGGTGATGCGCAAGGGGCCGGTACCTCCGGTGCTTCCTCAAAGCAGCCCGGCAAGACTAGCCAAAGTGATACGAACGGACCGCAAGGAGGCAGCATTACTCCTGGCAGCGGCCGGTACGACCGCGAGGTCTTAGCAGGCTCGCAGTCTGGACAACGGAGCTCCGACTCATCTTTAGGTTCCTCGGGTGGGTTGATGTCCAAGATATTTGGCGAGGACGACGGCGAAGATTTTCCTCCGTATGAGATATCGTCTTTCTACGCCGAGAAATCATCTTCACCACCAGCTGCAATTAACCGGGCGGGAAGTCGAGAAGGGCTATGGATTACTATAACACCCACAAGCGGTGCCAGTCCGTTTTTCGACACCCTTCTTGTTCTGGTAATAAGCCCTCTTATTACTTTGACAGTCGTATACGCTCTTCTTATACTACGCGCCAAAATCCGTAGACGGAGATGGAGAGCCCCGAAATCCGTTGTGGAACGTCTTCCGGTACGGACTTACCATACTGTTCCTCGTTCGCCAAGTCAATCGTCGAGGGTGCCATCTCCCAGCGGTGCCTCAACCCCTACGACTCCGTTACTCCAAGGGCCATCTAGATCTCGACCAAGGTCTCGTACAACGACAGGAGTCCCTGAACCCGCGGACTTGTTGAGGGTAGATAGTGCCCTGCAAGCGGCGAGGGTGCCGGCTCACGAGAAGGGAACCACTCGCGCTAGCCAGTGGAATAAGTACATGGGACGGCAGAGGGAGTGTGCCATTTGCTTGGAGGAATACGTGGATGGAGTTAGCAGGGTAATGAGTTTGCCCTGCGGTCATGAGTTCCATGCGGAATGCATGTAAGTGACACCCCCCAATGCCCCTGAACATTCAGAATTGTCAGCATGCTGAAAACACAACAGAACGCCTTGGCTCACCACTAGGCGCCGCACATGCCCTATCTGTAAAGGCGATGTTGTCAGGTCTTTGGCACGAGGGTCTTCGTCTACCCCGCGCTACGAGCCATACCGCGATGATGACAGTGAGGAGGAGGATGGCGGTCAGGCTTCTGGGTCCGGAGACAACATGTTCAGATCCGAGTCCCCAGCGAGGAACACTGACATTGAGCAAGGAAGGGCTGCGGCTTCAGCTCCTGAGAGAGGGCGAGGCGGTTTCGATATTGGCGATGGGTGGTTCAGCGCCTTGTCGAACAGTCTCGGGACTAGGCCGACATTTCTAAGCCGAAGGACAGACCACGAGTGAGCTCCAGCATGTGCATTTGATAGAAGGAGATACCTCGGGAGATGGTCAAAGCATACATGTTTGGTTGGGACTCGAATCGCAGCGGTTCAAGCTGCAGGAATATTCATTCTTTTGTTACACCGCATTTTACGCAGACAGGGACCATTTGCGGACATCAGGTACGGACAAGCGTTGGAAGTAGTTCTCGAACTCGGGACGCAATGTCCTCCACGTTCGTTAATTGGCGCAACCAGGCAGATTGGTATTACGGATTTGTTCACTGTCAGTCTGATCCGCGTTACAATTTGTGTACGCAGATAAAGTTGGAGAGCAATGGTGTTGTGGATGCCTCTTGCGGCGCCCTGTCCAAGTCTCTGGAGGTATTGAGCGGCCGTTGACCATCTCAAGCACTGGATGTGAACCGTACCGTGAGTGATACAGTGATGTGCCCTGTAAAGCCAGACCCAATAGATGCTAGGAATTTCCGTGCCCAAATCACTTTAGTATCCAGGCTTGGCCTGCTAACTGCTGCACCTGCAGAAGGGTACCAGGGAACAGAAGTGAACAGGGGCATGGAAGTGCGAGACAAGAACCTACGAACATCATCCAAGGAAGAGTCAAAGCTGCCTGAAACAAAAGAGGAACTGACGGTAGACGGGTATGAATTTCCTGTAGACTTTTGCACTCGTTTTCACGTGCGGTGGTGAGAGGAAAGGGGGGGGGGAGGGAGGAGGGTTAGGGTAAGTACTTTCTCACACCTTAACCATCCCCGCTTGACCGAATCAGAATGTTTATGTACGGGCACACATCCCTCGCGATTTCCGTCTGAACAGCAAACGCAAAACAAACTGGTCTTCCTTTTGTTAATGGCATGTGAAGGTGGGATGGAATAACATGTGCGAAATTCTGCTCATTTGATCTGTTTATGATTCGTTTGCGCGATCTACATCGAAAACCAAACCACGTCGCTCCTTCTCCGTCACCCTCGAATCGCACGTCCTTCATTCATCTGCCTTGCCGGCCCTCACAATCTAATTCTAACCTTCACTTGCGATACAACAAAACACTCGATAGTTAGTAATTCAATACCACTTTTCTTTCCGAGACTAACACCACTTTCTCGGTTTTGTCTATTCCTCCTCGATTATCTACCCATGGTGAGGCACGGCGCCCGTCGTCCTTATCATCCATTGTCTCTCACATTTCGATCATGGCACGCTATCTCACGCCGGCCAAGATTGGCCTACTAGCTCTGATTGAGCTTTATGTCGAAGAAACAGTACCTAACGACGCGATCATTCCGGTCCTGAGCTTCCTCACCTCTCACATCCTCGACAGCGATTTGCAAAGCACGATGACAACTACGCCAGGCGCAGCAAACCGGTGGCAGAGAGCTGAGCGTAGCATCGGACTGGTCGTTTCCATCAAAGATTTCGAGGACCTCTTGCTTCCCTTTCCGGCGGTCGATCGACTGCCCGGCCGTCGTCTGTGGGACAGGTTTTTAGAGAAGCTGTGGGGCATCGATTCTCTCGATGCATTGCAAACATTCTTCTCCCGTCAGCCACGAGTGTTGGCGCGAACTAGAGAGGAGCTGCGGCAGATGACAGAGCTTGGAGAGGAACTGCCGTCCGGGATACTTTTGGCGCGGAACTCGCCCTTGGGAGCTTTCGTAAGGAAGGCGGTGTTGGAGTTCACGAGGCTACAGTTTCATCACTCGGCGGAGCTATGGAAGGCGTTCGTCAAGTACCGCCAGCCTACGGTTTCTTACTGGAGAAGACGGAATCCTCAGTGCGGGAGACTCAGTTTCGACTCGGTATTGATGGAGAGCCAGCATGAATGGGGATCTTTCACGGATGGAATTGCTGTGACGGCATACGGTGGCATGCTCATGGATGAAGAAGACGGCGCGCTACCGGTCAGCACAGACGACATCGAAAGCCTCCTTGAGTTCCAGATCGATCAGATACAGAGTATGTTATCCCTTCGTCACCAACGTGGAGATGACCCTTCTAACAACAAGCAGAGTATGGCGCAAGAGTACCCGCAGAAATCAGGGCGAAGTTCCACGCCATGTTGAGAGACAGCCACGTCGTTCCCAGTCTGTCCCATTATCTCAAGTAAGCCTTCACTCTCTCCCTCCCCTATCTCCCCCCTCCCAAAGAAACAACAACAAAAAAAAAAAAAAGACATGGCAGCTCGCGAACGGATGTTGACGTCTACAGCTTCTCAGATGCTTGGAGATCCGGTGATTATCCATCAGCGTTTGACTACCTGCACAGATACTTCGACTACACCATGCAAAACCGCGACCGTCTTTTCTACCACTACGCCCTCATGAACCTAGCAATCGTACAGTCGGACTTTGGCTGCCATAAGGAGGCAATGGCAACCATGCTCGAGACCATCTCCACCGCTCGAGAGAACAAGGACAACACTTGTCTTAACTTCTGTCTCAACTGGTTCTATCATTTTGGCCGAGCACACCCAGATCTCGTCCAAGATCTCGAGGCCAACAGCATGATCGGGAGCGGTAAGGAAGCTCTCGCCTTCCTCCGAGCGAAAGCCAAAGAAACCGGCATGCTCGTGCTCCGGAGTTCCGCCCTCCTTAGCGAAGCCAAGCTCAACATGGCCAATGGCGAAAGCATCGCCGGCGCCATGGAACACCTCGTGCGCAGTTCGCATATCATCGTCGAAAGAAACATGAAGAGCCTAATCGGCTCGCAACTATCCGTCACCACCTCGCTCTGGGACCGACTCGGCATCTCCTACCTCTCCACCATGACCAGTGAGGTCTTTTTGCGCGTCCACGCCCCAAGCGCATGTTTCGACGACGAGCTCAAGATGGTCTGCCGGCTAGCCGGCACCCTCGCCGGCAAGGGCAAGTACAACGAAGCCTTCGCCAAGCTCGAGGACGGCATCGACAAGAACTTGCTCCGCGCCGCCAAGCCTAACCAGTACTGGCACCTCTACCGCGGGCTTGTCAAGCTGCGGCGCGACCTGCACCACAACGACCTCGACACGGCCGAGACGCTGCTCGCGCAGCTGCTGCAGATCGGCTCCGAGGAGCTCGATCCGGATGTGGTGTTCATTATCGACTCGCTGCACATCGAGGCACTGATCCGGCGCAAGGACTTTGACGCCGCGTACGAGAAGATCGAGCGGCTGATCGCCAAATTTCGTGATGACCACCGGGACTTGTCTCTACGTATTCGGCTACTGCTGGCTAAGGCGCACCTCTTTGACTGCATGGGCAGACCGGAAAGGGGGTTCTCAATCACCATGCGCGCGGCGAGCCTTGCGTGGCGTGCGCGGCTGCTCACCCTCCTGTGGCAGGCGGTTGGCGCTCTGGCCAACATACTGAATGCGATGGGCGAGTTCACTGGCGCTGTGCAGCTAGTAGAAGCAGTGCTGCCGCGCTCGATGGAGTCGGAGAATGCTTTCAACACAGGCATACTGTATAGTATCCTAGCGGATGCCAGGATGGGACAGGCTGGGAAAGCTGGAAAAGCCAGGCAGGCGATGACGACGACGGGAGAAACAACAGGAGCGGCCGCGGCCGCGGCGGCGAGCTTGATGAACAACAAAAAAATCGACCTCTTTACGAAGGCACACGAGGCGCTGGAGTGTGCGTTCAACCACTTCTCTGCGGCGGAAGATCTGGAGAAGCAGTGCGAGACGTTGGCGAAGAGGGCGACGCTAATGAAAGTGCTGGGGGATCATGCTCGAGCGGAGGAGTATGCGGCGCGGTATATGGCATTGAAGAGGCAGAGCTCGTCGGGCGAGCATTCTAGTGTATGGTCGACAGATACAGGTACTCCATAATATGGTTTGGGTGGGACTCAGTGAAGCTCCGGTCGGACGTTTTTATGGAGCAGTTCGGTTGTAATGACTTGATGAGGAATGGAAAATATTGTCGATGGCCATAGAGGTTGATGTTTGATTTCATCGAATATGGCCCGGATATGTGCCCCTTGTTTTGTGTCATTAAACCCCTAGTAGAAATGGATGGGAGCTATCAAGGCTCACTGCACCTTGTCTCATGGAGATCCCCAGCAATAGCAGTAGCACATTGTTTTCGTCTTGCACATGGGCTTCCATCAAGAATAAGGTCATATGGATGTCAATGCGAGCCTTTACAGAGCCTAATCTCAGAATGCAGTTAAATTGATATGATGATTGCGGATCAGTGGACGTGGTGGTGCCTCTAGCACTCGTCATGTTCTTCCCTTCCACACTTCATTCACAGTCCCATGCCACCTGCTCTCATTACACGCTAGCTGCCCCGATTCTCTTTGCTTTCCAACGATCCAGGGATGATGCCAGTCTAGCAAGCAAGAGCACAGATGGTGCTTGTGAAGCTCGCATCAACAAGCCACTTACGTGACCTTGTCGCGGTTGTGGTAGTTGACAGACTCGTTCCAGCTAAACAGAGTTGGTGTCGGTCAGTAGTTGTTACCATAGACTGAGGCTCCTTCGATGGGGCTCGGCTCGCTCAAAGCTCCTTCGTTCAGAAAGGCCATGCAGAGAAGCCCGGTTGTGCGAGCTTCGGATGGGTTAAACGTACAAGAGAGTCTTGTCACCATCGCCCCAGGGGTAGTTGCGGGTGCGGATGTTCTGGTAGGGGTACTCGGTGCGCTCCTCAAGGGGAGGGAGGTGGGACCAGTGCTCCCAATGCTCGTTGTAGAGGGTGTAGGCGTTGTATCCGGCGAGGGCAAGGGCAGGGGGAATGCAGCTGGGGGAAAAGGTGAGTTTCGTTAGCTTATTGTGTTTCATTCCCCTTTTCTGTCCCTCACTCAATCAATCATTCCGCAGATGTTGACTGTTGATCCCCTTCGTCTTCTCGGCGGTGCACGTCGGCTATGACGTTAGTGTCATGCGCTCGTCGTTGAAGGCGGGCTTCGATCGGAGCTCGATGGAGCTTTGTTCGAGCTAGCTGAAGCTCCAGTTCCTTCAGAGTCCGGGGGGTCCATCCGGGAAAAACCACGCAGCGGGGATTTGGGGGAGTGGGAGGAAATGCGCATACTAGAGAGAGATCTTGCGCCAGAGCTCTACATGGCAACTCCAGGTTAGCATTTCCCGTCCATCGATAATCGGGGTCGGCAATTGACAAGGGCGGGTGGTGGATTAGGGCGCACCGGTGGTCTCAGCGGCGTGCTGCTTGACGGCCTCACGCTCGCGGACGAAGGCGTTCTTGCCGGACTCGTTGGCAGGGGTGCTGGCGAAGCGGCGCTGGACGGTCTGGCGGACCGCCGGGGCGCGAAGGTTGGCGGCGAGGCGCGCGAAGAACATCTGGCGTTGGGCGAACATGGTTTCCGTATTCGTTGTGGTCGACTACAGGTGGTTCGGAGGAGGAGTGGTAACGAGGTGGATGCGGAATCAGCAGCAAAGGTTGTAGCAAGCTGGCCCCACTTTTTTCCTCCTGCGCTTGGCGGCTTCTCGTGACTCCGGGTGCGAACGAACGAAGTGAGGTCAGAGACCGATCAGCTCATTGCTCAGTTCGACCTCGGGTGGGTGCGTGGGTTGCGGCTGCTCATGGGGTGTGGCTGGAGTGCAAGGGTGGTCAAAATCAAGCCACATTGCCAAGTGCACGTTCCCGTTGAAAGTTTGAGTTGCGCGAGCAGTCGGAATGACGAAAGCAGCTGCCTGTCAGGTGACTTCGTGTGTGGACCGCCCAATTCACACCTGCGTAATTCAACCGCACGAGCCAATCGTTCGTTTGTGAACGCCGCGAACTACACTACTTGGCGATGGCTTGGCAGCTAGTGACATCGTTGGTCGTTTGCCGCGTTTACTCAAGGTGTGGCAAACTCCAAGAGACCGGGAATATCGATCCATGTAGCGACGTGAGGGAAAGATCAATTGTTCCCGAGACCTGAAGCTCTTGCTCATGCGAAGCCGAACATCGAAGACGTCAGCCCATGTCCCTCTGCTTCTCGTGTGGCCATTGCAATTACAAGCGCCGCATCCGGCGACCAAAGTGACTTCGTTGTGGCCATAAACCTGGTAGATCTAGAGAGCTACCTTAGCATCATTAAAGGAATATCTGAAAATGGGGTTACGGATCACGACGTGGAATGGTGAGATCCTCTTGCGTGTTTTTGCTGCATTTTGCCTGGTCTAACTCAAACCAATGTGTAGTCAATGGTATCAGGTCGGTCATAACACGACAAGCCGTCCCTATGAACCAGCTCTGACCCTGCTTCAAGAAACCCATTCAGTTACCAGCCATGGCGGGAGAACCGCACGTTTCAGGTGGGATCAAGTTCTCTATTCAAAGGCCCTATCTGGCCGGATGCTCTAACACAGTGAAAGGCCATGTTCGACACCTTGGAAGCCGACATTGTGGTCATACAGGAAACCAAGATTCAGCGGAAGGACTTGAGAGACGACATGGTCCTCGTCCCTGGCTGGGATGTGTACTTCAACTTACCCACGTACAAGAAGGGCTACTCGGGAGTTGCAATCTACACTCGTTCCTCGAAATGCTGCCCGATACGCGCCGAAGAAGGCATTACTGGCGTTCTGTGTCCGCCGAACTCGTCCACAAAGTTTCGCGACTTGCCTGCTGATCAGCAGATTGGTGGCTATCCCACTCCCGGCCAACTCTCCAGCGACATAGACGAAGCTCAGCTTGACTCCGAAGGAAGGTGTGTCATCTTGGAGTTCCCTGCCTTTGTTCTTATCGGTGTATACAGCCCGGCCACGCGAGACGAGACCAGGATCGAGTTCCGTCAGGCCTTCATCGACGCCATGGATGCCAGAGTTCGTAACCTTGTCTCCATGGGGAAAGAGGTGTTCCTCTGCGGCGACCTCAACATCATCCGAAACGAGATGGATACCGCCGGTCTACCAGAACAGTTGAAAAAGGAGGCCATGACACTCGACCAGTTCATCTCGACCCCTTCGCGCCGGTTCTTGAACCAAATTGTTTTCGGTGGCCGAGTGATTGGTGGACCAGACGAAGGGCGAGAGAAGCCCGTGCTGTGGGATCTCTGCAGAGAGTTCCATCCAAAGCGTCCAGGCATGTACACGTGCTGGGAAACAAGGAAGAACGCGAGACCTGGAAACTTTGGTAGTCGGATTGATTATGTCCTGTGTAGCTCTGGAATCAAGGACTGGTTTGTCGACGCCAACATTCAAGAAGGCCTTCTAGGATCAGACCACTGCCCCGTCTATGCCACCATTAGCGACAGTGTCTCCAGTGATGGTGTCATCATTCCAATCACAGACATAATGAATCCGGAAGGCATGTTCACGAATGGTCAACGCCAACGTGAATGGTCTCAGAAGGATTGTCTGCCTACCTCCGCCAGGCTCATTCCAGAGTTTGATCGACGGCAGAGCATCAAGGACATGTTCGTCAAGAAGAAAACGCCGTCCAACACGCCCAAGTCAGCCACCCCAGCAGCCGACAGCCAAGACATTTCCGATTCTCCCAACACATCTTCCATCACGGTGAATGCCACTACTGTACTACAGGGGACCGCCAGCTCCGCATCATCGCCTAGGCAGTGGTTATCTCAGTCAGCTGCAACCGAGCCAGCATTGTCGCCAACATCCCCCGTTCCAAAACGACGAGCTGAGCAGCCTGCGCCGTATACCAGGCCACCGAAGAAAGCCAAGGCTGCCCTCGCCAAGCAGCCATCCTCGAAAACTGGGCCAGGCCCATCGCAAAGTACACTCATGGGCTTTTTCAAAGCGAAGACTCCAACTCCAACCGTCAACCCAGATGAACGACATGGCCCAATAAATGGAAACAACCACTCTCCTACAACGACAGCCGAAACAGCATTGCGAAACGAGCCATCTACAGCGAAAGAAAGCCAACCAAAGCAATCCTTCGAAGCGGACAATATCGAAGAATGGGACGAAAACACTGTCGAACACAAGACCAACCCGACAACATATAGAGAAACCAGTATTGCCATGGAGGACGAAGGCAAAGGAAAAACAATCTTCGACCCCATCCAGAACAAAGAGTCCTGGTCCAAGCTGCTGGGCAAGAGGGTCGTTCCGAAGTGTGAGCACGGCGAGGATTGCCAGAGCTTAGTGACCAAGAAGCCGGGGATCAACTGTGGTAGGTGGTGCTGTTGTTTTCCGCCTGTTTCTTTTGCTTGCCCTCTTTTTTCCCACCCCCTCTCCCCTCCTCCTGAAACAGTCTGCTGACCTTACGCTGACACTCCTTGATTCGCATCTCGTTACAGGCAGATCCTTCTACATGTGTGCTCGACCCCTCGGGCCATCTGGTAACAAGGAGGCGGGCACGGAGTTCCGATGCAAGACGTTTATATGGAGCAGTGACTGGAGTGGGCGGCAGTAGGTGGTTAGGCTTGTATTAGATAACATTGCAATGGGAAGGCGATCTTGGGTGAGATGCTCTCGTCGGCTGAGGCGGCGCAACCCTTCTTCCCGCCCGAAGTAACAGAGGGGAGGCTACTATTGACATGGCAGGGGCGCCCGCCGTGGTCAAGAGAGGACGCATAATTGGGGGGACGGAGGTGGAGGCGCTGCAAATGATGATAATGAGGGATACACCAAGCTTCAGTCTTTGATTCTGTTGGTGATTTAATGCGCTTGTATCTTTCGTGATAACACGTAATCGAATCATCCTAAAGACAATGTCCATCTGCTTTTCCACAGCTACTCAGCTGCCTCACGTTTTTTAGTTGCGGGATGGGCCGGGGTCCTCTACTGGTGATACTCCGGGATGCTTGACGTCTCACTTGGTCCCCTTATCGCACGACGTGGGAAGCAGACAAAGCAGCGAAGCCAGCCGCCGGAAAAGCAAGACAGTTTGTAACGCAGCGGAGACCAGTAAGCAAAGCAGACGTTGTCAAGCAAGTGAATGTCACACGGGCATACGAACGATGAAGTTGGTTTTCTTTTAAATGCTTTTTTTTTCTAAGTAATCTACCTGTGCTCCCTTGTAGACGAGTGAAATAGGCTCTGGAGACTTTGATGAACGTACCATGATGCGCCAGTCACCCCACGCTCCGATATGCTAGCAACAAAGGAAAAGAAACCATAGAATGAGACCAGAAACCGTCCCCCTTGGATATCACTGACCTTGCGCCATGCAAAAGCAAACCAGACCTGTGTCCCTCCCTAATGCGAAAAAAGACAAAAGCCGACCTATTATGCCCTCCGCCATGTGACTTGTGTGGCACCCTGAGATACCTTTCACCGAACCGAACCGAGATGCAAATGAGATGTGCACCATGCTGCTTCCTCCTGCGAAAAAAAGACTGTCGACTGTTGAGTCCCTTCTGACCGACCCAGTGCATATGTCGCACCGCCTGCTATCCCTTCTGCTAGGATCCCTTTACCGTGAACGGTGAGATGACGAAGAAGAAAACTGACGCCCAAAGTATGGATGAGTTAGTGCCGATGAGACAGCGCCGACTGTCGAGGAAGATGTGTGCTTGCTGTGACTCTGACAAAGAACAAATAAGGAAATGCGAACCATGAGAAAAAGAAACCGAGACCGTTGTTGCTTGCTGTATCCATGCCGGTGTCAAAGTCTTGTCGTCGTATGCAGGAGTCTGAAAGCCAAACCCGAGAAGGGCGAGGCAAGTGACTCTGCAGTGATGTCAAGACTGAGGTCCAGCTGCTGATTGAAATGGCTGATAGAACAGACGGACCAAGACTGAAACTGATGCTGAGCTGCACTGATGGAATGTGCCAAGAGAATGAAGCTGTCCACTGCCGGCGAGCACGCCCTAGTGTGCTGTGATTTGAGGACGGTACTCCCTACTCGTAGGATTGACGAGAGATTAACAAGAGAACCATCGACTTATTTGTGATGTCTTGGTTGTTGATCAAGTGTTGCCGGCTCTCCAAATGCGAAGTCGGCGAGTACGAGCGTTAGTCCGTGAATGTGGGACAGCGGTAGTGAATGAGACATGATCTCGATCAATGTAGTCGCAAGCATGAGTAAAGAATCAGCACGCCTGCTTGAGAAGGAATCGCATGGAGTCGTCCTCAGTCATCATGAAGTCCGGGTCCTGGGCCACGGACAGGTCGGTCGACATGTCGATAATGTGGTTAGGCTCCTCCCACTCGAAGTCGGGGAAAGGGCCGACCTCCTCGGCTTGTTGAGGTTGAACAACATCGTTAAGTGCGGCTTCTTCGGCAGCCAACTGGCCGTTCGACTCTTCCCAGACAAAGTCGAGCATCCGCAGAATTCGTTGCCGATCTTCGGGCGAGATTACGCAAGGATATCTCATGCGAGGAGGAACGGGATCGGTGGTGGGAAATCGCGGCTGGTCGGGGTAAAGGTGAGGATTCTCAGCTCGGTGACGATGAACCTCCATTTCCGCCAGTTCCCTGAAGCGAGCTTTTGCCGCGGGGTGCTCGCTGTTCCACAAGCCCGCAACAATTTGAGCTGTATAGATATGGTTAATAAATGTCATGCAGGACAGGAGAGTTTGTTCACATACAAATATTGCGAGCTGAAAGACTCGGATCTTCGGAGAACAGAGTATCCAACAGCCATTGGTAGTAGAGAACGAATTGGTTGCGCGGGCGGCTAGTACCATTGCTTTGAGTTACCGAACTCTGTTCAAAAAAGTTGTTGGGCAGAGTCATGTCGATGGTTTGAGAGCTTTGCTCTTGCTGCTCAACATTAGCACCTCCTTGGTTTGAGATGCCCAAGACGCTCTCGCTTGGAATGGTGGGAGTTTGCGCTGGAATGTCTGGTTAGCTTGAGTAATGGGGGCCCAATGTTTGGTGAACTTACAAGGGGGCGAAACTGCGAGTATGTCCCAGTTTCCCCATTCCATCATCATGAGCCCAACTGGATACGTGCAGATCGCGATGCTGGACTCATCGGGGGCAACCATGAGCAAGGCCTCTTCGCCAAACACGACACTGAAAGGAGTCAGCTATGAGCTATAAGAGAAACTTTCCTCGGGCCAACACTCACACTGAGTTGTCCATCGCATAGACAAGATCCTCTTCAGCAAATTCGGCCAGATGGGACCTGAACAGCATTACCTGGATCCTGCCATAGTGAATTGCAGTCACAGGGCTGAGACCGGGTGCGATGTCGCTGATTGCATCAACGTCTAAGGCAGACATTGTGATAGCGGGGTGCAGACGGCGACTACAGGTGTGCTTGGATGTGGTTATGGAATGGATGGGACAGACGAAGTGTAAGAAGATCGACGTATATGAAGATGAATGACAACGAGGACCGGTAGTTGGTGGAAAACGGAATTGTCGAGTGTTGAGTTTGGAGGAAGGAAGAGGGGGTATTTGCGAGAATTTGAGCCGGTATTTGTAGGTGATACGACAATCTGCTCTGCGTGGGTTAATGTCAAGGTGAATGGCAGGAAAGGCCCAATACCTCCCGCAGCTCGTCCTCCTATTGTTCGCGGGAAAGGGTACGCATTTTGCTATTGTTTCTGTGGCTTGCCAGCTGCGCACCTTATGTGATTGGTCAAATTGACATTTGCCCTAAGGTTGGCCGGGAGAACAATAGGAAGGACTTGGGATGAAATTTGGCATACGATGCCCCTCAAATCGGCAAGTGACCTTGGCCGATTCTCACAGGAGAACAATAGGAATAACTTGGGATGAATCTCAGCATGCAGTGCCCCTCTCGTCAAGTAATCTCCACCTCAAGTTTCACAGGAGAACAATAGGAAGGACCTGGATTGGAAACCTGCCAGGCAATGTCCCTCGAAAGATATTTTGGAACCCTGTGTCTTTGTTGGTTCACTTCTTCGAAACTCCGTGTCAACAAAACTTCTCTCCATACTTAGCAGTCGCATGGCAGCTTTCTCAAGCGTTCACTGTTGAGGTTTCCTTTTCGTCAGCTGTCGACATGAATCTTCTCAACATGCAACCTAAAAGGTCAGAGCAACCAGCTATGTTCGAAGAAAACCGTGCCTCTAGCCAGGAAGGCCAGGATCTCGAAGTGATGTACAAGGTAGCAATTCTTCTGACCCGGAAACACTCGCTTGCTTGTCACTAATGGATTGGTCAGAAACTCCATCAGCTACAGGCTAGGCTTTCCCGTTCAGTTCTTTCAGAGGCAATCAAGGAGTTCGAAGAGAACCTTCGGTGTCTTTTCCATGAAGCCAAGCTCTTGCTATGCTCAACGAGAACGAAGTATCGCCAAAGCTGGTTCGGGTCTAGCAACGAGTTCGGATCTAGCGACGAGAGAAGAATCATCAAGACATCATGCTGCATCATTGAGTCGACAAACACAATTCTTAACTTCCTCTCATTTCTTGAGAAGAATCGAGGATTGCCATCAGGTGGAGATCAAAGACTCCAACGAGCTGCCTACAAAGGCCAGCAGTTTGCGTTCCGCCTCCTTCGCTCTCTTACACTTCACAAAGCTGCTCAGGAGGTTCCGGGAAAGGACTTTGGCTTGGTCTACGGAAAAGATGTGTACGTACTGAATGGACATATTTTGCACAAGTCGAAGCAAGAGATCGTGGGGCAGGCGGGAGGAAGAAACTGGCATGTCGACCATACCCTCCATCCTTTGAGGCGCGTTCCAGGCACCCCATGGCACAAGTTCTTTGGCAATCTTGAAGTTGGCGACGACAAGCAACTTCGCCTCTTCGATGATGATGCGGCCGTCGACAGTTACCGAGTCGGTCCTCGGAAGTTCTTTGTGGTTATTCCGGAAACTGCTGAATTTATTTTGGAGGAAATCAGCAGCGAGCATCAGAGAGTCGCTACAATTCACACAGAGGTAAGTACTTGAACGTGTCTGAAAACTACAAAATTTGCACGACTGACTGAAGGTAGAATGGACATGTCCAGCCGCCAGCACCGACATCCATTCAGCAAGAAGTAAGTTCTCCTATCTCGGTTCAATGTAGGTAATCATCACTGACATCACGGCAGGCTCTCCTCAGGAAGTTGGACTTTGCCATGACAACATCATTGCCTGGTTATGTTGTAGAAGGACAACCTGAGATTGTGTTTTATCATGAAGGCTTACACCAGGTTCGTATGATCCTGCTTACTATTCACGGATGATGATGTGCTAACAACCGATCAACAGATCCCCGTTGACTACAGTCAGGAGCGCCCACTTAGCATTCTCTCCCATGTTTTCACTCGACCCGCACTTTGGGGAGAGGGTTTGGAGCTTGCTGATCACTTCGACCCGCGAGACGGTGTGCAGCAAGAGGAGCACATCTACTACATTTGATGGATATGGTAGAATCCGTGGCTCGTACAAACAATGCTACTTTTAATTCAAGAAAAGTATTATTCGATCAGATTGGTTTCACTTTTTTCTCAGAAGTTCACAAAGCTGCTATGTGTTATGTAATCCAAGCCCTCGCTGAAAGTTGTGCCCCCAAGGCAGCAAGCCCCCCCCCCCTCCTCTCCCCCGCGGTCGTCAAGTGAAGGGAGAGAGAAGCCGCTCCACCCAAATTAACCAACCAACCCCATGTCTCCTATTTAAGAAAGCCCAGTTCATCTTTTCCACCTTCACCCAAACTTCCCACCATCTTTCCCCGAACATCAACTTCGCAACCAAAATCTCGGCAGCACTACCTCACGTGTTCAGTGCTCTCCAATCAATAATCCATCCACCAGAAACACGATGTCGGGTGTCGATCAAATCGTCAAGACGTTCGCCGACCTCGCTGAGGACGACCGTGAAGCGGCAATGAGAGCTTTCTCAACGATGATGCGTACCGAACCTGTTCGCCGAATCCCCGCGGCAAAGAAGAAGGTCAACGGCTTCATGGGTTTCAGATGTGAGTCAAATCTGAATCAAAATTGTCGTTGATCCATGGCTGATTGCTCTTCATTTCAGCGTACTATTCCCCGCTCTTCTCTCAGCTCCCGCAAAAGGAGAGATCGCCCTTCATGACCATTCTCTGGCAGCATGATCCCTTCCACAATGAGTGGGATTTCATGTGCTCGGTGTATTCGTCAATCCGGACCTACCTTGAGCAGGAGAAGGTTACTCTGCAACTCTGGATTCACTATGCTGTCGGCCATCTGGGAGTGATTATCCGCGACAACTACATGGCATCCTTTGGCTGGAACCTCGTCCGTTTTCCCAACGGCACTCACGACCTCGAGCGCACGGCTCTTCCTTTGGTTCAGCACAATCTCCAGCCCATGAACGGCTTATGCCTGCTCACCAAGTGCCTCGAGAGCGGATTGCCTCTTGCCAATCCTCACTCTGTCATCGCCAAGCTTTCAGATCCTAGCTACGACATGATCTGGTTCAACAAGCGTCCTCACCGTCAGCAGGGACACGCCGTTCAAACTGATGAATCTGAAGTTGGAGTTTCGGCGATGTTCCCTCGCAATCACACGGTCGCTGCAGAGGTAGATGGCATCATCAATCTTCCTCTCTCCCATTGGATTCAGCAGGGAGAATTCGGTACCGAGTCTGGATACTCAGCTCAGTTTGAGACCTTGTTGGATTCAATTCTCGAGAATGGACACGCCTCCAGCAATGACCCTTACAACATGGCTCTGGCTATCGATGTTCCCATGATGGGTTAGTGGAAGATGAGGTACCATGTCGCAAAACTTTACCCGTGTGCTAACCGATTAACAGAATTTAACTGAGGAGCATAGAAGCACGGCGCAGTCACCATTTCCTTTCCTTTGTCACATCTGGATTTCGTGTTACGGGCATACAAAGCGAGGGCGAAAAGGGTCTAGTTAGGTTTCTTTGTGCATACATTTGGGGCAAATCATGAGACTTCAGAATCGAACGGGGTGGAATGGGCAATTACACGGCAAGGAGACAGGTACCCGCCTAGAAGGCGAAAGAGTATCAAATAAAATCAAATCAGCGGCGTCCACCATCTGATCCGGGATAGCCTTCACTAGTCAATCAATATGAACGCAAGCGTCTGCGGTGTCATTGCCGGATTTGACATGTCGTTGAGATAAAGAAACAGGCCCGCCGCTGACGGCAACGCTTATGCATGCAACCCCGCTGCGCTGAATGCTTCAGCCGCAAAACTGGGGCAATGCGGGAGCTGTGGCCCCCGTTCATGCTAGTGTACAGGGTTACTCTGCTTCTTAGATCCTGATAAGGGTCCGCTGATGTTTGTACATACTACATATCAGTCCCTGTAAGTTTGTTACATAGTCTGGTTCCTGCCCCATATTTTCTTACAAGGGGGTATTAGGGGGGGTCTGTAAGGCGGGACTGGTCTATCTACGAGTTCGGGTCCCCGCAGGAACTGTACCCTTCAGTGGGTCCCGGTCACGTATCCTGCGACGTTCCGTCTCGGCCAGGAATGGCAGCTTTCCCCGTTGATTTTCGGTTTATCATCCCATACTCGAGGGTGATGGGTGCCTTCTGGCTCTGGGCGCCAAGGCTCTTCCACCCCCTCTCCATGAGGGGGCAGAAAAGCTTGGCAAGCCAGAGCGCACCGCAACCCCCGAGTAAAGGTTTTGGTTGCTTGTTGACATGTGCGTTCGAGACATCAGGGCAGAGTCCCGATGCGTCATTGGTGGCACCGCTTATGCATGGACCCTTAGTATAACCTTCTGTTGGTTTGGCGTCCCGCATCAACAAGGCAACAACCAACTGCCAATCCCTGATCCCCAACAAGGAAACCCCAAAGCACGTTATTCTCCTAGCCGACGGAGGGCATTAAACTCGGTAACCGTAACCTCGGACCTCCGAACCTACTTACCTATACTTGTAGAAGTGAACTCTGCTCGTACAGGAAGGAAGGACGACGTGGTCTCAAGGATGAAAGCATACCTACAGGTACTTAAACCATCATATCGCTCCCTTCAATTCTTCTCCCATTCCAATCACATCTTTCTCAGTTTTCTCCCCATGCATCGGAAATTAATTACTTAAATCAATCCATTCGCTATACACTCACTCCGACGCTACCGTCCCATCGACCATTTGCTTAAATCAATCCATTCGCTAGACACTCACTCCGACGCTACCGTCCCATCGACCAGACACTTTTTTCCCACCCAAAGATATGTCTCTCGCTCACCATTCTACTCTCCGCTTTCTCGCCTCTCCAACTTCTTTCTAATATAATAGCAACAGTTAAACTTCCTCCTGAGCATTCCAACAATGGACCAGCAAGCTCCCCCATCGCAAAACACGCCCACCACTTTTTCGCACCTATGGGGAACGATCATAAGTTCCTACATCCTGTTCGGATTCGGACGTTACTGGTTTAGGGCAGACCGCATATGGAAGAACTGTTTCGGTGACATCAGACTTCTCTCCCAAGCCTCCTCGATCGAAATCCGAACTCGAATTATAATTTTGGCTTTGATAGGACCGCTGTTTATATTACTATGGCCTGTCGACGTGACAGCGACCGTGATCTGGGGCTACATCAGAGACGCATTCCGAACCAATACTGAAAGTGAGACCGCCACTACTAGGAGCGATGAAGCACCACCGGCCTACGAGGCTGTTGACCGTTGTAAAGTCTCTACTTTTGAAGTATGAGTCACAGTTATGGTCTCGTCGATGTCTACCGCATGATCATCGCTTCTAATGGTATTGCCGGTCTCTACCGTGGTTTTGATCCCTCCGTCGCTGGTATCGTCGTCTACCATAGTCTCTACTTCGGTCTCTACAATTCTATCAAGCCCGTCCTCCTCGTCGGTAACTTTCAGAATAACTTCCTTACCTCTTTCACTTTCGGTTAGTACATCATTACCGCCGCTAGTATCGCCCTTTACCTTCTTGATACTATCCGTCGTCGCATAATAATGACCTCCGGTGAGGCCGTCAAGTACAAATCTTCCTTCGATACCGCTTCCCAGATCGCTGCCAAGGAGGGTGTTAAGTCTCTCTTTAAGGGTGTTGGTGCTAATATTCTCCGTGGTATCGCCGGTGCTGGTGTCCTCTCTATCTACGACTAGCTCCAGGTCTTCCTCTTCGGTAAGGCCTTTAAGGGTGGTTCCGGTATTATTCCGTCAGCGACGATGCTTCTTTACTGTTAGCGTTTGTGATTTGTTTTAAAAAGGAGGGAAAAAGGGAAAAGACAATAAGCTATAGCGGGGCTCCTCAGGTCTTGAAAGAGTGGAGATAACTTCCGCAATTAGGTGGCATCATTACTTGGTCTGCTGCTTCAAAAATAAACACAGCAATGTTGTCTTCGCTCCAATTTTGCTGCTTCGTTTGACGTTCTGCCCATGAATGAATATGGGAATACAGTTCTGGTGGGGGTCAGCTTCCCGGACAGTCTAATTGGACAATCCTTGAATTTCGTTCACTAATCCCGGCTTGTCGAAATCCCTTGCGTCCCGCTCTCCAAGTGTACAGGGATATACAGTGTATATAGACATCTTTGCACGGTACTCTTGTACCGTAGCGACGAGAGTCTGGGACGGGATCGTGCTGATTCTGCCAGATACGCACACAAAGAAACTTGACGCATTGGAGAGTAGCAAGTAGGTACATTAAGTCTTGGGTTTATTTAGAAGATACCAGTGCAACATCCATTCTACCTGAAGCTGGCAGGTTGCTTATGTTCCCAAGTCCCAGATTTGAAGTTGTCACCGTGCCCTGCGGAGTGCTGACAGACTGCCTGGTCGGCGGTGCCGACCTTCCATTCTCCATCAAGCCCACGGTAACATATAGCAAGCAATAAGACAGCGCAAGATTCTGCAACATTCACTCTTCGCTTTGTCACAAAAAGGAGCCCGTTCATCATATAGGCAGTATTCCACCTTCGTGCCTCACATACCGAATCCTTGTGTTGTGGCATGTATGGCCAAGGGTTTGCATATGCTAGGTGCGTGGCGCCGACTGGCGGAAGAGCTGGGGTCTCGACCATTCTTCCCACTTTGTCGGCGCCGTTCTTTCGGGCGTTCGGTTGATCGGATGTTTGTGCGGTTCCGTCACAGACTCCCGAAACCCTAGCTGCACGCATTGCCGTTACTGTGTTACAAGAAAAAAAAGCGAAAGGAGGGTGCAAAGGTTTGTGCAATCAATGAGGGTTCTTGACAGCTCGTGCAGTACAGTACCAATGTACCGCTTCTCGAATCTCCCTTCGGTACTACTCTCTTCAAATCTCACCGCGGCACTCTGCCCAGGCCTCGTCAAGTGGCTTGCTGTTTGAACATGTATTTGCAAAGCGAACCTGGCTTGTCATCTTTGAACATATAACTGGTGGCGGACCGGGGGATGAGCGGTTTGTGTTTCCGGAAATCCCATGTAATTTCTGACAGCAGGTCTGACAGAACAAGTTCAATGTCATTTGAATCTGCATCTCACCCAGTATAAAGTTCACGAAGATAGCAGTGGGTCAACAATTGGTTGCCACCAGTCAATCAAACCCATGACTCTCAGCTGACTGCAGGAAAGCTTTCGGTCACAATCGCTTCACAGCAAGCTTACAAATTTCGAAAAGTGATATCTCACAAAGTGATCCCTGGATCATTTAGCGTGCCTTACAGATTCCCCCTTGATTCTCATTTCCCATTCTCCCTTGCGCTTTGATTGTCTGTTTGCTACTTATCGCAAACGAACGCTGACGTTGAGCAGTCCAATTGATCACGAACTAGTTATCTAGCGGGAATTTGTCGTCTCGTATATCCTCTTTAGGTCTTGCTTGTTACTGTTCCCACACTCAAACGCCTGTGCAGTCTTGGCGGACGTGTGCGTGTACACACACACACAACTTTTTGGTAAAATGGACTATTGAAACGAAAGACGAAGATGAAGAAACTCAATTATCCTATGGAAAAAAAACTATTCTCTTAATAATCTTAAGTACGCTGACTCTGAATCTCAAGTCGGATTTCTTTTATCTCTTTGTTTGGTAGAGATATAAGCAAATGAAATCTCATCGATGGTCCGTTTTGCCAAAAAGTTGTGTGTGTGTGTACACGCACACGTCCACCAAGACTGCACAGGCGTTTGAGTGTGGGAATGTATAAAAACCTTCGGGTTCCTCCTCTTGTATAATTGAGTAAGGGCTACCAAAATAGGAACGGCGAGTCTGTGGGCTATTAGGCCAGGTTTGGTACCGCGAGTTTACCCTCATAGCCAGAAACGCGATAACTCTTCAGGGGAAAAAAGAGACAACAAGCACGCTTTAGCCTCAAAGAGCTATCATCTTCCGCTGTTATGTGCCACCCGTCACAAACATCACTACAACCTCCTCGCCAAATACTACGCTCAACGTCACGATCGGTAAAGTGATTTATGGACGAGCACACTTCGCCCCAACGCCATTGTAAGGTGGGGGAGGGTCAGGGTGTTGTACATTTGGGTTCGTCGGAGTTGTGTTTAGGGTTTCCGCAATTGGTAAGGTCCTCGGAAGTCCTTGTTCGTTATTGATCGCTTTCGATACGTAGCAAATGATACAGCCAAACAAATCGAGAGGCCATATTCCAACAAACATCAGAGGTATCAGGCAATATGCTGCGATCCGGGTTCTTTGTTGGTTTTCTGTGTAGTGGGTAAACGTATCGATAGCTCCATTCCAATGAACCCAAATATTTATCGATCGATACCAAAACCAGATGTAGCCAATAACAACCCATGCGATAATGAGTGGAACGATTGTCTTGGTTGGGAAGTTTTGAGTATCAACCTCAAGGGTTGCTGTCTCTGTGATATTCATCCTAGAATATTCATAGTATATGAGAAAGGAATTAGAGTGACCGGAAAGTAGAGAGTTGAATAGTAAGCGAGAAACATACCTGGCAACACCCAGAGAACGGAAACCACGGGTAGCGAACTCAGCAACCTTGTTCTTGTAGGCCTAGTCAACCTCCTCAGACATGGAGTGGTCCTCCTCGACAGTCTTCAAAACGGAAAGAGGGGCACCCTTGACGCAAGTGATGCGCTCACCCTGGGGAGACTCGACGACGGCGACGACCTTCTTGGAGACGGGGTCGAAGGGGTGGAACTGGAGAACCTTGTACTTGGAGAGAATGGACTTGGCGCGGGGGTAGTACTTGAGGGACTTGAGGAAAGCCTTGTCGATGGTATCAATACCCTTCTTCTTGCGGGAAGCGGCTAAGCAGGCAGTAAGCATGAGATCCTCGGGGTCGACACTATGATATAATCATCAATGTTTGGTTATATGTTGGGAGAAGAATTTGAGAGGGGGGATACAGTAGTTTAAGTACCTGTTGGGAGGGCCCGGGTCGGGTTTCCTATCTAATTACATTCATCCTTTATAACCAGTCATCCTTTCTGTACGAGTACCGGTAAAGCTCACTTCTGCAAGTACATAGGTAGGTTGGGAGGTCCGAGGGCACACGGTTGCCAAGTTTGATGCCTACCGTTTACCAGGCGGGATGAATACCAAGGTTGTAATATCATCCTGCCTACACGAGCGAAGCTCACTTCTGCAGGTACATGGGTAGGTTGGGAGGTCCGAGGTTACGGTTGCCAAGTTTGATGCCTACCGTTTGCTAGGCGGGATGAATAACAAGGTGGCAGTGTCGTCCTGCCTGCACGAGCGAAGCTCACTTCTGCAGTTGCGTAAAGGTAAGCAGGCGCTGGTGCTCGGCAACATCGGTACATACCTAGAGCGTAGAACAGCGCGACATACCAAATACAAACTATCTAAGCTGAGGCTTGATTCGCTTTCATTCGCATATTGACCAATGTAGGTATTGAAGTCTACGTAAGAATCCCAAACCCAAGGACGCTGTGGGCTATACTATATCTCGACCAAGACCCGTAAACGACCTGAAGAGGCTCCCCCCCCAAAAAGTATACCCTTGAATATTTTGCTGCAGGTCCCAACCTATAAACGCCATGGAAGAATGCAATTGCTTGCCCAACGCAGCCCCACGCTGCCCTGCTCTCCCATACATCTCTTCTTATTGTACAGCTCATGGACATCACAACCATCTGCCCGCAGCAAACACCAGCGGATCCAATACTTGGCACTGGTACATCCAATTACCCGTCATCCAAGCTATTGGTTGGTACGACAACGACGACTCCGCAGGAGCACTTTAATAGCATAACAACGTGAACGCCAACCGACCGGAGAGGGAAGCAGGAGAGTGTGATGGTTCGACTTTAGCTTGGCCTGCCAGAATGGGAAGAACTAGGAAATGCAAGTCAAGAGGGAGACAGAGACCAGACTTTCAAGCTGACGTGGGGAACGAAAAGAAAAAGAGAAAACAGCATAATGGACCAGGCGATAGGAAGGAAACGGAACTTGAACTCCCTCCACCAGAGATTTTCTCGTTCTGAATCTTGCTGCACGAACGAAAGCAGCCACCGATGACGATACAACGAACGGGCTGCGACAAAAAAGCGAAGAGAGGGAGTGAAATGGGCCGTATAAGCAGACGTAGGGAAATTGGACAGCCGAGGGCTAAAGGACTGACGTGACAGGGGAAGGGGAAGAGGAGGCGGAAAAGGGGTGATATTCAGCAGCACAAAGCACGAAATTTGGTCGCCTACTCACTCTTGACGTATCTGGTAAACTTTCTGGCAGACCGACCGATCGAGCGAGCAGCGAGCAGCGAACGCGAAAATCGAAACCACAAAAAAAGGATGTACATCGTCATAAAAGAAACACGACGGATGCCAGCAGTATGACAGCGGGAGTGGCGGTTTGCCTGTGTTACCAAACACCCGCGCGAAGAGCGAACGGAACATATCCGAGGCCGAAGTTACGACGGCCAATTGACGACTTCAGTGGATGAAAAAGAACAAGGTGGATGAAACTGAGTTTAACACTAACACCTGATAACTCCCAAAGGAATTCGAGCTAGGTACAGAGGGGGTAGTTGAAATATAAAACATCTGATGAAGATTTTGGAAGACGCTGCGGGACGAAAACAGAATGAGGGAGGGGATCTGGTCGGATTTATGTGCCCACGCTGCGCATTGAAGCGTAAAGCCAGCGAGATGAATGAAGCCACCGAGTATACTACCTCAATAACCCCATGCGTTGCCGGAAAATTAGTCCTCGTCCTGTTGGTACGAAATCTTACGCATCTCGCCAAGTCTGTGGCGAGCAGCATTCAATGCGTTTTCGAGTTGAAGGATTTCGACCTGTGATGGGAGAGAATGACTTGATCAGCATTGAACCGCAATAGGCAAGACCAAGGGTACCAGAAATAAAAGAAGAAGGAAATCCCAGAGGATATACGTACCTGTTGCTCCATCTCACGCACTTTGAACTCGTGCGACCCAAGCTTGCTGTAGTCCACTTGCTCATCCTCGGCACTGCGGTCCTTGATCATGCTCTGGACTTGTCTGACGAGTGCACGGCAGGCGGCACCGACAGCCTTGCTGGCCTCCTCCAGGCTCTCCTGGTTCTTGCTCATGAAGCCGGCCTTTACACGGCTGGCAGCCACGAGCTGGGCGGTGGAGGCCGCAACATTATTAGATGCAACGATGAGCTGCTCAGGGCTGTTGCGGTTGGAAAGAACACCGTCAGCAGTCTCGATGAGAGTGCTGGTAGAGTTGGCAACAGCCTTGGCGGCGGAAATGAGACCCTCGGTCCATCTGTTGTTCTTCTTGTAGAAGGCGGTGCGCGAAGACGAGCCACGACCAGCTTGCACAATCTCCTGCTGTGTAGCGGTGGCAGCCTTGATGAGCTGCGCGATAGCAGTAGTAATGGCCATGGCGGCATCGAGGATTGAGTCGTGGACCTTGAGTTCGTAGGTAGTATATCCATCGCGAGGCTTGTTCTTGAGCTTCTGCAAACGGGCAACGGCAGCAGCAATGGCATCGGCGGCCCTGCTAAGTTCTTGATCGACGATGTCGCCAAGGTCACCCTTGTTAGCGAGCTGGCCAAAGCCAGGGGCGAAGGTCTCGACAAGCTTGTTCAGCTTTTGCAGATTGATCTGGACGTCGTTATTGCTGTTGATGACAACGTCGGTCTTCTGAAGGGGATCCATGCCCTCAAGGCGGAAGCTCAACAGACCGCGGAAGAACTTGACTGTCGAATGGGCAGATGAGCGAGCACCGTTGATCAAAGAGTCTCCCTTCTTCTCGTCAGTAGCGAGGCGAACGAGACCCTTGGTATTGCTGCACACATCGGCGATGGCGCCAGCGAAAACGTTGGCGTTCTTGATCAGCTCCGCCGGGCTGCTGCTGGGACCATCGGCGATGAAGACGTTGAAAGCGGTAGCGAACTCCGTGGCACTCGCAGACGCCTTCTCAATCTGCGAGAGGACATAGGAAGGCGAGGCGTTCTGGTTTCCGGCTTGCATGTCAGAATCGAGCTCATACATGGCATCATCAACACGCTGAACGCTAGCTTGAAGCACAGAGTCGATAATCTCGTTGACCTTCTCCAGCTGGGAGAGGATCAAAGCGTCCAGCTGGCCGTCAAGGGCTGAATCGGAGACACCCTGGTTGTTCCTGAGCTCATTGAGCTCGATCAGTGTCTGGTCCATGCCAGCTTTGTATACCTCGAGCTCCTCCTCCTTTTCGCGAAGTAGCGCTTCAAGATCCGAGCTGCCATCCCGTAGCTTGGCTTGGGCCTCTTCCAGTGCTCGTGACTTGATACGCAAAGCTTCCTCCAGATCGGCCATCTCGCGGTTGTACTTGGAAAGCATTGTAGAAAGCTCGTTGCCCTTGCTGCGCTCCAGATTATCGGCGCGGTCCAAGGCCATCCGCAACTCCCTCTTGAGCTTCTCAACCTCGTCCTTATTCGAGCCTTGCAGCCTGTCCTTTTCATGAAGAGCACGATCGCGCTCACGAATCATGTCTGCCAGCTCCAAGTTCTTGGTCTTGATCTCACGCTCAAGCTTCTCCCGCTTCTCAATCGCTTCCTGAGCGGAAGCCGCCTTGAGCTGCACCGTCTTGAACTTTTGGAGGAGGTCAAGATGCTCGTGGCGAAGCTGGGAATAGAGCTTCGCAAGCGCTTCGTACTTTGTCCTCCAAGTGTTGAGTTGTTCTTGTAGAGCACGGATTTGGTCGTCTCTGCTGTTTATTTGCTGCCCGTAGTTACCCTGGATTTGTTGCAACTCGCTTTCTAGAGCCTTGACCCTTTGGTCGTACTGCTGAAGCATTAGTTGATCCCGCTCGTACTGGGCCCGGGCATTCAGATTCTCCTGTTCAAGCTCAGCAAGCCGCCCTTGAGTCTGCCATTGTGTCTGCTGGGCCATCAAGGCCTCTTGCTCCCTTTGCTGTTGCTCCATTAACCGCCGTTGCTGTTCTTCGAAATCACGTTGTGCTTGTAGTTGTGCTTGTTGCTGCGCTAGCAACGCCTGCTGCTGCTGTGCTTCCAAAACCCGCTGCTGCTCCTCGTATTCCCGATTCTGCCTGTCAAGCTCATTCTTCCAGAACTCGGCCATGTCATCGGGCTCTTCGGATTTCGGTGCTGGGGGCGGAGGTGTTGGGCGCTTTTCGATCTCGTGCTTTGGCCGAGCAGGCAAAGCAGGTGCGTTCTCATCCTCGGCCAGGAGGTTGGGCGGATCCTGGGGAAGCTTGGGAATCGTGATCAGACTGGTGAGATAGCGGAGGTTTGAGCACTCGTAGTAAAACTTGACCAGCCGGTAATGCTGGGCATCATATCTTCCGCGCAACGGTTCCAGCGCCTCGGCGTCGCCAGTAGATGAGTGCATGGCGCGCAACATGCTGGTGATGAACTTGTAGATGCCATAGCTTTCGGTGACTAGGGGGACGAGGGCAGATATCCTGCACTCGTTGTTGCCGACGTTCCGGAAGTGAGAGAAGATGAGCTTCTGGAACTGGTCAATTTTATCCTGCAGCGTCATGAGGTCGGTAATGGTTTCGTAACCCTCGTTCGGATCGTTGATGGCCTTGAGACTGATGTATTCCTCGTACTCGAACGTGCCGTTGAATTCGGGGTGCTGTTGGTGAAACGAAAGCTTCGCAAGGAGATAATAAACGTATTCCTTGATCAAGGGCCCATATCCACGCATACCTTCGCCGCCCATGCCGCGGTTCAGACTGTCAATCCAACCGCGGTTTGCCATGGCCTCTCTCAGTGTCGCCGGGTGGCCCTCCTGTAAGACCTTGTGAATGGTGATGAGGGCCTTGAAAGTCTGGACCTCGTCGGCCATGATAGGCTGAACCTTCATGCCTGCCCAGAAGGACTGGGAAGACTTGTGGTCCCACGTGTAAACGATACAACTTCGAACATGCTTGCGTTTCGGGGCAGACTCTTCGGCGCTGGTGGCCTTTCGGATGTTGATGGCCAGTTCGGCTTCGGATCTGTGCAGCGGCAGTATCGGTCAGTATACATGCGCCTAGCCATTCGGGAAGTATGATTTGGACAAACGCACTTGGTATGATCGAGACTCCGTATGGTCGCCATGTTGGGCAGTCAAAGGGAAGCCGTGTCCTTGAAATGATTATATTATAGATGGAGTTGGCAGTTGGCAAGTTAGGTATTGTGACTGCGACAGCGACCCGTTCTGGCAAAGGGTTGGGGCGCACGGCTTGGTAGGTGCTTCAATTAAAGAACGAGGAGCAGTCCAAACTGAGCAATAGATGAGAAAAAATAACTCGAGAATATCACGCGGCGACGAGTCTTGTCGTCGTCGTCGGCGCCGTCGTCAGCCTTTCCACTTGGGCCAACAGGAAGTGAGCTATGACACCTGCGGGTAAAGAAGAAACAGGAGGAAGGTCGTACGGCGTCTGGGTACAGCCACCTACGGTCTCGCAGCTCCCAGCGGGCATCTCGCCTTGGCAATCGTGACCAATGGAAATACCGGAGGCTTCAGTGGGGGACATTGCAGTGAGGACCCGATTGACGGCCCGCTAATATGAGATTCATTAAAGACCACCTAAGCCGTCATTTGACTCCCTGTGAATGCCCCTTACCCGCTGGCCGCCTGGTACGGAACTTCATATTGCCCGTACCTACCTAGGTACCTACCTACAGTAATGTGCCCTGTTAATGCTAAGCCCCCTTAATGCAAAAAGCCCCCCTTTTGCTAAAGATTTCGGCTGCCCGCATTCCCTCTGGTGGTGAAGATTGTTAATTGCTAATTGCAATATTGACGGGGGGGATTTGCATTAATAGGGATCTGATTTAGGTGGGTAGGACGAATAGCGGCGGTGCGAGAGGGTCGAAGTGACCCACCTTTAGGGTAGTCGACCCGTAATCTAGTAGCCCCACAGCATATATTGGTCTGTGCACTAGTACCATCCTTTGCAAAAGCCCCCCTTTTGCAAAGAAATCTGGCTGCCGGCATTAGTTGCATTAACAGGGCACATTACTGTAGAGGTGTAGAGACTGCGTACCACTTGGACGGGATGCATCGAACCGCATGATCCATCCAGCCATCTGAGACCCCGCGGAGGTACCCACCTCAGAGTCTCTATTGACAGGTACCTCTATCTCCGGGCAATCTCGCCGGTATAGAGGTACCTAGGGATAGAGTAGGTACCTACGTACACGAGATTGCACCTTGATGGGTAGAGGTAACCTACATCGCCTAGAGGTGCCCAAGGTACTTTCTCCACTGAAAGGTTTCCCTCGCAAGGAAGGGCAGACCGCTGGGTGAACGCTGCGCTTCATCGGACAGGCCCCGCACCTTCACCCCAGGCACCTCTTTGAACAGCGACAGACTGACAGGACACGGGCGTGTTGCGCAAGCTTGGCGCCATCCCGTCATCCATATCATACCCCTGCCCAGTCACTATCACGGGCTTCCCCAGGGCAGTGTTCGTCACTTGACGTTGGGTGTCGGTGGCAGCCTCATTCTGCAAGTTCTGCTTGTGTCGTTCGCGTCACGGGCATCTGTTTTGTATACCTACTGTAGTGTGCTCTTTTCTCGACTTATCCGATCAAATTTCATCCTTCTCTCTTTTTTTCCATCGCACAACCGTCAAACAAAATCACCCCTTAGGACCCGATCAAGTTCAACCTTATCGCGACCGCCAGTGCAAGCGACGAAGACATACCTTACCCCACCTTTCACCTGTCCCCCCATAACCCGTTTGACAACCTACACCAAACACTTTTACAGTCAGGAGGGGCCTCCAATAGTCCAAGTCGCCATCAACCTCCTCGTCCATCGATTTGCCTGCGACAACACATCATCTTGTATCGATTCGACGGATTTCAAGATGAACTTCCTCAGATCGACTGCTGCCACCCTTCTCGACAAGTACACGCCTGTCAGCCATACCTCGACATTCCGCAACACAGGACAGATCACCCCAGAAGAGTTCGTGGCCGCCGGTGACTACCTTACCTTCAAGTTTCCTTCGTGGTCATGGGCCGATGCCGATTCACCTAGCAAGCGCCTCCCATTTCTGCCACCCGGAAAGCAGTTTCTCGTTACACGACATGTTCCCTGTCATCGACGCTTGAACGATGACTTTGCTGGCGACGCGGGCCATGAGGAGGCCCTCGTGGAGGGCAATAAGGGTGGTGCCGACGATGACGGCTGGTTGCGGACCGGCAGCATGACCAGCTCACAGCCCCTCAGGGTACGAGAGGTACGCACCGTCGATGATGCCGGCAACGTTGGCGATAGAGAGGTTGTGGATGAGGACGACATTCCGGACATGGAAGACGACGATGACGACGAGGCCATCATCCGGGCTGAGGGCGATAACTCGAACAGGCAAGATAACATCTCCACGTCCCCAGCAATTATGAGACACCACTTGAACATATGCTGACTTGACCGCCTCTTACCTACAGTGGGAAGCGTACCTACACCCTCTACATTACCTACGCCAACGCCTACAAGTGCCCACGCATGTACATGTCAGGCTATCTCTCTAATGGGCAACCGCTCCCCCCTCATCTGATGATGGAGGATATCGTCGGTGACTACAAGGATAAGACAGTAACACTCGAAGACTTTCCTTTCTTCTCTCACAGCGTCAAGATGGCCAGTGTGCACCCCTGCCGTCACGCCTCCGTCATGAAGACGTTGCTGGATCGGGCTGATGCCGCTCTCAAGCTCCGCCGCGAGAAGATGAAAGCCGGCCAGGGTTCGGGAAGCGAACAGGGAATGGAGGGTCTTGTGGATGAGATCAACAAGTTGGACGTCAGCGGGGCGCATGCGAATGCCGTCGAGGCTGCTCCCGGCGAAGATGCCGAGTGGGAGGAGGTTCCACATGACGTCGCCGACCAGGAGGTGGCCATTCGTGTGGATCAATACCTGGTGGTCTTTTTGAAGGTTTGTCTATCAGCTGTTTACCCGGATACAGTGCTGTGCACATGCTGACATTTTCTCTCATAGTTCATTGCCAGCGTTACCCCCGGAATCGAGCATGACTTTACCATGGGTGTTTAAGTCAGACCGCAGCAAACATCGTGTTATTGACCTCGTTCGACATTAACTGGGGCCCCTGGTAGCATTTTCTCCTTTTTTGTTATGCTCTTCAACGCGGGCAGGTTTGGGGTTGGGTAATGGGGCATTATGGGATATGGAGTACTACGGAATTGATAATTTGGCTGGCTGGTTCAAGAGGAACAACAATACTCGATCCTGGAAGTCGCTGTTGTCGGTATCTAGAACAAACACTAATGTTTTTGACAAAGGGAAGTACAGGCTTTCTTCATTAGTACTATATCTATGCATGACTCGAGTGCGTCCCTCAACATCCCAAGGCGGTTAAACACCGCCCGGCTAGCTCAATCGGTAGAGCGTGAGACTCTTAATCTCAAGGTTGTGGGTTCGACCCCCACGTCGGGCTCAATTCCCGATGTCCAACGTAACCAGGACACCATGAATTTCTTTTTTCATCCAATTTTTTTTTTGGTTTTTTTTTTTTTTTTTGTTTTTCCTATTTTTATCATCATGTTGGATGCTGGGACCAGAAGTGGATGGTCCCTTTTTGAGATACTCCAGACTTGCCCATGTTCCACCAGGACCGGTCCTGTTCGCATCCAACAGAAAAATGGCGTCGAGTTTTGTAAAAAGCCATATGATTCAGTTGAAAACTGCATGAGCTGGCCCAAAGCTCATCAAACCAAAACCTTGTATGCTTACAACGCCTGGTGTTATCGAGACCTCCCTGTAACAAGCCGCTATTATTAGGCTGGCCGTCCCTACATCGTCTATGTCCCACTCCCTCTCTGCATCATCAGCTTTCTTTCGACCCACACCACTGCCATCTCATTCTCAATCACTCCCCTCCTCACCCTCCCCTTCATCCTCCTCCTCACTAACCTCCTCTCCCCTCTCCCTCGCCTCCCTCTTCAACCTCTCTGCCCTCGCTTTCTTCTTCTCCAACAGCTTCGCCAGCCTCTTCGCCGCATTAAAGACCCCGTTCGTCCCACTCCCACACGCCGCACAGCTCGGATCTTTCCGGTACCTTTTCAGCGCACATCCCTCGCAGAAATAATGACCGCAGCGTGTGACGACGGGGGAATTCGAATAGGGACCGCGGCAGATAATGCACGCAAAGGGGATGTTTTCTAGGAGGGCTTCTTCGGCTGCTTCGGCGTCTTCTTCTTCTTCAGCAGTGTTCTTGGGTTTATCACGGCGGTCGGCGCTGGCGACGACGGTGCCCTGGAGGTTCTTTTTGCCCTTGGTCACGTTCTCCCATTCCTTGTCGAGTTGCCACCCGTGTGCGTAGTCTTCGCGAGCGTGGAGGAATTTGCAGTTGTCGCCGAAGCCGCAGAAGCCGGTTTGTTTGTAGCTGTTTTGGGCATTTGGTTAGCTTAGGTCGCAGCTAAGAAGTTGTGACCACAATTCGGAAAAGGGAAGGGAAAACACTACTCACTCCTTACAAACATCGGGCGCCATATCAGTAATAGTAATCGTCCTGATATTACTCGGTGCCTTGATCGGCCCAACCTTGCGATTCGGTGCGTTCGGATTCTTTTGTATGTAACTCGCCTGGTTCGCCAGGCCTCTGTATGTCCCGTCCGGTTCTCGCTCCGAGTTCTGGGCATCATCCTCTCCTCCCACTCTCTTCTTAGTCTTCATCATGGTCCGCGTCCTCCCCAACAGATTGCCCACCGACAAATCCTCCTTCTCGTTGTCCTCGTCAAACCAGTTGCTCCCCTTCGTAGCATCCTGCTTTGTCGCGTCCAGCCTTGACGCAGCGTCCCGGTCGGCTTCGTAGATAGTGTTGCTCCGAATCTGCTCCTCTTTTGTCACCCCACTGTTAGTGCTGGCGTTGTGGTCTCGCGACGAGGCCATGACGGCTGCGCTGTGGTGGTTCTTTTTCCTCCGCTTGATGCGCTGGCCTGTTGCTTCGTCCTCGGAGGACTCGAAGTCGGACGAGTCGTCATCGCTGTCTTTTGCTGCGGGTGGAGGAGAGGCTGGACGTTTGCGCAGGTTTGCTTTGCCCTTTGCGCCGCGCTTCTTGAAGATTGCGACTGGAGCAATGGGGGCGGTTGGGGTCGCTGTTGTGGGTTCGGGTGCTGTTGGTGCTGTTGGTGGTTGCTCGATGTCCGCCATTGTGAAGTCCCGGTGACGGTATGGGAAGGGATAACAAGTCAGCTGAATTTGACGGTTTTTTAACGGTTTTAGGAATGATCAAGAATTTGAAGCTGGTTGCTTGAGGCGGGCGGAAGGGTTCGTATGACTTGTGTGCAGGATCTTGGTCGAGGCGAGACGCGACGGAAGGGCAAAGTGGTGAACGATCCATCATCTGCCCGATAAGAACCATCGATATCGCCAATCGATACCGTGGATTATGTCATTTTCAACAGAAGCTCCCAGACCGAAACAGACCGCATGCAGCTGACAAATCCTTGACACAAATCTGCCCCATCTTTCAGCTGGATTCCAACCAATTAAGGCTTGACTCGCAAAGCAGATGCTAATACACTGGGTACGTGTTTCTTTTAACTCGACCTAACAAACCCTCATATGTACACGTGATACGCGTTTGTGGTATTCGATCGATAGTAATTCATCTTGGTTTCGCCTGACACTTTTAAATTGTCACCAACCCAAGCAAACATGGTGGTACTTGCCTGGGTATCTACCCTCCTGAGCCTCTACAAGAAAATTGCTGCTTAGATGGTGTAATGTGTTTTGTTAGGTCTACCTATGTTTGAACTTGTATCAACACAACCACACAGATGCAGGAGGACAAGAGTGCGTGTAGTCAAAATGTCTTGCTATTAAATACTGCGTTCCAGCTATCGCTCGCACCATCGTACCTCAACTTATTCCACTAAACCTCCCCCCAAACCCCCATCTTCTTCCCATTTCCCCATCTCCTTGGGAAGCCAGAAAAACAGTAACGCAGACAATTTTCCCTGTGCAGTCCTCCTCTTCCCGCAACTCTTTCTTTTCCACATCCAGTTTCATCCCTTCAAGCAATTTGTCGAAGAGTAGCAGAAGTCCACGGCTTCTGAACGAAAAAAACGCCCGCAAACCCAAGAACCTAAGCCAATCCAAAAAGGACTACATGAATAGATAAGAGACAGCGAGGAAGCTGAAGAAAGCCCGAGTTTGGTAGTACAAGGTGCAGCGGTCTGCAGAAAACCCACGAGGGCACCATGCAATGATGGGTCACAAGGGGTCTCTTGACAGAAGCGCAGGCTAAACAAGTAAGAAAACAGTGGATGAAGTGATCATCAACGTCGTGATAAATTCCGTAGTGTATGGTCGGTTGTGTTCCGTCAAAAGCAGAATGATGGCTGAAGCGATCGATGAGAAGAAAATGTCGCCAATCAAAGTGGCAATCTGATTTGTGATTTGGTAACGGTAACCCTTCGGCTAGAGACTATCCGACGAAACTGGAGTTTGCAAAACTGTTCATGCCGCAGATCGTAGGGTTTCAGCCCGTGATGGTGTAGTACTGGGTCCTCTTGAAGGTCCCCTCGAAGACCCTCTGTGTGTATGGTGATGGTGATGGTGTGTACGGTGATTGTGGCCGCGCTTAGAACCACTAGTCAACGTGCCAACATCATGTTTCCCTATGTAAACGTTAGCATACCATACCACGAAAGCGTCCTGATAACATAACGTGAGACTACTTACCATCACAACAAGCTCTGACGTTCTCAAGGCGGTCGGCTTCTCGGTCTTGCTGTTCAATCATTTGTCTCACATCCTCAGCGCTGTCCTCGACTTCACTCTGTTCGTAGATGCCGTGAGATGTGTCTCGACCAGAAACGCTCCTGCTGCCTCTCATGCTGCCAAATTTGCTATCCTTCCAATAGCCACTGATCCGACTAAGAGTGCCGACGGATGGGCGATTCTGGGCGCTTTGCCTGTTGGGCGTAAGGGTCGGAATATTCATTGACATGTCAAGGGCCGGCGAGTCAACACGAAGCGACCTGGAGTTATAGGACGACAGCGAAGGTGCGCCACGGGAGCCGCTTGGCGCTTGCCTCGAGTATTGAGGGTTGAAATCGTTGATGTCATCTCGCGTGATATGCCCGGCTATTTCCTCTGCGTCTGCGTGGCCGTTTTCGTTGGTCCGAAGGAGCAGATAAGAGAGTGCATTGAACCATGTTTCGTGACGCTGCCCCGTTGTACAGGTGAATTTGACTGTCCTGCCGGGAGAGATGATCACCAGACTCTTGCGGTGCAAACCAGGAGGCATAGGATTATCATCCGTCACAACCCGTACAGCCTCGATAGGAACGCTCTTCGCCCTCAATTCGCTGCGACCCGCAGCTGAGGGGTCACGATCACTCCAATACAAGGTTCGTGTGTAGGGATGAACCCAGAAATACCTGCGATGCCGGTTGTCGGACATCTCTCCGCGACCAGCCTTGCGAGTATACTTCCACAGATATTCACCGATCATGGTCTGGGTGATAGCCTGGATCATGCGAGGGTCGGTACCCGTGCCGAACCCATGTGGATCGAAATCGCCGTTTTGTTGCATCTGGAACCGCGTGTCCATTTCAGAAACAAAAGAGGAGACCGATGACTTGCGGCTATGCTGCGTCAAGCGAGACGGTGAATGAACACCGGAAGCCATAGTTCCATGTGCGGAACCAGCTCTGTCCATGACACGGGGTGTGGGCGTGCCATGGCCAGACACGTAAGACATGGGAGACATGGGGCGTGTATCGCCATTGGGAGTTCGCGGTCGCAATCCCTGACTTTGATTCCTGAGCGCAGAGGCTGAGAATAATGGCGGCCCCATGAGACCAGTCATTGGTTGGTTGCCACTTGAGGAGCCAGTTCTGGCAGCTTCAATAGCCTCCTTGTGGTTAGAAGGTAGGGGTGGAACATCGGTTATGAAAGCCCTGCTACTAGCAGAGCTATTTGGTCTCCTCACGGTTGTTGTTCCTTCGCTAACACTAGTACTGTGATCCGCCATCTTGCCCTTTGAAGAAACGATGCTTTCAGGGATCTCCTGGAAACTCCGGTGCCTCCTGATAGTAGAGAGACTGCCGGTACTCAAAGACGAGTCTGTCCTCTCCAATTCACGAGTGTGGGACTGGTGAGTTCCTGACATCAAAAGCATGTCGATAGCCTCCGAGGTCAATGCTGTTTGCACTTCCTGGTCCACAGTAGCCAATAGTATCTTCTGCTGTGAGTCGGCCTTTTGCTCGGGAGTAGACCGTGGGAGCCCTCCCTCAGCAGGTGCGTCGGTTTGTGAGTCATTGGGTATAATGAAAACATTTCTCTTCGGACTGCGGTTCAAGGGAGGCTCGATACCCAGTGACTGCCAGTCAGCAAAAGCCAGTGATGGAGGAAGGCTGAGAGCAGGCTCCAGGGCGAGAGGCTCGATCTCTTGCGCCAGCATTTCTGAAACAGAAAGAGTCGGCGGCAGAGTAGCGGGAACATTCTCTGGTTCGACATCCAATAGCTGGATTTGTGAAACAGACATAGCAGGGGGTGGTGTCAATGGTCTTTCCTCAGGCTCAATGTTATTCGCCTGTATCGACGAGAGTGAGAGCGCCGGTAGAGGGGCGATGGGTTGTTCCGCTGGCTCGATATCGCTCGCCTTGATTGAAGAGATGGAGAGCGGTGGCAAGGGAGTAGCTGGCAGCTCGACAGGTTGGATGTCATTCGCCTGAACTGATGAGATAGACAGTGGCGGCAGAGGAGCCGGCAGTTCTTCGACAGGCTCAATGTCACTCGCTTGGACTGAGGAGACCGACAGTGTTGGCAGAGGAGCAGGCCGTTCTTCGACAGGCTCAATGTCACTCGCTTGGACCGAGGAGACCGACAAGGGAGGCAGAGGAGCAGGCGGTTCTTCGACAGGCTCAATGTCACTCGCTCGGACTGAGGAGACCGACAGTTTTGGCAAGGGAGCGATCGGTTCCACGATAGGCTCAATATCGTTCGTTTGGAGCGAGGAGATCGACAACGTCGGCAAAGGAGCGGGTGCTTCCTCAACGGGCTCGATGGCGCTTCCCTGAACTGAAGATACCGACAATGCTGGCAAGGGAACAGGCGGGAGCTCAACGGGCTCGAAGTCGTGTGACCGGATAGATGAAACAGCAAGAGCCGGTGACGGTTCTTCTGGTTCCTGACGGGGCTCCAAAACTTCCGCCTTGATAGGCGAGAGTGACAACGGCGCCGGCAAGGGCGTAGGTTCGACTCGTGGTTCCATATCCTCTGATATAATCGACGAGAAGCCGAGGGCGGCAGGCGGAGCCTTCTCCTTGATTTCCTTCGGTGCCTCCACCACTGTGACCACAGTAGGTGCTTCCAATGGTATTTCAACCGGTTCAACTTGTTCCGATAGAACATGCGAAAAGACAAGGTCAACAGTTGCTGACACATTAGCATCCGGCTTAATGTCCTGGGCAAGGATGGTTGGTATGCTGAGTGTTGGCGGCGGGCGGACCTCAGGCTCTGGATCAGCGCGAGGCTCAACTTGCTCGGAAACAAGGCCCGATACGCTGAGGGGAATCGGTTCAGGTGCCGGTGGCTCTGGCTCGAGGACCGGCTCAACGTGCTCTGAAATGGAAGACGCGACAGTCAGAGGCGCTGGTTCGGGAACAGGTTCCAGAACAGGTTCAATGTATTCAGAAACACATTGCGAGAAGGTGAGCGGTGCTGGTTCTGGCACAGGTTCCAAGACTGGTTCGACGTGCTCACAAACGAGCTTGGACAAGGCCAGGGGTACTGGCTCAGGTTCGGGTTCCGAAACAGGTACAATATCCTCGGTAACGAGGCCTGAAAGACCAAGGGGAACTGGTTCAGGCTCTGGCTCCTGTACAGGTTCAACATCCTCTGAAACGAGAGTTGACATCGTAAGCGGTGCCGGTTCAGGAACAGGGTCCAAGACAGGCTCGATGTTTGTCGAAACGATCGAGGTCACATTCAGTACTACAGGCGTTGGCTCAATGTCCTCGGATTGAACAACAGAAATGCTCAGCGACTGCACAGCAGTGGTTTGAATGTCGTGTTGCACGCCGGCATCGCTATAGGATACGGCCGGTACAGGCTGTGCGAAATCGGCCCGTCCCTGCTCGCCCCCGAGCATTCGAGTGGAAGCAGGTGACCCGTTAGGTCCAACGACCGATTCCATGGAAATAGGTCGCTTGATATTGGTGGCAGTTCCATTACCTTCTTGGGCGGACACCGTCGATGAAGGTGTACCGGGGGTGTTGACCAAAGATCTAAAATCAACTGGGTCGGTCACCATTCCGCTATCAACCATCACAGCCCTTGGCAGGCGTGGGACTCTGGGGGGCGGCGTAACTGGGCGGTTCTGGCTAGCAACGGACCGGATGCTTCTTCGACCTGGCGTAGCGGCGCCCACGGATGATTCATCATCGCTACCAAACTCATTGAGCTCGGCAAACAAGCTTTGACCTTGTTGCGGAGACTCGGATGTGTTGTTGAAGAAGCTTCCAGGGCTGCTATGCATGCCTGGATCGACACTATGCTGTCGTGACCGTCTGTTGGAAGCAAGAGTAGCACGGCTGATGCCTCTCCGCAACCTCTGGGCTGGCTGGGCTGATGGAGTCATCGTCCGAGGGTCATTGGAAGCGGGATATTCATCGTCTGCGGACGTCGAAGCGGTACTGTCAAAGGAGTACCGGTGGATTGGATCATCCAAAGGCATCATTGAAGGGCGCTTGAGGCGGCCAGCACCAGTGGAAGCTTCAGTCTCTGTTTGCGCGTCGGAGTCATCATCCGAGAATTCCTCGGCCCCGGTCTGGAAATCTTCTGTTTCCGTGGCACGCTCTGCTGCGGTCTCGAAGGCCGCATCGCTAGTTTCGTTCGCTGTTTCGAAATGGTCGCTACTAGATTCCGCAATAGGGATGAAGCTGCGAACAGGACGCAAGTTCGGGCCGGTAGTTGCCACAGTACGAGGGGATGGAGCTTCACTCTGGTCTTCCCACTCTGGATCCTCTGGGCTAGGGGGCGCAACGGGCAATACCTCGGTCTTGGTCGAGCGGTTAAGGCCCAGCTGGCCCAATCTCGGCTTCTTAAATTCTCTGGACTCCATTTTGCGATTCTTGCGACCGTGAGGTGGGCCATCAGGTCCGGTCCTCAGCTTCTCAACCTCATCACGGGCATCCTGAAGCATGCGCTTCAGTTCGAGCTTCTCGGTTTTCTCGCGATGAATGTTGGTCCTGAGGGTCTGAATTGTGCGATGGGCATGGGCGAGAGAGGTCTTCAAGGTTTCAGACTCGAGTCCAGAGTGTCTGGGGGTTAATTTAACCGGCGACGGTGGTGGTGAATGCTCTGGTGTGCCGCTATCAACCGCCATCTGGTAGTCGTCGTCGCTGCTGCCATGACGAGATTCGCGCTCCAGTGCTCGTCCACGCTCTTGGGCGAATGCCCTTGCAAGCTCTTGGTTTTGTTGAGTCAACTCGTCGACCTTCTTTTGCAGCGCCAAGCGCTCACTCTCTGCTAGAGCAGCGTTTCGTCGGCTGGTGCCCAGCTCAATTTCGAGGCTCTTGATGGTGGCAGCATGCTTCTCATCTTGTTTGGATTGATTATGCTTGAGCTCCTCAAGCTCTCGCTGAGTCGAGTTCTTTTCGGCTTGGACGATGTTGAGCGTTTGTTGAAGTTTTTTCTCGCGATCCGCACCCTCCCGTTGTGCAGCCAAAAGTTCGTGGATCTGCGTCTCAAGATTCCAGTTTTCATCCTTATATCGGCTCTCGCTTTCATCCAAAGCCCGCATGCGTTGTTGAAGGCCTTCTGCCTCAAGTTCTAACCGAGATCTCTCGACCTTGAGGTTCTTGAGCTCTCCTTCCTTTTCGGCAAGCAGAGCTTGCAGGTTGCGGACCTGAGCAATCAAGGATGTGCTGATTTCGGCAGCAAATTCGATATCGTGGATGCGGTTCGCGGGCTGATTGCGTGATCTCCGATTCGGCATACTGAGCTTAGAAGGAGATGCTGAGGCGAGACTCTCGAATTTGGACGGACTGGCAGAGCGATGCTACAAACCATTAGCCTAAGTTACAACCTACGGAAACATGGTCTCTTTACCCTTGAGCCCCTCTCTTCTGGTGAGAAGAGAGATGGAGAAGCCTGAGCCGGGTCATTACTGGGAACTCGCTGTTTGGGCAGGAAAGCACGCGCGCTTTCTCTGGCAACCTCGTTGTACTCCCTTTCGATCTCAGCCAGTTTCTGGCGCAAATCGGGGTCTATCTCGGTTTCGGATTGTAGCTGTTCCACCTCTCGTAGTCGCTCGGCAAGTTCTCGTTGCTGTTGTACCAAGGCGGTGCCCAGTTTGCCAGCCTCCTCCATTCTTCGCTCCGTATCTTGAAGGTGAGCCTTGAGAGCTCGTTTGACTTGCTCGGCAGAGGCCCCATGGTCGAGCGAGAAGAGTTGGGAGTCGAAAGTGGAATGTCGCGAGTTGTTTTGTCCCGGTGGGCTCAGAAAGGGATCGTGCAGGTCGCTGGCGGTCACGACCGCGACCTGGTCGTCGGGCGCCAAAGAGTTGGCCATTCTTCTCGAAGCCATCGTACAGGCAGGCCTCAGTTACTTTTTGATGGGATGCAGTATCCCAACCGCAAGGGCGGCTCGACTTTCGTTTTGTATCGTATCCGAAATGCACTGGATGCAGTCTTTCCTAGGATGTCGGCAGCCCAATGCTCGTACTGATGTGATTCGGAGTATGAAAGGCAGACCCGGCTGCCTGCGGAATGCTATTAAAGAACAGTCGGCTCTGGTTGTAAAGAAACAAGGGGGAAAGAGACAACAGTAAAGAGTGACGGCGCCGAAAAGACGGACAAGAGTAAGGAGTGACAAAAAAGAAGTTGATTAGGAAATATCGAATAGCAGTAGGTCGGGCGGCAAGCACAAACAAATGTTATGGCGAGCCGGTAAGGTGTTGAAAAGATCGGAGCAATAAAGTTTTGTTGATGTCCGGATGGTCGGTCTCGGTCGGTTGGGATTCACGCGACAGGTGCAAGTAGGGACCTCGAACGTCCTGGGGGAGGGAGGGATGTGGTTGTATCGGATACTGAAATTGTCCCCTTTGATACAGCAGCATGAATGCCGTTCGATGGATCCCAGCGGAAAATTGGATGTTGGTCGGTTGGTAACCTGAGAGAGCTGACTTGGCCCAACCGCGTCAACAATGCTGTCCGCAAATAGGATATCTTGGCCGGTCGCACGCTGCTTGCTTGGGATTGGGAGTGATGAAGGAGGGGGACGAAGTGGAAGCGAGCAACGATCGAATTTGACACGCCGAGGCTAGCAAATCACACATCGATCCACGCCTGCACGACGACTTTAGCCCGCCAAAGGCCAGCCAAATAGCCAGCGCTGAACGGAGACCAGCAGCAGATGGAGGCAAGAAGACCGAGCTTCCACTTGGAGGACACTTGATGGAGAGCTGACACCAGGTGCAGCGACCTGTGCACAGCACTGCGCAATACGTGCCTCGAGACAGCTCTAACAGCCAACTATGCACATGTGCGCACGCCCACTCACGGCAGTGCAGATGCAAAGGGAAGCGAAGGGAGTGTGGACTGTGGAGGAATTGGGAGTGTGTGATGATCGACTGGGCTGTTGGAGTGCTGCGGTTGCGCACCTTGCAGTGTACCTATATCTTGCGCTTGCGCGGTATCCGTCTTGTCCCTTTGCCACGCGCGCGCGCGCTCTTTTCCTCCCTCACGATTATGTTTTTTTTTCTTTTTTGTGTCCAAGTAGGCACGAACACGGTGTAATGGCCGGGGATTGGCCTGGGTCTGGCGGAAAGAATCGGTCGGGGCGCGGTCGGGCGAGTTGGAGTTTGCAGCCCTCCACCGACACGGTCGGCAGCCGGACGGTTTAATTAGGTAAGATGGAGAGAAGCCCCTTGAGACGGAAATCCCGTCGGAGCGGAGACGGAAGAGATATGACAGGAGATGGAGACAATGAAAAGGGAAAAAAAAGAGGGAAATTGGACCCAGCAGCGCGCAAGACTGTTCGGCTTGCTGGCTGTCACAGAGGCCCTCACTGGTGGTCGTAACTCAAATGATGCGAAGGACGGGACGAACTCGCAGTTCAACAGTTTGTGGTGCAAGGGAAGTCCGAGTCGACAAGATGGAAGGGGGGGAGGGGGGGAAACGGGGGAGAGCCCGCTGCCGTGGTGCAGTGCACCTACCCTGTCGTCGGGGCGTGCCTGTGTGCCTGGGCCTGATCGCTGAATGGCGCTGTGCCTGGCGGCTTCCACTTCCACTGGGCTTCCAGTCCACTTCCCTTTCCACACTGGTCAGGTTGGATCGCGCGACTGGCGGAGTCCTTGAATACTAGTACTGTAGGGCCCACTTGTCCAATAAATACACAGTGCCATGTACAGTTTCGCTCACATAGGTACTTACCTAGTAGGTACTTTAAGTTCCGTCACTGCAGTGCTGCTCAGTTCGTTGTCTCCTGAGAGCCAGCTCCCAGGGAGGCGCTCTCATCACTGCAGGTGCCAGTCAGTGCTCAGGTTGTGGCACCGACTGTCGACCGTGATTCCGCGTGAGTCCAAATGGAAGGCAGTTTGTCCAGGGCCAGTGGAACGGCGGGCAGTCATGCCAATTCTCACAAAATCCACGATCTCCACCTCTCGACACCACATTGGCTCATGCACTGATCGGCCAGCGGGCATGGAAGGCCAGGAAGGGGTGCTAGAGGTACTGTACACTAGTACTATGCCGCAGATCGGCCAGGAATGAGAGGGGGGAGAGGACTAACCACTGAGAAGTCAAAGAGCCGGAAATAATGGAAATGAGGGAGGGACGACCACAGCAGTCCATGGCCGGTGGGAGTCTCGGAGTGCAACACCGGGAAACATCGCACGAGCACGAATTGAGGTTGCTGCTGGACGCTATACTACACTACTGCACCGTCAGCTCTCTCCGGGTTTGGGGGGTTTCATCCCCGCGTCAAATCACTTGTCGCCGTCGTCTCGCACGAGGCTACCACGGCAGTCCTCCCTCCCTTTCTAACCGGCTTGGGGAACTGAACTTCCACTTGACACGTCTCGGACCAGTGCCGTGGCTGCGTCTCCTTTGCCAAGGCGCGAATGCAGGGGAACGAGCCAAACGATGTGCGCGGTGCAGCTCGCTAATCGCTTCCCTACATACTCTACAGAATATTCACCTGTACACTACGTAGATATTCTGGTTGATGTTTCTGTCCTGCGATTCACCGCCTCACATTCCGTGGGGTTATTGCGACCTTCCATCACCTCAGGGAACCAACCTGCCAGATCATCTTATCATCGACCCGAAGGGATCTTTGGCAAGACCGCGGTCCTTCCACGACATATGCGTGTGACGTAACGAACGCTGCTATAGTATGGGCTTTATTGTGACTTGACCAAAGGCGGACACCCTGCTCATCACAACAAGCCAACACGAATAGCTCATCATCAACACTCTTCGGGCCAAGAAAAAAAGAAAGAAAGAAAGAATGAATGAATGAATGAAAAAGGCAAAGCGAGAGCCGGTAGGCACTTGGGCATTATCACAAAGAAAAAGAAAAAAATATCAAACTACCACCAACCCGCTCCATTTCTTTTCACTGCTTTCCTCATCTTCTTTCTTGTCTTTCATCTGATCCCCAACGTCCATTGCTACAACGGCGGGATGGACATCACCAACACTTTCTACAGTACACCGTGATTTAAAGGCCACAACAGCGAGCAAGGTCTGCTGACCTGGCGCTCGCCTGGCAACCCCTATTTAGCTACATCCACTCGTTAACATAACTGGGATCCACACTTGGGGAGTCCCCTAAACCATCGCCACAACCTGTGAAGGAAAAGAAGTTGGTGTACACGAACCTGCTGGTTTCTCGCAAAAGGACCCTGTTTAGAAAGGTATAGTATCCACAACCGTTTGATGAGAGAATGGTTTAATGTTCCCCTGTTATGCCTCATCATCTCCATCTCGCCAACACCACCGAGCCGGAACCATCCGAGATGGATGGTAATGGTACCTGCATAAGAAATGGCGCCGGCCCGCCGTCCGTGCAATGAATGATGGTTTCTCAGATCCGTCATCGAGCGACCTGCTGCCAGCAACGGCCAGGAACCCGTGTCTATATATATTTCAACCCTGGTTTGTTTGTTAACGTGGTTCCTGCGACAGAGTCGCGAAGAGTGCGTAACGAAGTCCCGCGCTAACAAATAAAACTGGGTTGATGTACATATCCCTGTATCCCATGTGCTGGGCGCGTGTTTCTGTGGTAAGGCTTTCCCTATCGGCTCCTCTTATGGACACCTCATCACTGTTCACCTTCTTCCATCGGAGCGGCAATAAACAATAACTTATACCGTTGACAGGGACGGGACCAATAACATGCCGAACCATCTTTTTGCCCTCTTTATATGAGACCCTACCCTACCCAGCTATGGCTTGGAGACAAAGCTGCTGGCAACCTACGGGGTATATTATACAGTATGCAACACCTCGGTAAAACCCTTACTGAAACCACGCACCCGCGGATTTCCCAGATTTCCCGATCAAGCCTGGAAGAGCGCAGTCAAGGGATCCATGTGCGGCAATACCATGTGCCAAGCCTTTATGTAATTAGTCTCTTAGGATGATGAACGCCGTGGATGACGGTCATAGAACTTGCAAATGAAGGTTTACCGGATGTTGTATCCCTTCATATTGGCAACAACTTAATCAGCCAAACGCCGAGTAAACAAACCGGACACCAAACACTCTCCCAGGGAAAGCCATGACGAGACATCATTTCCATGGTGAAGTGGAACCCTTTCAAGAAAGAGAATATGAAGAAGAGAAAGGTAAGGAACAAAAATTAGAAAAGAGAAGCGAAAAGAAAGAAGAGAGGAAGTTCAAAAGTCGCGGGTGTGTTGTCTCTCCGCAGTCCTTGCTCAAAGACGTGGGTGGCTCGCAATAAACTAGGAATGGGAGTTTTCTGAGGTTCATGTGCCTCGTAGCATGAAGGTCGGATGATGTCCAGGCCCAACTATACAACGTTTTGACCGATTCGAACTCATGAGCCAACAAGCCACCGGTGCTTGCCGGAGTAAGTGGAATATCCAACAACAGTGCAAGAATGGACAAAGATTTTTATATAATCCCCTTGACCCAAACAACCACGCTAGGCTTGATTACCATTCCAACGATGCCGCCTTCAGGCTTTTATAACTGTTGTCAATAATCTCTTTCCTCTCCGCCAACTCCTCACTCATGGCTCTAACCTTGCCCTGGACAATGGTTTCGAATCTCACTTTCTCCTCCTCATACCTTACTCCTGCGTCTTCTTGCATTTCTACACCACTTTTGTCAACCACCTCACCTCTCCCTTCCAGATCCCAATTACCCTCCTCGTCGCCACCCTCATCCTCACTACTCGCCTTATCCAATCCCAACTCTCCAAACAACGTGATTAGCGGCTCCATCACCCTCTTTACCGCCGTTACCTTCGTCCTCTGCTTCACCCTCGAATAAAAGACAGGGCAATCCTTGCTATCGCAGGGCACCTCCTCGGATGACGCAAAGCCCGCACAGCTCTGACACACCTTCACAATCTCCACGTAGCTTTTCTCGGCTCTGCTGACCTTGGCCTGCATGTCGACCATGAGCGTGGGTGGATCCGAAGCGCACCGGTGACAGAGCGGCAGGCCTCGGTCCACGGCGCCCTCGCCCTCCTCAAGCATGCCCAGCTCGCGCGCAAGCCCTACCCCGAGCGGCCGCTTGATCTTGACGCCGCAGGCTGTGCAGATGGTGGTATTGAGGAAGGCTTCGAGGGTCTTGCGCGCTTGGGCTTGGGCAGCTGCGACGTCAGGAGGGAGGAGCTCGCCGTCTTCTCCCAACATATCTTCCATCTCTAGTTCTGCTGCTTCTGCCGCTGCCGTACCCTTTTTGCTTGGTGACGCCCCTAGCAGTCCCAGTAGTGGGCCTCTGGAAGCATCGTCAGCAGCGTCTTCATCCTCCACCACCTTCCGCAGGACTTGAACCTTGGGCATCTCCTCATACCAAGTCCTCACGTTCGCGCCGACCAAGTTGAAAATCCTCTCTAGCGGCGGAATGATGTTCTTGTTAATGTAGTACTCCGCATCCAACGTAGCATGTGCGTTATTCAGCAGCTCCTCCGGTTCCACGCACCGGTCCACCAGCCTCATTCCCGGTGCGCCGGCCATCACCACATATGGCACCCGTTCGCCATATTGCGGCTCCGCCCGCGCGTCCTCCTTCATCTTTTTGGTGGCAATTAGCGCGCCAGCGGGAGCCGGGCCGCCGCGACCGGACGTGCTGTACGTGCCCAGCTTGACTTCGCGCGCGAAGCAAAAGTCCTGCACGGACACGGCGCCGCGCATAATCTTGTGGCACTGCTCCTGGAAGTAATTCTTGACCTGGCTGAGATCGGCAGTCTCAAAGAGGATTTTGAGCGCCTTCTCCTCGATCCGTTGCTCGGCGGGTGTGCCGTCGCGCCGGACCGTCTCGATGCCCTTGGCGTCGAACACGGGCACGGTCTGGTCCCGACTCTCGTACTTGTAGCCGACGTAGCGCTTTTTGGCGAGGAGTATGCATGGGTGGTAGACCTTTTCAAACTTGAGCTTGACGGGCCGCGGATTCAACTTGGTGACAGCGTCGGCGATCTCTTGGCCGATCTCAAAGGCCTGTTCGCGGGTGCGGCCCTTGAGAGAGACGAAAAGACTGTCGGTGTCGCCGTAGACAACTTCGGCGTCCCACTTTTGGACGCTATGAATGAAGGCTATGGCCCGCTCAAGGGTTTCGCGACCGGTTTGGACGATGCTGTCGGCAATCTCGGAGCAGGGCATACGACCTGAGAACGAGGCCGATGTGTAACCGTAGGTGACGTTGGCGAGGAGCTTCAGCGCCAGCTGCCGGTTATTCAGCAGTTGCTGAATCGCCTTATCATCCTTGTCTTGCTTCATACCGGACTTGACCATGATACGAGTTTCGAGAATCTCGGTAAGCATCTTTGCAAGAAGTGACTTGCGAATATGAGGCTTTGTGTACATCATACCGTTTGGCGCGATGTTGATGTAATCTTTGAGTAGACTAAGAAGCCCCTCTTGCCTCTTGTAGTCCATGAAACCCATCTTGTTTTTACCTCGCCAGCTGACGATACGCCCAAGGAAGGTCGAGTAGCAGTAGTTGTAGGCGATCATGACACTGGGATACAGACTCTGAAAGTCAAGAACAAGCAAAGGACTGCTGTAGAATGCACTCTGCGGTTCCATCACTAAGGGTAGACACTCCAGAGCGTTTTGTGCACCCACTTGCTTCCTGCTTGGAGAAGCGAGAAGGAAGTTCTCGGGTTTGGCTATCCTGAACATGATGGACTCTACCTTGAACTGTGATCCTCTAGAGAAGACAGAAAAAAAGTCAACACCAAGCAGTCTTGCTTGCTCGCTTGTCCTGGGAATGAGCTCGTTCTTCTCCAGAATTTCAATATCAAGTCGCGTTCTCGTCAGGTAATATCGGAGAACTTTATCTAGATCCTTCGGTCGATCGCTCAGATACCAATCCGATAAAGTCTTCCAGCTGTAATGAGGAATCCGACGGTGTAGCAGATGCCAAACAACATTCTCCATGGTATACTGTAGAAGATTGAGTTCGCCTCTCATGGCTCTCCAAATGTTGATCATATGCCGTCCTGTAATTCGAATCGAGGATGTCGTGTTGAAGCCCCAGCGATCCGCATCCTTACCAATACGCCCATTTGACTGAGACTTCATGCGTGAGAACTCATCACAGAGGTCGAGCTCATACTTTATCCTCGCCCGCTCAATAAGGTAGCCCCATGAACTGCCATGCACCTCATATCCCGTGAAGATATCGGGATCATGGCTCCGCACAATCTCGACCATCCGGACCATCATATCAAGTTCTGTTGTCTCTTGAACCACCGGCACGGATGTGTGCTTTCGGATTCTATCTGCAAGCAGACCATCCTCTGAGAAAACAACAATGCCCCGTGCCGTATCATCCGGCGTCTGAGTTCCGCGGAGAGCGTTTACTTCGGACCGCAGATACCAAAACACACACTGCACTTCGTCTTCTTCAGGATCCGGTACTAGCTTGCCCCGGGTGTTAACATGCACCTCTAGGCTCATGGCACTCATGTACTGTGTCTGATTCTGTTTGCTTTCAGATTTTGTCTTTTCGGGATGTTCGAAGCCATGCTTGTTCTTTGGCGTCACGCCCGCAATTTGGGAGCGGTAGGTTTTAATCCTTAGGGGTGTGAAATGGCATCGTTTTGGATTGCGATTATTTTGTTCATCTGTCCACCAATTACTGACTTCCTTGAAAGAAGGAGGAGGATCTGCTATTTCCCAACCCCTCATGGCACATTCCTCTTGTTGAGCCTCATAGATTGCCTCCAGCATCGGCCAGTCGGCACCGGAGGTTGGTTTCTCGCCATATGTCGCCGAAGATGTGCCAGTCGGGTCGAAATCGGGAAGCCAAGGAACAGAGCTACCGTCAAGTCGGTATTCCCTGCCTGCATATTCTCTCGGTCTGGAGGGAACATCCTCATCCTTACTGTAATATGCGTCTTGATAGATGACATCAGGTAGGCCATGTACCTGCATGGTACAGCGGACTTCGCTCAGGGATGGAGGTTTATTGTTCAGGACAAACATTTTCTTTGAGCCACTCCACAAGAGTGCCGGAGCCGAAGCCACAGGGGCCGAGTCAAGGGGCCTGGACGACAATTTTAGGTTGGGTTTAGTCTGATCAGGCCTCGCCTGAGCCGATGGCCCCAAAATGGTGGGTCGAGGGTCGAAGGCAAGTTGCTTTCTGGTGACGTTACCCTCGTTCTTCTGCGAACCACTCTTTTGGCTCAGTCGCGCCCTTGTGTTAGGATCTTGTGGATCTTTGACGACAGGAAAGTTGATCGTACGGCTTTGGGACTCTTGTGCAAAGCTCTGCTTCATAGCAGACTTCATGGGCTGAGATGTCTTTGTTTTTGGTGGCTCGACCTGCAAACTAATCACCAATAGTTCCTCTCCTGCTGGATCCTGATTATTGGGTTTCATTGGCTGGACTGTCCGAGCTGGCGTCGTAAATGTCGAATTTTCTGGAGCTTCCTTCTGGTCTCCTCCCTGATCATGATCTTGAGTTTGTTCCTGAATTTTCTGTTGGCCCTGTTTCTGGTCATGTTCCCGAGACCTTTGCTGGGCCTTTCGATGGACCTTTGGTTGAGCCTCCTCGTGAACCCTCTTGTTTGGCTCCTCGTAAACCCTTTCCGGAGGGTTACTCTGGAGCTTTCTCTGAGGCCCTGGCTGACCTGCACCTTGAGTTTGTTCATGGGCGTTTCTCGGAACCTTTTCCAAAGCTCTTTGCGGAGGGTCGGCTTTCATGTGAAGTGACTCCCTTGAGTCCTCGGCTTGGAGCACCTGACGTTTTGCAGGTGCACCATGATCAACTTCTCCCGGCGGCCTGGGATGCTTGAGAGATCTTCGTCGTCGCTCACCAGGACCAAGAACCCCGGCTTGTCTACCTGTATTGGCTGGTTGATTGGAAGAGTAAGTCTGGGCAATCTTCAAAAGTTTATGACGGATGGAAGTTCTGGGTTGGTATACACGGATCCGCCCATCCATAGGATAAGTCATTGAATCCCCCACACCAAATCCTTCTCCAACACCATTCAAAGGCTCCTGCGGTGAGGTTCTGCCCGCGTACTCGTGTCGAGTCTGTTTTGCATGTGGCTCGCGTATTAGCTGAAAAATGGTTCGTTCGTCGACATCGATACTGATGAGATGCTGTGCATTCATGTGAAAAAATTGTGCTTCGATTTGCAGAGCTTGGCTCAAGTTGTCTGGGTATAAGTCTTCCACTGACTCTAAAGTAGTCTTGATAGTTTCCTCAAATGGAACTGGTTGCACAAAGCTGGAGAAAGTCTCCTGACGTCCATCTGTGTTGTTCTGTTCCTGAGCAACCAATCGTTGGATACCAGCACGGTACTCAGCTTCATGAACCCACCCCATCACCTGTGATTGACGTGGGTCCGCAGACATTGATACCAAGACTTCCGGAGGAAAAGGGTTGACTTCAGGGTCCGTTATTCCCATACGCTTTTTCCTGCGGTTTGTCTCATCCGTCCAGAGTCCAGCCATGCTGTGCACCAGCTTTTCTTGGCTTGACACCGGCTGCTCCTTTTCGATGAAATCATGATGAAGCCTTCGCTCTTTGACTTGCTTTCGATTCAGGATGTCTTCGACGCAGATGTCCACTTCAAGGGAGCAGTGGCTAGCCCGGGGAAGGCTGTAATCATCCGTAATCAGCTCTGGCGGGATCGTTGCATCGTCCCAGTGATGTTCAGTCTCGCGGCCTTCGATGTTACTGTCATGCTTCGGTACAGGTGCTCGAAAGGTGGCCATCGCCGCATCCAGGTAGTTACAGCCGTACAGGTTGTAATCAGCCATGAACTGAAGGAGATACTGCAGATGGGCCTCGTAGGGTTGAAATTTCCGACTCATAATAACACCTTGCTGAAGGAGATCGACGAGACGCGACATGACCACCGGGTTGAACAGGTAAATTTTGAGATAGAAGCGATAACCCACATGGAAGCCGTAAAAGGGTACACCTTTTGTCAGCGTAATCCGTGCTACATATATGGGCCGATCGCGAATGGGATCTTTCCGGTAGCTGATAGCTAACGCATGATCTATGGATGCACGGAATTTTGCGATATATTCGTAGGCTAAAATTATGTGAGCAAGGGAACGTATGCGCGAACCATGTGTGTAGAAACAAGGAAACACTCACCCTTGTTGGGTTCTAGATTTCCGTCATACTCGACATACAGATAGGGAAAGGCACCATGAATATGAGCGCAGACTTTCTGGCCCTTGTCGGTCAATCCGAACACCCGAATTACAGGAACTTTGGCAGCCTTCCGCGAACGCGAAAAGCGCACATCTTGGTCAAACTGGGGATCATGTCCGGTTGGCGTGGCTTGGTAGTGATCAATACAGTTCAATCGAAGTCGTAAAAATTCCATGATGTTGGCCGCTGGAGGTGCCAGATTTTCATTGTTAGGTTTCCGGAGCAGTATGACGGGAAGCTATCCAGCTGCCCGATGAAGCGACGTTCATTCCTTAGAGACACGCTTTTCGGGTTGTTTGGTTGAGGATGGCATGCGCGCCACGAAAGTCGTCGAGCGCGCGCGACTGTACTAGTGACGCCAAAGCACGTGATGCGACGCTGGCTCAAATCGGCTTGTTCCAGTCAAAGCTGTCTTTTATTGAGCAGCCGTCCTGTCGATGGACGTGTATTTTGTGTGATTCGAGACGATCGATAACGCCTTGACTACCGGATACACTGAGCGCCTTTTGATAATGAAACCGAAATCAAGATCATGATGCGGAACAGAATATCATCGAAGTGAGCAGGTACCGTAGATTGCGGGTTAGGGGTGAAGATGACAAATTGACGGACAGCTGGGTTCAGGGTAAAAGAGCACAAAGGTGCACTGGCTGCTGACCTCCCTTGACCGGTCGCATGCCTGCCGCAGAACTCTCGTCCAACCACGACGACCTTTGAGTAAAGCAACTGGAACTTGCCCCGAGTCTCGGATCCAACAACTTTTCTCTCGACACACAGACTATCAAGTTATCTTGTCATCCAGTACATTTTTTCAAGGCCTTTGGATCACATCTCTTGAACACCAAGGTAACCATGCCTCCCCCACCACCAAATAGGCGCGAGCAGGCCACAGCTGCCCCAAGCTCAACCGACAAGTCGGAGACCGGCGCTGGCGCCGCCCGCAAGGAGGACAACATCTACATCCCGTCATACATCAGCAAACAGCCCTTTTATGTCAGTGGTCTGGATAATGAAGAAGGTGACTCTCTTCTTCATCAGCGTGCGCGGCAGCAGGAGGAAGACAAAGCCGCCCAAGCCGCCGCACTTCTCGCCCGGGGTAAGAAGGCCGGTCCGGCAAGGACGAAATGGGTCAAGGGCGCGTGCGAGAATTGTGGCGCCATGGGCCACAAGAAGAAAGACTGTCTCGAACGGCCGCGCAAATTCGGCGCCAAAGCGACGGGCAAGGATATCCAGGCGGACCGGATCGTGCGCGACGTGAAGTTGGGGTACGAGGCCAAGCGAGATGTTTACAGCGCGTATGATCCAAAACAGTACATGGAGGTGGTGGAGGAGTATAACATGCTGGAGGAGGCTCGACGGGCATTACAGGGAGACCAGAAGACGCCGGATGGGGAGGGAGGAGATGGTCCCGAAGACGACAAGTCAGGGTTTAAGTACGACGAGGAATCTGATATGGGACGCGATCGTGCCACAACTAAACAATCTATGCGTATTCGCGAGGACACGGCGAAGTACCTTCTGAACTTGGACTCGGATTCCGCCAAGTACAACCCCAAGAAGCGCGCCCTCGTCGACGCCGGTGCTATAGCCGACAAGTCCGCCGCCTTATTCGCCGAGGAAAGTTTCCTCCGTGCTTCTGGCGAGGCAGCGGAATTCGAAAAGGCCCAGCGTTATGCATGGGAGGCACAGGAGCGATCGGGCGATACCAGCCTGCATTTACAAGCCAACCCGACCGCTGGTGAGATCCTACGCAAGAAGGAGTCTGAGGAACGCGAGGCCAAGCGGAGGAAGAGAGCGGAAGAGTTGGCGAACCAATATGGCACACAGCCCGTCATCTCAGACGCACTTCGGGAAACCATCAAGGAAAGCGAGACCTTTGTGGAGTATGACGAGGCCGGCCTGATTAAGGGGGCACCGAAGAAGGTCGGCAAGTCGAAGTATCTCGAGGACGTGTACATCAACAATCACACGTCTGTTTGGGGCAGTTGGTGGTCAGACTTCAAATGGGGCTACGCTTGCTGTCATTCATTTGTTAAGAACAGTTACTGCACAGGAGAGGCAGGTATAGCTGCAAGCGAGAAGGCGGATGCTTGGGACAAGTAAACAGCATGTCCAACAGTTTTTGATGTTAAACATGATACCACAGTACCTCAACTTGAGAGTGCCCAACCGACCATACTTTATACACCCCTGGAGTAGCTTGCGGAACTAAAACATAACGTAGAGAGATCCAGAGACATGAAAGCAATTTACTCGAGTACATCGGCTGACACATCCAAGACGGGGCACTTGAGAAGCTTCACAAAAACAAAGTCTGGCGGTTCTGAGCATGCAACAAGAAGATGGTGTATATTTGAGACTTGAAAGGTGGTGCCTTCAGATCCGGAGGTTTCTTAGCTTCCAGGCACATATTTCAGTGCCAACCGTGCATGCATTTTGATCCCTGACTACATGGACACCGTGATCATGATGTAAGTTAAGGCAAAATGAACCTTCCAAGACCTGTGTTCCTACTAGCCGATGCTATGCACCTGAAACCCAGCCCACCAAGATAGGCGCCTCAAATTTACTCCTCATCCTCCTCCTCAGCGGCCTCACCGCCCTCAGCGGCCTTGGCCTTCTTTCTGCGGACACGGCCGGGGCGACCGCCACCGAAGGGAGAGGTGAGGGCGAAGTCGATGTGCTTCTGAGAGTCGAGACGGACAACGAAAGAGGGAACGTTGACGATCTGCTTGCCGACGCGGATGTGGCGCTGGCGAATGAGGACACGAGCGTGGTGGATGGACTTGGCGAGGCCGAGCTTGTAGACGCAGGTCTGGAGACGACGCTCAAGGAAATCCTCAGCCTTGAGGGCAAGGACGTAATCGAGCTTCATGCGGGACTCGTCAAGGACACCAACGCGAACGAGACGACGAATGAGGGCATTGCCTTCGAAAAGACGCTTGGGGTCCTTCTCGTCGAGGGTAAGAAGCTGACTGTGGCAGAAGTTAGTAATCGGGCGATTCCCTTGCATATCATTCCCTAGTGCCCAAGGCCCATTTCTGGGCCTGGTTTGGTGAACCACTGGATGGGGTACGAGAAAAACTTACCGGGCAGCACGACGAATCTTGGAAAGGGTCAAGAGCACACGCCAGACCTCACGCTTGTTGCGAAGACCGTACTCGCCAACGAGCTTCAACTCGGAGTCCCTGAGGTCCGAAAGTTAGTTGTATGATCACAATCGACATAAGCAGAGTCAAGCTCATGCTCAGTGGCCGGTGATTTGAGGCATGCGAGCGATCGCACGCGCAAAGAACATGGAGATGGTTGCTCCCGCTGCAATTGCTGTCGCTTCGCAGAGGCCGTCGAAAAGGAGTTCGGAATCAAACTTAGACGCACAAACGAGCGGCCTCGAAAGGGCGACGGGGGACCTTAGCGGTCTTCGAGTAAGAACGAGGCGCCATCTTGTTGTTGGGGGCTTTCTCAAAAGATCGTCGACTGGCAGCGAAAAGTTTCGAAAGTCGTTTTCTCAAAGTAAGAAAATCAAAGGGCCACTTGGAGGAGGGTTTGTGGTGGCCCGTGCGTCCAGCCTTGCCGGCAAAAATCCGCTTGCCCTAACGCTGGCAGGCTGGTGGTTGGCCCAAGCTTTGCCCACCTCGCTTAGTCATACAATGGGAAATCGAGACCTAGTTTTGCTTGCACACAAATTCGTCGTCCAAATTTGACGCCCGCAGCAACCACCGTCTTCAGCATCCCCATACACGCCGAATCGTCACGATGGGTCACGCCGCAGGTCTCCGTGCTGGTACGAGATACGCCTTCTCGCGGAACTTCCGCGAGAAGGGTATGATCCGCCTCTCGACCTACCTTAAGCAGTACAAGTATGTTGCGACAGCGACGAATTGGGGTAATTGGGACGTCATGGCTAACTTTTTGCTAGGGTTGGCGACATCGTCGACATCAAGGTCAACGGTGCTGTCCAGAAGGGGTAAGCGACGATTATTTCCACGCTTTTTATGTTTTGGGCCATTACGATTGCGACAAACACCGAGATGCAGAATATGTTGGGGTTCTGAAACATCGGAATCTCGAAAGAGGAGGGGCACATGCGAATGCGAACGACGAGGACTTTTTGCGAAAATACGGGCGAGCTATGAAACTGACGTTGGAAATCGATTAGTATGGCCCACAAGGTCTACCACGGCAAGACCGGTGTCATCTACAACGTCACCAAGTCCGCTGTCGGCATCATCATCTACAAGAAGGTGAAGCACCGCTACATCGAGAAGCGCATCAACGTCCGCATCGAGCACATCCAGCCTTCCCGCTCCCGCGACGATTTCCTTCGCCGCGTCAAGCAGAACGCCGAGCTCAAGAAGCAGGCCAAGGCTGAGGGCAAGCCCGTCCAGCTCAAGCGCCAGGCCCTTCTGCCCCGTGAGGCTCGCACCATCTCTGTTGTCGACAACAAGCCCGAGACCGTTGCCCCCGTCGCCTACGAGACCACTATCTAAAGTACTCTTGGGATAGGACTGGTGGTAGACCTGGCGTATTTGGTTTTTCTCTGCATGGGGTTCATCGCGTTCGACACGGATAGATATCCTGCATGGATTTTTTGGTCTGGGATGCGGGAGTGCTTATAGGAATCAAAAATACCAGTGGCATGACCATGACCAAAACCAAAACACACGAGAACCGGCTCGATGCGCCTCCTCCTGATCAGGTGTACGTGCTTTTGAGCCTCGAGCCAACTTGTGATCGGATGGACTACGCCAGACGAATTGCGTGGCCAGACGAGTCACAGAGGGACAAACAATTCGAGCCCTGTCTGGCTGTGCGGCCGCTCTGTTTCTCGACCTAGCATCTTGCGGTTGATAGGGATATGCAAATAGAGCAAACGTGACAAACCACTTCACCGGGCCAATCTCTGCTACCAGTACGTATTGTGAACATTTTAGCGCGCTCAGAAGGTCTTAAAATCCAAAGATGGGAGAGATGAGAGTGGAACGAGATGACTACAGCGTTCATACTGGGCTTCCGTTTCCGACCTGGACGCGGAGATGACATCCTTTGAGCCAACTGATGATTATATTTGAATTGTGGAATTTCGATACCCAACCAGGGCCATTTAGACATCCCCAGGCGCATCAACGCAACAGCCTTGCTACATTGAAAGTGTCCATGTTTTATGAAACCTGATAACGGAGCTTCAGTTATCTATCTGTTTGTTACTGATCGTTCCACTCTCAAGAATGTTCTCGGACTGTATACTATGATGATGATCATTTGGTTGGACAAAGGCAGCGGGCTGAGGCGGTCCATCACAGATCGATGACAGATTCACTGTGGGGTTTGAGGTTCATGTGGAATGTCGAGCAAGCTCGCTCCAGAATTCTGGGCTCCTGTCCTTGAATGCCTGCCGGAGCATCGTCAGGGATTTTGCCTGGTCTCGTTGTGGCTTTCTGACATTGACGAGGCGTTGGTGGCATGTGGCTCCAAAATCAAACACATTTGGCCAATTGGATATTGCGGGGAAGTGATAAGGCTCTCTCAGCATGTGGCTAAACTACTGTACTGGATCTCCTCCTGCCTATGTACTACTTACTGGTGTAAACCTAGTAGTACATAGGTAGGTAGGCAAAGTGTGCTTTCGTAAGTAGTGTAAGTACATACGTACCTTTAGGTACCTTTCTTGGACCCTTCCAAACCGGAAGTGGTTCGACACTCTTGCACACAACCAGACCGAGGATGCTGTCACCAACAGGAACAGGAATAGGAACCGACCATCTGATCCTTTGGCTCTGTCACTACTACTACGTAGTGTAGTTTCTAGTCAGTTTTTGGTTGTTTTCCTGGGCTTCTCTGGCCTGTCACATTCCCGGGCTACCGTTGAGTTTTGGTGTCCCGTCCGTGCCGTCCAGTGCAGGGTCGGAGTGAGTGGCCTTTTCCACACAGCTGCAGGCCATCCGTCATCTTTCAGTTCCTTCCACCTCAAACCCACCGCGCCCACTTCCGCTTCCGTTTCCTGTTTGTCTGAGAGCGCGCGTAACCCAACTAAACCTACGACTCATGACTTCGCCGTGCAACTGCGACTGCGAGCCCTGAGTTCGAGTCCGCATCGATGCCGCAATCGCAAACCATCTGCTCTGAGCTGCTGAGCAGGTAGCCAACCTGAGCGCGGTGGGCACACCGAACAGCGAGGAGTAGCGACCGCTGTCAGTCCTTCCTGTCTTGGCACATCTTGCATGACCGCATCTTGGACTCGAACACTGCAGTGGACAATCTCCCTTCGACGGAAAAAAATATACAACCATGAGTTGGACCGTCTTCTTGTTGATATACCTCTTCGGAGGCCTTACCTTTCTGCCATTGCTGGTGGCTTGCGCTCTACTTCATGCTCACCTTACGTTTCCTTACCGCCCAGATGCCGTCCAGCACCACGACCCAGAAGCCGACGACTTGATCCAGCCTGGTGACGATCTTGATGCGCTCAAGGCGGAGCAGAAGAAGGATGGAAAGCCCCGGGTGACCCATCACGACGATGGTGTCGCTTCTGGATATTTTGCAGTTTGCCGCGAGTATACGCCCATGGGAATCAACGCGAAGCCTATCGAGCGGTCGACACCTGTCGGCTCCACCACCGTCGCCGCTCCCAGTCCCAGTGTCTACCAGACAATGTATCGGAGTATCTTCGATCGCAAGTCCGCCGGTCCCAGTCCTATTGACCACAAGAACGGTCCTAGTCAGCGCCCTAAGAAGGCCGGCAATGTCTTTTATGTTGTCCTGAGGTGCGTGACATTATCCTTTTGACTCTCAATACGACCTGGATTCTGACGCTCGTGACAGACACGGCCATCTCATGCTCTTTGACGATGACGAACAACTCGAAGTACGGCACGTTGTGGCGCTGGCGCACCATGAAGTCAGCATATACTCTGGCGAGGAAGTTACTCCTGAGGGCGAGCTGTACATCAAGCGCAACGCCATACGTCTCTCGCGAAAGACAGATGGGCTGGAAATAGGACCGGATAGCCAGGTCTCGAAACCTTTCTACCTCTTTTCCGAAAATTGCTCTGCGAAGGAAGACTTCTACTTTGCTCTGCTACGAAATCAGGAACAGCAGGCCTTGGACACGGAAAGCGATATTCCGTCTCCTATCCAGTTTGAGGTCAAGAACATTATCAACTTGGTACAGAGACTGCACTCGTCAGAAGAACACATGCAAACACGTTGGCTCAACGCAATGATTGGGCGCGTCTTCTTGGGCATCTACAAGACCAAGGACATAGAGAACGCGATACGGGAGAAGCTTACAAAGAAGATCTCTCGAGTTAAAAGGCCGGCATTTCTATCCAACATTGCTATCAAAGGTATTGATACCGGAGAGTCGGCACCCTTTATCACAAATCCACGGCTACGGGATCTGACTGTTGAGGGTGAATGCTGCATAGAGGCAGATGTACGGTACACTGGCAACTTCCGCTTGGAGGTTGCGGCGACAGCCAGGATTGATCTAGGCGCGCGATTCAAAGCACGAGAGGTTAATCTTGTCCTTGCCGTGGTTGTACGGAAACTCGAAGGTCATATCTTATTCAAAATCAAGCCCCCACCCAGTAATCGCCTATGGTTCTCTTTCCAACAGGCACCAAAGATGGAGATGACAATCGAACCGATTGTCAGCTCAAGACAGATTACCTATACCGTTATTCTCCGCCAGATCGAGAAGCAAATCAAGGAGGTCATGGCTGAGACCCTTGTCTTACCCTTCTGGGATGATATGCCTTTTTTCAATACAGAGCACAAGAAGTGGAGAGGTGGTATTTTTCATGATGATACCGTCGTCTCAACCATGGATTTGGAAACAGCTGCGGCTCAAGAAGGCGATTTGGACGAGGTGGAGCGATTGGAGGGTACTCAAGACGTTCACGAACCCGATCTGCCGCACGTGGAAAAAAGCCACAGCATGCCTACTCTCGACAAGAAACCGTCAATTAGCCTTTTCGGACGGATGACAACGAAGGCGAAAGGGGACCCTATTTATTCTGCATCTACGACTTCATTGAGCACGAACAATCAAAACGAGCTCAAGACCGATACGAGGAGTGAAACTTGTATACCACCTCCGATTCGGGTGGTTTCAATCACTCATCCTCCGACGCCAACGGTTAGCACAGACGCCATTAATGCTGACGTCTTCAAACCATCCTCGTCACCACCGGACGAAAGCCTTGCTGCATCAGCGATGGCAACTTTGTCTGTCCAGGCGCATTCTCCATCACGACCACAGCCGCCTCACTCGCCCTTGAGGCCGTCCGTCATACCCAAGTTATCAGACCAGTCTTCCGGGTCCTCTTCCTCTGAAGCTGTGGATGCGGAAAAAGATTTGCAGGATTTTGATAAAAAGAACCAGGCAAGACGGAACACAGCCACATCCGCAGGCAGCCAGGAGGAAAGCAGGACGAGGTCTCCAGCTTCGTCGATAAGGGGGTCTGTGAAAAGTCAAACTGGGACCATCAAGGGTATTTTTGCCCGGCGAGATACTGTATCATCGACAGCAGGAGCACCCACGCCAAATCACCCAGACTCTGCGAAAAAGACTGCCTTGGCCGCCGCTTTCGTTACCAACGCGGCTGCATCTGCCAAGCGTTGGGGGCTCAATGCGTTCCAACGACACTCGAACAACGATGGGACACCGGGTAGGAGTGCTTCTTTCACCGATGATCATCCATCGGTGCTGGACTTGAATCAGCCTATGGGACGTGGGCAGCCGCTTCCGCCTCCAGGAACACCACTTCCGATGCCAGATAGAAGGTTGAAGGCAACATCCATCAGTATCCCAAGGCGCAAACCGATACCGCCTCCAGATCAATCACTGCAGCAACGTAAACCGAGCACGCCTGAAGACCATGATCACAAACCCGAACGCCGCCCTGTACCACCTCCCCCTCTCCCAAAACGTCGTCAATACCGAGCTGAGCAGCAACTTGACGATGACGGAAATAATGTGAACATGCTTGTAGTCGCGGCTCCTGCGGAGTCAGAACCGACTACACCTATGAGCGAGGTCCATGAAACATCACCAATGAAGCCTTCATCAGACACCGTTGAAAGCAAGAACCAAAGTGGAATTGGCAGTTCTGCGACAGAAGGGCCTGTCGGTTCGAAATCGCCCCCCAAGCCTTTGACGCCATCAATCCGTAATACGAAGACTACAGGCCAGGAAAATCACGAAGACGCGAAAGCGCTATCGCTTGAAGTTTCAGCGCCTAATAATGATGACGATGAGTTCTCGGCTTGGATGGATGACGCCGGCCCGGTGGAAGATACTGACGCAGCCCCGGCTCCTACAGTCAACGGCAGCGTTGGCGAGAGAGCATCGCCTTGATTGTGAGATAGACCGGTTGGTACCTTGCATAGGAGTTTATTTGAGTATAGGATTAATGCGGGCTTTGCTGGTGAAAATCACAGTACAGCGAGGAGAACCGGATATAATACTATAAATTTGTATTTTTTGTTTCATTATGCTAGAAAACAACATCCGGTCGCGCTGTCAGACGTTCAGTAACTATCATAGCACTTTAGGTGAACAAGTATCGATTCATATGTCACCGCTTGATGCCGCTTCCTGGGAAGGTGAACGGCGTGTTAGGTGACCCTGCTTTCGATTCTTGGCCTTCGACATACTGCCTGCCTATGCGCTCTTCATCTTGACCGTTGATGACGGGTAATAAGCCGCATTTTCCGTCGATGCCATAGTACAGGCATGATGGAAACATTACAAAGCACAAAGCAATGGTATTCAGCTTTCTTTTAGCCTGAAAGTTCGTCTACAAATCCGGCATGAGGCGAACGAACTACTTGAATGGCCTCCTGACATGCCTCGGCAACTCATGTCAAGAAATTTGCGACATCTTCAGGGATCATTCCTCTCTTCATATCGGATTTGGGTGGCAAACCATGTTTCGCTAACAGCATGTCGGATATGGTGAACAGTAGAGTGTGTTTTTTATGCTTAGCTTCCATTTTTTTCTTTCTTTTTTTAACATACGGATAACCCAAATCTTCACCAGAGCATCATTGCCGCGGGACCATATCTTTCGTCTCATTTTGGACATCCCCGACATCCCACGCATATTATCCTGGTGACAAACAGGATTCGACAAACATATGTCTGCGCTTTTGCCTGACATCATATGCGATAACCCAATTCGACCTTGTGTGGTAATGAGTGAGGAAAAATGTCGAAATGTAGATGCGGAAAGGAGGAGGGATTCACATGAATCATCCATAATCACCTCGAGGATGTCCCGATTGAGACGAGTTCGGAGTTTCTGAAAAGAGATTTTATGATCGCGGCTCAGATGGCATAAGCTCTACCTGAGAGTGATTCCAACCCGGGTACTGGGAGAGAGTAAGTAGGTTCGCAACGAAGTGCTTGTCGAGATTGAGGAGCCCACAGACACAAGTTGTTGAAGCATATCCAGGTGGGCCAAGGGAAACACGATGGAGACGATATTGTGTACAATCAGCTAACCGAACCCTCGATCAGCATCAACAGCTATGAAGCTCACCACCATAGTCATCTTCATGGGACTCTTGACCGGCCTCGTCGCCGCTCCCCGAACTCACGCCCTGTCCGCAACCCATATAGATGTCTGGCATCAATAGCCACGGCGATCTTGACTGTCCCTTGCGAGGCCAACTGTCCACACGGAGGGTGTAGCATCGAGTTCCGGACAAGTGTGCTGACTTACCGGGCAATTATCACCTCAACCATCTTGACCACCTCCTCCTGTCGCTGGCCGCCATGGCAAACCTGAATTTCAACCAATACAACCACCTCTTCGCCGCCGCCCAAGCCTACCAGCACGAGGACTACCGTGTGTAACGCAAGCACGAGCACATCGAGAACGTCAACGACATACACGCAAACCACGATCAGCTGGAATATCATCACCCTCCCGCCCAAGACCACCGGCAAGCCAGCTCCCCCGATGACGACGCCATGTCCCACGGTCACCAAGACGACCAGCCCAGCCGATTGCTCGCTGATTCGCTGTCCTACGCCGACGTGCGAGGTCCGGTCGACGCTGAACGTGCCGTGCGGATGTACCGCGAAGACGCTGCTGTACGTTCAGGGGTGTGCCACGACGTGTTCTGAGGGCTGCTCGACATGCACCGAGGCGGCCAGCATGACGGGGTGCTAGGTGCTAGGTGGTCTTGAAGGTCGTGGTTTAGACTAGGTAGGCTGCAAAGCTGGTCTGGGTTGGTTATGATTTGGTTTCTCGTCGTCTTCTTGTCATGCATGTATGTAGTGCAGTTATGCTGGAAGTTAGCTTTATCCGTAAATGTTCCAGTTTGTATCGTCGACATATTGATTCGATTTCGACCCTTTCAGACTTTGTGGAATGTTGCATGGATATCCGCTGTTAGATCGTGTGGTGTTTGGGGAACTGGACATGGGAATGCCAAGGCAGACGGCGGGGTCCATTTTGAGATGGGTACAGTAGGTCATGCTGGGGAAGCCCCGCCTTACCCCTAGATTTGGAGTCGTAGCTTACCGATAGCTGCCCTGACTCTCCCCAGTGACATGACGGGAATCCAGTCAAATTAACCTCTAAGAAGTCGCGAATGGGAGCTTGAATGAGAGCGGAACCGGGGACGCCAATAACAGGGGTGGAGGCAGGTCAAGTGGCCGGCGCCGTGTGTATCGGGCAACGCCGCTGTCCACGCCGGCAGCCAACGGCACCTGCCAAGAAAGACCTCGCGGTGACAAATGGAAGGAAGGAAAGTCGGAGTCACTAGCGTACCGAAGCTGAGGTGTTCATACATATCCCGTACATGATACCTTACACACCTCTCTTTTTGTATCTCTTTTCATCTCTTCCGCTCACCGGTTTCCACCGTTTCATCCATCTGCTCCAAAGTAAAGCATACGCAGCGATTTTATATACCACCAAGAGACTTTCCCTTGTTGTGCTGCAAGCACGTAGCCGTCACCGTCGTCCAATTCCACAAAGAGAAAGTGACAGCATAATACTCTTCCCATAGTTCTTCATAACTCGAGACTACCCATCTCTAGCCTCACCCGTCACTTCACATCTCAAAGATGACTACACGATACCGTGTTGAATGTGTGTTCTACCGCTCTTGCCCATCGCTGAGATCACCAGCAGCTAACCATTCTCTCTTGTAGATGCCCTCAAAACCCACAGACGGGATCAATTTATAGGTACAGCTTGAGCCCTTTCGCCGGTTTGTTGATGTACCTACGGACTGAGCTATGGCATCACTCCCCCCTAATTGCTGGATGTTCTTACCCGCCCGTTTGGCAGAGTCTACGGGTCAGCTTAACGATGGCTACCCCATTCACATCAGCAACTGTGGAGTTGCCTCCGTCGAGAAGAGGCATGTGAAAATGAAGTACTCTAGCTAACAATCATATCAGAGTGGATCAAGGCGCTCTTGGCCGTCCCATTCGTCCTCTACTCTCAGCCCCATGGTGTTCTTGAAGATCCCGACAGAAGTGTCGATACGCTTTCTCAGACAAGAGAGGAAGCCCACAGGCGATACAGTGAGATCTTCCGGGATATCGAAGCCATGATCGATGACCACAGTAAGCAGAGCAGATAATCCCGGCCTCACTCGGTTAGACCTATTTGATCTAGTAGCGTTTAATAACCGAACCATCAAACATCAGTTGCCCACCAAAACGATGCCGAGAACCCTTTCCCATCCAAGCTCAAGCTGCTGGTCCCCAGTATCGGGCCCTTCTTCACGCGGTTACCGCTCGAAGCGGCATTCAAGTTTCAGGACAACAAGCGCTACATTTCATCGCGCCGCTTTGTGTCGCCGTCCTTCAACGATATCCGCTTGATCCTTAACTCGGCCCAGATAATGGCTGTGACGACTTACGGAACTCTCCAGCTCGCTACCTTTGATGGTGACGTGACGCTCTACGACGATGGCCAGAGTCTGGAACCTACCAGTCCTGTGATTCCCCGACTACTAGGTTAGTGCAGTTGTTCTCAGTTCTCTTTGCCTGTTTTGCAATTCCTGCGTCTTACCTTCCGCCATGTAACCGTACCGTAACCACTTGATGTGCTCACATTATCCCCTTTCCCTCCACAGACCTTCTCCGCAAAAACGTCAAGATCGGCATTGTCACCGCAGCAGGCTACACTACCGCCGACCGCTACTACGCGCGCTTGCACGGTCTTCTTGATGCCATGGCCAACAGCGCCGACCTCACCCCTTCCCAAAAACAGTCTTTGGTCGTCATGGGCGGTGAAGCCAACTACCTCTTTGAGTTCGACTCGTCCTCGCCGCACCTTCTCGCCCCGGTGCCACGACAGCACTGGCTCACACCCGAGATGGCCGCCTGGAACGAGCAGGACATTGCCCAGCTGCTAGACGTGGCCGAGGCCGCGCTGCGCGATTGCATCAAGACGCTCAACCTGCCCGCCACGTTGATGCGGAAGGACCGCGCCGTCGGCATCATTCCCGTTTCTCCAGAAATCCGCATCCCGCGCGAGAGCTTGGAGGAGACGGTTTTGCTGGTGCAAAAGATCCTTGAGCTCAGTACCGTGGGCCGGAGCAGAAGAGTGCCGTTCTGCGCCTTCAATGGTGGGAGGGATGTGTTTGTTGATATTGGCGATAAGAGCTGGGGTGTTACTGTTTGTCAAAGGTGGTTCTCGCAGAAGGAGGGTCCTCATGGAGTTATTAAGGGGGAGAATACCCTGCATGTGGGCGATCAGTTCTTGAGTGCCGGGGCGAACGATTTCAGGGCCAGGAGCGTGGGGACTACGGCGTGGATTGCGAGTCCCGTGGAAACGGTCGAACTGTTGGATGAGTTGGCGGAGTTAATGGGGAAGAAGATGTCTTGATCGAGGTTGTCAGTCTCATGGTTGCGGCGGCGGACGGTGATTGATAATGGTGACGGTAGGGTTTATAATGATAATGGGAACAACAAGAGCATCTCTTGTGGCGATTTTTTGGGGGGTGACAATCGATGGAGCAAAGCGGGGGCCAATGGAGGCATCGAGCACCTACGACGGCACAATTCTTCAACGATAATGAATTTTATGGGTACACCTAATTCTGGAGGCCCTTTTGACACGTAGTGAGACCTTTGAAAAAGACATGATACGATCGGTAATAGCGATCAGCTACGGTAATCTGACGAAGACATACGTAAGGGTCTTTTCATGAGACGATAATACACTAGGCTGTGTGTGATCATGTCGTCTCTAGGGGGGGGGGGCTTATGTACTCAACAAGTTCGCCTAAGCAACCAGCAATCTTCGGAGAGACAGAGAGAGAGTCCAGTCAACGTCGGTAGTACTTGGATCCCAACAACCTAACGGGTACAATTATGATGCCAATGAATGCGGGCTATACTGTACACCTTTCTGCTCCAGACATGGCAAAACGATCAGTGCTTGCTTTAAACTCTGGTGATCCCATCGTTTCATCACGGCAACAATCTTCATAGCAGGAGTTTGTTTCTATTCCGTCCAGATTTATATGAGTGTTTGCCTGTAGCATGGCAACTGTCCTCACAGTCCCTTTCATACTTGGGCGACTTTTCGTCTCGTGTAGTGTAGGAGACACCGTCCTCGCCATCCTGCCACCTGCCACCTGCCTACTGTCGTCAGTCGGCAGAGCCTGATCCATCATGCTGTCAGACTGTTGTCGTCAATCAATCCCCCCTCGAGGCCCCCCTCAGGGAGGTTACAGTCCGATCAGCTTACCAGCCTCTCTCGGACCAGTCCAATCGGCCCGAGCCGAGAGAAGGCGGATCCAGTGCTGCAAAAAAGCTTCCATTGGACGTATTCAGCCCCACTTGGATGTTTCTTTCCTTTTTCTTCTGCAGTCTGCTTCTCCTGAAAGCTTTCTCATTCCAGAAATCCAGAAACTCCACACACGAAGTAGTGTACTTGTTTGTTGTTGTGGGCTGTGGGCTGTCCAACTCTGCTTCGCTTCGATGCTTACCTATGATTTGATCATTACTTACACTGTACAAATTATTCGAGTTGCTCTCTATTAGGTCTATTGATATCCTTTGATTGGCCTCACGCTGGCCTAGCGAGTGAGGGAAAGTTTTGGACACCATACTAGACGTAAGCAAGAAAAGGGCGTGGTACATACGGCGGCGCTTCCTCGGTGGGTGTAAGTGAAGTAAAGCCATCAAACTGCCTGCCAATGCTGCCTCGTCCCCGCCTCGTTTCATATCCTGCCTTCTGATGCACGGCTGGTATCAATCTTCCCATTTCTCATGCTCCCCTATTATGTACCATTCTATAATGCCCGAATCGATCGAGGCTTTCTTTGTACGGAGTTCAATCCCCCTCATTGATGCAAAAATTACGGATTGCCAGTCTATCATTGTTCTGTTCCTCATATGCATCATGTTGCATGTGTGTATCCAAATAGGAGAAAGTAAATCAAATGAACTCGTTTCGTCCAACGACGTCAAGGGGGTATAATGATATGGGCAAGTCCCGGTGTAGACACCTCCAACGCCATGTAAGCAAAAACACCCACAAAAGAATACCAAAAGAAACCAAAACGCACAGGATACCCAACGGTACTGTGTGTAGATAGATACAGGAAGAAATGTTGCCAAGTGGCGAGTTGGTGGTCACAAGTCCGACCAACTGTAATGGATGTCAGTCCTCAAAATTTGAACTCGCCAAAGGGAGCGCCAAAGTTGTTGTTACGCCTCAACTTGAGAGGGATATCCAATTCCGCTTCATCCTCGCTCTTAGAGCCGCTGTTGTTCTCTTTCCCTTTGCTCGATTCGCCAGACTGATTCTCCGCCGCGTTCGACGGCACCGCCTCGTCATCATCATCAATAGCATCCCTCAGAACAGAAGGAAGGGCTGCCATAGTGTCCTTACTGACCTCTTCGAGCTTATCGGAAAGCCTACGGAAGAAGATCTCGTCATGGGCAGGCATGTTCCTAACCATCAGCGGACCTCTGAGAGGACGATCCTCCACAGGCTCATAAGCCGCAGGAGGATCTTCAGAGACTACCGACTCCTGCTCAGCCAGTTGAATAGCGCCTTCTTGTTCGTTTATGACCCCAAGCGTCTGAGTGGCCATATTGTCGCCGTGCTGCAAGGTGGGTGTGCTGCTACCACTGCTATTGATGGTGCCAACTCCAGAAGACGTTGCGGTTGCCAGGACAGAGAGGGAGTGGCTGGGAGTATGGCCAGCATGCATGGTGAGACGAACCGACGCTTCTGCCTTAAGGACTTGCTTGGTTTGCTCCTTTGCCGGGCTTTCCGATCTGGGCTCTGGCACATCGGAGGCCGGGAGTGGTGATGGAATCTTGGTCGGGGACTTGAGCGCTTCTACTACGGAATCGTCTGTGAATGTCGATTTCTGAACCGAGTTGGCTTTAATTGGGATTCCTTCGAGCTCTGGGTGAATTGCCTGGACATCGACAATAGGCGCGGGACTGCTTGGACGCAGCTCGGGAGACTGGGCCATGGAATCGGCCACTACGGGACCCTGAGGTCCGGGAATTTCGTTGACAGAAGCAGTCTGAATGGGTTGTTCCGGTTGCTGAGTGTACGTATGTTGCGTGCTTCCTTGAGAAGACCGCGAGCTCCTCATGCTCTCGGGCGAAACCTCGCCCCAGCAGACGTTGCCAATCCTTCCATTTTGGGATGCATGAGCAGCCGCCAAGGCTGCAAGGTTCGCATTGCTGGACTGTCCTCCTAGATGAGCCACCTGTTGCTGGAGTCGTTCGATCTCCTGTAGCAGCATGGCCTTCTCGGCTTCCCATTCTGCCCTCTCCTCCTCCATGAGGGCCCGCTCCTCCTTATACACTTCTTCAGCGCGCTCCCTGTTTGCTTCCAAGTACTTGCGCTCCGCTTCCCAAGCTTCTCTTATCCTGCCATTTTGTTGGACTAGGCGCCGGACCATCTGTGTGTTCGAGGGTGCATTCACCGTGTCTGCCGAAGCTGAGCGGGCCTGTCCGGCAGAGACAGAGCTGATAGCCGGCACCGAAACACCTAAAAAGGCATCACCAGGGGAGGCACTCAAGCCATCCATTGATGTTGTTAGTGGCGGAGAGAGGATCGAGAGCTTGGCTTTTGTAGCCTGGCCGGTCTTGGATCTTCGCAGATTTGGAGGAACGCTGGTAGATCGTTGTGGGTCAAGCTGACACTGGAGTCCTTGTTGAATGGGTGCTAGGTTGGGTGACGTGAACTGCGACATGTGGCCGGCGACAGGACCACGAAAGTTGGGAGATAGTGGTGAGTAAACGTGGCGTCCCGAAAAAGAAAGCTTGGATGGCGCCTGCAAAGCGGGATTGCCCATGGCTGAGGCAACATCGAAGTAGCCGGCGGCACCTCGAGGCAACGCGAGGGGAGAGATGAGCGAAGAAGAGTCGGCGCCCAGACTAGGAAGAGGAAAGCGCATGCTGGTGTCGATAGAACCCGAAGGCAGGAACGAGTCGGAGCCCATCCTGGTCATGGTATAGGAAGACATGGTGGGAAGTGATGAGCTAGGTTGTTGAAGGGGTTCGAGCGAGGAGGAACAGCAAGGAAGACGGTTGCCAAGTAGGTATCCTGGCGCCCAAGGTTTGCGTGGTTCGTGGTCTTAGTGTATTGATGTCATCCGTCATGCCACACCGAGACCACCGCAGATTTTTTTCGACCTTTTCTTTGTACCCTGGTCCTGGCCAATGTATGTGGTGGACGGCTGTAAAATCAGGGGTCTAGCTGCAAAATGAAAACTTCTCTGCGTATGTCGTTGTAAGAGCTGTGGTGTAGGGGATGATCTTCGCCGGTGCTGGTTGCGGATAACGTTGGTAGATATGTTCGTTTGAGGACCGTGATCTTGCGGGAAACAAGGTAGGTAATGAATGGGTGCCTTGGAGGGTTTTGATGTTCTGCAGGTCCGAATGATCTCGTAGCGTAACCCAAGTCTGAGGGACTTTGAAGAGCGGATCCGAGGGGATGTTCCAAGTTCCACTTTGGCACCTTAGGCGCGGTACTGGGTGCGGTGTAAGATGGCAGCGATGGCTGTCGATGGGATGACAGTCTGCGAGAACGCTTTGGCTTGGACACGTAGATGGTAATGGCGGCCCGTATCAAGTTTCGACTGGAGATGGAGAGGGTAAGTCGGAGACAGGAAGGACGGAAAGCAACGAGACAGAAAATTGAAGGCAAGAGGGAGAGAGACCGAGACTTTGATGAAGAGGGTGAGGTGGTGCCGGTGGTATAATGGTGCCAGCTGGACGGGTGGAAGCAATACCCTAGGTAGGTGAGCATCCCTTGGTCGGCACCTGAACAGTGAATCCACGGTGTACCTCTGCGTACTGTGCCCTGCAGTGGGTTCAACTGGGAGTGCGCTATGGGCGCGTAACATTGGGCCCCTTTCCCTACCTATCCTTTCCACCCGGACGCTGGGCTTCCACTCACGTTCGCTGTGACGCAACCACGAACCCGCATAATGGCGGGCACGCCGGGGCCCATAGAGCCATACAAATGGGGCGGCCAATCAGAGTCTCTACAACAAGTCCAAGTGGGCCTGCAAGTGTGGCATCTGCGGCCCGCATTTTCCCCTTTTTAGTCGGCCATGAGCTTGCTTTTGTAGTGTACATTCCGCTACGAGAGGTACCCTCCATTAGGTCGTCCTTTGTTATTCCGTCGCCCGTGATGCCGAGTGCTGGTACCTGGGCCGTCTTGTCACTCACAACCTTTCCTTTCAACCTATCATACGTCTTTACTTTGTGATCGTGTCTGGTCTCGATGGTTGGGACGGAATTTGGAGGGCACGCGATCTCTAGCAGACGGCAACTCGCACAAGGATACATGGGCATCCACATGTAGATACCTATGTTTGACCGTCGCCCTTTTGGCCCTTTTTGCCGTCACTTCCCCACGATTGGCAAGTCGGGCCTCAAAATCCCATGATCCCTAGCCGGTTCTACACTACATTAGCTTGCCCTCCCGGGGGCCCAACCCGTCGAAGAAGAAAGTCGGAGATTTTTGGGGTTGCTGACCGCTGGTGCGAGCCTTAGCAGGCCCAGTGGATGCGAGTCTCATGGGCCGACTTTTTTTTCTGCATGTCATGTGCCCATGTGGCTCGAATTACCAGACTGGGGATGGGGCCTGCTCCTGCCTTCAGTTCCGAATCTTTCCTGGCCCGCAGCATTCATTCATTCATTCAACCGAGCAGAACGACGATTCGACACTGGACGCCGCCCATGGTCAGCGACAATTTGAGACACCCAAAAAAAAACCAGGCCCGTGTTTTTTGTTTTTTTTTCCCCTTATTTGGAAGGAAAAAAAAAAAAAGGAGGGGGGGGGGGGGGCGGACTTGGTAATGTAGGGGTCCAAGTGGCTCCAGGGCATGGCTGATATGAATTTCAGATACGTCGGCTGCGTCTGCCCGCCTACTGCATGCTGCGGCAGTGGCAGAAACGTGTGTAAACATCGGGTATTCTCCCATCCCCAAGTCGTCCCATTTTTCCAAATCCGTACCTGCTTCGTTCGTATGGAACTCGGCATGGATTTGCATGGATGAGCTGGCAGTCATGACCAGTAACCGAGGCCTCGGCATTGGTCTACACTGATATCGCGACAGCCCCAGATGTAGGCCAGCCAACACCTAAAAAGTAAACGACTGGCGTCAACAAGTGAATAGTCGTCTTTTTTTTTGGCTGTAGGGGACGGGAGAACTGACGGGCCAGTCGAAGCGGAGGTCGCTCAAAGGCTTCCCGGGCTCTGGTTCGGTGGACAGAGGTCTCAGGACATGCATGCGGCCCTCAGCTTGCAGCTGGAGTTCAATCCTGGTACTTTGAGGTTCTCCTTGTCCGTCCCCGCCTACATCTCTCACTGCTGTACCGTCTCATATCATGGATGTCTGTAGCACTCGCAGTCCAGCATTTCGAGCACCCGGACGCAAGCAGCAAGTCATCCTAACGCAGTATAAACCACAGGTTTACACGACTCAGCGTCCCCCACCAGCTCGGCCTGTCGACGTGCTTCCATGCAAATCCACATTCGCTGCCACAGCCCATTCCAACTCACCGCTTGGTGTTCTGTTCTTGGCCCAACACCCAGCGCGTGTTGATTCATCGACAAATTCGATCGTCGTGGCCGCATCCTCTCCTCCAACAACGCGAGCTCCCGTATCACAAGCTGGAAGCTCGCAAACGAACAAAGCCTTGGGCGAGTCCGAACCCGTGCGAATCGAGTTTCGTGCCTACCGTACCCTGTGTCCTGAGCGTCCTTCTCCAGCTCCCCAGCAGACGGCATCGCAGTTCCGCCAGTCGCTTCGGGCTCAACCGCTCTCGTCGTCGTCTGAGCTTATCCGACGCCCGTTTACTGGCAAAATGGCGCTCAAGCCGCTTCCCCCCCTTTTGCCAAGTATCAAAGACGGGGAACGGGCCGCGTGCCGAACGCGCAAAACACTCCAAATATCATCTCCCATGACCCCTTCTTGGCTTTTCTTACTCATTCTGGACGAGAATGTGCTGAATGGCTGACCCGATTGGTTTACTTGACAAGGGGCCCTATTATGGAACCAATGGAACTAACTGTGTGTAACCCTCGTCGCGCACATGGCGTGTCCCTCTCACTGTCCGTCAGCTCGTGCTACAGAACATTGCCTAAGGACAGCCCCGCAGCCTCGCTCGCACGTTGGAAACGGGGAAACCCGACCCCCAACTCAATGCGGCGTCGAGAGGCGCACATGATTGATTTCCCCAAACGCTTCCCCCAAGGAATGGCAATCCGTCTCTCCACTGCGACGTTGCGCTAGAATTCTATCCAGAAGGAACCGAGAAAAGGGCCTTTTACCGTATGTCGCCATCCTGGAACCGAACCGTCGTTCCGTGTACCTAGTGTACATACTTCACACACCCCTCGTCCTTTCCCGCCCAGTGTGGGGACCCCGGATTTTCCAATCGGTCAGTGATCAAGTCATGGCTGTATCTATAAACCGACCAAGTACCTTTGGACTGATGTGGTGATCTGCCCCGACATTCATCTACACAGTCTTTATTTCATTGACAACGACTGACTTTCCTTCGCCGGACATGTCCGATTCGGCACACATACACCGCTTCCCTCGTGATTTACCATCTAAGCACTGAGAATCTGTCGCGTAAGGAGAGTGATGACCGGCCGGGGTCTGCGGGGAACAATCTCCGGTACGCGCTACCCCGAATTCACATTGCCATCTTCCCAGGGTTCGATGGTCATCGGGGGTCCAGGACCCTGACAATCCCGAGTCCCGCGAGGTTCCTGGGCTTCCCTCGCGGTCCATGGTTTTCGCGGGTGTTGGGGTTCGTCATCGCGCGGTTTAACTCTCCTCTCCAGAGTGCAAAGCGCTGGACGGCAATAACAAAATGCTATTTGTCTGATTGATGTGTATTTCCTGCACGCTCAACGGCCCGACGCCTATCCTGTGGGGGTCGAGTATGGCAGTTGTCATTTCTGGATGTCATGGGATGCAGCAAAAGTATCGCTTCGCATCCCATCACATACCGTCTCCGACGCGTGCCGTTATGGGATGGGGAACTATGCATAAAACTGGGCCTCTTCTTGGGCGTTTGCCGGGTACGGAAACCATACACGCGCTCGAGTGGGCATATGTATGTGTCAATAGCGTTGCTTCGGCTATGCACCCCTTTAGTTCTCCCCATTTGTCTCCTTTAGTGTATAAACCGTAGAGACAAGTTTCCCCGTTATAACCTATAACAAAGACTCCAATGTCGTGTACCCTGTGTCGGGTACGGGTATCTCGGCGTTTGTTGCATTTGGGTATCTTTGCCAGCCGTCTACCCTAAATCGTGTGCCATCCCTCTCCTAAACGCCAACTTATGGAAACGGGAAAAGGAACTCATAACCGCAAGAAAGAGAAAGAAGAAAAAAAGAGAAAGAAGGAAAAAAAAATGTGAAACTCCTGTCGCCCCAAAGCGCTGGCATCCTTTCCTCGTATTGGCATGATTGCATCCCATTGGCAACCATCTCGCTGCTGAGCCTGCAGTTTCCCTGAGCCCCCAATCTCCTTTAAGGTTTGCTCAGTTGATGTGACAGAAAACATTTGTCATGGCTATGACATTGGCAGAAGCTTTCTCATGAAGGCGGTCATTGATGGTGGTTGCTCGCTTGGTTGTCTGCAGTTGCCGCACACGGCCTGTGGTCTGTTGTGACACTCAAGATCAGCGTATGTTTACTGACGTCTCACCAACACTTTCTCGATGAAAACGAGGTCTACCGCCAGCAGTAAGGAGTCAAGACTGAGTACGTGACAGCAAATCATACCTCTCCTCGAAGTTCATTATGCTTGGTTGGCATTTCCTGCGTCTCTCTCTGTAATCGGCGCAATGTTTGGAGGCGAGCCACCTGATGTGACCGCAAGAATATTCTCGCTGTGGGATTTTACTGTCAGCGCATACTCATCGTCGCGATATTCGGGGGTAAACCAAAATCTCTTTACTTACTTGTATATAGTTGCACATACTGTTAGTAGCAGGTCCAGTGAAGTGAACATCAGCGTGGCCAGTGCCAGTTACTAAAGTGAGAAATCAAGAGAATCCCAGGAAAAGGTCTGGCACAAGTCTTATATCAAGATAACAAACCATGGGAACGAGGGAGCGTGGCTTGCCCTCATGGCAACGAGGGCGTGGTATGGTAATGCAAAAGTGAGCTTGCGTGAGCTGGCGAGGGGCACCGTACCCGATGCCAGACAAGGCAGTCAGTCAGTCAGTCAGTCAGTCAGTCAGTCAGTCAGTCAGTTAGTCAGTCAGTCAGTCGGCGTCAGATCTAACCTTGCTCATGATCGTTGTGTATCACACAAGCTGCTAATGATTAACACCAGGATGAGAGGCAAAGCGCTTCGTCTCTCCATTTTGATTACTTACCTGCCTACCTGCACAACCTCACACCGTTCAACATCAATGTTGTGACACCATCCCTTGCATTAGAGGGATTTGGATGGAGAGAATGCCACGCTTGAAAATGCTGAGATCAGCAAGAATTCCATCTTAAAGCCCGTGTCTCACTTACCCTTTCTTATTGCTGTCAAAAGAGACGCAGCTGTCGGTCGCCCGAAGAAATTCTATCAGAAATCAACAAAAGAATGTCAGAAATAACAATCGGTAGTTGTAGACAGATGAGCAATGGGAAAGAGCAATATCACAGGTTGCCACGACGGCCCGTTTGGATCATCCGAAACGTCTATCTTGGTGGCGGAACCCTTATTGTGTATGTATGTCTTTCGGTTTGAACCTCGCCGCTATGCAAGGGTTGAGACTCGGTGCAAGTTCTTGATCTGAAAGAGACCCATTTCCTCCGTGTTGACTTGTAAGATCCTACGACCCAAGACCGTACCATATGCTTTCATACATAGAGGTAGGTTGTCATTAACTCGCCAAAAACAAAGCTACTTGTTACAGTTGAGTGCTGACCATGCTATCAGCGTGTCGACTTGCACGCACCTAGTTTCTCTCCCCATGGTTCCGCGCCAATTAGGTATCTCGCCAATAATCGTAGGCAGCTTTTCGCGACAGAGCTCGACTGGTTCTTTAGCTGCCGTCACACAGACCTCAGGCGACTGTTGCCACCAAGCCCGGCACAACCTCAAAGAAGATACTCACCCCCAGGCCACTCTCCTCAAAGCGAACGAACAGTCTGTCTTGTCATCGACTTGACTTGCGAAAGCATGTGTCTGGAATTTTCATTTATGTGGGACATTGTCCCCTGGACTTGTAGGAAGGAGCTCATGTAAGATAGGCTTCGTAAATACATGAGTAGGTACCACAACGAGCAGCACAGGATGTGGCGAGGGAGTCATCTTACCCCGTAAGTTGGCCACTCACCATCGCTCTATCTTTGATTCAGCAAGATCAGCTCCAGATCTGTTTCCTCCTCACATGATAGAGATCGTTCTTTATCCATATTGAGCATAAGCAGGCCAGGTAGCCAGTGAACCTTGTCGTGGCGTAGAAGGAGACTGTGTGAGAAGGAAGGACACCCTGAATATGGGTGAAGATAAAATGATAAAGGACATTGTCGCCTGCTTGTCGTTGGATGTTTCCGCCGCCACGGGAGGGATGAGACCATCAACCACATACCACTTTACTGCACAGTCCACCCCGTATCTTCCTTCACGAAATACGAACACCGTAGGACGAACTCTCGCCCTCGATAAACGGTCAATCCAGGACGATGTGACAGGATCCCCTTGGGACCAGTAGCTCGACTGGTCTTGTTAAGGGTTTCTTCAGTGTATACCGTACTCCCGGCCTACGAAGAGATCGCGCGTTTGGTTCGGTTGTACGCCACGGTTTTTCTCGAGCAAGGCTGAGACTTCGGATGTCGACACATCCTTTATTTTCGTTCCCAAGGAGAATGATAGTGCCCTGCTACTATAAATCTTGATTTATTTTCCTTATAGGTAATCACTTTGCTTATCATCTCTTTTGCTGCCACACCCGTTCGTCACTCCAACTGGAGGGGAAACGGAGGAAAGAAGCAGGTGGCATTTGTGGTTGCACCAAGACAGAGAGTTTGGCCGCAAAGCTGAACGTTGGTAAATTAAAACTGTCTTTGAGGTGTGCTGCGACTGGGCTACGCATGCTAACTGTGGCAAGCTGGCAGGGTAAGGGGCTCTGCGATGCCCGAGTTTGCGGCAGCATTGAGGGGATGTCTGTCATGCTGCCCAAGGTATTGTCTGCAGAAAGGCCATGGTGGGTATGGCTTAAGGGAAAGGAGTGCAAGGGCAACTCCAAGCTCTCACGGTTAGCTCTCACCTGCGCCTCAGTTTCATGAAGAGGAAGGCCGAGACATAAAAGACTATCGTCTGTCGTCACACACGAGAAAGATTCCGGCTCGAGCGTTACAGTTACACACGGGACTGATCGGTAGCAGGGTTTCTGACGCACATTCGATTCATGTCCTTTGACAAAACCCATTGCCTCCATCCATAGTAAGATCGAGATAAGATGTCTTATCTCGATCTTACCAGTCATGGCGGTTTCCGCTTTACATACCCTACTTGAATGGCTTGGGGCATTTGCTTATCTGAGTCATTCCTGGAAGTAGTATTGGCTGTAGAGGTAGGCAGTATAAGAATGAGAGAACTACGGCGGAGATTAACCGTTGATCTAGTTCCGGACGAGTACGGCTGAAATACAGTGATACATAAGCTCGCTTTAAATCCCTTGGGGCAAGGCAGGTACTTTATGGCCGACAGGAGGTTGTACGCGTTCAGGATGAAGATAATACACCAATCTCAACGTTTGTTCCAAAGGGGGGATTTTGGTTGTGACTTCCGTCGATTGGATGTAGCAGTGTTTGTGGCTAGTAGAGACACAAATTCGAAACCTCCCGGTTTCATATGCAGCCGTAGAGTCTTATTCCGAAGTACCTTTCGAAAGGAAAGAGTGCCTCAGGACACTTCATTCCGGCGAGGTGATTTCCTACATATACGGCTCAACAGAAATGTCCATACTGCCAAGTGCACAATCCTTGTACTTCGGCTACTTTCCTTTCGAGTGCACATGATGACCTCGTTCAGCGGGGGAGGACTTGAATTCAGATGTACTCTTAGCAACGAGTGTTTTGGGTTTTGGATCATCAGACCTGCACAGCAATGGCTCCATACTGACGAGCTACAACATGCATACAGCATTGGACCTCCAAGTGTCTCTGTGTCTTGATACGGTTGTGGCTTCCTTACTGATAGAACGAACGACAAGTTTATACCCATTTGTGGTAGACTTGGAAACTCATATCCATTCGCCCTAAGAAGACGAAAAGCAGCCCACTCTTTTGCTAGAGATGATGTCAGAGCAAAAGACGGATAGAGCTTTCGTCTTGAGAGTGTTGTTCTGCGGCACCAAATTGAAATAAAAGTCTAAGCCTACAAGTCCTATCTGAATCGAGGACGATCTGGATAGCCGGGTCGCTGATGTACAATCCAGCGAACCGTACCCTTAACAGCCATGAACTATCCAGCTCGGTTGAGATTCGTATAGTGTTTGAGTGAAGCAATCGTTAAGAACAATAAATCATCTTAATTGGTTTGCACAGAGACGAGTGATCAAGTGTCTTAGAGGTTAGATCCTACCGAAATGCATATTTTACCCATATGCTGCAACGTCTATTGCCTTGATATGGCCTTCTTTCTGGAAAGCCCGACCAAGCACCTTTTTGCTCTGGCGGTCAAGCCTGGAAACCTACCATGTCCTGACAATGCCGGGGCGCCTAGGGAGTCAAAAACTTGAAGTTCTCATTCTTTGACAATCAGAAAGACGGTAGCGCTATGCAGAACTCACCCAAAGGCAAACAGATGGTTCTGTTCCGGTTCCAACTCACAAACTATATCCGCCTGACCCATACGCTTCACTTGACCATATCTGTTCGTACCTTAGCTACTTAGTAAGGCGTCACCGCTTTCTTATTGTTGATCATTGGTGATCACCCAGAGACTTGAGTGAACCACATCCAGACCGTAAATCTCGGGAGATTCGCAGTGCTTGGATCTCTCAACACTTGTGGTGTGGTTGATCGTCGGCTTAGGCGTAGGCACAGCCACACCGACGCACACACCGCTTCATCCATTCACCTAAGCAGACGAAGAGACAGCTATGGTCTGACTCGCTTTCCAGAAGTTCCGCCATCATCCTACTATGTATAGCTTACACTTTGGTGGTATGAAGATTGACAACACGATCAAGGGGGGTAGTTGACTCCGTAAGCGAGTCTGGGGCCCGATAACGATATAGTTCGGACTAGTTTTTTGGGGGGCTCAATCTATGCGGTTGTTCATCCTGCCCATTTTCACCTACTGACGCCAACGTTGCTCTCCAAGTTGGGTAGCTTTGCGTAAGTGTTTGTCGGTCTGTGTCTCCATCCAGTGGTATCGTGGCCGTTGCTGGTCGTTGTTCTTACCAGAACCCATTCTCCCAAAACCCACTGAAATCACATCCCTTGATCTCGTGGATTTGGCTGTCTACATACTGATCTAGGTCTAAAATCTTTCAAACAATCCCTTCAGCAGCTGACGGACCAGTCTGTCCATCACAGGTTACTGACGTTAATGAAAAGCCATGGACATTGCTAATATGGCTGGTCACGATAGCTTCAGTACTTGCCTCTAGCGGTCGACGCGTATAACAAACCACAGCGTACGGCTCTTTAGACTAGCTAGAATACATATTCAATACCACGTTGTTGGTGTCTGAAACGAACCCAGTCCACGTGTGTAGGGGCCGGTTCCGAGGATGTACCATGTTCCATTGCTTCTCGAAGCAATGCTTGTTCTCACTATGTAGAAAATATCTGAAAGAAGGCCATTAATTCCGAATCTAGTGATCTGTAGGTCTCACGTCTAAGCGCCGAACTTGGCACACATGGTCGAATGAGCTGAACAGTCAGACCTCTTTCATTCTGGGAGGCTCTTACTGCGACCGAGAGCCAGTTTACGATGCAGGGTACCTGAATTGTGGATAGGGTTCGTTTCAGTGCCGTAGAGCTGATCTGCTTTGCCTTTCTTGACCTTGATGTCATAGGAGTGTTCTAGTCATTACAGACAAACACTTTGATTTATTCCACTATAAGTTGTTCCAGCCGATCATGACAGTGTTGTTATATGCCGTAAGATAGGTACAGATGGCTTCATCTTTAGCAGAGCGATAGAAGCCACCTTCTGACATGGGATAGGTGTCATGTCGTGGGTGCGGCGGAAAGTGGGGTCCGTAGTGTACGCACACCAACACAATTGTCGAACGTGGAATTCTCGTCTTTCGCCTCGGCATGTCTTGAATGGACTCAGTTACAGGGCGGCAGAGACGGAGCACGGCATCGGGGTCGGCTCGGAGACCCCATCCTCGTCGACATGTAGCGCTACCGTGAGAACCCTTGTTACCGCAAACACCCCATTTTGCAAAGTCTCACAAACTAGCCCCATCAGATGCCCCAAATTTCCGCGGCCTGGATTCCCAGTTTTATTAAGTAATGAGGCACGCTTTGACGCAAAACCCCATCTTTTGCAATGAACGAGCCATCTTCCAAAGGTGCCTGAATCACACGAGCTGCATTGACAGGGATTCCTACTGTACTGAACAACGATTGATGACTGTCGAACTCACATTCCCCGGCGAGCAATTGCCCCGTGGGGAGCCGCCTTGGGCTCCTTGAGATGTACTATGTAGGTTGGCCGGATGCTGATCCCTTTCCTTGAGGTCTGAACAAGTGGCCGTCCAGATCCCGAAGCCCCGGATTGTTGTAGATCCTCTCGGTCCCCTTAACTCCACCGAACCCTGTCTGCAATCTGCAACCTGCGGCACCGTCACGGCATTGTGAAATCCACCTCGGACTTGCTTGGGTACGTAGCTGCGTATCACAAGGCACGACAGCCTCGACGGTGGCGGCAGTCGATGTTGGCGGGATACATATGTGGGGTGTCGCCGTGATGTGCGCATACACATTGTCGTGTAGAGCGCCGTAGTACTGCCGAGTGCCATCCGAGCCCTTCCGTAGTCGAACAAATAAAAAAAATCCGGTAACCTTTGATGGCACTTGCCCTCAGCAAGTACACTACTGCCGACCTTCTCACCTCACTGTCTGGTGATTTACCCAACCGCGAAAGCCGAAATACTTTCTACGCAGTACCCCTTCCTGCGCCAATGAGCCGGAACCGGCGTGGCGGTACGTAACTGTCGCGACACCCGGTGACGGACTACCAATGCAGGTGGCAGCAAGGGGATGACCTGGGACCGGACGTGCCGACATAGCCGGATATTGTGAAATAGAGTTGCAACTTGCAGGCAACCGGTTGTATGTAGAGAAGGAGGAAGCGCGTAGCGACTGTGATGAGTGGAGAAAGGATGGAAGTCGAAAGCGACCCGGATAATCCGACTGTATTCGATTCCAATCCAACTATATGGGGGCCGTCTGGCCAATAATACAACTATATTACCGCCCGCCAATTTCCTACTAAAATGACATGCGTGCAACATCTGCACCAAAAGTTATCAGGAATTACACATACGAGGTTCTCTAATATTGTAATTTATATTGAAGGTCTTAAAATTGTAGAATTTATATTTATATTAGTATAATTATATTTATTAGTATTAGTAGTACTAGTTCGATTAGTAAGATTAATATTATTACTATTACTATTATTAGTATAATAATTACTATAATTACTATTAATTAAATAACGGTAATTAATATAAATTGAAATATAGTTAGGAGGGAAGAGGCATCCCTTAATACGGTTAGTACTAGTATTAATACTTTTAATATACTAGTAACAGCGGCGGCTGGCGGTACTACTATTGATTCTATTATTAACTCTGGAGTTCCCGCAATCGTACCTCTAACTATACTTCATATTACTATAATTTTCTTAATTCGTAGAATTATAAATAGAGTTATACCGCCTCCTATTTCGCACTCTCTACTTCCGCCCTTACCTTTTATTCCCTTTAATTTACTAATATTATTTTAATTATCCTCTTCTTCCTAGGAGGTAGCTAGATTAATACTTTAAGAGGAGTATTGTAAGATAGATTATATCTAATACTCGAGGAGGAGGAAGGGGCGAGGCGAGATATAGCGGGTATAGGCTAGGTACTATTATAAACCTTCTAACGGTTAATAATAATTAAGAGGGGGTTTTTCTCCCTATGTAATACTAGCTAGCCTACGGATAAAGGCTATAAAAATTTAATTAGTATAGTAATTATATTAAATAATAGAAGATTATTTACTTTTTTTAATTTTAATTACTAATTTTTATTAATTATATTTTAAGGTATAGTACCGCCCGTATTTATAATATTGAATAAATTATATTAGTAGGGTAATTTATATTAATAATTAAAGTTAGTAGAATATTACCTTTATACTTTAATTAAATTATACTATTTAATAATAATATTACTAGCGAATATAGTTTATTGTTAAAGTAATTCGAAGTATATAAAACTAGTAACGAACTTTACCTTCCCTAATGTAGTATAGTTATATTTCGCAATACTCTTTAAAATTTATTGAATATACTTATTAGTAAAATTCTCTTTAAAATACTTAAAGGTTTCGGTAATGGTTCCTAATAGCTAATTGAAATTAATACGATGATTCTTAAATAGTACTTTCAATACGCCGTAGGCACCCTCTGTGCAGGAGGTTATACGTATATTAAAATTGCAGTATAATTTAATAGCGAAATAGGTAAACTCGTACCTTAACGGGAGGTAAATATATAGAAAGTAGTCGGTTATAGCTATAAAAAAACTAATTAGTAATTATATAAATAATAATAAATAGATATAATAATTGTATCTTTTTATTTAAGGAACTCCTTTAATAATACCCTTAATTATTAGTAGAATCCCTCCTCTATATTAAAATAGACTACCACCTTTTAAACTCCTAAAATCCTATTTATATTAACGAGCTAATTACGGTTTAAAATATTAGGAATTTTACTGCTATTATTGATAGGCTAATTATAAAGGTTTTTAATACTTAATTTTAAATAGTATTCGCAGTCATCCCTATTAAATATTATAGTAGTAATGTAGCGGGTATTAAAGTCTTCGTTGGTAGAGTTAATATTTATATAGGAATAATCCTTACGTAGATAATTCCTATCGCTATTTTAATTACCTAATATTATACCTTCAAAACTACCTTCCCACTTCTTTTTAATATTAAATGTAATATTCTTCATTACGTATTAGAGATAAATCTAATATTAGGTAATAGGGAAGACTACCCGACAAACCTTCTTATAAACCTTATTGTAATTTATAATAATAATTAAAAGGGAGGGAATACTATACTTTAAAAATATAGCTTCAATTTACTAAAATACTTATATAAAGTAAATTTTCTTCTCCCCGCTTAATAAGTAATAAACGATATTAAAAATCATATATATAACCGTTACACTATATATTTAAAGGAGAAACATATCGAATTTATTAACTTTATACGTATAATCCAAGCTTATAACCTCTAAATTCTTCTTTAATTACTTAATACACTAGAGATAAATCCAAAATATCCTCTCTATTAAACTATCCTCCTTATTATTATAATAGTAAATAATTTTATAAATACCTTTAATCTTAATTAAATTATTCAAAAATTATTCAATAAGAATTAGAATACCGGCTAATTTCTATTTATTAACTACTAGTATATCAAAAATATTACGCTTAATAATTATAATACTAAATTCCTTATAAATAAATAAAATAATATCGATTAAAGAAGTCTTTAATTACTTTACTATATCAAAAATACTCTCTTCCACCTTACTAGTACGTTAGAATCGACAGTTAGTAATATAGTACATTATACTATCTAAGTTAAAATTATATATATAGGTAAATACTATAAATATAAATTATTATATATTAAATTTAATAGACAATACGAACTTTACCTTCTATTTATAATCTTTTTTTATATTACCCGCTAATAATTAAAGGGTAGTTTCAACGGTTTTATATTTCTTACTATAATACAATAGTCCTTCAAAATACTCGAAATTATACTATACCAATCTATTATAACGGTAATTATTAGTGCGTATCTTAATAATATTGAAACCGATCTTAATAATTATAATATTAATTTCTTTAATGGCGGCGTCGATATTGGTCCAAAACCGAGTAGAAAGTTTATCGAAAGCGGGCTCCCCCTTACTAACCGACTTCGCCTTATTTAACGTACCTAATTCTTTATTTAATTTGTTACTTAACGACGAAGAGGATAAGGAGTTCGAATTTAAAATCGATAGGGAGCGATAATAGTAGGACAAAGCAACGGCGGGAACGATAGCGGGAATTAAAAATAGCTTCTCCTCTTTAATAAGCTTATTAATATCGAAAAACTCTTTATTATCGTTATATAATTCGGTCTTAATCCATTTAAAGGAGGGAATCAAACTAGGGGTGCGTACGGGCGCGAGTATAGGGGAGGAGGCAGTTAGATCAATAACTTCAGATATTTCTATAGCGTACAGTTAGTTACTATATTAGACGAGAATTCCCCCTCAATACTATACTTACTAATTACAATAATAAATAATAATAGCGACGGCGATGTGCTCAATTGCTTTAATCGTTACTACTGAGGTATAGAAATGTTATACGATATTGCTCGCTAGCAAATTTGGCAGGCGCTAACATAGTGGCTCATTGGCCAGACGGCCCCCACACAGTCGGATTGGAATCGAACACAGTCGGATTATCCGGGTCGAGTCGAAAGGCAAGATAGGCTCTCGATATCCCAGCCATTAGCGTATAAGGCCGTGAAAGCCCGCGATAAGGAGAACCAATCGCCGGACGACGGTTTACCAGCTTCTTTTGACAAACCTAAAAGGCAAGGCGGAGCCGTTACCCATTTCTTCCTACTTGTAGGTACTGTAGTATACCTAGGTAGTTAGTGGGTGGAAGTCAGCCAAAAACTCGCCTACGAGTCGCGAGACGTGGATGGCCCACTATCCTCGCGACGACGACGACGACAGTGGTAGCTCGACAGGACGCCCGCAGTCCACTAACGCCGAGTTTCCGCCGTTTGGAACCCGCTCGTCAGCCCGCCCGCCCCGGCAGCAGCAGCATGCCCCAGCTCTCGATACATACTTACCTAACCAGCCCACACCAGCAAAGCTAAGTCATAGAGCATCGTCAACTGAAAAGAACCAAACAGCGGCAGCCCATTGGCAGCACATCAGGGACGTCTGCGCGGTTCAGCTCCTTCCGCGATTGAAAAGTCTTGCGCCTGCCGCTTGGGACGCGCCTAAGCCGTGACAGAAGAAGGCTCCGTTGCATCGCGCCATCATCCTGGTTCCCTTACTGAAGCCAAGCGTGGGATACATTTCTCAGCCTGTCATGATCCGTATCGTTTAGGAGGCGGACAGGCCACAGCACGCATCTCCTTGGTGACTTGGATGACGCCAGGGAGCGATCATATCCGGTATTGCAAAGGGTACTTTGGTCCCGCCGCTTCGTTATTGCACTAGTCGGTGTCTTCCAAGTCTTGAAGATCGTCGTCCGTTTGGCTGCTTCTGGGGGGTTGACTTGTGAGCTTGTCGGAAAGCGATTTTTCTGTAATTTTGTTTTTTCTTTTGAAAAAGAATTCATATGTATAACCATTTTCGTTTCTCTGAAATTTCCCTTTTTATCTTCTCTAATCCTGATTCCCACAGGTTTTGGATCGTCATACTGATTTGGTCCCATCCATCATCCAATTGATCCGTCTTGCCTTATATCTGCCTCGCCACCACCATGGAAGCATACACGTGCAAAAGGTTGATCGGAGCTGCTTCACTTTGGCGGTCATGGGAGCATGGCAACATGGTAACATGGTTTCTGAGCCAAGAGAAAGCAACGTTTCTTCGGTCATTCTTCGACCGTCAATCCCTTTCCTGGGCTGGAACCCAGAATTATGAATGACTGGTGTTGATTTGAGGTTGATTGGAGATCTATAACGTTGCGTACTTCCACTGGACTGTCAGTGCCACGAGCCCGACTTTCAACGGATGTTCACCGAGGTTTCTGAAGAGGCTCCCTTATCCGTGCGGCTTTGTTCCTAAACCCACATGGCAATGTCTGTGCACATTGACGATGGCCTCCTTTATCGCAAACATTGTCTGGACTAGCAACTTCCATCGCAGCAACTGATGGAACTCTCTTTGGTAACTGAGAACTCTCAAGCACGCGGTAGGCGACAGCCTTGAACAATGAAGCTTTGGGAAGAGTTTCCTTCACGTCCCCCTCACATCTTGCTTTGTGCCCACCACAATGGGTTGTGTAGTGTAGACGCAACAACTTGAAGTTTGAGCTTGCTCGAAGCGCTTGAAATCTTCTGTTTTGGAGAGGCTTGACATATCAGACAAAATGTTGGAACTTTGATCATGTTCGTCACAGCCAAGCTTGCCAAGGCTAGAATTGACCTCGCGTGTTTCCTCACCAAGCGCAAAGCGTGGTTGAACCAGTCTGACCGGGAATGCCACTGCAAGAACGCAACGGGACTTTCCAATCCGCTTCACCAAGACCAAGGGGGCATGGCTCCATACCATGATCCGACCGGGGTTCAAAGTGTGTTCCTGAAGCCTGACAGCCGAGCCGAGACCAGTGACCCTGTGTTTGCAAGCTGCGAGTATTAACATAGTACTTAAGTACAGATTATACAAACACGGTACCTACATCCTACCTGACCGCCGGGAGCGGTAGCCGAAAGAGGAGGGAAGTAAACTCTTTCTTACATTATCCAGTTGGTTGGTTATGCTTACGTCTCCGCCCTGGGCCATGGCCGTCTGAGGCTTTTGATTTCTCTTTCTCCCGCGTTAAACCCATAAGACCACAAGCTCAAAAAGAAGGGTTTGAGGTTGTCAAGCAAGACTGATAGTGCCATAATACTGCCATGTGGGTGAAGTTCGATGCTGTGGTGGAACTGTCGACCTCCCCACCTGTAACTAATACAATGCTGTTCACATATCTTAGTATCATGACTCCTTCATACACCAGTCGTCCTGTCAGTCAAGTCAGGTTGAAAATGTGATACTTGAGTATTGTAAATCAAGCTGTCATGTTGAGCAATCCGGGGAGGTCGACAGCAGGGTTATGAGCCCTGGATGTGGAAGTTCCGAGGGATGACTTCGCCTGCGGTACTGCGTGCCACGGCTGTTGAACCACGCAACTCTTAGCCACTTGTTGCCCTCTCAATGCAAGCCTCTTTGAAGAGCTTACTGTTCCCATATTTCGGTATGCCAATGCAGATGAGTGTGTCCTTGATTTGAGTTCGGGAAACATGTTACTGAAGTAATATAACGATGGAGGTCGGCATTGAAAGCATGCGGAAGTGGACGAGATGGTCCATAAAAGTACAGATTGTACTGCCTTTGTGTTTGATATCAACAGGTAGCCACTTGATGGGCACCTCGCGTTTCGGAAAGCTGACAGACTGTCGTTCAGGATAGGCAGAGCGGCGGTAGCCATCCACACACCGCCTCTTGCACAGCCTACTTCTGACTGGAAGGTGGAACATGTGTCGGATGGGCTTTCTTGCATTGGCATGGTTGAAGGAACTCGCATATTCCTTCAAGAACTGAAGCTTGCGGGCCTCCCAAAATGGTCGGGTTGTGTGAGTTGCGGAGGGTAGGTAGGAAGCGGCCAACCGAGAGCCTGACATTTAGTGTAACAGGCCGGCAACTTGTGGTTGGCAACTAGTTTCACACTTGCATTCAGTTCATGTCGTGGGACACTACCTACTGTATCAGTGACAACCACGGCATGGCTGGATCCCGTTGCCTGGTGACTGATCGGAATTGGTCACCAATTCTCATAGGACCAGTTGACATCGATACCGGGACGGCGATTAGCTTAATCTAGCATCGATAATCCTGAATTCAGTTGAAAAAGCCATAAGTAGCCTGGACTGAGCCATATGTTGATAGCTCACTACAATGACGGGTCTGAGGAGGCGATGATTGATGCCGTACAACGATGATGGAGTGCAGAGGCATCGCAGTGACAAGTGGTCGGAAACTGGCTCGGTGAAGGCTAGGTGGGATGTTGTGGATTAGCAGAAATGTCAATGCTTGCAAGCTTTTAACACATGCCACAAAGTTTGCTAGAGAGTGCTGGCACTGTCACACCAATTCGTTGTTGCCCTTTAAGGACTATGTCTCTACGAACCGCATGGATTCGACCGTTCATTGGGTCATGATTTTCACATCATAACGAACCAAGGGGCGCATTGTCTAGACGAGAGGTCGATATGTTGAGCCATTTTTTGTAAGTCTGGCGGCTACTTGATGGACGATGAACTTCCATTGCTTTAAACATGGACCACAAGGACTGTGAAGGGGGTCCAATCGAGGTGTGAATTTGTCTGGTTCTCTCCCAATGATTTGATTCAATGGACTTGGTGAGTATATCACTGAGAGTAATGACAACTTCGGGATTGCTGCAGAAAAGCTGGTGGTAAGCGATAAGCCATTCTTTTAACCCATCACATATCTCGATCGTTTTGCTGTATGTGGGGGCAGCGCGAGACACTTGGAGACGATGATATCTTGCAGTTCAACCAAATTGTTTATCCAATGTGACCTTGGCTTAGAAAGTATACCATGCCCTAGAGAGCTTGTGTGGATAAGAGCCTCCTCTCGGAGGAGTAGTAGGTAAAGAAGTTTGGACTATCCCCGTGGGCTCGTGACCCATGGAACGAGATGGCGAGGAAAGGGCCGAAAGGGATGATCGGTCGCTGAACCAGAACAGTCAACTGCCGCGTCTTACAGGTAGAGGTGTCGTGACACGAAGGAGGCCGACAGCCATAACCAGCCGTTCAGATGAAGCAGGCCCAGCTCTTGGCGACGGGATTCTGCCTCAGTACCTTACATTACCAAGACAAGCCATCCAGATCGTCACCAGGTTCCTTACTGCGTATTGTGTGTGAAGGCAACACAGCTGAGTGAAATCGACCAGATTGACTGGTGCCAAGGAATTGTCCATCGTCCAGAAGTTACCTGGATTAGAGAAATGACTGGCAAGTTCTTGGCTGTGCTTCATTGCTTGGCCGTGCTGAGACTGGCCAGGGAGCTGTTGAGGTTACAGCTCAGCTTTCTGCCGATGAAGAAGAACGAGGGGAGACAATGCCATACATAGTTCGTACTGCGTAAGTCAGGAGGCGGCCGAGGCTGATCAAGCAGGTCAAGAAGCCTCGCCTTGTAAAAATCCGACACCGAAAACCCCTAACAGAATCGTTTTTGTCTCCGGCCCAGTGCGATCATCCGGTTCAAAGTAATAGGCACAAGACGACCCAGGGGGAAGTGGCAGCGAGACTGTCCTCGGAAGACAGAGGGTAGCACATCGTGTGTTGACGGAGCAAATGTAACATCAACCACGAGATGTAACCGGTCTCGACATACCACCCGTGGAAGGCATCCACAACGCAATGGTAGGCACGCACAGGCGCCGTGACCACAGTCGTCATGATACCAAACTTGTTCTACGCGAAATGGGGGGCTGAACTCGATCCTCACGGCTGGGCAGCTGGCCAACCCATTGATGTCGGTGGACCTACCCATATAGGGCCGGGTATACGCGTATACGGCGGTTGTGGTGTAGTGTAGAAACTTCGATCTGACAGTTTGGATCATCCTCCCCACCCACTTCCCCGGGACGTCTTGAAGAAACCCCTTGGCTCGATAGATCCCATTGTGCTTTGTCCTACCAACACTAGTGTCAAGTGTCAACCCCGGCGTGGGAATGGCCCTTGTAGCCGTGCACTCGCGGTTGTTGCAGGTATCTGGAAAACTCCATCGTCCTCATCATGTGCCAACCCTGAATGAGGGAAGCAAGGTGAGATGATCAACAATGGGTTTTCGGCTCTTTTTGTGGTCCAGTTTCGGAGATGATGCAATGGTGTCCCTGGAGCCAAAGGGAGTTCCTGATTTCCCCCCACGCGCGGGTACAGTATACATATATCAACCAGCTAAGACCCTTATGCGATCATGATGCTCCAACGGAACCGTAGCACTCTGCAAGCCTGCTGAACAGAGACGAGCTGCCCGTCGACAAGAGCGGGAAATGCAAGAAATCGTGGAGACCCCGCCCCATTGATGAGCGAGTACGGCAGCGATGACGCAGTTTGCGCTGTCGAGGGGCTTGGCAGGGATCACACGCAGGAAAAAGGCTATACCGACACACCTCGCCGCACTAGACGCCTAGGGCTCTCTCCCGCGCCTTATCAGTTTTCAAAAACCACCTCAGGAACCACTCTGCTGGATCAGCAACCCTCCCTCTTCTTTCCTTCTGGAGCTCTGGACGTGCCGGTTTGGCCTCATCCAATTATCATCGCACGTGCAATACTAGTACCTCATGGAGTACACAGTGACAGTCTATGCCAAGTGCGCACTGCTCTGCAATTCCCGCACCTCCATCCAACTGAACGAAGTGATGCGATGGAGATTTCTCCTTTTCTCTCGGTGGTGCGCTGGTGGTGGTGTCCACTGGTGCTGGGATGGGGGTCTTGTGGGGTTGAATGCCCCTGGGTCCCGTCGAATGGGTTCTCGAGACTGGGAGGTCGGGGGATCGGTGATTGTGGTGCGCCATTTGATTCGTGGATGGATAAGCCCTAGAGTGTGGGGGAATAGAAACCCCGCATGGAACGGAAGTCGGCAGCAGGTCGCCCTTTGTGGCAGCTCTCGTGGTGATGGCGGGCAAGTGATGATTGATCACTTGATGGATCACTGATTTCGACTTTCGATAAAACTTGTTGCATGCCGATTCGAGGATAGCCTCAGCCCAGCTTCGACCGCCGTGAAGGTTCTCTTTTGGCTAGGTAGTATCTCACGTTCCTTAACTGTGCCGCCGGCAAGAGCGAGACAGGTAGGTACTGCACACAGGCAAATCAACACCTGAATACAGGAGGAGACAAATGGAAGCGACGCCCAAGTAACGCAATGCGGCGGACGGAAATTTGTGTCCACAGAGACACTCCAGTTGCCTTTCTAGTCGCGAAAGACTCAAGCCTGGCCTTGTCTCGTCTTTTTTTCCCCCCTCCATTGCTTGAGCACTACTCGTCTGGGTTCGAATCGCCTGTCACACCCCTTGCGCAATGGGTCTGAGATGCGTTTCTGGCCCAGACGAGTACGGCTTGTTTGTTTTGGCTGTTGTGCGATTGATATGACACATCCAGCCGCCATGACGGCCGATTCAAGAGCCGACGTGGGCCTGATATTGCAGCAGACGTCTGGGCGGTCTTGGTAATTCCAAAAGCCTCTTGGCGATGAGAGGAGCAAGACAAGTCTCATACGTTATTATTTCACCCTCACGATGAAGATAGATGTCTTTGCATACGTGCTAACATTACTCGGTCACGGACTAGGAAAATGCTCCGGCCGAAATGTCTCCTGCATAGGACATAGAAGATACCTCGACAATGCATTCATTGTTCGGTCATTTATTCCCATTTATCATGGTTGAGAATTGGTTTTAGTCAGAAATTGAACGCAAGAGTACGATTGGCCCGCATGGCAGAGCATGGCGCTTGTGGTTCAAAGGCCAGAACTGGGCACCGAGATGGAAAACGACGTGGTTTTCTAGAAGGCAGCTCTACACTATGGTGGTAGAACTAGAGCGCCTCTTTCTACACATCCGCTCAAGACCAATCCGCTTTGTCGAAATTGCTGATTCCTCGGCTTGGTGGGGAAGTCTGTGGCTCTTCAGTTCTTGACTTTCAAGACTTCCATATACTTTATGTCACTGCTTCAGCACAACTTGGTTGGACCTGGTAGTCTCTGACACAATCGGACACACAATGACTATCGGCTTTCTTCACTATGTACTGCCAAGCCTTAGACGTGAATTCCATCAATTGGCTCAATGGACAACCATCTACGAAATCACGTCCGCACTTTGACTGTGGCCTAAATCCTTGCTTCTTTCACGAAGATGATGCCTTCTCTTGAGGCGGCAGCTGCTCCGGGGTTACGGGCGGGTGGTTGGTTTCATGGCATAACCGACCCATTGCAATCCTCGAAAGGTTCGTTCTTTCGACATCCAGTAGTGTAGTGCTTGACTGCTTTGCTCGCATTTGGTCTTGCATATCGAGGTTACCGAATCAAACGCCCTCCACTTTATAAGACTTGGCCGTTCCGTAAAAAAATGAGACCGATGTATAATCTTCCATGATCTCCTAACTAATATACTGTGCTGCGTCTGTCTGTACTAGGTACTTATTGGGTGTCGCTAGCGCTTTTCACCCTCCATTTCTGAAGCTCCTGTTGGCGGGACCCTTGGCGTCTGCCCATGCAGCTGGGATTGCAAGGATGGGATGAACTTGTTCGTTCGAACAAGCCCGCTACCGCAGCTGTACTCAAGAATGGCGTACCTCGCTGTACTGCATAGTGCTGCGTATACCTGTATTCGTTGGGATAGTCTGGGGGACTTTCCTTATTTCCTAAACGCCGATTGCCGCTCTGCATCCAGTGGTTAAGTGTGGACAACCGGGCAAGAAGGAAAAGAATGAGAGCCCCAGTGTACTGAACGGCCGTCTCCATTGCCTGCCGCACATGGCCTGCGCAAGCCATTAATAGACAACTCAGTATACATAGTAAACTGGTAAACTGAAGGTTTTGACTAGAGGTACGTCTAAGCAAAGGGGCATCAGTTGCCTTGCCAAGATGAGGCAAATACCTACCTAGGTAATTCGAGGTAGCATTACAGGTGCTGTACTTGTTGGGTACGTCCTGAAAAGCATCATTTCATCAATCCCCGTGGCAGCCAGCCCACCATCGTCGTGGAGTCCAGGCTGCGTCGAAAGCCCCGCCTTGACTTCCAATAACCTTCTCCAATGCGGGCTGGAAGCATTGATTGCGCTTTTCCGTATTCCCGCAGCGGCCACCGGATTCACTGACAGCTTCCCACTGCAATGTTGCGCAGGCCGTCCCCCCCCCGGTCTTAGGCCCAGGGTCGGGGGCCCGAGAATACCCAAAAGCCCTCAAGGCCCTCACCCAATATCCAGTCGGCTGCTTTTGATCCATTCCCTTGAGCTGTCTCTTTTTCCTCCTTTTCTCTTCTTCCTCCTTCCCCCAGGCATTCGCTCTTTCTTAAGACCAACAGAGACAAGAACCTACCGACACTTTTCCAGGACACCGACTACGGAACATCAACACCTAGAGGTACGACTAGATTACGCTGCTGTAATCCGCCCACAAGTCCTACAGGCCACAACAACAACGACATTGGTTTAGCTTCCTTGCCATATACGTTTAGGAACACTCAACACTGTGCCCATCCGATTGCTATTTCAACTCTGGGGCCGCCAAGAAGCGTGCAAGCCAACCAGCATTTCAAAGCTGTAGATCTCGGCCGTTTTTGTACCTTCAACCACCCGCGCCACGCTCATCGTCCAGGGCGACACAAATCTCACCTTTCAGCAGAGCACTCACACCTGTATGGTCTTGGCGGGGAACGACAGCTTTGGTCCACTGAGACAACTCATACACGGCAACTTTCTACCGGACAGACAACCATCAAGTCCCGCGTACGTATAAGAGCATCCGGCACGCTTCGCTCCTCCTCTCCCCGAACCCGATTTGCAACAAGCAGCAGCCGGCCGATTCAAGCACCAACTTCGCGGACAGGCCGTCCCGGTAACGGAGACGATTCTCGAACAGAGCAAGGTTTGTGTGGGTGTCCCTAGCGAAGCAGCACAAAGCTTGCTGTCAAAGGGGTTCGGGATTGGTGATCGGTAACACCGATCCGCTCAAAGTGAAAACAGGCGCCCAGCTGGTTGGGACTGCAGCGGCGTCGCTTCTTTCACCAGTCTAGCCTCAGGGTTCGTTCCTTGTTGGGGTCACTCGCTCGGGGCTTCGGGTTCTCGGCTCCTGTCTCAATTTTTTTTTGGGGGGTTCCTCTTGCATCCATTTCGGACCGGCACCTGCTTCTGATTCCGTCAGTGTGGTGTGCTGCACTGCGTAGGTGGCCACTCATATCATCAGCGGCCATCAGCCAGAACCCCCTTTCCATCACGCACCCAAAGGAGACCTTGACGTATTTCATTCCGGTTCCAAGCCAACCCCGCGGGCCACACCACCATTCTTCCAGGTTGCCTGTGCCGCCTGCCCTGCTGGACGCTGCACCCTCCCACACCTTCTGGAAGAAAGCCCCCAAAGCTTCCTTCCACCATGGCAGCCACGGTGCTTGCTGCTGCGGCCACGCAGACTTCTCAAGAAGGTATCGTCACCTCCCACTTGAATTGTGCACATGGCTTTGAAAGGCTACCCTTTCTCTCTTTCACTTGATGCAGCCCTTCCTGCTCTTCCTCTCCCTCAAGTTCTTGTTCGTCCCTTTCAGTACCTGCCAGATTCTGCCAACCAGTATCCTCGCCGCCTAGCTTTACCCGTCAAACAGTATACTCAACGTCTTTGTCCCCAGATCATCCTCACACCTCGCACTCCGAGCCCAACTCCTCCGGGCCTGAGCCTTCGCCGCATCAATATCCTACCGACCTTGCCAACTCGATCCCCGAAGAAGGCGATGAGACCGAAAGTGACGCTACCAATGAACCTGTCACGCCTGTGAGCGGCCGCCAGTCCCAGGACTTCCATGAATCCCTCGTCGCCCCCGACGCTCATCCAAGCGACGACGACGACGTTCTCTACGGATCGATTGTTGCATCCGGCAAGCCTCGCCCCTCCTTCTCGGCCGCTTCTGCAGTTAGCACAAAAAGCACACTTAACCTTAACGCCCACTATAATCCCGCCCCCCGAAAGAACTCAATTGCCGAGTCGACTGCCACCACCACCGGCCGCCGTTCCAACACTTTCAAACGCGCCATGTCCGGCATCTTCAGGCGCACGGCCTCCACGCTGGAGAGATCTGTACCCGGCCTAATGGATCATCACGGAGATAGTGCGGTTCTAGACCCCCATCCTCACGACATGACTCAGCCACGAGATATTCCCGGCCGCCGCTTCTCCTTGGCCAGGAGTTCCAACACTACACGGTCAAACACGCCTCCATCGCCCGGCTCACCGCTAGAGATGAGCATCATGTCCAAGGAACAAGCATCAAGCCCGACGGTCCCCAGTCCTGACGCCTTTCTCGACAAGAAGAAGAGGGCGACGACAGGCTTGGGCCTCCGGTCACGCGCCATCAACTTCATTACCAACAATGCTTCGCATGACGAGACAAAGCATCTCCGCCGACCCCTCCGTCGCCGTGCCAGCAGCTTCGATACTTCAAAACGTGAAAAGTCGGCAAAATCAAGCGCCGCCCACCCGCAGGTTGAGATGTCAAGAGCGCCTTGGGAAATTCCCGCCCCAACTGGCACCGGCTTGAAGGCCAGGCGTTTAAGCTTGAGCCTACCCGACGACTTTACCGTCGATGTGGTCGATCTTTTGTCTGAATTCGAGTACCACAACAAACTCCTACGACGCCACGCCACGATCGGAAAGGGCGGATCAGCCAAGGTTACCCTCGTATCACGGAAAGGGCAACCGGACGAAATTTATGCCGTCAAGCAGTTTCGAGCGAAGTCGAGTTCAGAAACAGTGGAAGAATACCGCAAAAAGATTCTATCCGAATATACCGTTTCAAAGAGCCTTCACCACCCAAACATCGTCGAGACAATACGCCTATGTACCCACCATGGTCTATATAGCCACGTGATGGAGTACTGCTCCGAGGGCGATCTCTTTTCCTTGGTCCAGAAGAAGTATCTCATGTCAGAAGACAGGGAGAAGGACCGTCTGTGTCTCTTCAAACAGCTAGTACAAGCTGTCAACTACCTTCACTCGAACGGAATCGCGCACCGCGACATTAAACTCGAAAATATCTTGATTACTTCCGACAGCAAGCTCAAGCTTGCCGATTTTGGCGTCTCGGAAGTTTTTAGCGGCAGACACCCTGGCGAGAGGGAAGCCGGTGGTCAGTGTGGCCAGGATATGGGAGAGGTGCGTCGCTGTGCCGGGGGCTATCTGGGCAGCTTGCCATATGTGCCTCCGGAGATTCTTGAGAAGGTCACCGACTACGATCCGCGCGCCGTTGACGTTTGGGGCGTTGCAGTCTGCATGCTCGCCATGACATTTGGCGGCTCCATCTGGAACCAGGCGACTCTAACTCCCTCTGACGGCTCCAAGCCGGATGTTTGCTACGTCCAACTAGCGGAAGGCTGGAGAAAGTGGAATGCAAGACATGCTGGTCAGACTAATCCAGTCCCTGCGGACACCGACATGCCCCGCGCAAAGTTTATGGACTTTGCCATTACCCACAACGGACTCCGTCGCCTCCTGCTCCAGATGCTTAACCCGAATCCCGATAAGCGTATTTCGATCACCGACGTCTTCAATAGCAGATTCGTCAAAAATGTCGAGTGCTGCCAACTTGAAAGCTACGAGGATCCATCCAAGACGATTGATGCCTCGAAGAAGGGATGCTTCGGAAAAGGTGCACCGCAAAAGATTTTCTGTCACAACCACTTACCCCCCAAGGCCCATCATGTTGCGGCTGTCATTGGCAGAACCTGAATGATCACTACACTAGTGGCTCGGGATAATATTATCACGACTAATTTCTTTACCTTCGTTGACACCATGGGAACAATCACAGCAGAGACGCAATGCGGGCTCTTTTGTGTGTCCATTTCACATTGCTCCCACCGGAGTTGAGTAGAGCTCGACGATTGGGCGCTCTCAATATTTGATAAAGGAGGAATTTCCTGCACATTCTTGATTTGGGTCGGAGAAGTTCTATACAAGGGCGTTTGTGGGTGTCAAATCAGTCATTGTGCTGTTAGTGGGGTGGTTTGGTATCATGGGTTTTGGTTTTTTGAGCATGGCGGTTTTTTCTTGTCTTGCCGATTTGGAAGAGCAATAGAGAAAGGGGTTTGAGCGGTGCATCTTGGAGTCGATAACGGTCCAGGCGGGTTCTCATGAGACAGCAAGTAGAGAGCAAGATCCAGATATGAGGAAGCGGGGAGAAACAAGTCTTTGATTGTGTTGAGCGCCGTTTGTCATGGGTTAATCCTTGAGCCGCGATCAGGCAACCAGGTGAGAGGGAAGAAAAAAAAAAGATCAGATATCAATACATACTCTGCATTTTCCCTATGAACGTCATGGTCGTTGAGTCACCCTATGTTGCTTTCCCTCAATTAGCCACTCATTGACTACATCATGCCACACCCAGAACCTTCCCCTTTGAATTCATGTATGGGACCCCTTGGGATGATGTGAAACGTTCGTGATGGACGGTGCAGTGATGGTACCTAGCCTATCGGCTGCTACAGACTCTACTCGTCCACAGTAGCGTATTCATCGACAGCTCAGCTATGAAGGGTCTCAAGGCGGAAAAAGGCAAAGCAACATCGAATGTCAGGGCACTTGGTGTTAGTCATTGAAAGAGAGAGAGGGGGGGGGGGGGGGGGGGGGAGAGAGAACGTGGGGGGCAGGAACTTGGAACCTTTCGGACATTGTCATGATGCTGGTGGCTTCTCATGATGTGTGACACTGGTCATTGACCCGGTTACCGATCGTTTATGATGTCCAAAATAGGACACAAGATGCAACTATGCACGTGGAGTTTTACTCGCTCGCCTTTTATCTATCCATTACCATTTCTTCATTGCTAGTGTACCGACTAATATAATCACCTTCAAAGTCGAACGCCCCTCACAGACAGAGCTGTGTGCATCTTTTTTCGCTTGCTTGTCACTTTATCCGTCAGCTTCTCTCCGATTTGAGGCGCCAGGCAGGGTGCTTGGTAGGTGTGGAGTTTTCTGGCGTGCTTGGATGACGGAGACATTGATGCGGAGATTCGGTAGGTGTGCTGCATGTTCAACTCAGTTGTTCATGCCTAGAGGTGTACAGAGGTAGAGGTATGCATGTCACAAACCTCAAATACCTACCTACCTCTACCTACCTATTCAACCGCATCAATCATGATCTGGCCTTTTCAGAAAGCGAGTGCCGGTAGCCACTTCACATGGCGTTGTCTTGGATTCAAGTCGGATCATAGGTAGATATTGCCTAGAGGTACCTACCTACCCTACCTACTGGACTTGAGAAAGCCAAGCAAACAACCTGAACGCTCAGGGAAGGTCGAATGCGATTGCTGGCACCAAGACTGAACTTCCTTTTGCAGCCTGGAATCGTTTGGCTTTTTGCAGTGTTGTTGATGTTAGCTTGGAGTCAGTCAAGTGTTGGTCTTCCGCTTTCATCGTCGATGCCTCTCGTCCATAACGTACCTACCTAGTCTACTTCTCAGCGGTTGGCATTGCTTGGCCATCACGACTTCGCAACCGGTGACGCCGGTCCTCAAGCTCTCCTCATAACAAACAACTGAATCTTCAAGTGTACTCTACCTACATCCAATTACCCTTTACACCCCGCCGTCTGTACCTGCTGATCTGACATGTTATTTACCCAACTAAACTCGGCATCCACGGCCTCATAGTATGCCATGGCTGACAATCCGCCCGCCCAGAGAAATCGTCATTGTCATTCTTCCCTCCGCCCGTCCGCCCAGCCGTCATCACCCTCAGTTCCGACAACGCCCCCCCTCCATCAACGAACTGAACTCCCAAATCCGTTCGGCGTTTTCCTTCCCTGAAGCCGGCCTTTCATGCATATGTCATCCCACGCACCATTACAATCTTGGCAGAACCACCCAGTCCACCACAATGTTAGGTGGGTTTGTCAGGAACCAAAACCAGAACCAAGTTTGGAGAACGAAGCAACTGAACCGAACAACTCGAACCCGAAAGGATGGACTACTATTCTGGAACGTCTTGGACGTGTGGGCGGGTTCGAGCATGGGGTAAGTACTTGTACTGCACTGCACTGTGGCACGCTGGCACTCTTACCATGGACGCGGAAAGAGCAAAATCGAGGTAGTACTGGAAGTTTGTCGGTCTACTCTCTCAGTCCGAAGCCCGGTCGTCTGCTTTTAAATGAGTGCCAATCAAAAGCTGTCATTGAAAGCTGACTGTTTGGGTGATGGAGTTTCAATTACTTGTGTGGTACTCAGCTCTCTTTTGGCACTGAATTCGGGTTGGACAACTTGAACAGAAACGAACCCTGTGCCTAGGTCGTTACACAAACTGCGGCGGAGTTTGTGTACCTACCTAGGTAGTGATCATGATCTCGACTTCACCACTGCTATCAAAGAGGTCACCAAGAATACCTCTACCTGCAGTACTACCACTCTAGCCATTTGGCAGGAACCCTTCCATGAAAGGTACACGGGCGGAAAATCTTTTATAAGGGGTAGTAGAGCGATGAAATTCTACATAGTTAAGGTCGGGCCTCACTAACAGAGGTACATCTGCCTGCCCCTTCCTTGGCCATCTTCGCTCCTTCCTTGGCCATCTTCGCTCCTTCCTTGCTAGAGGTACCTACCTAATCATGATTCAGTTGCTCGTGAGAATTTCCAAGCCCTGCGATCAGAACTGAGGAAGGAACAAGTGCACTGCAGCACGCAGAATATACTCAGATGATATTATAGTGCCATCCGATCACTCCGTCCGTTTCGCGGTTCGCCTTCGTTCAGAATCCTACCTCTTTGAGAATCAAAGCATCCAACACTTTCAGTGCCCTCGGTTATTATCAATGGAAGGCAGACTTGGAAGTCGAGTGTTGTGTTAGTTCTTCAACGGGCAACCATCAACGGTTAATTGTGATAGGTCACATATCACATCTCACTCAGCTATGGAAAGAAAAGTATCACCACGTGCGCAGGATCGAGCTCTTGGGAATACTCATCTGACCGTAAGTACCGTGTGACTAGCCTATGAGTAAGCTGTGAAGAAGCTTGTTGGAGGTGAAAGAGGTGAGTGGAGTGGTAATTCAACAAGATGGCCGTGGGAGGGCTATGCTAGGTATGTTCGGGGGAACGCCAGTAACATGGCATTAACGTAATGTCTACATTTAGTTTACTAGTCTGAAAGAAGCTATATTTGTCTAACTAATCTGCCTGTATTGACCAACTTTTTGTTTTCTTCGAAAAAAGACTCTAGATTCACCTTCTCATCCTTCCCTACAGCAACCTGTCAATTAGCACCCATGTCGGTAGGACTGTTCTCCCTCTCGGGCAGCTTGTCCCTCTTCACGTAGTACCTGATTCACCGGCTACTCAATCACACACATCCCTCTCCTCTTCTCTCGAGGGCTTCGGAAACTGTGGGCTGCCGCAGACTGGAGATGCAAGACAGGATAGAAACCAACATGCCTTACTATCTTCCACGAATAGCTGACTAACCACGGAAAGCGCTTGATCCAGTAATCATTAACCCAAAGAGCAGTGTGTGGTGTATCAAAACCGGAAACAACAAACTCGCATTCCATGACTTTCAGCCAAAATGATATTGATAGCCATGCCACTAAAGCGCAAACCCGAGTGCCCTGTTTGCAGAACGGAGCGGCCCCAAAGCCATTGGCGTTGCCATGAGGCGTCAATTATAGTAGCCTTGCGAGCCCAGGACTTTTGTTCGAGTAACGGGTAGTATCGGCGCCACAGCACAAAGTTTGCGGCATGCGTTCCTAACAGCGCCTCGACTAACAGAAAATAGCTTGGTGTATGACGTGGTATAGGGGGTATAAACACCATTTAACTGGTTCCGTTAGCAGCCGCGGCAGCCTGTTGAGCGGCAGCCTCTTGTGTGTCTGCCTGCTGCAAGACAGCCGAAATAACACTCTGCTCCTCCATACTCAAATGTTGTACAAGGCCAGCATAGTACTGGGGCTGCTCTGCTTGAAGCTCTGCGAATATGTTAGCTCTGATCAGGCTTGTTCACAAGCACCCCGATGAAGGGGAATACTCACTCAACAGAGACGTCTTGAAGATGGAGTAGGGATCAAGCTTGTCGAGAGGGGATTCGAGAAGAACGCCATCTTCGCCGAGCTCGTCGTCACTATACTCGAGATCGGTACCGGAGAACTTCTGCGCCTGAGCAAGGTGAGTGTCAGCAAGATCGCGAATCTAGAGTCATCAATACCGACTGTTGAAATGAATGTGTTCTGTAGAACTTACCTCCTCGTTGAGGAACTCCAGGTATGCTTCACTCTCGCCCTTGACATCTCCAAGATCCTCCTCCTCACCCTCTTCACCGGCATCCCAGTTGTTTTCATCGTCGTCCCATTCCTCATTTTCGTCGTAGACGCCTCCGTCAAGGTGATAGTCGTCCTTGAGCGCTTCCTCACGGTTTTTGAGAGCCGTCGGCAGGCTGCCGAACAGAGAGGTGATGCCCTGGAGAAGCCTTGGCCAACCAACGGCAACAGTAGGGGGGATCTGATCAGCAGGAATGCTGATCAAGGCCACAATGGCTACAATGCAGAGCTTCTTGTCATGCACGCGAGAGAAAGAGTCCATGCTGCTGAACCAAAGGCTGAAAAACTTGTTCGTCCAGCCTTGAGATTCGAGAATCTGCAGGGTTAGAAGAGGGTTGTAGTAGACGGCGTTGATGACCATTTCCATCAAGTGGATCTTGTAGCTCTTAACCTTAACATCCTGAGAAGTGAGCACGTTCATGGCCAAGCCGATGAAGCCTTGAACGCACTGATCAATCTGGCCACGCAGACTAAGCATCATGGCTTCAGAAAGCTTGCACGCGCAGATTCTATCGCAGCCGCCAACCTTGGTGTCGTTGAACATGTCCTGAACCATCTCAAACAGCGCCTGAATGTATTCAGGCTTCTGGACAAGCTGGGGCGCGCCGTACTGCACAAAGTTGTCCAACGCAGGAAGCATATCCTCCAGATACAGCTCGGCGCCCGACTTGAAAGTCGTATGGATAAGCTCAAAGGCCTGCCACATGTTGGGAGAGATCTGCTTGGCGGCAAAAGTGCAGCTGTCGATGATTTCAAAGACTTCGTTGTAGAGATCGTAAAGCTTGTTCTCCAAAGTAATCTGGATGACAGGCATCAGGACGCTCTCAATGTGAAGAAGAACCTCTGGGGTACTTTCAAGAGTGAGGATGAGAGTACCGATTGTTTGCAACACACCAAGCGCAGTTATGCTCTTGTCGTCGAGGTAATCGCCAAACTCATCCTCGGCACCATCACGTCTCTCATTGTTTTCGAGAAGCTCTCTGACGATGCGCAGGTAGGTATCGCGCAGCTGCTCGCTGAGAGCCACGGCAAACGGTGTAAGCTCAGTAGCGAAAACCTCCACGAAGTCCTCCATCACGTTAGCGAGGGCGTCAATATCGGCTTCGTTAGCAAGCTTGAGAAGCTGCTGCATAACCGTCGGGATGTTCTGCTGCATGCTGGTGCGAATGATCTCATGTCTGATCATAGGCTGTAGGGCCAAAGCAGCAGTCACACGGACAGGCAACTTGGGGTCGGCCATGCAGTCGAGGATGTGGCGGTAGACAGTAAGGAGGTTCTGCTGGTCCTTAAAGTCGAGCTGCTCGAACTTTTCGATGGTGTCGCACGCGCGGGCTCTGAGGAAGCCTTGCGGGTTCGTGAAATCCGGGAAAACGTACCGAACCAAGAAGTATTCCACCTGATCAGCGATAGGGGACTTCTTGCCCAGGATAACCGGAGCAAGAGTTCCGATCATGCGTAGCGCACCCTCCTTCGCCAGGTGGTTCTTCTGGTCCTCTGGCGCCTGCTCGTATTGATTGACGACTTCATTGACGAACTTGAGGATCTCGAAGGTCTGCTTTCTACGGGCCTTCGTGAGGCTCACCAAAAAGTTGACAGCGGCAACGTCGGGCGCGGAGACTTCCTCAAAGAAGTTAAGTTTGCGGTGAAGGTATTCCTCCGGTTCCTCCTCGAAGTTTTCCACGTCCTCTTCCGAAAGGCAGAGAACAGGGAAGATGAAATGAGTGACCAAATTAGTAAGGTGAGGCTTCAGATGTGTCCACATCTCCTTGGGACGAATGCACTCGTCCAGGAAGACAAGAGTGTACGACAAGCACGGCCGGCTCAGCCAGACGGTTTTGGCTACCCATTTCTCGATCTCGGCAAGGTAGTGCTTGAGGATTTCGGGAGCGACTTGGGCGATAAAGTTCTTGGCAAATTGGAGCAACTGACCATCGGCTCCCTTTTCCATGATGTTGTGAGGGTTACCGTATCTATGGCGGGGTCAGCCTCGGAATTGCGCACCCGGTAGAACTTGGGAGATGCGACACCATAACCACTTACCTGATATATAGCCTGTTTAGGTTGAAGTATGCCCACTTCTTTGCCTTCCACCAATGATGGCGTTCACGTCCCAACGGGTCGTCCTGCATAGCGCTCGCAGGAATCGGCTTCGATACGGTACGAAGGAAGATGGTGCACCATCCGAGATTGACGGACTGCTCGCGGAGGCAGGCGGGGAGTTCAAGCTATAGTGGCTCAGTCAGCTAATCATCCCGTCACTTTGTTTCCGATAGATATAGGAACTCACCCAGGCAGTATGCTTGTACGCCTTGAGAGCAATGTGTAACATCTCGCCAGCCTCCTCACTATCCTGGTTTACCAACTCATCGCAGACGGCCAACAGTCTCGGGAAGCTAACTTCGACAATCTTTTCGAATTGCGCACGGTGATCGGTATCGCTCATCTTGTAGCGAAACGAACGGCAGATAGCGAGCAAACATTGCAGGCCAGCCAGGACAGAGGGGGCGTTGTTGGTGTTGAGCAACTGGACGGTGTAATCCATGAAGGTCGGCCATCGGTCGGGAAAGTCGTGGTGCAAGATGCGCTGTAAAATGGGGACCAGCTGATGGCGGACCAGAGTCTCGGAGCTGGCGAGAATGGGCAGTAACCGGTCACGGAAGCGTGCCTTGGCGTCTTCGTCCAAAACCGCCTCTTGCGGGTAGTCGTCGGAGCGCTGCCAGGCGCGGTTGACTCGGTTCTTGAGGTAGATAACGGCTAGAAAGGGGTGAGCGCTTGCACCAAGCGTAGAAGGAATGAAGCAAGGGCTGAGTGGGTTATGGAAGCCCGCGAAGGGAATCGAACTGGCAAGGCATACTTGAAAGTTTCAGGTTCACATCCTGCTCTGTCTGGAGGAGGTCCAAGAGGACATCGGTGAAACCGACTTGTTGCTCGGCCTGCAGAGAAAACTTGATGTCAGCGGCGCTCCTGTTGTCCGTCGTTTCATGTCCACCCGGAAGCGGGCGGGGTGGTGAACGGAAGTCGAGGGTGTGCTGGCGATATGGATAGCAAGCGCGGACGGCCGGGCGGGAAAAGCACACGGCGACGGCGACGGCCACGGGACGTTGCTATCTGGGATGAGGTTGGTGTGTGCGAGGCACGCGGCCATGGAACAACAATCTCGGGCTCGTAGTTGGACTAGGGCTGTTTGCGCTGAAGGGCCGGAGTCTCGGCCGAGGTGGTGGGAGGACGGTGGTTGATGATGATGATGAAGATGATGATGGACGGCTACACACGCACCTGCTTGAGCTGGAGTTCAGCCCTCCGACGAACGTCGGCATCGGCGTCGAGGGTCGCGACGATGCAACTTCGAATGGCGTTCGCATCCATCTTGAGGTGACTTCGTTGACGGTCAAATTCTGGCGGGCTCTCGCATCAACACGGACACACCTATCCGGGGAGGGCGAGTGCGTAGATGGGGGGTGTGGTGGCAGGCAACAAATTCCCAAAACAAAAAGCCGGAGACGGGGTTGAAGTTGTTGCGGTTGAGGGGCGTGCACAGTCTTGCCAACCCGCTAGCGTAAAAAAAAATATTTGGGCCACAAGCTGGTCCCTCGTGGCATCGCTGCTCCTGGAGACGGACGCTTTGAACCTGATACCTTTTTGGCTTGAGTGCGGGAGACGACGAATCGGCTGCCGTGAAAACCGCTGCTGGGCGGGGCCTTGTCAGCACGCCGTCCGGGTTATAGGTGTCGGGGTTAATGCCGTGAACATATCGCCCCTACACTACAGAAAACGCACGCCTCTACCAGACGCATCAAAACTGAGGCATGAGGGGCGAAAGGGCATCACGTCGGCCAACCTGCAATCTCTACCTCTACCTAGGCAAACAACCAGAGCACGGGCAGCTCTCGACCAGCCAGTGAAGGTTCCGCGTTCAGTTGTCTGTGCGGGCCGTCAATCACGGGTTTGTCAACTGCTGCGGTGGAGGGACCCCAGGCCCAGGAACAATCTCCATAAAACGGGATGGAAGGGAGGGCCGTCAGCTTGGTCTTTTCCAGTAGTTTGGACAGACCAGGAGGGTCCTCGTCGCTCGGCCGGGCTTTGGGTTCCTCCTTGAAGTCTGCCTGTTCAGAATGATGAAAGCATCTGTTTGACATTGCTGATTGTTAATCCCAAGTAATGGGGCCTGAAAAGAACCTTGCACTGCCATCGCCATGGTTTGGAGATCTTTACAGCCTTTCTTCCCAGGTAGAGGGAAAGTCGGGCCTCTAAGAGCGAAGCCATCATGGGCATTCACATCGCCAAACGGGTTGCTCTCTTATGGTTTGCACGCTACAACATTTTGACGCCCCACCACGAACCCACACAGTACTGATGAACCCACGTTGTGTCTCAAATCCCAAGCTTTTACTACTCAGTAGTGTATGCTCCTTGTGTGAGCTTTGTTTCGTGTTGTGAAAGAGGCCGGGAAAGAGACACCAAATCTCTTCTGCTGAGCAGGTCGGTCGGCCATCATCTTGATGACTGAGGGGCACTGGACGTTCCCGTCGGCGGCTGCACCGGGGCCATCCGCCCAGCATGCAAAGACCGGCGTTCCATGCCAGTGCCGCTTCCTGCACTACCTCTACGGTAGACATCTGATATCGACAAGAACACAACACTGCTATGGGTTGATTATGGCACGTTTATTGCCGGTGCAAAGCAGCAAAAGCCATGCCGCAAAAGCGGTCACCACTGGCCGTAATTAACCGACCCATTCACCAGCCACCCCATCATCTCACTGCACTTCTTCTTCCTCCCTTTTCCACGTCACTTGGACTTAATTGGTGCCCTTACAAGCTGATCCTCTTTAGCAGCATAGGTGTGATTGTGGTCTTTGAATCGTGCTTGCAAAAGTGCCGGCATCGGATCCTCGTACAGTTTGAACAGCAGAACAGGGCAGTCCAGGTCGACTGGGTGGCTCACTTTAACAGAAAAACCATTACACTACTTCCATACCTCTATCTACAGTACGCCACAATATGTGTGTGCCTGGCGCCTGCGCCTGAATTGCTCCATGCAAACCCCTAGCAATAAGCAAAAGAAAAACCACATGCCGACTTGCACGTTTTCATTTTCCCCTGCGTCTCCCCAACCGCCTCTGTTTTGCAGGAAAGCCCACCAGCCAAGTTTCCAGGGCCAGAGATCGGCGAGGAGGGCAGCACGGACAGGAGCGGACTCCGTGCTTTCTATTACATAGGACCATGTTTACATTTCAAGGGGGAACCTCTTAGTGCCTGCCTGTAAAACGTGTTCTCAAAAAGACAATTGTGAATCCCTTCATTAATTCTACCTCTCAATACAAGCTCCAAAACTGTACCCGAGACTTAGTAACTAAAGTCGTGCGGCCCTCATTCAGTCTTTCCTCCGGATGCCGAACCGAAAACGGCTGCTAGATTATACAGCAGATACATATGACCATTGACCTCAGATGACAAATATGAGACCAGTACGTCCGAACTATATGCTAAACACAAGAGGTATGAAATGAGAAGAAATCTTTCAACCCAATTTCTGTGTGGGCTTGTCAGCTTTAGGCTCACCTTCCGAGAGGACGGGAACCAGTACCTATCGGACGAATAGAGGCAAGAGAGTGGGTGGAATGACGCCGAAAGGAAAAGTCTTGACTAACAGATGATCGTCCCTTGGAGATGCTCATCTCACGTGTGCGAACCCTGGTGATGGTTGACCACAATTCGTTGCTTTGAAAATGACCATCGGCACCAGTCGGTACTGGCTGCTGAATGTTCTTATGATGATGATGCAGTGGTAACAAGGCAAACCGGCTACCCAACTGGCAGTGAACGAAGAACCTAGATGCAACCCGGGATTACGTCTCTGATTCCATACCACATTTTTCGCGAAGGCTCCTGAAGACATGGACAATCACCGTAATACCGAAGAAATGCAACAGACTAGAGAGCTGTCGAGCGCTGCAAGACGGACATCATCGTGTCCCTGGTTCAGGAAGCCTTGTGATGCCTGCCGATTGATGTTCGATGCCATTTTTGCAGTTTATGCAGCGCACAAGGTTGAATGCCGGTTCAGCCATCATTGAACTGGTATTGGCGGAGATAGCGAACTCCATCTGGGCAGTCGAGTTGAGAAACGCTATATGGCATGGTCGGTCCATTGTCATTGGCAGTTGTTGTTGTTGCCAGAATTCCATTGATTGGCCATCCGCGGTTCTGGTGGTATTTTGTCGACATACCTCTTGTATGTCCGTAATGAGCGTCTCATTAGACAGCTCGTGATTCCAGGGACGGGTCAAGACGCGTTAGAATACGAGCCTGGCCGTTCTAGCAAGCCAGAAGCGAAAAAGCAATCCAGAAGGTCCACGGAAACAGTCGGGCCAAAACCAGCAATACCGTTCCAAATCAGACCAGTGGCAATTCCGGGGCGAGCTTGGGTGCCATGGCTCAAATGAAAACCAGGAAAATCCGGGGTGTGCGGCCAATTGTGGTTGATCCAAGTGGAAGTTCCAAGAAAAGAAAGATGAGAAAAGAAGATCAATGTTTCCTTGATTCAAGCTGTGTCCAGTTAGTTATCTTGAAAACGGAACATGAGGCTGTCCAGATCAGAGTGCAAGCCGTGGGCAGAAATTGGAGTACCGTATTTCGGTCCGAGGGGTCAATTGATATATACACTCTTCCAGAGGCTTACTCACCTTGCTGTCCGTCCATGGCTTGAATCTTCCGGTCGGTGAAGAGGCGAATCCGTTTTCAGGACTCGGAGAGATTGTTAGCGAGGAAGACTCCTAATCCCGGGGTGGAATGGCTTCAAGGTTTAGACGCAAACGCCTCGAGCGGAGGACGAGGACGTTATCCCGAGAGCCATTCCGGACAGCAAGGAGAGGCTGATATCCACTACACACAAAGACGCCAGAACCTCGAGCCGCTCTTCATTTTTTCCCCAAATCCAGTGAAGTTTCCCGGTCCGTGGTATAATGCATCTCTCCATATCGTCCTCGAAGCGAGAACAGAAAAGGAAATTAGGAAAAAAAAAAAGGAAAAAAAAAAAAAAAAGAAATCACACAACCCGTAACATTAATCGAAAAGTAAACTCGAGCGACAGCACCACCGTCCAATGCGGCAGCTGTCTGCAAGGTGCCATAGTCCAGATGTTTGGTAGGCACCAGAGAATCCGTGTTCTGGTAAAACCAGGGACAGAAATGCCGATAATCCAGGGATGCAAGTACCGTGGAAATGGTGTTGCTGTATCAAAGTCGAGCCGCCGGAGCAGAGTCAAGATCCAAACTTCCAGAGATGCAACTTGCAGCTCTCGAGGTTTCCGCGCACCTCTTTTTTCTCCTAGGTCTATCCGTGGATCAGATCATTATCAGGCCGAAAGTAACCGGGATCCTGGTATGAGACAATGAAACAGAAATAATAGAGAACTCCGGGTTCCGAGGTATTAGCAAAGCATTAATAACAGCCCATAAGACCTCCAACGTCTTGCGACGGGCAGGTCTAGGGCCGTCAAAGTCAAAAAGACCTGCGTGTCGCTAGCAATTAGCGGATTTGCCGGTGCCTGGCACGATCTCTGTCGTCACGTTCCTGCTCCGGGCGGCGATTGCGGTGTTGTTCCCGTTCTCGTTCCCTGGGCTCCGAGTCGCGACCGGGACTCCGGCGTGGGGCAGGTGACGGCCCGCTGCTTGTCATTTGGGCCGGTGTACTACTGTTTGACGTGGGGACCTGTGAGAGCACAGGAGGCTGATGGTTATCAAACGGGGGCTCTGGAATGTGACCGTACCCTTGCCGTGTTGGCGTTGGACCTGCGGGGGAGCCTAGATTATCAGATGAAGCCTGTGCTGGGTTCGTTGTTGCCACATTATACGCACCACCACGGCCATACAGAGGATCGGCTGAGTAAGCCTGAGTGGCCGAACTTCCAGGAATCGGCGCACCATAGTACTGATCCGGGGCTGGTGGATAACCAGGGGCGCCATTGGTGGGAGCATACATTGGCCTGACAGGGGCAGCAGAAGAGATCGCAGGGTGAGGCGGCATCCTTGGAGGCTCCGACGTCACGTAATTCGGCTGTGTCCGATAATCTGAGCCCATCACGTAGGAAGCTTCCTGTCCAACTTGTCCATAGCCGCCAGCCGGCATAGGAGGAGGGGCCGCCATGCCAGGGTATCTATCTCCGGTATTGGGAGGTCCGGGCGAGTACTGCGGAGCGGGAGGATTGGTCGGGTAAGGAGGGTACGCCTGGGGAGGATACTGTGCTGGAATGCCAGCAGCCTGGGGAGTATACGAAACGGGCGGATAAGTAGGAGGACCTGGCTGTGGCGGCCCTGGGTACGCATTCGGCGGAGGATAAACCGGGTTCTTGGGGGCGCTAGGCTGTGGGGGATAGTCAACATCCATGGCATTGTCCCTGGCGTAGGCATCGTAGTGTTCCTGTTCCCGTTGGCGGTTTTTCCATGTGCTGTAATCAGAGGACCCACGGTTCTGCTCGCGCTGGCCTGTGGGCGAGTTAGAGCTTCTCACAAACGTTGAGCCATTGTGCTGGCTAGAGTGTATTGTACCTCCAGTGCCACCACCTGACCTGGACGCAGCACGTCTCTCTTGCTCCCATCGAGCGGAGTCGGCCTTTAGGTCTTGAATCATCGCCTGCAAAGCCACCTTGTTTAGCTTCAAGTCTTTGCCAACGCGCAAGCTTGTGCGCGAGCTGGCTGCGAGGACTTACCGATGTCAGATTGCGATAGGCGGTGATGAAGTAGCCTTGGGTCACACGGCCGTCTGGTGACTATGAGGCGAGCAGCTGTAAGTGACAGTTCCTCACAATACTACGCTCAAATGGGTGAGGCCGAAGAGGAAAGAAATTCTCGGTCGAAGGGGCGTACCTCGTAAGTTCCAGGGCGTACAAGTGCATCGTTTCCGAGGTACCTGCAAATGTCGGACGTGATGACTTCGCGATCGATACCGTCGCGGGGCACGAAGTATTCGTTCTGGCGCGCAGTCGAGGGCTGAGGGGCCTGAGCTGGCCTGTTGCCCGGTCTTGCCGCCATGGTGATTGCGGATAGGGCGTGGTGGTCCGAAGAGCAAGACAAGAGGATGATGTAGGTCCAAAGAAATCAAAAATCGGCGATCGAAACGGCGTTGTGTATCTAAGAGCTATGGACGTGAGGTGAGAAAAAGGACGTTGCAAGTGCGGGCCGATGATGGGACAGCAGGCAGGGGAGAAAGAGTCCGAATTTTGGGAAGAAGGGATGAACGAGAAAGAGGGGAGGCCGGGAAGAAATGGACGCCTGGCTGAGTTTAGGTTGTGCCAAAGTGGGCCGTCGTGGTTGCGTGGGTGGGATGGAAGAACTTGTGAGGCACTCCTGGCAACCTGGCTGGGCCTGGCAGAGCGGTACGTCTAGCAGGTATCCTCAACCCTGCGCTGTATGTATGTCTAGAGGTAACCGGAGCGAACAACCCGTGGACAAGCGGGAAAAAGACAGGGAAAATGGGTGAGTGGAGGTGACTAGATTGGCCGGCTTACACTGCAAATCCGCGCTGAGCTTGACGACAGCGGGCCTACAAGGGCAGCACGAGTGACTCTGCTGGTCTGGCTCTTGTACGTAGTCTATATGGGATGTGTGCCGTACGCTGGAGAGAGTGTGTCCGCACCCCCGTCACCTCGTCCTATGTATGTAACACGTTGGGCAGGCAGTTAGACAAGGCTAATACCTAAGGGGAAGCTACACTACCCAGACAGCCAGACCTGGCGAGCACACGAGGCACCTTTCTGTAAGGACACTGCTGCTCCGCGGTCTGTACCCGAGTTTTGTGCTTGCTGCTTGCTGGTGCAAATGCGATGCGAACCTAGGCATCGGGTCCTCTCCTGCGTCTCTCGGCGTCTCGCTCGTCAACAGCGAGAACAGATTCGGAATGGAGAATGGGGAATGGAGAATTGTGGGTGACACTAGGCCGAACTCTGATGGAGAATGGGGCACGGAATCCGCAGGGCATCCGCAGGGCAGCAGGGGCATCTGCTGACAACAAGCACAAGCAGCAGGAACAGGAGCCAAAAAGAGCGAACGAGAAGCTGACTGACAGCAACCAGATCGGCCAGAATACGGAATGCCTTGCAGATGGGATGGGGGTTGACAGCAACCTCAAGGATAGAGTGAGGGGCTTGAGAAGGTCGGGAGGCAGCACCAGGAGGGTCTACCCAGGGTTGGTTTTCTGGATATGTACATGGCGGTAGGGACCCGGTGTCTGCCAATGAGAGCGCGTTGCGCTAATGTGTCGTTGAACTTATAGTCGCCACAGCAGCGCGGCCTAAAACGACGACGACAGTACGAATGCTGAATGGTGAATGATGGCTTGGATAGATGGCAGCCATACTTGGCCAACAGGGCGGCCGAGTCAACTTTTAACAGATGTGGCCAAGCACAGCCGAGCATAGCAAACCACGACGTCAAAGTGAGGCTTGATAGGAAAAGCAGTTTGTGCACATGGACAGCCAGTGAAACGATATGACAAACAGCTTATCTTATACAACCGTGCCCTCCCTTTTTTTCTTTCTCCTTTTCTTCACCGGCCAGGACGGCCTCGGAAGAGAGGCGTGGGAGACATTGGTTGGCTCTAGGGACCCGATGTGGGCTACTGCCTTTAGGGGCTGCAGCAAGCGAAAGAGGCAGTCCTGCCAACCACTGAAAACCGACTCGAGATAGCCCAAGGACGGGGGGAGGGCGGATGGAGCAATGGACGCTGCCAGTGCTGATGGAAGACACAAAGGCGTACAGGCTCAGGAGAGAAAAAAAAAAAAATGCGGTGTGAAGATTGGCAAGCGTTGGGCTGTAAGTCTGTGGAGTGGAAGGCAAGCTTGAAATCGCTTCAGGTCGAAAGTCAACTTTTGCCCATTGTCGACAGGTGATAATGGAGTCGTTAACCTGCTACACTATACATTGGCGGAAAAGGTGCACTTGGTATCTAGGAGCGACCTTGCTAGACGCCGTCACCTGCCAGAGTGCGCTTTACGCCTTTAGGGATTATAGGTGTCAACAATCGGCCTTCCAGACTGGAGACTCCAGTGCCAATTGCCAAGTAGTGCAAACAGTCCGAAGTCAAACCTGGTGATGAGGCTGGCGTTGTTTTTTGACTTCCATTCTGAGGATTCTATTGGCTGTGTGGGTTGTTGTGGAAACGCCACAATCGCACGCGGAGGTGTGGGTGCCAATTAATCAACCGCAGGCGTCAACCCTCGGTGGTAACTCGTACCAGTCAAGAAAGAAATGAACACAGAGCGTTGCCAACGCCATACATACTGTAAAGATTTTCCAGCGTCAAGGTGAACGCAAGGAAGGCCGCTGTTTTGGTAGTGGGTATTCGGTGACCCGTTTGGGCGTCAAGGGCGCAAAACATGAGCTCGACCGGGTGCGCAAAGATAAACTGAATGTGGGGACAATGAAGGCCTGACTTCAGACGGAATCAATAAAGCCATCTGTTGAAAAAATCATACCACAATTGTTATGTCAATTGAAGACATTTCGGATTTATACAAAAGGAACAAAACGACCTCAAATGTCTACTACTGTGTGGTGCCATGAGGTCGTCTACCGACGGGCCTGGATGTCTTGCGTAGAAGCAAGGCGGTCTTCGCAGAGTCACTGCCATATGGCACTCAATATTTAGGCGGCAAGCCTATGGTGATGGTTAGAAAGAGATGGACAACCAATGTGATTACATATCGAAAGCTGAAGGGTCGGGGCCAGACGCCAGACAGTGCTGGCTGACGGGCTGAAGGTGGCACATGGATGAAAGAGTCGCTTCGTCGCCGTGACATGTGTGAGTACAAGAATTCAAGAAATCATTTCGAGCATCCGACATGGTTTCCTCATACCAATGGGTCGCCGACGTCGTATGTGGAATTATGACCTATGCCCATGCCGTAGCTTCTTCCACGCGGGTTGAAATGCATTTAAGACAGATTGGGCTAGTGAAAGGCTGTGTGAAGATACTTTCTAGTGGGCTTCGTGATGGAGACGCAATGGGGAAGCAATGGATCTGGGAACGGGCGGGTTCTGGCAACAATCGGGTATCAATGCGTCTGGAAGTCTGGAAGCCCAACCTTTCTGCAACGCCGCAAGCTGCCGCATGAGATGGAGTCTCCCGCAGCCAATCAGCTTTGTCCGACGCTTCGGTTGGTGAGGGTGTAAGCTCGACAACAAGGCGACCGTTTGGCTCTGAGCACGCTCACTGCTCCTAGTGATCATGGCCGAATTGATCCTTTCCTCCCACATCGGCAAGTAACCCTAGTGCAGAACATGCTCCTGCGTCGTATTTTTATTCTGGTGTACCAACCAAAGGGGCACATGCCGTCTCCGCCAGTTTGTCATACAGGGCCCTGATCATGATGAGTATCTGGCCGCCAAACCAGAGACAGACATTGACGACACTTTTTGTCCGTTTGTCTGGAGCTTTCTTGCTTCCGTCGTGGTTCATGTTTGCCATAACAATCTCCCAATGCTTTCGTGGAGGTCCCTTGAACTTACAAGTCTCTCAGTGACCTGTCAGGAAATCGAGCAGCAACTCTCACGAGCTGAACTCATTGCGCGCAGATTGAGGTTTCATCTTCGGGGGGGCGTTCCAACAAGTATAGGGGCTTGATAGCCTCCCCATAAATTCGGCTGCCATGGAGCAAGAAAAAGTGCTTCACGAGATATTCGGAAGTGAGACTGCCGACCCGTTACCACCCATTAAATGCCAGAAGGGAATCGTGGATCTGTCCAAGCATTGATTGGTTTGTCCCTGGATTCTCGGTCACCGCCAGAACGCAGACTTTGATGAGATGCCGTAGTCAATCCCGTCGCGCAGCTGAAGACGAACACCTGCAGCGAATCTGAAGAGCAAACCGTCCTCCACAAAGACTGCATGTGCAATCTTGAATAGCTCGGTCAGAGGCAAGTTTTGATATCAAGCGTCGTGTTGTGGATTCATGCATTGAGTTCTCCACCTGTGCGCTCATGTCACTTTGCCGTTATCAGGGCATCGTGTCATGAAAATCGCGATAGTCTGTTCAACCGAACTTGAGTTTGCTTTGCCCGCGCTCGACCTTCTTCGGTCTACCTTGTCGCTTCGGCGTCGTGCGTGTGGATATTTGATTGCCGGCACGCGAGCTAGACGCTGATGGCTGATTGACGAATGTCTGGCTGACACGTTCTTGTTCTTGGAGCTCTTTGGCAAAATGCCAGTCCTGATGGCTTTGCAGTTCCTCGGGGCTATCGAGGCTGGCGTTGCATCGCGAGCACGTCAATGTGATGATTGGGCCGGGTTCTGATTCAGACTGCCCGTTATATACCTCATCGCCTTTGCCCACCCCCTCTGAACCGGCCGGCTCACCTGACATGACCTCCTCTTTCAGGGTGCCCAACCTTTGACCGCTTTGACCACTGATGGCCGTATCGTCGGAGCCCAACCCAGAATTAGCGCCATGGGATAACTCTCTCTTTGCGAAAAACCGTTCTATCCCGCCGTTATCCAGGCGCCTTCGCTTCTCTGCCGGGCGGATCTCGATTTCAGAGTCAACCGTCGCTGTCCCTGACCCCATCTTGCTTGCCTGGGCCTCCTCGCCCTTCAACAAGAAAGCGCCAATGCCCATGTTTCCAGTAACACCATCCTCAAATCCTCCAACGCTAAGGCTGAGGTTGGAACATGGCCAGACCTGACCCTCGGAAACAATCTGGCTTAACAGATTCCTGGCCAGCTCTAACAAACTCTCTTCGTCGAGCTTACGGCCTTGGGGGATAGGACCTTGACGTGACCGGGTTTGAGTGCCGTGACGGTGATGGAGATTGATGGTCTTAGGCCTCCGCTTGTTTTCCAAAACGCCTTCTTCGACCAACCGGGAAAAAATGTCAGCGGCAAAGATGCGCAGCCATCTGACAGCCTGCTCGAAGGAGGTTATACTGGGACGGAAGGACTTGGCCGACAGCATCGACTTGATTTGGACGCGCGGGTTTACCTCGCTGGTATCGATCCCACGAACGGTGTTGTAGACCCAAACGCCTGTGTCATCGCCTAGCTTCGATTTTAGCTGCTCCACCGGAGCACTGAGCAAGTCTTTGACCGTGTCTGTGTGATAAATCTGACTGATTTGTTCGCCCAGCTTGCCGCCAAGGTTCCGCATCTTTGTGAACTTGAAGTCGGACAGGAAATGTTGAATTGAACGATTCCGAAGCACCGTCTGTTGGTTGGGCTTTCGGTAGGCCGAGCCCAACTTGCTCAACAGCTTATTACAGGCTACACCTGCGGAGCACGTGTATCCAAGCTTATCTTTGATGGCTATCCGCACCTTGCGCACAATTTCCGAGCCTATAAGAATAGCCACGTCGTCCCAGTCCGGATCCTCAAGTTCAGCGTTTTCGTCTGGCAGGTCTACCAGCGCATCAGCCTGCCAGTCGAGAGCGGTGATGGATGGCATGGGCAGCATCTCGGTCGGGTCATCGTATGGGGGAGGGTTGGCAAGCTCGGGAAAACGTTCGAGCAGGATAGTGTGCACCTGTGCCGAGAGGTCCATAAACACCTCATCGATGCTCGCTTTCTCCACCTTTTGAAGATGAGGTGGGAGTTCTTCCTTGATGATAGCCAGAATCTTACGGGATTCAAGTCGGTAAGGGTCTAAGGACACCTTGTGCGTCGCCATGTTGGCCGCGGCATCCGGGTGGTAATCCCACTTGGCATCGCCTTCTCTCCATGTTGCAACGTGTTGGTGTATAAGATCTGGGCAGAGCTTTTTTGCTTCCGACACGTTGCAATGCCGGCCGATGCCAAAGCTACGAGCAGGATAGTTGACTGCGATCAATCCCTGCCTATACAAGGTCAGTTTGACGTCAGAGAATGCCCAATGGGCACAATTGGAGACTGGGTTTACCATTGCTGAACGGCAACGGGCTTGTCGTCTGGTATCCCTAGTCGCACCATTTCTACCTGAGCGTAGAAGCAATCGAGATCCAGGTGAGCGATGACCCTGAGCGGACACGAAGTACTCGAGGCAGCGAGTTGCTGGATGTGACGATACGTGAACCGTGAACGCTTCATGCCGGGAGCGCCCGCGGGAGACAAGTCGCGAAAGGACTGCATATGGGGCGGTGACGACATGGCAGCGTATGGGCGGAATCTAAAGCCAAGGGTGTCGTCATTTTCATTCGGTCGGGCGGGCTATGAAGACGGGCCGGCTACGGCAGTCAGAGTCGTGGTGATCGCGGATGGCCGAGAGACGTTCATCGGTGACGGAGGCGCATGAAGACGGCGTCGCGACGGGTGGTTGTGAGAGTGCCGAAGTCACGTCGAACGGAGCAAAAGCGCGCTAAGGTGAGGTGGGAATCGCCGCGTAGTCCAGTGTCCAGACTGCCCTGTGGAAACTGTTTGGAAGCTGACAGGATCGGAGGAAGTTCGAGCCGGGAGGTCCCCCACAGCGGGTAACTCGATAGATACATCCGCGCCTATCAGTGATGAGATCCCCACGTGCGGGAGTCCCACCCTGCAGGTCACGACTCTGCTGTGCCAACTCCAGTTAGCTACCTCTGGAGGTGGTAAATGATCATCGAAATGAAATGCAGAGCCGCGAAGTCATCCCGCGTTTTAGCCCAACCCTTCAGTCCAAAAGGGCCCCTTCCCGCATATGCGAGATACACTAGACATGTACACCTGACCTGAAGTTGATGTGGCAGAACGGTCCACAATACAGCCCGTATTCTGCCCAAACACGCCAATGCCTACATCGCCTAGTAAGGCGCGGGCGGGGGCAGGGAGGGAGGGGGGTTACATGAACGGATCCTATCGATGTTGCGTTCAAGATATCTACGTAATGTAGTGTAGGGACTTGCGCGCGGGGATACCTAGGCACCTTGCCGACTGCTCTAGTCTTGGAAAACTCGAAGTCCTGGGCTACCATCACGCATCAACACCACCTCACGGCATCACGACGACAGGGATCTCAACCAGTGATATTGTGCCGAAGTCGCGGCTAGAAGTACGTGCTTTGAACATACAATCGTCTACAAGCACATGCGTATGGTCCATCACACGTTCGATGAGCGACGTTAGTCCTGCCCTAGAGAAAGAACGAACGAGATACTACAGACAAATGATCTCTGATACTCTTCACGCAACCTGAGAATCGGGAACTTGAACCCAAATGACGACTCACCACCTGCATACATACTGAGTTACCATATTTTCCACACGTGAGGGGTATACGATGCCATGAACCCTACGATACTACCAGTTCGCACGATGCATCATTTTCTGTTATCATCGGTTATCACTCGTCCTCTAGATTGCACTCGGATTTCCTTCGGTTCCGTCCACATCCTGTCAGTCCACGTTGGTCTCTCAGAGTTCCACTGGAGTTGCATCACGCTATTGAGATCAAGTACGCAGGGCTTACCATATTGGAGTCGGTTGGGTAGGAATTAAGCAGCGGCACTGCATGACTGCAATTGCAACAAGCGCCATGCTTCTGACCTTTACGTTCAACGCTAGCGAACTTCCACTTTTCATGATATGGGTAGTAACAAGGACTGTGCTCGGCCGGCTAGAAAAAAAATGATTCGTGCGGATGGAGAGGGTGAAGTCACTGCAGAGGTTACCGTAAAGGGGAATATGCTGGGAAGTTGTATAGAAATAGTACCTGACTTCGTTGGTGAAAGGAAGAAAGAGCCTCGAAACACTACCTGCTCATACCCGGAGAAATAGCAGTTCGACACCACACATAAGTGCCGACCGTAAGCCAGCATTAAAGTATCTAATCAAAAGTAAAAGAAACATGACAGCCGGGCCCTTCGCTGAGCGCCGGCAAAAGTCCAGAAACCAAAATAGTATGGTAAACAGAGAGCATAGACAAATGGAAGGGGGTATCTAGATTAATAAGTTGAAGTTGATCACAAGTTCGCCGACCCATGGGCCCGGTCCTGTGATCCCTGCTCCTGCTTCTTTTGTTTCCTCTCCTTGGCCTGTGATTTCGACGACAACTCCTTCTTCGATGTGGTAAACCCCTTCTCGTCGTCGGTTAGGTGCGGAAGCCTAAACCTTTCTCGCACTCGCAGATATATGGGGCCCATTTCGTAGAAGCTCTCGTTGTTCTCGTACGTTGCGCAAGGTGAGTCCTTGAGAGGCAGTAGCCAGTCAATGATGTTGTTGCCCATGACGGATTTCCAGTTTCGATAGAAGCCTAGATCCCACGGGTTCTCGCCCAGCTCGGTTTTCACGACAGCAAAGGTGCGTGTTGCGAGCATATCCCTCTCATTGGCCACGCCTCTTGCACCGACGTCTCCAGGTAACGGAGTGGCCAAGTCTCCGGATTTCGATATCGGATATGTGACGACTTTGTACTTTTCACAAGATTGGATGCCTCTCGGGACCCGAATGGCGAGGTTATGTACGAAGTTTTTGGACTTGAGGTAGTCGATGTTTGTCATGTTCTGCAGCGCATATCGCGCGGAAGTGATGAACATGGTTACGGCAAAAAATCCCAGAAGACCGGATAAAGCCAAAATGGCGACCACAAAACCATCAAGGCCGTGACCGGTATAAATTCGTTGTCTCGTGCAAACAGCGCAAGCAGTGATAACTACTATGGAGCAAAGCGATGCGTAAAACGTGAACTGGATGAAGTACTTGAAAGCTGCGCACCAGGATTAGCCGAGTCCGCCATCAGATGTATCGATGATTTCTTTCCACTTACACGTCTCACCCACAATTCCCCCAACCCACGGGCAATAGTGATCCATCTTCTTGACGCATCGGTCGATTTCACTGCAGTGATGCGCCCTGTCTGGCTTCCAGGTGCAACAACTGTGACACCATCGCGGCTTTCCGTCTGATTCGCAGATAAAAACGTCTTTGCTGTAAAAGGACTCGAGCCCAGGGCTATCAGGGTCATCGTCTGGTCCGACATTACTGTAGGCGTTGGCCTCTATATCGCCGGTCTGTTTATGCTTGTGCCGTCGCCAACTTGGTTTCTCTTTTTCTTCTTTTTCCAACCGCCATATCGCTCGCTGCCCGAGGGGAACAACGCCGGGATTTAGTTGAATAACCAGGAATAATCGTATATAGGTCAAGAGCATGAACGTGAAAGTGACGAGGTAGAAGACGAGGAATGCGATCGCAGCGCTGGGTTGTTGACGCCTATGGAGGAAGTGATCCACTGTGAAAGGGTTCCAGGTCAGTGGAAAAGCTCCGCGTCAGACGGACTTGCAGGAGCTCCACATCTGTCGGGGAGGGAACATGCTGGGTGACATCACGCGGGGACAGAGAGCAGTTGTTGAAGTGGAAGTTGGAGATTGGGGAAAACAACCAGGGACGTACCGCAGACTCTCTTGGCCGTGGTGTATGTTGTCAGACCGAAACAGACGGCTAGAAAAACAGGCATAAATCGCGTCACCCATCTCGTCTCGGACCGGCGCGCTCGAACGGAACTCATTTCGTCCCCAACCCTCGAGGCATGGAATGTGGTGTTGTCGTAGCGCAATGGGATATACGGGTCGAAAGTCGGCGATCAGGGTCGTCGGTGGCGCTTCGGACGAACGAGGTACGGGTTGGGGCGTTTATTCGCTTATACGCAGGCTAAGTAGTACATCAGGCTGCTGATGATATGGAATGAAAGGTGTCAATCGCAATGGTCGGTCGGCAGGAGGAGTTGGCGCGGGATGACAGAAAGCGGACGGAGGGCGAGATTTCAGGAGGCAAGTGGAATACCGCCTGCTCATATGAGAATCGCTGTCGTTCGGAGGGGACCGCAGCGTTTAGTTGCGACGCCGTATGTTGGTCGCCGCCGTTGGTCTGGACAGTTCTTGCGACGGCGTCCAAGGATGCGCTCAAAGATGAAATGCCATAATTTAGATCGGAGGTTTGCTTCGGTTGGACAATGCAAGACATTGGATCATCCAGTCTTTCAACGCACATCTGGGAACCGGTTGGAAACCTGCCCTGGCCCCTGGCAGCAGCGGGGAGATCAGCCCCGTAGGGGCGCGTCCAGTGCCTGCGCAAGAGCCGGGGACCCACACCGTTGGTCGCAGATTGAGGGCACTGGGGGCCCAAACCGGAAATGGTAAGTTAAGGTACCTACATACCTCTATGTATTACTTACCTTCAGCGCCATCACCTACAGCGAGCATGACCTTCCACTTCATGTCAGAAACGACTAGGTAGGTTTACTTCATGTTGAAGAAAACGGATAGGAAATACTCTTGAGATTCACAGAATCACAAATCCGAGTTCAGTTCTTAGTGTTCACTGATCCATTGAGCGAGTCCAAGGGATAACGGTGGTAATTAGCGTAACAACGCCCGGCATGCTCATGGAACAACAACTGAAGTGCCGTTTACAGTTAAGCATTTCGGCCAATATCAACGCACCAAATAATGGGAGTAAAGAGCTGCCATGGCCCAATTGCAAAATTGGCATCTACAAGGCATCGTGGCTGTTGGTTCTGCCTGGGCCTTAGCGTAGGCAGACACCAACTGTTACGGGTGGTATGTCTTAGGTTAAAAACAATTTAGGAGGTTGGCTCACAACAGCAACCCAAATCCTCGACATAAGTGGATACAGGTGTTAAGTTGGTGTTTAGACGGCTTGTAAAGTTGAAGCTCTATTCAAGACCTTTGAAGGTAACATGCGTTTGGCCCTAATGGTCGAAGATAACCAAGTTTAGCCAACATCCCGAATCCACTCAATGAGTTCGGGCTCGGCTTGGCAAGAGTAGTGGTTTGTAATCATTCATTGAGAATAGTAACTCGGCTAAAGCGATGAAGACAGTTAACAATTTCTTGACCAAACATTTTGGCAAAACTAGTTTTAGTTCTGATGACCAACGGGAGGAAACGTGAGAACACGGACCATCCGTTCGTCTTGAAAGGCCAATCCAACGTTATAGCACTGGGCAATCTGGACAAGGTGTCGAGGCTTCTGTTTATCATATAACCATTAGACTCCCGCAGGACGCGCGGCTCCGTGTTGTTACCGAATTCACCAGGGAATCTGCCGAGAGTCATCGCAACCCAGCGGTGAAATTCGTCGAATGTATACTCTTCAAGGCAGCATCCAGCCAGTGGTTATCAAGAGTCCTGTGGCATGATAAAGTCCATATGGTCTTTGAGCTGACGCCTTACTCATTACCTGTCGAGATTTCGGTATTCCTTCGAGTGTCGGTTATGATGTTGAACGGAACGGCCATATGTTTTCTTTATGGCCCTCACTGAGGTCCAGGAGAGCGCCTTGTCTTCGACATGTTTCAGCAGACAACATTCCCTTTGGTCGCCGCGCTACCGAATGTGGTAACATGTGTTGAAGGGGGCAGTAGTTGCGGCTCTAGGCTGTTTTGTAAGTGGCTCCATATGATTGTCTTAAGATCATGAGAGAAAACATGAGATCTTATGCCTGAGGCAACATGGAAACCAGGCGCTTTCCGCAGAGCCTCGAATTGAGAAAGAGCCTCATAACGTATAAAATGAGAGTTGGGTCATTATCAACGGTGAACTTTGGGACAGCAGAATCTCGGCTACTAGAAAGGAACTAAGGTCATAATGAAAAGAAATACAGTCACCCACCGCCATACATCTAATAGAGTAAGGGGTGACGGTGACGGTATTTTCCCACTCTTACTGTACCTTCCAAGGTAAGTTGTTCACCTTGCCATTGAGAACCATCTGCTAAGAAGACTTAGTAGCCACATTCAGGGCTCAAACAGGGTCATCTTGCCGAAAAACGAAAAGTCAGAAGGAAACAGCTTACCTGAAGCCAGTCCGAGCTGGTATTGCTTGCGTCCCGTTGATTATACCGTAATCTTACTTCAGGCCTGAATGTCCGGTCGAACTGTTCGTCAAGACAACAAGTAAGTTGGTTCATGAAGCGGTTTACTATGACACGGAATTATGCCTGCGCTGAATTTCCGTCTCAAGTCGTGGCTAAGGGATTCTTTAGGATGCAAGTATGAAACTCAACTACTTGTCGTCTCTTCCTCATTTCCTTCCACAACTGCTCTCTCATCGGGGTAGCTTCTTGCCCTCAACCAGAGTCTGTCATTGAAACCACTCATCATCTGTGGTCACAACCCGAAGCAGCGAGTATGGACCAACCGAAAAGGTAAACGAAACCATTTATCTGTTGTGGTCAGTTTCTCCTTTATTTGTCGCATAAAACTCACGATTTGTTTGCCTTGTTCTCTTCGCAGACTATTTTCTCATCAAGTGTCCTTCCGCTTATAAGCATAGAAAGAATGAGACATGTGGTGAAGTCCAACACCAAACGAATAGGCACCATCGACATGCGCTCAATCACCGCGGCCTGACCTGTTCAATCGGGCGAAGTGTCGGGGCCGACGTCCGTTATGGTCACTTGATCTTTTCTTGTCGCAATTCGAGTCCGACCATGACACAAGAGGTATCCGATTTGAGGGCAAGGCCCTAGCCGGCATATGCCTTATCCACAATGTTCGTCGAGAATGTCACAGACGACAGTTCTTCCATGGTAGTGCGAGGGCATGTATGCCTCTTTTACTCAAATGGTGGGCAGCCCGCATGGCTCCCATGAGGCAGTTGAAAGTCATCCGAAGACATGGGGTGTCATTTGTCGGTGCTACAGTAGCCAGTCTTTAATCCCGGTATGTTCTTTACGGTCGATTGATCCTCCAATAACTGAATCTCTGTCGCTACGGAGCCGCAGAGTCACAGAGGCACCCGCGGAGCCGCAACTTGTACCTCTGCTCGCTCACTATTGAGTCGGCGTGATGCAGCGCTGGTTGAAGGGTGAGGGGCGGGAGAGGGAGAAGTAACGTTCAAGTAAGGCAGAAGTGTGCGGTTGTGGCTGGTATCATGATTAGCAGGAAGGAGTCTGGTTGCGGCTGGAGCCGGGCTCACTGTCTGGGCAGGTAGCAGGTCCGGTCAGCACTGCCTTCTGGTTACATGCGCGGGTTGGGTATTGCAGGCGGTCATCTGCCGACGACGGAAAAGCGAAACGAGCAATTCGCGAAATTGAGCACGGCAGGGTTATGATGAAATCGAGAGATTTGGTCGGTGAGCATGGACGACTCGGACGTAGAGAAGGATGGCGGGCGATGGGAAGCTCCAGGTCGTGGCAGTGTTGAAGAGTCTTGGAGGAAAATGCAGATTCTGCACTCACTTAGGCAGAAAGGGCGAACGAGATGTTATGGCACCGCCAGGGCCTTTGCGCCCTTGACTGGATGACGGAAGGCCGCACGAAACTTTTGACACAGCTGAGCCAAGGTATGTAACGTCCCGCATTGTATTCAGTCTGTTTCTGAAATAGAGGTATTATTCACATGTATGCAAGGTCTAGACCTAAGCTGAATGCAGTAAAAGAAGTACGCTGCAACTTGGTATGTACCTACACATGCAGTACGAGTGTACTTTCCCACGTGTCGGTATGCAGAGCCGCATGCCGTCGCTCACGGTCACGGGGGTGGGGGTAGAGGTCTGCATCTCCGAGGTTTCCCTTACCCAGACAAGAAAAAGTTAATTAACGTCCTTGACTGAATAAAACCAGGTTTTATTTCTTTTGTTTCGACTACAAAGCCAAGAGCTCCATCACATCACTTCCGCCGACGTCAATCCGACCCCACGCCGGCAACACCGACAAGTGAGCCGGCAGGAATATCGAGAACAAAAGGGTGTCTACCTACTCTTCAGTGAACCTAAATCCGGGCGTGAAGGGATTTCCGCTCGAGACCGGCAGTCTGGACCCTGGAAGGTACCAATATACCTTACTTTTTGGGGCAAGTCGGCTCGGCATCTCTTACCTTACCACCGGGATTTGTTACAGTTGCTCGTTGTGTACGGGTTCTACGCCGGCACACAATCGTCCCTACTTTGCTTTCCTTTGCTTCGCCTGGGATTTCAGTACACTGACCGAGAACTGTTCCATGCAAGCCTAACGACGGCTCAACGATCACCAATGGTTGTCCAATCTGGTGGATTCGAACAAACTGTTTTCCATGGAATGACGGATAGGCCGCTCGTTAGTATGAGTCCTTGCCTTGAGCAAGTGGCAGAGCCCAGGAGTGGAGACACTTCACCGGGACTACACTGCCAACGACCGTCGGTGTCGTCTTTGTACCACTGAGAGCACTATGCTCCCAGATCCGATCCTCAAACACCCAATCGTCCTGTGGGTATGGCCGTCATGGAAATTCCACAGCGCAAGGCGTACCAGTGTCACTTGTTGACTGGTCCTGAAGCCTCTGAGGTTGAATGGATTCCATGGCTTAGGTTAGAATAAGGCATTTGGGATTTAGACCTGAGTGTTTGTGCCTGTCCATTTACGACTCTTGTGGGCAATGCATGAATATAATATACATTATGGCTTCCCTTTATCGAGTCACCATTCCCATATAGCTTTCATCATCATCATCCTCACCCTTCGATGTTCTCTCTGTGAATTCTCAAGACATTCTAGGAACATCTTCTACCAAGTTCAAAGCCAGTCCACGCTGTGGTCTTCCCAAAATTCTGATCCTCTCACCTCCACTCCCTTCAAGACACTGGCTTCCCCCCTTCACATTCACTCAACAATCACACGTCGACAAGATGGGCAGACACTCGACTTCTTCTTCCAGCAAGACCTTCAGCTCCTCTCAAGGCAAGCACAGCAATGCTGGAGGATCTGGCTCAAAGACCAAAACCGTCTGGTATTGTGTAAGTGGTGGTCCCTGGTACGTCCGTCTGTGAAGCGCCGGCTTTTAACAGCTTGTTCATATAGAGCTACTGTCGCTTTGGGCCCCTTAACATTCAAATCGATGAATATTGCCCCGACTGCCAACATAAACGGTGCTCATCTTGCACGGTCACTACCATCGAATATAACCCCGGCAGATGAGGATCTGATGCTCAAGAGCGCATGACTGTGGCATGTACAACGAGTCACAGGTCATATGAAGGGATTACATGACGATACGGGCTTCTGTTGCAACACTCTTTTACACCACCTGCTAGAATATGGGTTTTGTTCTTCTATTTTGTTTTTTCTCTTACACGGCTCAGAGCGAGACTCTGAGGGCGATTTTCAGGAAGTTCAATGGTCCGGATCACAGTACCAATGCTGGAAAAGGATGGATAAACGGTGGCTCAGGCCCACGAAAAAGCGAGTTCAGAGCGAGGAGTTGGAACTGCCTATTCTGCCTTTTGGTTATCTACAATCGTTTCACTCAGTCTGTCATACAAATGTAAATACAGCGTCGCTGATGGTTGAAGTTACTATACATGCATTGTGATCTACACCCCACATTAAAAGCTTCCTGAAACCCAGTGATTTCTTATAGGTTAAACTGAACTTGGAGCCCTAGTATTGCATTCTCCCTGGTTAGTAGTCCCTACAATCATCAGAGTCCCAGAGATCTAGGTCAATTAGATTTCCCCGGCCTGTGGAGCTTCCCCCCTCCCCCTTCCTCTGCCCCTTTAAAAATCAAAACAAATAAAAGTAAACAGGCATCAACGCTAGTTTCCTCTCAAGTTGTTTACCGAGTTTAGATAGATAGTTCGAAACTTTGCTACATCCCAGCATCCAAGTGTAAGCCCCCCTATAGAACCACATTGCTACGGGATCTCCATCCTGCAAAGCGACTGAAACAACCCTTTTACATGACATGCATACTTTGCTGTTGTGCATCGCGGCTCACCCAGAATGACACATTAGGTAGGGACTGCTGCACAAATGTGTCACAGTGTCGCTGCAACCCACCACCACGAGCATCACCAACACTCATGCCGTGTGTGTGAACTACACATGAAGCACCTACCTTTGCAACCTTCGTCTGTCTACTGGCTAGCGCGCCAATCCACACTATAGTTAGAAGTGTTACAAGCACATCATCGCTGCCATGTTGCTTGGGGTATCACACCTGCATGCAGGACATTGCATTTTGGCTGCAGATTACTACTGGTCGTTATGTCGGTCATCCTGGACCCTTAGAGGTACGCAACACCTTATCCGAAAGACATCCTTCATGGACTGAAACTGCGAATAGGCATACCTGAAGAGAGAGAGAGAGAGAGGGAGTCGGCCCTATGTTATTCGTTCCCTTGGATAAGTGGTGACGTGCCTAATTCACTTTAACAACCCACCGTTACATGGAATAGCGGCGCAGCACACCACCCTCTCTCTCTCCCCGCGCTTGTTTCCTGAGCGCATGAGACACATTTTTCACCTTCCCCAACGGCCCCACCTAGAGGTACCGTACCGTCAATTTTTTTGCTGTTGTCGTTATTGTTGTTGTTGTGTCTGAAAGGGGTGACTTCCCTACTATCCAAAGACGTAGGTAGGTACGCACTTTGATGATTTACTCTCTCTGGCCTTTTCTTCTTGTGTTGATCTTGATTTGCTGGACCGCTGCTGCCACCGATGCAAATCACACATATTGATCCAATTCCAGCTCAACATGGATTGGATTGGGTTGGGTTGAGCATGTTGCCAAGACTGGCAATGTCAAAAATGTGCTTTTGGTTCCTACTCCATGACAGCCGCTTTTGGATTAATACTAGGCGCGTTGCCGCGTTCCGCGCGTGCGACGCCGCCAGCCTCACGGCACTTGTTGAGGTGCGGTATGATGAGGCTATTCCTACGCTGCAGCACCTCACACTCCCTCTTTCCAGCCTGCCTCGCATCCACCCTCTCGGTTTCCGAGTTTCGTTAAAAGTCCATGGTGGGGTATGGGAGTGGACAAGATAAACCATGATGCCTTATTGCCTAGTGCAACTTGCTGCTCTTGGGCAACTTTTTGAGGTAGCGCAGCAGTAAGGGAAGGGTCTGTTGATCTCTTGGCACCGGCTTCATGCCGGCGAACCTTGCTGGTGATAGTGACAGGCGCGGCGATGGCTGCTGCGTAGCGGTGACCGACGGACGGGTCGGGTGTTGAACTGTTGACGCCCTTCGACGCCGACGACGACAACGACGAAACCGGCCAGGTGAGATAGAAACTGACTGATTGACCTGCCAGTGCGTGAGGCTGGCCAAATCCAGTGACATATAGTAGGGTAGTCGATCGTCTACCCGACACCAAATGAGGTTATCGATACTTCTGTCCCTGTCCCGGAATCACGGTTTTCGGCGGCGCCGAGGTATGTCTACCCCTGCTTGGATGACGATGCCTAGCGTAGCGTACTCTGACGCCAAGGAAGATGATGTTCCCCCAGGAACTGCCAAAGCGGAAAGCTGATCCTGTTGCGTTTACATATTTGGAGGTGAGATCCTGATTCTGAGAAGGTGTGGGGGGATTAGGCGCGAGGGTTGGGGTCCCTGGGGAGGTTCTGTGGGATTTGATTAGTAGCCTTGCTCAAGCCTTGTCATGCCTTTCTGCGCGGGGTTGCGAGGGTTTGCGGGGAAGGGAAGGAAGGGAAAGGAAAGGGAGGGAGGATGAGCTGAAGGTGGTGGTTGATACGTAATAGGATCGGGAGTGTCCAATCACATTCCGGCCCGTTGGCTGAGCGGAGAGATACCGCGCAAGCTCATGGAAAAGAAATCGATTCAGCACAGGTTGTCAAGCTGAGGCTGGTAGCTACCTTGATAGGACCAACGTGCCAACGTGCCTGATGAATTCGGCCATGTCCGGACATGTGATGTTATTGGCCGCAACATTGCCAAAGTGCCATGATGCAGGAGACGACGTTGCAAAGGTTAAAACTGAACCTTGCCATCCGTCTCTACGATGGCAGACGCGGGATGACAAGATGGGAAAGCGGGCACACGTGTACAGCGGAGTCAATGTGGTCCTTTCCATCATTCTTGTGGAGACGTACCCGTCCCGTCTTGACCGTGACGGGATCAGGACCTGATGAGGAGCAGAGTGGACACTGGGTGGATCCGGCCTATTCCCACTTTGCTGTCATCAGTCCCATTGTTCCCGACACTATTGGTTGCTTGAATCAGGTGGGGTTGCGGGCAGAAGCGAGAGCCCCACTCCAGCGTCGGTGAGGTTCCGAATTTCCACTTCCACAGAAGAATCGAAAAAAAGGAGAAGGCGTGGAAAATTTACGCTGCCGTCTTAGTGGCCATCGGGCCCTGACAATCCACACTCACCGAAGCCCGGTATTTTTGTGTAATGATTACCTAGTGTAGCGCAAACCGCAGCCAGTAGCGCTGTGGGATCTGTTGAGGTTCTATACAGCAAAATTGTGATTCGAAATTTCCATGACTGAAAAGAATAGGCTTTGAAAGCAGACGATATCAAGCTACCAAAAATTCCCACTTCTTCCCGGCCGATTACCATGATCTTTGATGGAAAAGGTAAATTCTCACGATCTGCATGTTGAATACTGATACCGAACTTTGCAACATACATCCTTTGGCAGTCTCCCCTAAACCGCCCGTTGACCTTGCGAGGTACGCAAGGCTTGCGGGCTGAGTGGTGTTTTGTACCATTGACTACGTTAGACTTCCCGAGTACGTTACGGGAACACTATACTATTTGATGTATAGGGAGGTCGCAGTACTGAACTGCGCCTAAGGAGGCCGCGGAGTTGAATATTGAGAGGTGCGGGAGATCGACGTCATGGCATACCCTCTGAACAGCAGAAGTGTAAGTACAACATGATCATCATTTCCGAAGAAAGGAAGAAAGGCGGAACGTCCTTGGCATCAAGAAAACCCGCTGTTGATTTCTGCCTGAGTTGGTTCCTCATGCTAGGTTGTTGTAAGAATTCTCGAACCAATGATGAGCCCGCTTCTTCCTTCCCAGTCAGCGTGAATTCCAGCTCATTGTATTTCCAGATGCAAATCAACACCTCCTAGCCTGAATGAGGGAGCTAGAAACTACATGCAACCAAGTGACGCCGGGAGGAGAAGGGGAAAAAAAAGATGAACGAATCATGTAAAAGCCAAACGCCCGTTTTATGACTACAAGGACCAAAAGACACCACACGTCCATAAGATACCACAAAAAGGACATCAGAGCCAAGTAACCAAGCCAAACTCACAACTCCTGTATCTTTAGCCACACTCCCCAAAGCCTGAAATGTCTCTGAATCTTACACGCCGTCCTCCAATGACATCGAGTGCCCGTTACAACACATCCCGATCAAAGAACAGTGTACGAACTGCCCAGCCTAGTTCCCTTTACTCGACCAATTCCGGAGCGGCATTTTCATCCTGGCCATCAGCCGCCTTACTAACGAGGCGAATCTTGGTCGCACCCTTAGTGCTGACAGATCCCTTGCCAGACTTTGATGTCGCAGGCTTGGCCACGGACTTGCCCGTCTTCTTAGCAACGGTCAGCTTTGGCATCGCCTTGCCCGGTCTTGTGACCTTCCCCTTCACGCTAGCCTTGCGCGGTTTCACGATCTTGGTGGTGGCTGCCGTAGACTTGGCCGCCGGATCGGCAGTATCCTTGATCTTGACAGGTGATTTCCTGGCTTTTCTGAAGAGGGATGATACGTTTTTTACGCCCGAGTCGCGCACTTTCCAAGAGGGGGCGCGTTTCCTTGCAGAAGAAGATGATGGTACATCAAAAATCGAGCCGTCGTCGCCCCCTGCAATGGTAGGAGTGTTTTGGACAGCGTCCGCCATCTTCTTTGCCCTGGGCGTATTCTTGGGAGTTACCCTGGCTGTCTTGGAAGCTTTGTTTCCTACCTCCTCTTCAGCCCCCGCCGTTCCTGCCGCTGTGATAGAGCCGGCTGCATCAGCTGCGACTATGGTCAAGCTGGAACCCTTTGACGGAGCTTTCAGCGTGATCGTCTTGCTCTTCGCGGCGGCGCCCTTCTTGGAATAGGATTTGACAACTCTCGTCGTCGCAATGCTGACTTTCCGAGTGAACGTCTTGGTGGTCTTCGCCGAAGCAACCTTGGACTTGGCGCTGACGGACACCTTGGAGACCTTTCGCGACACGAATGTTGGAGCTCCCTTTGCTGTATCTTCGGTCGCTTTGCCGGCTTGGGCGTTACCCACCTTCAATTTCTTGGGTGACCTCCCCTCGCCCTCTACAACATTCTCTATCCCGTTGGCTAGGAGCTCTTGGAGCTTCCTTTTAGCAGCCTTTTTCTTGCCTTTGACCTCTGCCTTCGGAGGCTTGGGCGGCTTCACTTCCTTAGGTTTGGGCCCAAGGACACCTCGACAGTTGGGCGCACCGCACAAACACTTCTGCACGTTCTTAGCGGAGAAGGGGTCAAAGTTGTAGTCGTACGTTAGCTCCTCGCCGGTTTGAATGGGGCGGTCACCCGCAAAAAGCGCCATTCTCGGCTGCCCAGAGACGATCCATTTGATCATGCGACAATTAGGGGAGCATGAATGATTGACGAACCGCGCGATACTACCGGTGGTTGCGTCAATAATCATGTTTTGGTCGAATGACATGAGATAGTAGCACTATGATGAATGTCAGTGATAAGAGCTTTGCGGGGCAATGACAGAACAATCCCGGGGAAAACTCACCTCGTTGTTCTTGTACTCCTCATTCATTCGACGTTCACACTCCTCGTCGGTGATGATCTCGCCCGTGTACTCCATAATGATCTGATGCGGTTCAAAGCAGCGGTTGCTACGCACACCATATCCTCTGTCTTCGGTCTTGAAGACCTCAACACCTATGCGGTAACGACCTCCTTTCTTGGTTCTTTCCGTGAGCATCTGGAAAGCCCGGTTTTGGCAGAACTCCTTGCCGACGTTGCAGTTGGTATCATCGCACTCGTACAGCATAACACGATTCTGGCAGTCTTGTGCGCATCCGTCTTCAGGCGTACATACACACTTGGACGCAAAATCCTCGAAGTGAGGGGTCTTCTTCCATATCGCCGCGGCCTGGCCAATAAAACGGTCTAGAAAATAGCACATATAGGTTAGCTATCAAATACTCAAATCGCAATCAGACGTTCTCGTCTCATAAGATACTCACTTTTTGTCATGGTGCGGTATGCGGCGGGCTTGGGCTGTCCGGGAGGCAATGGGTGGCAGACATCAAACGGCAGCTTGAAATCACGACCTGCGATGAGCAGCCGCAATCCATTGAAAATTGGCAGTGGAAGGACCTTGTTCGGCGGGCCACTCTTCGCGAGTTCTGGGATATTCAAGAGCCTCTTCCTCTCTTGCGTAGTGAGGCTTTTGGTAACGTCCTCGGGCGCTTGCTGGCCAGCGTAGAGACCCTTATTAAGCCACTTCTTGACGCGCTTTTGCTTGACAGCTGGACGAGAAGAGTCGGTGTTCCTCGGAGCCTCTGGTTCCACCGTCTTATCCTTCCTATCTTCGCGCACTGTAGCTGTGCTGCTGTCGACCTTGACCTTCTTCTTTGCTGGTGCAGTGGGCTCCTTCTCCTCAGTTACGTTGACATACTTTCCGTTGCTCCATACAGAGTATCGAATCGGACGCGTGTCGATACCAACGAATTCGTTAGTATCTCGCAGGCGTTTTAGCTCGCGTGGGACACGAGATAGAGCAGGCTCAGCTGTCTTGGCTTTTTTGCCCGATGCCGGTGTGATCAATGGCAAAATAGGGTCTTCAACGGGCACGCCCGAATGACGCGTCGCTCTGCGCGTGGCAGGGACTAGAGCCGAGGCTTTGATCGTTTCAGCTTTCGTTGCCTTGCCTCTCGTTGTTTTGATACCCTTCGCTTTGACTGCTTTGACTTGGCTGGCTGTGCTCGTGTGTACATCTCCAGTTGTTTCTGCTGGAACATCTTCCCATGCACCTGTTTGTATATCTTCGGTGCCGCTTGGTTCCGCTTCTTTTTCGATGCCGCGTTCGGCTTCCTTCTCGACGTTGGGTACGGCTTCTTTGGGGGAGCTTGTTACGGCTTCATCGACAGTGTTCGTCCCAACTTTTTCGGCAGTGGCCGGCTCGGCTGTTTCGACGAGGGCTGTCCTGGCTGCTTTGCCTATGTTTGTCACCGTGTGTTTCTTGGGTCTCCCGACGGGCCTCTTGACTACGTCCTTCTCGGTTGCCTTGGCTCCCCTTGTGTCAGGCTTTCTGGTTGCGCTCGGGGCGATCGCGGGGATATCGTCGGGAACATCGACTGGCAGGGCGGGAATCAGCGCGCCGCAGGTGTCGAGGTTTGTGTCTTGTGCGGTATCGGCTTTTGTCGTCGAGCTCAGTTCGGCCGTGTTTGTGGAAAGTTCAAGCGGCGCTTCATGCACCGACGCGTCGAGACTCTCATGATCCACGCGATTTTCCTCGGCTGGGGCGTCGGGTGCTTCAGCGGCGCCGTTTTTGTCGGGACTAGCTGCGGATTCGGGAAATGTGGGCTCGGGGGCTGCGGGCGCGTGGACGGGCGGGATGGTGAGCGTGTCGGCGGGCGCGTTCGAATCGGGCTTGTCGGTTTCCTGGGTTGCTGGTTGAATGGATGGTACGTCTGCGGCAGGGTTTGCTGGAGTTCCGCCCTGAGCGGCCAGTTGAGCGGCTTGCTCAGCTTCGAGAGCCTGTTGGGCCAGTAGAGCCTGTAGTTTTCTACCTTTCGGTTTCCGCTTCTTCTGGAGAACAATGTCACCTTTCGAGGCGCGTTTGCCATGCACATAGGTGCCGGTCAATCTCGCGAGGTTGTATACTGGGGCGTTGTTGCCTCGTGCACGGCGCGGAAATCGACCTGTTGTGTCGGGGACAGGCTGTTGAGCGGGCAATGAGGGGTCCGCAGGCGGTTGGGGAACCACAACAATGGCATCTGGTTGGAGCTCTGTTATCCCCTGGCCAGCCCCTTGTTGTTCTTGTTGCAACTGTTGGCGAGCTTGGTTTTGCTGTTCGTTCTCTAGCAAAGGGATGGCACTCTCTAGACTGGGTAGGGAAACGATATCTGGTTTGCCACTAACATCTGCATCAGAGATCTGCGACATGTTATCCGGCGAGACCGTGGTTGGCGGTGTCGAGGACAACGACACCGGCGCATTTGAAGACGCATCCATGGACGCATCGGTAGGCGCGCTCACGGCGCTCACGAAGCTCGAGTCTGAACTGAGAAGCCCCCGAGCCAGCTCAGCGATTGCCACAATTGCCGCCATTGCCGCGGTTTCGCGAGGCGACCAACGCGCCAAGTGAGTGAGCCTTGGGCTGCCGGGTTAGATAGTAACAGAAAAAGTTACCGGACGCTACTGTTTTCCGGAAGTGGTAGTGGTTGGAGATGCGGAGCGCGGCGGGCGCGTGGCAAACTCGACCGGCTCCACGGTGAGATTGCTTGGCCCAACGGCGAGGGAGGCCCACGCAGCAAAAGGTCAACCAACTGGCGCAGATGCAGGATCACAAGCCGACGCGGTGCAATGGCTGTCTTTTCACTGTGGGTTTCGGAGGGAGGCGGTTTCGAAAGACAAGCAACAGACGGGCAAGAGAAACGAACGGTCCAACTGGTGCATAGGTAGTAGGTTCGGATGGACAGAAGAACCGAGAATGTGATGTGTCGCTGAAGAAAGATCTGCGGGTTAAGCCAAGGATGCAATGGCGGTTAGCGGTCGTGTTGCCGGTTGTTGTTGTTGACGTGGGAAAATTTGAAGACGGCAATGGGGCATGGAAAAAAGCTGCAGTGTAAATGGTAGATATCTCGATAGTGCTGGGGGGTGTGTGGATGCAAGTAAGTGGTGCAGAGTATATAGAGAGATGTCGCTTGATAGGTTATGTTATTGACAATTGCATTCCCAACCGGCAGAAAAGGCAAGGAGGGGGGTTGACGGAGACGGAATCAAGTGAAGGGGTGAAAAGGCTGAGCGAAAGGATGAGGCGCGAACGGACACGCGGAGCGAGACCCGGAGTGGTAGCGAGCGCGAAAAAGGCAAGTCGAGTGGAGGAGGAGAAAGAGGAAGGATTGGGAACGTGTGAGAGCCTGAGAAGGCCAGGGGTAGTTGGTCACTCACCAGAAAGCTGCAAAGTCCAGGTTCCAGCCAGATAGCTGACAAGACACTCGAAAGGGGGGCGCGGGCAAATGCGGAAGCAGACAGCAGCGACGCAGATGGATATTCCTTGATACTCTGGGCGTGCCTGGATTGAGACCTGGCTGGACTCTGGTCGACGGATGGACCGATGTGGTCGAGTGGTTGTGTGCGCACCGAGAATGTGTGATGGCGTGAGGGAGTGGAAATGGCGGTTGCACGGGTTGCGAGAGGGAAAGGGGACGTTGGTTGGGACCGACAAAAGATATTTATTTGAGACTGGGGATGCTGGGCTGGGGGCTCTTAACCCCAAGCTGTAGTAAGCTATGAGCGAGTGTTTGGACAACGGCCCGCTCCAAACCATGCACAGTACTCCCAACACTCCTTTCCACCTTTTTCGTGAGAACAAGAGATGGCTTGATGCACCTGCCGTTACGACAGACCAAGGTTCGGAGCCTTGGAGCATCTCACGGGTCATCATCCAGACCGGCTCGTGGTCATCACTTGAAAGCCCACCATCCCGCAAAGCGACCATTACCTCGTCGTCATTCACGGCCAAGTCCACAGCCATATTCACCCCTTGCCTGCTTTGTGAATACCACAGCTTCCTACGACAGGCTGAACTGACTGCCGGTATACTCGACTGCAGGCATTTTGGTGCCACCCGAGGATTACATGATCCTCGGGCCTACTGATGTTCACTCCTCGCCCACACACCCCACGTCGATCGTGCATTATGCTTCACTGCTGTCCCCTTCGTTAAGTAACACCCTGGCTATATGGCATTGCTAGAGCAGGAGACAGGGCGAACGTGATATTCGCCAGTGTCAGTCCCAGATTCGAAGGCGAGATATCAAAGGTGGGTAGATGCAAGCCTCAGCCCCAACGGCCCAGCCTTTGCGCCGAGCCAGCTACTGATACGCCTTATCCCAAGGGAATATGATATCGGCATTACTTGGAGGATTCGGAGCCCCACGTCGTAGTGTCCTAAGTTGGGAGTTTTGACCATCGTGTGTTGATTGGTGTCGTGCCCTACTTTCCTGTGCAGCTTGTGGCAATCACGCCCCATCTCGCCCTCTGATGCCTCTCTCAATGGGAATCAGAGAGAAAGGTACCTAGACAAACACGAAGTAGAGAAGTGGTTCGCACTGTTAACGACGATAGGGTTTTGACAAGTACGACGGAGTGTTTTCAAATTGGGAAAAGAAAATCATCAAGGAAAAAACGAAAGGATTCCTTGGGTCATTAGCTCATCGGCTTGGCTGGTTGCGAGTTCGGGCTACCGAACCCATGGACTCCTGATGCCGGGCGATGATACCAAGATTCGCACTCAATAGACCACAAAAGAGAAATATACGCTGGTAACATTTCTACCCAAGTGTTTTGATTCCACTCATAATTCTGACAGGATCTCGCGTCGCTCGCAAGGTTTGGTTGGGGATATGTCATGAACTCCATTGCCAGAATTCGGCCCTACGACGCTATCATCCCACTCACCATCACAATCGGTGTGTGTATGACGCTACACTCAGAATTCATAATGTAAAAGTAAAGTGTGGTAAACGTTCATCACTCACCAGGTAGGCAAAGGACGAGGTGAAAAATTCATTTCGGAAACCTTGGCGGACATTTGCCGATTTCATCATCTTCTAACTTCCGGTGCACAATATACGAGCCTTTGGGATCGTGCTTACACTACACACATGTGTTTGCACATGTTAGAGTGCCAGCCAGGCACTGGATGATTCATCGACATTGCCGCTTTCCTTGAATGACTTGAAAATGTAGTGAAGTCTCGAGATAAGAGGTCAAAGTCCAGAACGGTCGGACCACCCGAAGAGACACTGGTCACTGATGGGCGGACAACCACAAGAAATCCTACAACACCAATGGAATTTCGCAACTAATTTGCAAAACAACTGCAATGATAACCTCAAGTCAACATCAACCCATTAAAGACGACCATATGCATGGTTTTCCGCCATTCAGACACACGACTCCCTGACATACAGATAGAGGGGCACCAGCTGCCAGCAGACCAGCCACCTACCTACCGCACCGCTACATCCTGCATTACCTGAAACCTTCCCACTCCAAGATGCCTTCTCCAAGCTCCGACGAAACTTTGAGTGCAAACACATTCAACTCTCTCGTCGATACCACCACTGCCGGGACCATGACGAGCATATCACTGACTTCGCTCGAATCGAACTCGACCATCACTCCTCCATCCCAACACTCTGAGGATGCAGTTGAAAAGGGGAAGCAACAATCATGCCAATATTTTAATCACCATCCTCATCATCCTCCTCATCATCATCATGATCATCATCATGATCATCATGTTCACCACTCTCCGTCCTGTTCCTTTTCCCGATCCCCTCCTCATCCGTCTTCCCTCGGCCAACGACCCCAAGAAGAAGATCAACAAAAGGTCCAGGACCAAAGTATAGAACCGGGACAAGACCCAGAACAACAAGATCAATCCCAACCCCAGCAGCAACAACCGCTCCACAAACAACACCAGCGTCCAACATTACCACCACCACCACCACCACCACCGCCATCATCATCATCAGCAGCAGCAGCAGCAGCACAAGCTCATCCCAACCCCGGAAACAATGGCAAAACCGCGCTAAACGAGTTCATCACCCGCTCCCGCTCTTCGACGCTCTACACGCCCTCGGACAACGAGCGGGACGAGCAAATCCGCATCGCCATTCTGACGCGGTGTCTGAACATGGAGGATCGGTTTCAGGTCCAAGCTGCTCGGTATTGGGGTCGTTTACAGTGAACTCCAAGAGGATTACTGAACGAGAGGGGAAAGAGGGGGTATGGGAGGGGGAGGGAATGAAAAGAGATAGAAAAGCGAAGGCAGACGAAGAGGGAGAAGGGAACGGAAAAGGGAACGGAAAAGGGAAAGGGAAAGGGAAGGGGAAGGGGAAGGGGAAAGGGATAGAAAGGGAAGTATGAGAGAGAAGGATGTGAACTGAAGGCGAATTCATGACTGCGTGTTTCAGGAGGGAGGTTAGGAGGGTGTGAATGTTATATTTATGGCGTACCTACCTCTAGGTATTTTGAAATTTTGTTCAACTTGCGGACGAAGTGATTTGGATAACAACTCGAGGGAAACATTTGGACTCTTGGCTTGAGGCCTACGAAGGAACAGAAAGAAGGGACAGTGAGTCTTTGGGTACCTGTCTAGCAGCCAAAGGAGTTGGAAGGGGAAGAATATACGGGGGAAATAACTGGATCAACTTTATGTAGGTTAGGTGTACTGGACGGGGTACGTAACAAGCAAAGACCGCAATCTTGGGCTTCTGTCGGCAGTTCAGGGGAAGATGAAAGGCAGCAATAATTAATAGAAGAAAAAAAGAAGAGGAGGAAATTAGCAAATTAGAGAGGTACTAAAGAGAGAGAGAAGCAATCTAGCGTGGACAGTCTCGCAATATGTTATATGTTGTTGCCACCATCGATTAAGAGTATAAAATGCATACATGTATTTGTATAGCTTGTCCCCTCTTGTATGATATCCTACTGTCATTCCCCGTAAATACGTTTGTGAACTACATGAGGCGCTCTCATTGGTACCCCGACCTAAGTTTGCTAGTGCGCTCGCGACTTCTGCATACCCTGCTGCTGCTGCAGCCCATTTACTCGAGCTTGTCGGCCCGTCGCTTCTAGGCGTTGCTTAGCGACGTGCTCGCGGTCCTTTGACCTTTCCCTCCTACAGAAGGACCTTAACCGGGACGCCGTCCGATTCCTTCCCTATTATCCTCTGCCGCATCTGCTCTCCCATCCGTATCCTCATCACGTGTTTGCTTACCATCCCTAATGTCCAAACGATGACCAGTACCAAGCCCATTCGAATTTTCCGCTCTCGTGGAAGAGCATTTTGACACTTCTTGGTCGGCTACCGCCTCCGCTGCTATCCCAGGCCTGCCCTCTTGGGGCGTATCTGTCCCAAGCAATGCAAAGATTTCATGGTGCGTCGTGGCTCGCCAGTCACATCGTTCGCGGTTGTCGGCACACCCTTGACAACCGCTGCCCATATATTTGACACAGGGTATCTGTAGCCTCCGGCAGCGGTCACAAGGGGGGCTTGTCGATTCTGCACGCTCCAGTTTCTCTACAGCTCGTGTGCCGGATCGGCTGGTAGCGGTATGGCGTTCCAAAGCACCGGATCCCCAGGACAATCGATGCGCTGGATCTTGCCGTACCGAGTTCTCCATATGGATCGAGCCATTAAGTTGCTGAAGGGGAGCCAATGTTCCAGACGATGTCGGCATTGGTGGTGACCGGACAATAACAGCCTGCCGTAAATGCAGCTGCGAATGATTAGAGGATACAAAAGCGGGACTTGAGCCAGATTTTCCTATATTAGAAGTCTCGTCGTGCTGGGCAGCTCGAAATAAAAACTGCCGCAGTAAGTAAGCTCGGAGATCAGGATCGGGCTTCAGCTCGCTGAGGCGTTTCGGATAATGGTTCAGTTCTGAAGAGTGCTGAAACGTATAGCGAGCCGCAATGGCAGCCTTGCGGCCGCTCAGGTGATAGTTCAGTTGCCGTGCTTTGGCAGCTATCTCGTCAGCCTTCTGAATGATCCTGTGAACTCGGTCCTCAACTATATCTAGCGTGACCAACTCGATTCCGTCATCCTCTTCCAACGGTTTGGGCGGAACTAGGTTAAAACGGTCCAAAGCACCGGACCTGATAAGCCGCCAGTCATCCTCGGTGATTTCAACGTCGACGTTTTTCATGGAGAAGCGACAGACCCGGCCACGACTGGTTATTGTGGTGAGATTGAACTCGCCAGGGTTAGCAGCCGCAAAATCGAGGATGTCCAGCCAGCTAGGCTTGTATGGCTGATCCATTCTGGAAGAAGTCTTGGCATAGACAGTAATTTCACCTTCAAAAAGACTCTCCATAGCTCGTAGTAAACGAGGTGCGGTGAGCTTGGCCCCTAAGTTTGCAGCCAGGCTTTCATGTCGACTGAGAACTCCTTGGATAATTTTAGCTTTGGAGCCTGTACCAAAGAGTACTCTTCATACCTTCATAGTCGTTTATAAGGGATATGACCTTGTTGAAAGCGCAGTTATCCCCACGGAGAAGTTCGAGGCTTGATGTCTTGATGCCGGAAGCGGAAAGATAGTTGATAGGTCTAGTGTTACCTAGTGATAATCAGCAAGACAACGGGGACTTGATTGAGAGTGCAAGAGCCCAAGTCATGGCGCAACTCCGTCAAGTATTGGCTCAATGGAAATTTGTCCTCTTCACGTTATAACATACCTGACTGTGGCGGCCGTGGTTGGGGTATGCGGTCAGGGCGGGTAAGGCCGGGGATGCCATTGTCGTCTAGGTCTCTCTTGCGCTTAGAGGGGCCGGGCCCAGGGGAACCATCCCCCGATTTCCTGTTGTGTACGCCTGCCGGCATCTTGTGGCGTCACAACAGAACCAAGCAAAGGAGAAACTGCTCCGAGTGGACACCGTGGGTTTGAGTCACTCCCTGATATTATATATCTTGGCCGGGTTCTGTCTCTATTCGAGAACTATTCGTATCGACTTTACAGATGTTAGCCTGGCCGTGGCAGGGTAGACTCGAGGAGACTGTCCCGCATCAACAGGGCGAGCCTGCGGTGAACTGCTGTAGTATAGTGGTGCCGGTTCAAGCCGGTGATGGAAGTCCAATATAGGTAGGCGCATACAGAACCATGCGCGATGCGACCGGTATGAGGAACCCAAACTTGCCGTAACCGTTTCGCAGTGGGATAGCTGGCGGTCTGATAGTCGAGAGCAAATTGTGAGGCCAATGAGAATATGCTTCACTTGCTCGAAGTTGGATAACAGCCGGGGCAACGAGTCTGGGAGACTTCTAGCCAGTGGATAGAGGGGTCGAGTCGTTAAGTAGTGTAGGCATCCGACAATGGAATATGTCGGTAGTAACACCGATTTTCGAGCGGCCGGAAACTGAGGCCCGTTTTGTTCCTTGGGCAAGCTTGGAGTTTGGTAGGACCTACTTGTGAGCTCCCAATCGCATCTCGTCACATGGAACCCAACTCGATCGGATACTCTTGGCCCGGTGAGCGTGCGTCTTGGTTCAATGGCTCTCGGACGTTGCCGAGAGAAATCGAGTTCTTGTCAAGCACCTGAATTTCAAAGACTGCGCTTCTTGATTCTTGGCATACATGCCTGACAGTCTTGGACACAGGTTCCTTCGCCGCTGCATTGAGAGTCAAGATCGTAGGACCCAATGCCGGCTGCTGCAATGCACCACGTTTTCGCTACTAGTTTGGCAGTTGTTCCCGTTGCTCCGAACCAAAGACAGAACTTGAACGATGGCCAGGCGAAGTATTTCCTCCTCAGCCGTCCGACCATGTTAAGAGGTCGTAGCAGGTGACCAACGTGTTGGGATATTGACAAGCTCCTCACACGAGATGAAAACCCTACGGCACTGCAGAGTTGACGGACATGGTGGGAAGTCGAAGAGAACGAAATAAAGATACCAGGGCGACCTATCATGGAACAAAAGTGTAGTGTAGTGGATGAGCTGGCGGGCCGTGTCTGTGAGCCGTCTAACACATCAAATCTGGTACTCATGACACGCATTGTTTTACACTGCTGGACGTCGCAAAGAAGAGTCCGAGGAACGAAGGCAGAACTAAGAAAGTTCTAGGTTTCGATCAAGGCGGTTGTGGTTGGACTGAAAGAGAAGGAAAGGGAAGTTGAGAACCTAAAAAAGAGAAAGCTTGGGCCACTCAATCTATGTAGTGTAGTGTAGCGATTCACGGCTCCCGTCGTCAGCCAGTCTGGGGAATGCTACCTGGACCTCAAGGATCCACACTACCCGCACTTACAGCCGGATGGCAGCCCCACAGCGGGGTGCTTGGCAAAGCACAGCTGTGGAAGAAACTCAGCTAGGCGTCACTCCCGCCAGCGGATGCAGACGCCAAAAACGCGACTGACCCAGACAGGACGACTGACCAACCCCACGACATCCATCGCAACCCATAGCGCCAGCCAGCCTGACGACAACAATCGCAGCGCCGAACGACATTACCAACACCACAAATCAACACTCGACAATCGCCAATCGGTTCGGTTTCGACGACTTCCTCTCTTCTTCCATACCCACCAGCGCAATACACGGCGCATACCCAAGTAACTTTACGAAGAAACACAGCAATGGCCGATAGAGGGAATAGGGGAGGCCGTGGTGGCGGCGGCTACCGGGGCGGTCGCGGAGGTAACCGTGGAGGAGCAGGTGGTTCCGGTTCCGGCGCCGGTGGAGGCCAGGGAGGCGGTGGTGCTCAGGGCGGTGACCGCGGCGAGCGCCCTAAGAAGGAAAACATTCTCGACCTCAAGAAGTATATGGACAAGCGCATTACTGTCAAGTTCAACGGTGGACGTGAAGGTACGTCATGACATGGCTTTTTCCCGAGTCTCCTCAACGAGCTCCCTCAAAGCTCCCTACAAAGCTGACACAAACCCTTCCCTTTTCTCCGACACAACAGTTACCGGTACACTCAAGGGATATGATGCGCTTATGAACTTGGTTTTGGATGATGTGCAGGAAGCTGTGAGAGGTAAGTTGTTGCCTCCCTTGCCTTTCTCTGCCCGTTGCACCTCGTTCTCTTTGACCCCAGTTGGTCCTAACCCATGCACCTATAACAGACGAAGAAGGCAACGAAACCACCCGTCCTCTAGGACTTGTTGTTGCGCGCGGTACGCTCCTCGTTGTGATCAGCCCCGTCGACGGAAGCGAGGTAATTGCGAACCCCTTCGCTCAGCAGGAGGAGGAAGCTTGAGCAGAAGGGAATGCTCGTCTGGACAAAGTAAAACTGCATCATCTTTGAAACATCATACCAACTTGGGAATCTGAACGCCATCCCGTCATACTCGCAAACCGAGCGATACCGCAAATGGACGAGACGACAATTTTGACGAAGGAAAAACGGGGCAGGACAGTAAGAAGGAACGCCAGGACAGAAACCTGGTAGGTTGAGGGAAGTCTAACAATGTGTCATGATATCCGCCCCACTCAAGGATAGGACGGTGCAACAAGGGAAACATCGCTGAGTTGGGTGAGCAAACGCCCAGTATCGACATGAAGGAACACAAGTCGGCCCCAGCTACCAACGATACCCACCAGAGGGACTGTAAGAACAGGGGTTGGCTACATCGAGAAGAAAAACACATGCAGCTGGCTGCCCTGAGTTATGGTAAACGTCCAGCCAATGCCGTTATTGGCGAGTGAGGGAATCTAATAATTGGAAACCAAGCTAGAGAGCAACACCAAGAACGTCCCTTGGCTCCATGAACTCTCTAGCAGCGGCACATTTTCTCATAAAGCATCTCCTAGTGGAATGAGAACGCTTGGGAAGATAATGAATAGTTCGGCTCACCGCATACATATGCCAGTTGTTCTCCGCCCACATCCTGCTCTTGGACGGAATTGGGCACTTGTTCTGAGTCTGTTTTCTAGTTCGCTATCTAATATGATCTGCTCATCGCTGTTAACCACTTTCCACCACTTAGTCCACATTTCTTCTTCTCAATCCCTCCTCTTCGCTCTCCTGGTAGGTCAAGCTCGCTTTGGTCGGGCTGCTACGTCCATTATTGTCGTTCAGCCTTCATTTGATCTGCGATCCATATCCTCGCCGTGGCAAAGGCCGTCGCCGAACATGTGGAGCCATTGGCTGAAAGCGCAAGTCGAAAGACTCTATATTCTAGATGGCAGCCCCCGTCGCGCTCGGTTTACTTTCCTTTCCAAGCTCGCCATACGCACGGTCCAGCATCTGTCGTATACTCCTGTAGCTGACGACGAAAACCGTGGCATTGTCGCGGCTGGTGAGCAAGATCTGTTCTTCGGAGCTGGCGTCAAGCTTACTCAAGCAATTGAGGTAGTGATTCGTGTCGAGCCGAGCCTTTCCATCAGCATCCACTTGGTGGAAGACATAATCCCTGAATAGTTTTAGGAGGAGGCGCTCTCCAGTTTCCGACCAGTTGTGCACCCCACAAGAATCGCCCCGCTCGTTAACAACGGACAGTTTGAACATGAGACGGGCAATCCTGCCATTCTCCAATTCCCTCATAAGATGAAACTCTTTCTCATCGGACTCCTGCATGACAAAATTGGCAAAATTGGCGAGGTGTGTTGTCATTCCGCCAAGTAGGGTCTCAACCGTCTTGGTTTCCCCTGGAGCAGAAGGCTTAATGAGCCATTCCAATACTCCCCTCAACTGTGTCGAATAGCGAGGCACAATGGTAGCCAGAGCAGCGTCAATGTTGTTAAAATTGAGCGTCGGGGTGTTCGTAGCCAGAGCCAGAATAATTCTGCCAAACTTGACAAAATCCTCTTGTTGTAGCTCCTCAATAGTTTTGCGATTGGGGCTGTCATGATGTAATACATCGAGGATTGAGCACGCCGCAAGCCGAATGCGGTTGTTTTCCCAGATGATCTTGCTCAACTCCAGACAGCGGGCGGCCAGCTTGGCATTGTGGATGGCCAACAGCGCGTTTGCTATTTGGCACACATAGCTCCATATAACGTTTTCGGGAATCTTGTTCGTATTCCGTAATCTGTTGTGGCTGTTGTTTGGTGGAAAATGATGGTCGTAGAGTGTTTCGGAAAGAGGGTGAAAGTCATACACGAAGATCAGAGAACTGTCGCCAAAAAATTCGGTGGTAAATGCTTCGTGTACGGTGACAATGTTTGCGTTGATGATCTTTTTCCATTCCTTGGTGACGTTGAGGATGGCCTTTTCGTTGGTCAACCGGTAACCTGCCAGAGCCGAGTTAGTGAACTTTTATTCTCAAAGCCAGAAACCGGGCATGTCATTACCTTCGATACGTCTCAAGGCGAAGTGTCTCCCATTCTTGTTGTTCTGTGCTTTGTACATCCAACTAGGATAGCCAAAGCAAGTGGAGTTCCTCGTAGCCTTTGTATCGAGAGGGAAGAGCGAGTGCCAGCGATCAAGATTAGGAAGCCCGGAATCTGCTGCGGTTAGCGACCGATCTCCATTGAAGAAGCTATGGACTCACTTGGTAGTAATTGCTGCATATGGAACAGTTTCTTCTGCAAGTTTTCTCGCCTATCCTTTGGGATGAAGAAGTCGTACGTGGTTCGCTGATAAGGTTGAAGGCTTGGGCGATACAGCTCCGATGGTGGTTGGTAGAGATGGTAGTTAGGTGGATGGACCAGCCCATTGCCAAAACCCGCGGGCTGATATAATCCTGCCCCAGCACCGGCCAGATTGTTTGGATCGTTTGCGTAGGGGTTGTATTGGCCTGCCGGCGGCATAGTTTGACCCAGTGAACTTATCGAAAAAGGGTCGCTGTAAAGACCACCGTCCTGAGTGACGTGTTGTGCCCCATTCTGCGATATCTGCCGACGACTGTGAGCAAAGGCCATCTGTCAGCCTTCCACAAATGACTTACCGTGTTGCCAACATCGTAGTTTTGCGGGGTAAATTCTCTAATAGCCGCTGGGTTGAATATGGTCGAATCATTCGCTTGCTGCAGAGTCGGCGTGGATGCTATGGTTGAGTTAAACATTGCCTGAACATCCATATAGGCCTCAGAACCGCCCTGGGACACTTACTGCCAACTCCCCTTGGGGTGAATGGGGCAGCACTCGCAGCTTGGGAGGAAAAGGTGGACTTCTTTCCAGCTGATTGCTGCTGGTTAGCTGGCGTAAAGGATGGGGATTCGACATTGAAGACTCTTCGATTAGAGTTGCTATCACCAAAGTCAGAAACAGACAAAACACACCAACACAACGGGAAAAAAAAAAACCCAGACAAGCATATTCTCGCCATGACGTTGCAATCCCGTTCCAAAGCCCAGGAGCATAACTCCCTGCTGACACAGCACGCGGATGTAAACAGAGTTAGGATAGAACTTACAGGTCGGTCTGTGAGCCGGATGCCTTGTTCTGGTCATGGTTGAAGGTACATCCAGAGTCCTCCCATCGGCAATGTCCGTAGATCACAACATTGCGGCAGAGTGTTTCCTTGGTGTCTTCGGCAGCAAACCAGTTAGCGGGACATGCCGGACGGGCTGCGATAGAACGAAGATCGAGATCCGGGCTACGTTGAGGACATACCGCGGTTCTTTGCACGCGGCGACCCGACTTGCCTTCGGAGATCGCCCGAATTATATCGCGTTGCGGCCATGGTGTAGACGGGTGAAGTATTGTATTGGACTAGCAAATGGGATGAACGAGCCCGAGGCCGATTTTACAACGCCTGCAGCAGAACAGCTTAGCAAAAGCATATCTAGCGAGCACGGAGAGGTGGATATACTTCTTCACCCTCACGGATCTCTCCCATATTTCGGACAAGCCGACACCCATAGGGAACGGCGAAGGCGCCGGCGCAGAGTTGCGTGGCAGCAAGCGGTAGCAGCGGGAAGCTCGAGATTTCAGGTTATACGTCGACGATACGCTGACGAGGTTGGCGATGGACAGGAGGGACGTATATGATCGGATCGGATGGCACGCGATGGACCAGTTGGAGATCCAATGCGCCACTCGCGGGGGGACAAAGGGGATTGCTGGTTGGCAGATGTCGTATGCAATTCTGGGGCTGCTTTGAGGGTGAGGGAGGTCCGGTTGGCTGCGCTGACTTGACGAATCGAGTCCAAGGGGGGTCAGATTCGGATGGGTTTGCGAGCACAATTCGCTACAGCACGTTGCGGAGCAAAAACGGCGATGCGTGACCGTGACGACGGGAACCTTAGCGGTAGCTACTGCCCACGAGTGCCCACTCACTTTCTCCAGTGTCAGCGACGGACGGGAAAGAAAGCTGAGGAACTGCGACGCGGCGGCGGGCTGGGCTGCGGACAGGGCACAGCTGCGTGCCGGGCGGGAGTCCAGGGCAGACACCACACAGGAAGGGAACTCGCACCCGGTCGCATCGACGAGTGTGCCATCGCTCCCACCCCACCACTCCCACCATCTTGGCGACCCTGTTTCCACTTCCACCAAGTGGAAGTTGTAGCCAGGTGGTTGCCCGCCCTCAGTTCCACCCGGCTCCCCCATTCCCGACGGGACTGGACCTGACCTCTGGGAGAAGGTTCCACCGCGGACAGCTGCCGATATGCGACTATCAGATTTGTGCATCGCTGCCTAGGGACCTGCGTTAGGCACATAACCGAGGCCGCTGACCTCATCTAAGTGACGTGGTATCTTCACGCTTCAGCTTCAACGCGCAGACATTGACATATGTATGTACTTGTAGGTCGCTACAGGTACTGTACACCATCAAGGTTCACCATTCGACCTCTTCCTCCTTGGTCTACATTCCGCTTCTTCTTCCCTTCTCTTTCCTTCTTTCTCTCTCTTCTCTATTCCTCCATCGTGATTCACTCAATTTCCAGTCGCGAACACTACCAGAGCTATATGTGTCAAGTCGCTTTTTCGACAACCAAGCATCGCGAGCAGACCGAGGCCAGCTTGCTTGAAATCTGCGCCGTTTGATGCGCGGTCGAGGAACCAACCCTTCTTCAAGCGACCCATCTCGTCCACGATTCAGCAAGTGACGGTTTGATATTCTACTCATACTCCAGCTATCCACGCGACCGCCGAACTGCATACAATGTCAGGCGACAGTGCGGTGGACATCGGCCAGCTGTCCCCGGAACAACAGCAGGCCTTGCAGCAATATACAGATGTTACAGGGCAGGAGATCACGGATGCTATTCCGTTGCTTGAACGGTCGCAGTGGAATGTTCAGGTAATTGTCGGCTAGAGGCCCCCCACCCCCCCCCCCCCCCCCCCCCGGCTTTTCGATGCCTGCATGCACGTGCTGAGACTGACGTCTGACGCAGATAGCAATAGCCAAGTTCTTCGACGGCGAAGGGCCCGACCTGGTTGCCGAAGCCCAAGCAGCACAGAACGAAGTTCCCAGGGTTGCCGGTAGGCATGAGACATTACACGAAACCGTCTGGTCGGATATCGCGCACCAGCATGGGCTACACCGCGCGAATCGAACACCGCCCGCCCCGCGTGTGGTGCCCCCGAGGCCCGTTACATACCAAGCCCCATCACTGATTTCATTCCTCTTGTCGCCTTTCCGGATGGTTTTACGAGTCTTTGCCAGTTTGTTTCGCCCTATAATCTACATACTGTCCTTTATTCCGCAGTCTCTGCGGCCCCATGCTTTAACAGCATCATTCCGAAAATCTCGGCGGAGCTTGCTTCCCAAAGAGACGGCTGGGCGATTTAAACGGGAATTTGAGGAGTATTATGGCACGCATGATTTGATCTTCTTTGACGGCGGACATGCCCAAGCTTTGGACACCGCAAAGAAAGATCTCAAATTCTTATTGACGATACTGATTTCACCAGAACACGATGACACCGACTCATTCATCAAAGATACGCTTCTCGACCCCGAGGTCGTGGCCTTCATCAACGATCCCGCCAACAACATTATAATCTGGGGGGGGAATGTACTGGACTCTGAAGCCTATCAAGTTTCCATGGAGTACATGTGCACCAAGTTTCCGTTTTCATGCTTGGTGTGCCTAACGCCGAAAGAGGGAAGCACGCGGATGGGAATCGTGAAGCGTATTGCAGGGCCTGTTTCTCCGTCCGTCTTCATTGCTGGGATCCGGGGAGCGATTGAAAAGTACGCGCCTGATCTTGACAGTGTTCGCGCCGAGCGCGCGGCACAGGATATGGCCCGTAACTTGCGATCTGAGCAGGATTCGGCTTACGAACGGTCGCTTGCTATTGACAGAGAACGAGCACGGCAACGGCGAGAGGCAGCAGCAGCAGCTGCCGAGGCGGAGAGGCGCGCACGAGAAGAGGCTGATGCAGCGGAGCGAAAGGAAAAGCTACGCCAGCAGTGGAGAAAATGGCGTGCTACGACTATTGCCGCTGAGCCTGATGTCTCGGTAAAGGATGCGGTCCGTCTGGCGCTTAATATGTCGCAGTCGTCCGGAAGGGGGAGAGTCACGCGGAAATTTGCCCCTGACGCGTCACTGGAGGATGTCTATGCATTTGTCGAATGCTATGACTTGCTTTACCCTGAGAACGAAGAGGAGAAGGGAGATGTGGACGAGAGCACAGATAAGCCTGAAAATTATGAGCACAAGTACGCGTTCCGGATTGCGTCCGTGATGCCAAGGGAGGTTTTTGAACCTACCGCGTCAGTTACTATCGCTCAAAAAATGGGCAGGGGTGGCAACTTGATCGTGGAGGATCTTGTTGATGAGGAAGAGGAGGAATGAGGGCCGCTTGGTTGGGACTCAGAGCTTGCGACATAGTTATTGGCGAGGCATTGTAAAACAGAGTGATTAATGGTAGCCTGACGCCTTATCGTTTTGTAGTGTAAAGAGCTTGGTCATTCGGTTACAGTGTGGAGGATTTTATATGTGAAATCCACTGCCTGACTTCCCGTGGCTGAAGGACAGTGTGCTCTTATATGATGTGGTCCGAGGCTGGATAGTATTTCATAGCCTGGATTATTATACCACAACGTATCGATGCGAGGCATGCGAGTGTGCTGAGCCTTGTTGTTTTCTGGTTGATCACGCCTCGTTACGCACTTTGAGGTAAGGTCCAAACCACAACCAGCCAAGATCAAAGGACCCTCCCTGTCTCCATCAGGTGGGCAGCCACTTGTACAAGTTGTACCAGTACCTCTTGGATGGGCGATTAAAGAGGCTGTTATAGTGTAGGTACTGAGTACTCGTCAGGTCTACGAAATCGACGGCTGACGAGTAGCTCGCCCATCATTCTGGATCGACTACAGATTGCGCATGTTACTGAAACGACTTTCTTCATTGATACAATTGCATATATAGCGAATACTCCCCGAATGGCTTTGGGGAAGATGAAGGCTACCAGAGCGTGGTTTAATAGGCACGGCAGGCAGCAGGGGCATCGATGCCTTTCAAACGCCGACATATCGGGCATCCACCTCTGCATGGATCCGAAAACACGTAGCGTAGGTAATGACAGGAGCGGGCTGTTATTGAATTCCTCCACGGTCTACTAACAGCCCAAGATGTCCCAAGCTACCTACCTATCACTGGACCCTGGACCCCTCCCACATGCATGTAGTGCCGCGCGTTGTTGTCTTTGTAAACTCCGTTACGATCTCGTTTCCTGGACCCTTGTTACCGCGTGGAGGCACTGCACTGTTCCTTACCAACCTACCTTCCCCTCAACTCCCGCTCTCTGTTAGTCGTCAATAATCCTCTGCCTTCTCTTACTCACCTGCCTCGCGGGGAACCCAGCAGTTGCATCATCTGCTTCGATAGTTCATCACGAAATTCATTCAGTTGCGCGCCCGTCGGAGCTCTCATACTCCCGTACACATATTTCTCGACGAATTGATGAATTTCGCGACCGAGCAGGCATCAACACAACTCTTCGCCTGCGCGCCCGCCACGTTACGTACCCAGACACCAGGCAGACATTACCGCGGTTTCAGGCAATCCTCAACGTCCACGCCCTGCCTCTACACTCGAGACCCCGCCCGAGCTTGGGCGCGATTATGACAAGCAAGATGAAGAACTTCAGCATGAATAAGGTGCTAAGCAGCATCAAGAAAAAGCCGACATTCTCCAATGGTAAGCGCTGGTCAGAAAGCTGGCTCCGCGACCAAGCTACCGTTTTTGGGATCGGTTTGCGATTATCGGTGCGGTAGCAAAAGCGACTTGACCTTTCCGCTTATCTTATGTTCTGAAGCTGATCTCCCTTTGCTTGTATAGCAGGAAGTGGAAGTGGGAATGGAAATGGCGACGACGCGACATCCGATCCGACTGGTGATGGTCCCGAGGCAACGGCAACCCGTTATGTGGTAGGCTGCTCACTCAACCCCCCCTTTTTGAAACACGCCTGTCTCCCCGAAAGCTCAAGCCGCTGACATGAGCCGTTTACCCTGATAGAAACAATTCTGCATGTCTGATAGCGGCAACTCGGTATGTTTGTTCTAGTCGCACCGTCAGTCGCAAATCCAACTGCATGTCCGGCTGGGAAGAAAGGATCAGGGGCCTTGAGAGCAACATATCCGATCTACCCCCGGTCCAGGCTCCTACGCGCACATATACAGCATAGACAGCCGCACATGTCAAGGGTCAACTTCTAATTTGAGGCAGGGTGACGAAGTCGCTTTCCTACCATCGATCGTCGAGGCGGCCGAGTCGTCGCCGGCCGCCGCCGCAGAATGCGCCCGCCTGATTCGAAAATACTTACATCGTGACTATTGGACTAAACCCTCATTGCAATACAACGCCATCATGCTCATACGAATCCTTGCCGATAATCCGGGTGCGACCTTCACGCGAAACATGGATAAGAAGTTTGCCGATACCACCAAAGAGCTGCTCAGGTCAGGGAAGGACGGCAATGTTCGACAGATGCTCATGGAGACATTGGATGCCTTCGAAAACACAAAGGGCTACGATGAGAACCTGCAATTCCTTATCGAGATGTGGAAAAGGGAGAAGGAAAAGGCATACCGGGTCTACGGCGTAAGTTATCCTCCATCCACGGACATCCGGTAGCAGGCTCAAAGTGATACCACGACTCGGCTACTAACTCAATCACGCCGTCTAAGCACCACATTTCACCACCCCCACCCCAGCAGTACAGTCCCTACCTATCACACCATCAGTCGCTCCCGAACCAGCAGGAATATTTCCATCGCGCCCAGCACACCTCCCGGCTTCCAGACCCCGTCGAACTCGCCAACCGCCTTGAAGAAGCCCGCACCTCCGCCAAACTTCTCGAGCAAGTAGTCGCCTGCACGCCACCCCATGAAATCCTTTCCAACGACCTGATCAAAGAGTTTGCGGACCGGTGCACGAGTGCCTCGCGCAGTATCCAGGAGTACATGTCCGCCACGGACCCCGCCCCCGACAACGACACGATGGAGAGCCTGATCGACACCAACGAGCAGCTGCAGCAGTCGCTCAACCATCACCAGCGCGCGGTACTGAACGCCAAGAAGCAGCTAGGCTTGGGCTCCCCCGGCTCCGAGAGCATGAGCAGGCCAGGCTCGGTGGCGCCGGTAGTGAACGAGCAAAGCCGGCCACCTCCGGCGGCGGCGGGCACGAGTAATTCTAGAAATGAAGGCGTCCAGGACTGGTTGGCAAGTAGTAGCGCGGTTGCAGGTGGAAGTGGGAGTGGAAGCGGTAGCGGAAGTGGTCGGGGCGCCGGCGTTGGCGCCAGCAGCAGCAGTAGGGGAAAAGGCAAGGCGGCAGCTACCTCGTCTGATGATGACTGGGGCTTGAGCGACTCCAAGTTCGAACCCATCTCTTCCAGGTCTATAGCTGGTGGATCTTCCTCCGCCGCCGCCGCGGGGCCTTCGAGGTCTCACGCAGGAACGCCGTATCGTGACGAAGAGGACCCTTTCAGGGATCCGATCCAGCCTGATTCTTCAGCGTCTTCGATGCGGCGAGTACAACCGTCAACGTTGAGCACGACGAATGAAAAAAATAATGATGAAAGATTATCGTTCGAGCCATATCACCCTGGATTTGGCGGTAGTGGTCACAACAATAGCACGAGCGACGGGAAAGCGAGCAACTCGATACCAGAGCCTGTCACGCCAGTTAGCGACGATGGCTTGTACGGTAGCGGGGATGTGCATCGCTCGACCGGGGTCCAAAGATGAGATTTAACGGTACTTGGGCCGGCGAATGAATAGATGACGATAGCTACCCTTCCCTTTACCCGTCGTCATTGTTAGGTTGGGATATTCGGGGGATAGTTACGACGATTTGGGAACAGGACGCGGCTCCGGGAGGAGAGCACCAGAACGATGAACGAGGTGATGAGCTGGGTTAAGTTCGCATTTTTCAAATCCGTTCAATCAACCAGTCTTCACGAGGAGTGGTATTTACTGCGCTCTTCGTCTCTCGCTAGATTTACACCCTCGCATTGTCAGCTCATATCCTTCATCATGTCTTGCTCCATTCTGCCGATCTGGTTTCAACTACTGCCAAGGATTGCCTGACTATTGGGACCCGAGTGCAAGTTTCAGATCATCGGCATCGATCCTCCCAGGTCTTGAACCCTGAAACTTGGGAAGAGTTGAGTTGTGTCAAGTGTTTGCTGGGTCCACGACAGCATGACGCTTGAAGCTGCTCCTCTGCTGCGGGGCAGCAGGAATCAGAATAGCAAGAGCGCTGGGATTTGCCGACGAGTTGTTAGCAACCCAATATTGTTGTTCTTACATGAGCGCATCGTGTTTGTCCGTTGAGCTGTCGATATAGTTGCCGAATGGCCGAGCGAGGACGGGACCCCCTTTCTCGGCACATTTGTGGTACGTAGGAAGGAAAAGTCGATGTTCGGATTTGGTCGGTATTTTTTCATGTGGTCACTTGTGGGCGAGGATATGGCAGAGACTACGTTTGTTTGCTTTCCTTGTCTCTTTCAAACTCCCATTTTCGTTTTTCTCCAGTTGTTTTCTCCAATCCCGTCCTCTACCCTCTGGCTTTTTCTCTTGTATCTTGCAGGCAGACGGAGGCAGCAACACGTCACATCAAGTGGTCTCGCTGAAACACTCATCCCTTTGCATCACACGTACCTGGTCTAATGAGTACATGAGTCGGTCGATCAAGATATCCGGTGATGCCACAGCACCCCTAGTTTGCTTGTTAGCGCTCCGACTTCTGAAGTTTTACCTTTATACCCTGTCCTAGCAAGGAGACGTTTGCCTCTTACAGGTACGAATGTATATTCAAGTCAAATTCAGCTGCGTCTAAGGAGCGGCATGCGAGTTTCCATCCAAGGATTGGGCATGTGCAATGCGATCGTCCGCTGTCCTATCCTCATCCTCACGGAGTGTCTTTTTTTCCAAGCGCAGCCCAGTTCGGCACATCTCCCCTGTCGACATGTTTCGAAGCCCCGTAACTTTGTTTCCCGTGAATGGCTTGATGCTTTCACGAGCGCCACTGCATTTGTTCTTGGTGACTTGACGCCTTCCTCAAGTCTTGTCCTTCCATCTGATATATCGTCTAATCACCGTAGTAATATCGCTTGGGAGGCCCGCAAAAGCTGAGCCATTTGACGGAACGGTAGAATCCCCGGGGACCAACAATTTGGGCGCAGACGAAGCAGGGAGATCCTAAGACACTTCACACCACTGCGAAACACAGAAGACGGCCTTATTCTTGTCCAGTAAGCCTGGTCAGGTACCGCGTCCACATGCTTCAATCACGAGCTCTCTGAACAAGCGCGGAGAGGACCACGAAAGTGATGTGAAACTGTGATGAAGTCCCCGAAGAGCTTTCATCGACCACGTATTCAGCCTGGTGTGGGGGGCTAGGTGAAGATACTGTACTGTACGTAGAGGTAAGTGTGCCGAGTGTGTCTACCTACCTGGGTTTTATCGAATCGATCTATCCTAGCTTCGATCACCATGCACCAGAGAGTTCTTCGAAGATCGGACGAACCACAAACGCCTCCGCCATAGCAATAGCGTCGTACTAGGTCAAATTGAGCGATAACCGAAGGATCCTGGCTTTGCAGTAGTCGAAGGGGCCATCTCGATAAGAGTTCCGTTGCAGGTTGCATGTCTCATGTATCAAACACTTTGGTTCTTCACCGCATATACTTTACATCGCCCCGCGAGAATTCGATGTGTTGCGATACCTGTCAACAAGGAAGATTTGAGCAACGTCATAGGTCATGCCTGTCAAACAGCGAGACAGCAGGTTACCCCTTGGGGTGATCTTTGGGGAGTACTTCGTCCCCCCCCCCCCCCTGGGCTCTCAGCCGCCCAAACCCATCCGCTAGGCGACACGTATGGAAAGTGACGATGCCCGCAACGCTACGATGCCGGGCGCCGAGGAAGGAGGCTTGTCTTGTTATGGCTGGGTTCGTAAGTCTGAAAGATCGCATCCGAGACATGATGGAATGCTTTGACATGCAGATTGCGAGATTTTCCGACTAGCTTCTTTCGACAGATGTGCTCTTGGATATTCGGGGTCGCTCGCCTATCACCAATGTACTTGTCGCATGGTCCGTATATGGAAAACCGCGGTACAACCATGGGAAGAGGATCGGGAATGGTCAAGAGCTAGACCAGCTTCACTCTCAAGTCGTAGAGGGGCGGCCGAAGCCGGGGAACAGAGGGTGTAAAATGGGGTCTCGTCCAATATAGGCCATCCAAAATACGCCGTATTGTCAGAAACTGACGGACCAGTGGGTATTGCGGAGATACGTGAAGGTTGAGCTAACATCCGGTCAGGGTAGAACCGACAGTTTGGGTCTGGGCTTCGATGTATCGCGCCCGCAGGTAACAGGTCAGCAACGTGAAGTGTATGTGAGGAGTGGAACATACATGGTAGTGTACACTCCTGTAGGTCCTCCTCTCCTCTTTGGCTCAGTGGAGGAAGAAAGGATAGCGAGCATCAGCCGTGCCTGGCGTAGGGTGGGTCGTGGTCCCGGGGTTGTCGAATGACCAGACTCATGGATCTTTGTCAAGTCAGGCGTTGAAGTTGTACAAAATGTGATGATTTGATGGAAAGAAAGCAGAGGGGCGAAGAAAGCCGATGTGACGGCCGACCAGAGACATGCTGTCTCTTCCGAGGTGCAGTGACGTGTTGTCAGTCTAGAGGACTAGGTTCCAATTGTCGGAAGTCACCTCATCCTGTCAAACTTGAACACACTGGGTTTCAAGTCTGTCACCGTAGAGGTACTTGCTTCCCCCGGTCTCCCGTCCTTCCCAATCGCATCTAGCCGTTGTCCTCGTCCCTAATAGGCAAGCACAAACCCTAGACCCGGACCGGCCTCTTCCTTTTCTGTCAGTATCACTCAGTGTACGGTAACCACAGTTCGGGACTCGCCGATCACAACGTTTTGGTGGTCCATCTCTACATTTCATGTTACCCCAAACCAGGGGCAGCTCCGATGTCGACCACTCGCTTGACACTCTTGTCTCTCATAGCCATTCCTTTTCCACAAACATTGTGATATACACCTAGCTTCTTCACCACCACGGCAGCACTAGACCTATATTTCCGTGTTTGAGTTACCCAAATCTGCCTAATCTGGACTTGGTACCCAATTTTCTGATGAATCCCATCTCCATACGTGGCTTGGGCTAACTACAGGGTTCACAGAAAAGCGTTTGCAGTGTAGATTGACGTGTGCTGGGTGTCTGCTTTCTTCATTGTTCAACTTGCTTTCTTCTTCTCTTGTCGGAAACTGGCAGGATAGCCCAACGGTTGAGATGTATAATGTCGGGCCATCCCCATCATACATTCGGTCTCTAGTGAGGGAAGGATGGAGTCAGCCAGAGCCTCCCTTGTAAACCCCTTTGTATCTCTCTCTAGGAAGACGACCTTTGCTTTCTAATAGCGATTCACGTCCGAGGATCAGCTGTCTTTTTCATCGCTTCTGTTGATACACTTTTCTAGATGGAGGAACCGTGCAGTACTCTCGCCTTACCTGGCCTCCCTTGTTACAATACCTCTCTGAGGCTCGATAATCTCTGCACTGATGTATTGTTACTTGTCTTTGAAAAAGTAAGTTTACTCTCAAGCCTATGATGTTTTGGCATGGGGCTTATCTAATCCTGTCGTTACAGCTTCATCCCGCCGGCCTATCAACACTTGCGTGCGTCTGTCGAAGGTTCAACGATATTGTGACGCCAATGATTTATCATGCAGTCCCATTGGACCTACTCCTTGACGAGCAACATCCGGAAGAGATATTGTCCCGTCGCCAGGAAAAGGCCTTCACATATACTCGACAACTTTTCATCGGAGGTGACATCAAGCAGGACGACATCAAGCGTTTCCTGGCCAACACAAAGGAGCTTCAGTCAGTGAAGTACACCTATTCGCCTGGTCGTAGCGTGGAACCTATATGCCCCTGGAAACAAGTCTACGACATGGAAGCTCACCTGAGGGAGGGCAATGCAAGGCTCTACATTGACAACTTCACACTGACGAATCCAATCGATGAAGCTTGGAAAATTGGAGGTTTTCCACCGAAAACTGACTTCGGCAAGTCTTTGGTCTCTCTCAAGATGGGCTCTACACAGGTGCTCCATTCTGAATCGGCTTTGGACATTTTGAAGAAGCTTCTTCTGAGAACCCCCATACTGGAAACATTCCACTACATGGGTAGTCGAGCTCCGCGAGTTCCAGGACGACAGTTTATCTTCGAAGAGAATCAGCGCTTGCCACCATTTAAGGACCTCATGTTGAAAAATTATGACTGGAAGCATGACGCAGGGGATGTCAAACTGCATTGGGACTTTTCTCAAATTTGGTCTCTCGCACTTCTCATGATACCTGTCTACAAGTTCCTCGAATCGGTTCCCTTTTCCGATCTTGCTCAACTACAACACCTTCATGTCGAGGATTACAGCGAGGCCATCGAACATGAGAATTCGAGGCGTGCAACCGAGAAGCTATACACCCTCATCAAGGAAGACATTAAGGCACTGCAGACCTTGAACCTCACTTGCTTCATTGAACTCTTTCATATCGACGCACTTCTGGTTCATGCCCAGTCTTTAACCAGCTTGGTCTTTCGGAATCACTATATCTCCAACAATTTACGCCAACATCGCCCTGTCTTGAATGCCGAACAACTTACTATTCTTTCAAAGTCTCAGAGTTTGCTAGAATCACTTGAGATAGACATTGACCATAGGGCCTTTCCGGAGACATGTCTCTTGGCCCTTTGCCAGTTTCCCCGTCTGCACAGTCTCGTCCTACACACACAGACAGTTATCCAGCCCGATTCTAGTCACCGTCCTGGCCAGGACCCGGATCTCATGAGGGCCTATGACTGTTTCACGATACTTGTTAGGCAACGACGACCGGGACCGACCAAATGGCAACGCGTTGTGATCAATGTGGGTGGTTGGCGAGAAAGGGTTGTAAATCCTCGGGCTGGCAGAAAACCTAGGATAGGTCATAGCATGACCTACACCTACTACGGAGCATGTGTTTCTCAGCGATATTTTGTCTTGGAAGAGTCAGCATCCGGCCAGGAGGACCTGATTTACGAAGAATTGCCACCAAAGGATGAGGGTTTGACTCACTTCCATGGTAACCTTAGGACCGGGAAAAGTCTTGTGCCCCAAGCTAAAGTTGAAGAGGACTAGCGATGAGATACATACATAATCCTCATTCCTTCCGAAAGAAAACAAGCCACGAGGTTCCCAATGCCTTTCCCTTTCCCCGAGATCTCATTTCTTGCTTCCCTCCAAAACCGAGCAAGAGTTGTGCGAGTGCATAGAATTATTCTAGGATTCTGAACACACAATGATGCTTTCTTATGTCACTGATAGTTTTCTTTCTTCACATACAGCTCTGGAATCAAGACAGCGAGGCAACCAGGTTATGTACATGTAGCTCGGGTTGTCTGTCGTACGGCGTGGATCGACTCTCTTTTTTTCTCTTCTTTGTGGCTGTGCTGAACCAAGTTCCATTCTACTTGGAATGTTGTCTAAGACTCCTTTACCACTGTAGGTCCTCGACGTTTGTCGCATAACAAAGCTGGAGTGCGTGAGACAGGTGTTCAAGGGACCACAAATCTACGAAGACTTCAGACTCTCATGTTCAAATATAATTGCGATATCCAGTAGGACGAACATAGTCCGGCTTTCTGTGTATATTTTGTTAGTGCCTTTAGGTCAAAGATTGCCATCGTTGGACGTTGGTATGCGACTGCGTGATGTGACACATTGCTACAAACAAGGTGTTTGCACCAGGGCACAAGATTGTGGAATCCGTGTGAACGGTACGTGCTGTCTTCCTCTTTACAGGGTCCTCCGCAATACCAGTCGGGAATCTTTCAAGTCTCTTGGACATATTCTATGTGGTAATTTAGAACCCTGCCGTTGTAGTTAACTGTTTAACAGCACGCTGATAAGTGTGAGCTGTAAAGGGCGCCAGACCGTAGCTATAGAGGGGGGAACGGAATCTTTGCGAAGACGACAAGGGCCCGTTTTCATGGCCAGCAGTCCACCAGGCCAGCGCACCCGTAAATGTTCCCTAGTTCCCTAGTTTCCCTACCCGTAAGAGATTCCCCCAATCCCCCAGTCCCGAGTTCCACTGAGTCCACAAAGACCCCTACCCAGCACGTACGATCTTCACATGCCGATGTGACCAAGCGCGCAGGGGGTCCTTAAGATATTAGTCCTGCGCCGGCGCGTGACGTGCCCTTGCCCTACGGACTTCCGGTCTAGACAAGGGGAGGTGTGGGAATAGCTCCACCGACCACCGTCCACCGAACGGGCCATCGAGTAGAGAAGTGGATGTGCGCGACAACATGACCGGCGAATCGAAATCAAACGTTTTCTTTTTGAGTTGATTCACATTTTGGGGTGGTTGTAGGGGTTGTCTTGGGCATCCAAGGGACAGGTATCTGGTGATGTTCGGTCTTTTGGGAAGTCAAGTGTCGGTAGATATAGTCTATGGTCTTGTTAGCGGGCCTACGTTTTCCAAGAGAAATATTTGAAGATGTATGATGCAATAGTCAAGTTAAACTAAGAGTTCTTGCTCGTGGATGGGAAGCCCAAACTGTCTGGAGGCGCCTTGAGTGCCTGGGTACATAGTCACTGGTTACTTGTGTTCGTGGATTGGGGTTGTAAGAGCCTCACTTCGAAGTTCCTGAAGTAGCAGGATTTACCATAAGTGGCGGCGGTGACAACGAGAGAGATGCGTTATTGCGAGCCATCAGAGCATCTTTGAACCGGCTCCAACATAGTCTTGCTTGCTCTGTCAATTTTCAGCTCTCTTTGTCGTTGGGCAGGATGATTTGAAAGTACCGGGTGCGGGCGTCTCTCGATCATTCCAAAAGTACTTTGTCAGTTCGAGTAAATTGCAGATGAATTTCAAGTGAAATAGCGGCGTTCTCATTCGTATGCTGGCGTGTCTCTTGAGGTGGAAGAAGTCAAATGTAGTTTTGTCGTTGACAATCAAATATTATCCGTCTCGGTATTATCAGGAACCTGTTCAAGTATACAGTCTTAATCATCAATGACACTGTACTTTCAGTAATTTCCCTTACGTCCCGCGTACCGTGACGTTTCCTGTGGTGATTTTGTGAGTATCAGATGTGGAGACTGGAAAGTTCTTTGCCATGCAACGGGTACATCCGCCCTTCCGCCCCGAGAAAGGGGAGCCCAGCGTTACGTACTCTATGTTTTATCCTGGATTCACGCTAACTGAACGCTTAGTGTAACCACCCCCGCGCCTACTCCTGATAGGCTGACAAAGGCTGTGAAGAATTTTGAATGGTTAAAAAGACAAGCTAAGCGGCCCCGCCCAAGTTCTTTGCTTGCTCTCTTACGGAGCCGATCGAGCGCAATCCGGATTGCAATGGCATGGAACGTCCCCTCTTTCTGGGACGATCGCACACCCCAAGTCCACTGCAGTCACTTCGATCTGGCCCACCGATTACGGAGATTGTTAACTTTCCGTACACATTACACTCATGTATTTTACAGTTTGCAACGATTCCATTACATGTTCGTAACCTTTTCAACAATTACAGTACCTCACTGGCTACAAGTTGCTTCTAACCAAACAAGCGACAAAGATGGGTGATACTAATCACAGTTCTTTCCTACCTATCTTACGACTCCGAATGTTTGTAGGTTCTCAGGAAAAAGAGAGTGGATTCTTTTCCACAGCTGATCCATAGCAGGTAACGGTCGCCGACGCATCCGGCACACTCTCGCAGCCACTGGGTTCCAATGTACTGCACAGTACACTCCCTTCCATTGCTTCCCTTGGCGCCCAAGTACCAACCTCAAGGCACAATGGGCAAATGATCGAATTCTATGAGCGCATAAAGAGAACAAGGCTTCTTTGTTCCACTTCTTTAAACCCTTTTCTTTGCATCGAACCATCCCATGTTGATCGACCCGCGACTGGGTTACGTCTTTGTTTTCTTAACTTTGAGCTTTCCCCTCAGTTCCAGCTGGAGGCCCTATCCTGCTGCCAAGTAACGAGGATGCCGTATGGAGAAAAGGGGGTCCATCGAATCGTCAATTGAACGCTCGATATTTTACGGACAGGATCTGGATCGATGACCACTGATAAACGTTGACGGTTTTTCACTTTTTCTTCTTCCTCCTCTTTTTTTTTAAAAAAATTTTTTTTAATTTTTTTTTTAAATTCTTTTTTCTATTTTTCCTTTTGTTCGTTGGAGGGTTCAAAGGTATTGGGACCTCTAGACTAGGATCGGACAGTCAATTGACAATACGAAATATTCGGATGTTTGTATTATCAGACATTTCTTATATTTAACAGTCACTTGACTGGACTTGGATTAATTAGAGCGGCCTTGAACGTCTAGGGGCCTCAATCTTTCAATTGAGAGCTTGCTAGACCACCTCCTTCCCGTACGGTGATGGAAGTGGATAGATAGAAAAGAACATTGACCGAGCAGCGCTTTCGATAAGGTGGACACACAATGAGTTTTACATCGGATGCTCCCGTCTTTGTACATACGTCGCGAACAGACGGGAATGGAGGGAAAGAAGCGGAAGGGAACTCTCGGCCGTTGTTGTACACCCACCTACGGGAGGGACCACGGGACCGAGCCGCGCCAGGCAGACGGGATTCAGTCCGCGCATGTCCCTAGGAACTTGGTCTGTAGCTGAAGATGGCACTGCAATCAGACAAACATCTTGTCGTCTATTTGCGGAAACGGGTAGGTCGGACTGACTGTGGTGATCCTGAGAACGTCCAACTGCGTGATGTCAAGCTGCCAAGCTGCTAATAAGGTAGCGAACATCAACGACGATATACAGACCAAAACACTTCCCTACAACTTTCAACCTTGACCCAGCACATACACGATGTTGTCACTTATCATCCTCCTCACGTATTACTAAATAGTTACCCCGTTTCGTCACACCAAATCGACCTGTTGATCTGACCGCCACTTACTCGCGGAGTTGCAGAAGTGGCCCAAGGGGGTCAGAGGCAGGTATCCGTCATTTCTTCCACAGACGGTATAGACCCGTGCTAGTGTGCAGGATCTATATGTAAGGGTTAACCGCTTACCGTATTAGATCTAGGGGTCCCGGATTACGTATACGATAGAAACTGTTGCGTATGTGTCGTTACCCGGTCCTGGGCAGGTGGACGGCTACATATCCTGAGGAAAGTTTGTCTATCCATCCAGGTCTCATACAGAGAGGGAAGAAAAGGAGGCTGGAGATCCGAGCAGGGGACACCAAGGGGGAAAAGGGGGTAGGGAGAAGAAGAGGGGGGGAAAGACTGGGATGCATAAACAATTGCAATGAATAGACAACTCAGAGAATTGTGAGAACTTGCATTACATTACCTTGATGGTGGAATTTGCCTAGACTGGTAGGAAGCATACCTGAAGTGCGGTGGAAGTGAAGCACAGCAATTTGATTGACAAGACGAGAACGACGGATGCACAACATGATGTCCTCCACAGAGTGCACCACATACTTGTCGTGTCATGTATCGTACGCAAGAGCAGAATCTCAAATAAGGTATTCCCTCCTCTCTTTAAAGAGGAAGGAAGCAGAGGAGTGGAAAGAGTGTTATCACCATATTTCCGGTTCTCATGTGGCTAGTGGCACTAGGTAGTTAGAGGAGACCCTTTCTTGGTTATAGTGGTTGGCACTCATCGCATCTAACAGCTTGCCTGTTCGATTGTCTAAGACAGACAGTACCGAAACGGACACATACGGTTGCTCGCATGCGTTGATAGTAATACGAGGAACAATTGCGGCCCATTGGTCGCCACATGTATAGTTTGGTCAGAGTTACTGGTGAGCTGGTGTACTGGATGTTGGCTCGCAAGAAAGCTTTTTGCGTGATACCTAAACCTATGCTACATTTCGACGACTTGAAAGTGGTGCTGATGATGGCCCGGAAATGTATAACGCAAGCCAATTTTCACATGGGCTCGCCACTATTTAAAGGCCTTTAAAACATGACCGACTCACGAGGCAAGAGTAGACGACGCACCTTCAACGCTAGAGTTCAGAGCTACAGATCATGGCTCAAAAGAGCTGATGCGATTGCAGTACATAAATAACTGATAAAATGGCCTCCCACCGAAAAGCATGCCGCTGACCACAAATGGTGTACCCGTTGCGCGCCATTATAAAAGAGAAGCGAGTAACATGCAACATACCAGACAAATGACTAGAGCCACCCAACACCCATTTTAGCCTTGAGGCAGCCGGATCTTTTCAAGTACAAATCCACCCGCCCTCTGCTTATGGCTCTTCGTTCCCGAGTCGTGCGTGAAGATAAAGCAAACCAGAGCCATACAAAAAAAAAGCAACCTGCGGCAGACCTTGAACACAAAATAACACAATGAGATTAGATCATCAACTTTCCCCTCTCGCTCCCGCTCAGCGGGGCGATAATCATGCGAAAACATGGACACCCAGCGTCTTTTCAAGCCACACCAAAAGACTGGCCCAAGCCCTCTAAGCATCGAGAAGGAGCCGCTCCTAGCTGCGCCTGTTGAGCCTGCCGAGCATATCGCGGTCAATCCTATTCGTGTCTCTGTGGGAGTCATTCTCTAAAAACCGATCCAAGCTCATCGGGTTCGGGGCGTTGGGAGGAAGAATTCCAGGACGTGCGCTTGGCTGTGACGGAATAGTCGGCGCGGGGTTACCGGGGCTATTCCTGTGAGGAGTGGGCGACCTATCTGGTTCATAGCCACCCTGAGGATATTGTTGCTGATAGATCGGCGGTGTTCCATTGCTGTGGATGGAAGCTGGGGACCTGCGCCGGGGATCATCGTCGCGAGCGTTGTTTGGGGGAGGTAGCCGCATCGCATGTTCCTCATCTTGTGGGCGAGGTCTCCGGCGACTGGCATCTCTGTCATCGAACGGCGGGTAATGGAGACTAGGTGATTGAACTTGTGGTGGGGGAGGGTACTCTGATGCCGGGTGCGGATAGCCACGAGGCGGCGGCGGCTGCGGCTGTGGCTGCGCAGAAGAAGGCAGAGGCTGACCATATGCTCCAAACAGTGGTGTTCCAGGAGGAACACCGCCTGCCACCGCTGCTACGGGAACAAATGCCGTCGATGGATTGCTGCTGACAGGTTGAAAGATGCAGTCGATACGCAGTTTGTCGCAGTTGGAACACTTGCCATTCGTCGTATTCTGATACCCACTGCATCGGATCTGTTGAGCCGAAGAGTTAGCAAAAGGCTCGTGGAAAGAGGGGCAGTTGAAATGTACTTGCCTTCCTTTTCCGGCAATACTTGCACGCGATCGAGGTCCGTTGACGCGGAGCAGCTTGTTGCGGCTGCGGAGGCGGGGGGGCCGCAGGAGCACCGGGTCCGTATGGGTAGTTGGGCGCCGGAGGATAACGATACTGATATACGTCTGCACCATACCCGCCGCCGCGTCCCTGGTGTGGTGGACCCTGCTGGTAGTATGGATCCGACGGCATGCCTCTGTCTGGGTACTGTCCCCTCTCATCATAAGGCCTTCTGTCGTCATACGGTCTTTGATCTTGTGCGGCTTGAACTGGCGGCAGTTGGTACTGCGAAGTCGGGGGAGCAAATCCACCCGCGGGCGGATTCGAATTCGGCGGGGCGTATCCGGGGGGATGAGTCGCAGACAACGGGGGATAGCTACCGGGAGGCGGTGGATTCGGCGAGCCGTATCCATTATTCGTTTGAGCCCGTGCATCTGTCCAGGCGCCTCTGGGGTCGCCTCTGGGATCCCCTCTTGGATCTTGGGGGTACCTCTGTCCGGCCCCGAATCTTTGATCTGGGTAGCGCTGATCGTGGGGATAGCCGTTGGCCGGAGCTGGGGCCGGGGCCGATGGGTGCATCGCCATGTTGGTGGTCGTTAATGGCGGCAAGGGATACTGTGACCGCCTCTCTTCGTCGTCACCCGGAGGCGAAGGATAGTTAGACTGCTCAGGTCCGTCTCTCGAGGGGTAACCTCTACCCGCCATCATGAGCTAGGTCAGTGCTGGCTTTTCGGACCAATGTCCGCTTTTCAAGAGCTTTCGTGTCGAAACAACTCTTGATAGAGGCTACTAACGACTGTGTTAGTAGCTGCGAGGGATGGGGTCGTGCTAGGCACGTTGAAGAGCGTGTTGTGCGACGTAGTTGGTGGTGAAGGTAGAAGCAAGTTGGGTGTTGGACCTGCAACCCCGTCACCCAAGTGGCATGTGGTGATAAGTAGCAAATGAAGCTGTCAAGCCGTCAAAGACAGCATATCGGCCATCGCGCTTATGTGGCGCAGGAAGTTGAAATGCTTTCGTTTGGCAGAGAGAAAAAAAAATACCTTGGGTGAACTGACTTTGCGTGACCAGGCGCGATGACCTGGGAGGTACGACTCCTAATAGAAGGATCGTTCTGTCTTCAATCGAGTTTTTTTTTTTTTCAGTCCGACTCTTCGTTGTTTTTCCTCTCGCCCCAGCGCAGGCGTAAAACACAGATGCAGGCAGGGACAAGCCGTGGCCGTGACCGATGACGATGCGCCGAGGTCCCAACTCAGTATCACAGTCGAATTAAAGGCTTGTCAGAATGGCTATTCTGCACTCGCCGATGGTTCGTTGCGACACAGATGGTGGCGAAAGAGAAGAGAAAAATACGACGCAAGGAAAACGGCAGCGAAGCGCGGCCGACGACCAGTGTCTCTGTTGTTAGGTTTCTGCTAAGTGGAAGTTGCGCGCGGGTTGGAGAGGGAAATTTTGAGAGGTTGGATTGCGGAGGGATGATGGAAGAAGCGAGCTGATTACTTATTATTTCAAAAGGACTCGCCCGGCTTTTGACGGATTGGCAAGGTTTGCCCGCTGCGTTGGGTCACAGGCTCAAACCACGACCAGTGCCACGGCAGCTTCCATTCCAACCCGACCGACGGTGGACTGGGTGCTTAGTGCCCGCTAGTGAGCTTTAGCGTGCAGGCTGCCTGCGTTGCATGCGATGGGGTAGGTAAGCCGGACCGTTTAGGTGGACGTTACCGTATGGTAGCCAGGGAAGGTAACACTGCAGCGCATATACGGCAGCAGATACGGTGTGCGCAGTCATACCTGTATGTAAGTTTCCGTATCCATGCAGTATCTCCAAGGTTCTGTTACGATGCGAGGGAGCGGGGCGGTACGTACCGCTCTCCCTAGCATGCACTGACCTTGGAACTGGCTGGGGGGTACTTCCTTGGAACAGCTACCTCAAGACTTTGCAGTCAATCTTGGCCCGCAATTTGCATTTCATCCAAGTTGTACTGTGTAGAAGATACCATAACGACGATGTACGATTCTCGTAACAAACTCCACATTCAGTTATCACACATGACACCTGTCCTTTCTTCAGATCCTACTTGGGTAGTATTGGGATATCATCGAAACAAAGAGATCAGTTTCAAAATCAAGCGAGCAAAAAAGGTACAAGCTGGGATGATGTCCTGCGGAAGGCGAGCAGCAAGATACGGGCGCCCTTTGAAAGATCAGTCCGAGAGTCGTCTAAAGAGTGGAAGACTGAGACGAAACGGAAGGTTCTGGACATCTGGCATAACACCGGATTATGGGAAAGGGTTGAAGACTCGCTTTGCAAGCCGTCAAATATGTGTGAAGGCGGGGCGGGTGCTGCGCGCCGGGACTGCCCGTTTCGAATGGGGACGCCCAGGCGGTCCGATGCCCGTCGCGGGTCATTCCGAGTCACATCGGACAACGACACGGGGACCGGGCGGTATCGTGTTGTCCTAGGAGCATCGTGCTAATCCGAGATACCCACCGGTACACAGCAAAATGGTCAAGGTCGTGAATGCCATTCACGAAGCGGCTTTGGTCGTAGGCGTCCAAAGAATGAGGAAGGCTAGCGTATTGCGTCTGCCTATGTTGACAAAATGTTATATATAGACTCTGAAAAAAAAAAAAAAAAACCATTAATCTGAAAAATTAAATAAAAAATGGCAAGATTTAATATAGTACGTTAGATCTCCGAAACTTGTACTCAAGGTTCCATATTACTTATATATACAATTACAGAATTGGATTATATCTCTGACACCTTTCTGATACTCTTGATGGTACCTCGTGATTGCACTGTACTATGGACAAGATTGGCCACCACCAACCAGACTTGACTCATGGGTAGGTTTTAGAAAGCCGCCCGCCATACCCGCCCATCATTAGCAAGCCGAAAGCAAAAACAATTGCATAACAAAGATTATGCTTAATAGGTCCTCCCTCCACTCACTCCCATCCTTGTTTTCAGCTCACTTGAACGGCAGCAGCCCGGTGTAGTTATTATAGGCATGACTGATCGCAAGGCAAAGATTTGCGGTTAGCAGGTGGTTGCAGATGGGGCCGCAGCTTCCTCGCTTACCTAGTCGCTTTTGCCAAAAAATCGAGTTATCCTCTTTCCACACTCACTAAAGCCGATACCCAGCACGCAATTACCTCTAGGCCGCGAAGCAAGGAGTTACTTGAAATACCCATTGACGGCAGTGGGCGAGACATAACATGACGACAGATTTGGACCCGCGCTTCCAAGGATTCTTGAATGATATACTGCATCTGAGAAGGGCGGCAGTACAGCTCGTATATCTAGGTACCTCTACCTTCCATGTGGGTAAATGTATCTGCCAAGGTCTAGCAAGGAGCAGCACCGTACTGTTTTCCATGTTCCAAGAATTGGATCATTTATGTACAACGGTATTTCAGACCTCAGAACTCGGCCCGTTAAATCGCCGTCGATCAACCGGTATTCCGGCCCATATTTAGCACCAACAGAAAGCTGATATACCTTTCCAAGGTCAATCTTACCTGTACAGCCCTTCATGCGGCGTGGTGATCATGATCGTTTGATATCAGCTGATTGAGTTTTGACTAAGCCAAGCACAATGTGTCCCTACATCACTCCCCTCATGCCTTTCCAGGATCAGGGTTCCATGTGTTCCAAACTAACCTTTGTGTTGTGGCAGGGGAGCAGAATTCAAGTCCATGCAAACGATCAATAGCATACCCAAACTTTTAGTGGCCATTTGCCTTAGCGCGATATCCTCCATTTCTTTTTTTCGAGAAAATTTTTTTTTTTTTGTTTTTTTTAAAAAAAAAGAGGTTTGCGAACTTGAGGCAGGGAAGATTAGGCGTTAGTTGACTGGTAGTCCGATTCGGAATATGCATCGGAACGTCAGACACTGGCACCAACAGTCTCGGGAATTTCACTGTCGTGGCCCGAAACATGGAGGCACTTTAGCAATCCTCTTGGCCATTCTCATCAGAAACACACGTCCACTCCCGGCCCAGTGTTGGAGAGAAACGGCGTACAGAGGCGCAAACGGACTATCAGACGCACAACTAGTTCACTGTCTTCATAAGGCCTGATGTACAAAGGAAGACCGGCCCTCCAAACATTGCCATGTACAGCGTCATGCGGTGTAGCCTCGAGACAAGTCTCCTTTTGCTTGTCCCATCTCTGCGAGAGACAACGCCAGATGGGAAGCGGCCGGGACATGAGAAGTACAATCCACATTCAACACCGTGGGGTATGCATCTTCTCGGGACAGTGGCTTCGGTGGGCTGGTTGCTCGCTCTCCTCCGTCTTTTAGGGATGTGGTTGGGCCGTCATAACAGGTAGTTCACACCAAGGTGTGCGACCCATTGCCCTTGGAGATGAAGATGTCGCGAGCAAAAAGGCCTGAAATATTACGCCCAGAGGGGCACTGTCTCAGCAGCATTGCGAACAGCTTTGAGCCATGCCAATGTCACAACCGCTATCATTTCCAAGCTTCCAACGATCGCAACCGCTCGAGCAGTCCCCGAAGACTCTATGTTTCCAGTCGGTCTCAATCTCGATGACTGAAGACCGGACGGCGCTGGACATCCTGAAGTTGGGTGGTAGACGGGCGCGGACTTGGATAGGCTAAATAGGGGTAAATACTCCTTTAGATATGGCTCCGTGATCCTCAGAGCAATCTGACCGGGTTGTCCTTGCCAGTGCTTACGCCTCCTGTACAGAGGTGTCATGGAGCCTGACGCTGAATGCGTGGCGGCCCAGAGATGGAACCCAGGCATGGAAATGTGGCCGACAAGCAAGTGGATGATCTCACATTGTGCATTGCAGCCGACATAATCTTGAGCATGCCTTGTCCAAAGGCAGCAACTTGATGTCCTCCAATTCGCGAACTCCCGTTTCCCGTGACTATAGTGCACCGGGTTCACCCGTCCGTCTGTCATGCCGTCCTGTCAACTGAAGGGAGGCGCCTCTGCACGGCACGGTCGCAATCCTGTTTGATCGAGCATAAGTAACCAACTCAGAAACGGTGGTTGCGTCCCTTGCTACACAGTTACCAAGCTCGAACCCCTTCATTGGGCGTCACTAACAGCACAAACACCCTGTTCACCGCGAGTGTTGCTTACTCTTGTCTTTTCATCGGGCAAGTCCACTCTGCCAGTCCGCTTCGAGTGTCTCTCCGGAAATTGTAGTGAAGGGTCTAATGAATAAGATGCTAATATGACAGCTGATAGCGAAATTAATAAGGCATTAAATCCCGTGGATCATGGCATCCTCTTCTTTTCGCTTCCACTTGGTAGTCCTACCTCTAGAGGTAGACGTACTGCACCAGCACTCGATTTCTGAACCATAGCTCCTTCCTAGCATATCACTATCCCAGGTGCAGCTTTGCCACACACCCCGAGTACCTGCCATTATTCCTCACACTGATGTATTTTGTGGTGACGGTTGCGCCGAGCAACATTTCCATCTTCTATCACTGTCTCCACAAGATACAATCCAAGGTAAAAGAATACCTACGGTATCGTTCAACGGGTGATTCAACTGGTACCTTGATAGGTCCAACGAAACCAACAAGATTTGCTGGGTTCGAATTAACACCAACGCAACGGCAAAGCCTTCCAGCTGCTCAAAGTCAGGGCAGCTGGCATTTTACAGCAGCACAGCAGTACAACAGCACAATGGTAAACTTGCCTCACTCGCACTTCTGCATGTCGAAAAGCGCTGCCGAGGTTTTGAAGATAGCGACGTTCTTCAGAATCCCAACACAATTGGATGCCTCTTGCTCCGGCCTTTCACACTGGTTTTCAGCGCACTGGAACGCCTCAGCGGCAACGGCCTAGCCAAACGATGGTAATTACGAGCCAACGAAACATTATCCTCCACGCTCCTACTCTAACGTAGGCTACAAGATACCTTCGCTCAACATATATATCGTGGCGATGAGAACCCGTGATTTGGCGAAATATCCTGATTGTCTTTCTCAGATCTTCCCTCAGCAACATTCCCCCGTCGCATATCCGAAGAGTCATGCCCCAGGATGCTGACGTCCACTAGCCCCAGATTCAGAACATAGTGTAAGCATCCTTGTCAGAGCGTCCCAACAAGCCGCTTCGGATCTCCACAATCACAAAAGGGGGACCACAAAAATGCAAGTTCCAGACTATTTTCGATACGGGGCCGTGTGTGCGTCGACTTTATGCCACCTGGTCTCTCGAGACAAGGTGTGAGAGATCTTGGACCACCCCCCCCCCCCCCCCCCCCCCCCCTTTTTTTTTTTTCCCTTTTTTTATCTTGGGTGTTCCTCTCCCCTCGAGAATACCGACGGGATGTCAACATCAGAGGCTGCCTCCCTGAAACTATCCAAACCATATGTAGTCTCGTCGCCGTCTCCAGATTCCCCGCCATAATGGAATCGCGGCCCAGGACGGTTGACGCCGCTCGATGCCTCCGAGGCAATGCACTCATTAGGTAGTCTACATGCTGCAACGCTTCCAGGGCCCCAAGGATAGAGGGAGCCACCCAGGAATGGCGCAAGATTGCACTACCAGATTTTGACAACTTGGTTCCCGCCGCCATCGGTTCGGGCAGACCCTCCCCAAGAAAGTGGACACGCAGTGCTTACACTCCCTGCTAATGTCATGCCTCCCTTCCCGTTCCCGTTGTTGGCCCGTCTGCTGGATCCATGGGGACGGGTTCCAGGCCGGTCGTTGTAGGCAGTACTGGTACATAGCTCCTGACTCGTTTGGCTGACCTCGGTTCCCATATCTTCATCGACGATAAAACCTGCGAATTACTCGCAGTGAATTCAAATGGCAAGGTGGAATGCTGTGCAGCCGCCAACAACCGGGCCTGTGGAAAAAGGGGGGGCTGCTTTCATCATTATTGCGAACAGAGGTAGGAACAATGCTCATATCTAAGGTATGCGCTAAGACGAAACGTCTACGATTGGCAACCGTTGGGCCTTTTTCTTCTATTCCCCGGCCTCCTTCTAGACTCATCCCGCTGTTGTCATCTTCTTCTGCACCTTGATACAGTTTTGATAGCTCTTACACTACAGGAAGTCGGAGGTCCGTGTGCGGAGAGGTAGCAATGTTGGGTTGGGTTGGTGGCCCATGCGGATTTTTAACTTTCAAGTGCATCATTAGGTAGCATAGTAGTTGCAGAGCGTCCACTAGGTGGCGGCGCTGGCGGGAAATTCAGGGTTGGTCACAGCTTGTCAAACTCGTAGGCAATTTGCATCTCGACCCCCCTCACCCGCTCACCGTTCTGTATAGCCACAACTCTTGGTTTCTCCGTCATCAATTACGTCTACAGCGCGGTGTGCTCGCAGGATCAAACTGAACCCTGGCGGCGCCTAGAAAACGGAACTCTTAGGCATTGGTGTAACGACACCCCGGCGGCTGAGCGCATGCACCGGGCTTGTTTGCTTACGATCCCATACCGCGACAAGTCCAAAGTGAGACGGGACGGGAGGCAGATTACCCAGCAGGACACTGCGTATTGGTGAGTTGAAAGCAACCAGCAATAGGCGCCGGGCCCATGGCAAGGGTATGTACTGTGTGCCCAAAATTTCACATGTACTGTATACTTGTAGAAAACAATTTCGGTTTGCGCATTTCAATTTGGCGTGTTGATCGCTTGTATGTACCAAGATATCTTGACTGTTCTCCTGGTGTACCTGCTCACAGTCCATGAGTCCTTTTTGACAATGGATTTATCGAAGAGTTACGTCGAACAGCTTATGGATGCCTTTACCGACCTCCCGGAACTGCCTTATCGATCACAGCATGTTGGTGTGTTCTAGGAGATATAAGTGTACGTTGATACCCTCAGCGAAGGATGATTTTTCTTTTTTGGATTTGTTTGTTTCTTCTACACACTTCCCGATACCATAATACATCACCCAAGCTGCCGCATGTGTGTGTGGATGGTAGTTATGGCTCCTCATTAACTAGGTACATTTACGTGAGGAAACAAGAATTGTCAAATGCCTTACACCGAGCGCCCGAGGAGAACGACTTGAACAAAGAGAAGCTACAGAATGTGCCAGGTACAAGGTAGCGCCTTACATACGTCAAGTATATTGCGCTGCAACCAAGTGTAGTCTCTTCGAACACTAGAAAGATGGAATACGAAGTAGGGAGATGCTCCGGTTGCAGATGACCACCGCCGTGTTTAACAACCACCCAACCTCCTCCACAATCGGATTTTGAATTTACCTACCACCCCATCTATTCCTCCGTTGGGTGACAAGCATTCTTTCCCCGTTGCTTTCACTGTGACAAACTACAGGAAACTTTTATCGCTTGGGTACGCCTGGTCTTACAGATCTCCATTGCGGTTATGACATTGTGTACATGCAAACAGCATGTGTACGTGGCCGGAATGGCAGTAATCCCTTCTGACAACAACAACAAAAGCAGGGTGGCGTCCGGAATAATTCATCTCTCCTGTTCCTCGTTGCTCCGTGCTGTTTTTCCCTAACCGATTTCTTGTTCCTGAATCTCAAGTGGCACATAGGTACTGTTGTGTCTTGTGTTGGGGCCGCACTCGTGATATTGTGTTATCTCTGAATGTCTTTTCTTTGTGTCTCGGGGGCGTTGGTGAGCACAGTGACGGAGCAGACCACACATGCTATAGTTCGGGAAGTTGATAAAAAAAAATGTATATCGAAACAGTGAGTTGACGACCGACGAAGGTGAGCACTTGCACAGATCTTACATTCGTGTCATTAGATTAGCAAGTTTCATTACAGTCACCAGCAAGACTTTACATGTAGCTACTGATTTCTGACCTCTTGATAGTTAGATGACGGCCACCAATGCAAAGAAAGAGACCAAACGTGGTTAGTGTCGCGGACACACGCGCAAACATCATCTTGGTCGATCCTGCTCGTAGTGGTTGAGGAGAGCCAACACCTGTAGGTAAGCGGCACAGGCTAAAACAAGGTCTGCCCAGTTTGGCTGTGGGCGCGAGACCGAGTTGCTCTCTTGTTCCCCATCACGGCGCTTGTCTGAATGTCTGGCGGCTGGAGAAGGCGGTCTGCATGTCTGCAACCGGCTCAAACTGACCCAGCTAGGTAGCAACCTATCGAAGCTCAAGTCCCTAGTAGGTTTGCGGAGGATCGCGACTCTCGAGAGTGAAATTCCTTCATGTGTTCACAAAAGGTTATACTTAGGTCACCGTTAAACAGTCACGTTGATGGACATCACATCTCTGGAGGGAGGGTTAGAGACAGAGGGTGATGATGCAGTTGGAAAGAAACCAGAGAGGCCTGGTTCCTAGTTACTAGCGCCCTTCTTGGCAGTCACGTGCAGAAACAGTCCTGTACTCCACCATTCTTTCCGCTCAATCTGGCGGGCCTGGCGGGAACACCGAAAAAGAATGTGTCATTGCTCCGTCGTTAGTGCACCCACTTCGTCACGACACCCTGTCTCCCTATGTGCCGCGAGCATCGGTTAGGAGAGGGTGTGGCGTCAATTTTCTTTGTTTCTTGTTTCCAATCTCTCCTTTTCTGGAGATGACCATGGCCCATCTGCTATCCCGGTATCTGGGGTCAGCCTGTCAGACCTCGTTCCTTCTACCCGGGGCTGGCTGGGCGAGTTCGAGGCGTTCAGGCGAAAGCGTTCCGCTATTTGCGTTGATCCACTTCATCTGACTGGAGCTTTCACGTCCAGGGCGAGCCCCAGGTCCCGTCACGGCCCGTCGGGCCACGCGTGGGTGCTCGTCAGGCTCCATCTCCGTCTTCCTCTCCGTATTGAGAGCATCTCCTCGCCTAAAGTTGGTCTGTGTCGTATGTCAAGTCGGAGTTCTGCCCGGTAAGTGCATGCGGCACTGTGTGCCAAAACAGATACTGATTGGTGAAAAGCTACCAGATATAGTACGTACACTACTCAGTCGACACAAAGGCCCGAGAACGAACACAGCGTACCAACATGCTGGGAATCATTTTCTGCGTGAGCAACAAGCCACCAACTTATGGCGTCTTCTGGTTGGCGTCCGGTTGACGTTCCAACGCCGTACCGACCACCGCCGGGAATTACAACGAAGCTCGGCCAGGACACGACAAGCCATGCCCCTAACACGTTACCTGACCGAGCCAACTTCGAGTCCGAGTTGGCGCTCAGGGCGCTGTGACCTCCTCGACCTTTTGTGCGGCCCACGCTGGCGCGGATGATCGAGCACCACAAGGTAGCAGAAACGTTGGAGGGCCCTGTTGGGCCACGTTGCATTGGGGGCCACAACTGTACCTTCCCGTTCCGCTTCATCCCGGGCGTGCTGCATGTCCGTCATTGCCTCTTCGCTGCAGTTTTTCGTCCTCGCACGGAGAGGAAAGAAAACTGTGTGTCTCGGCCGAAATGGACATGGAGACTTCTCCCAAGATTGATGATGTACTATGCAGTAAGTACAGGCGGAAAGGAAACCACAGTATCGTATTTACGGGTAACGTAAATCATGTCAAGTGAATGTACTTCGTAAAGCTGCCTTGGGTCGCTTGTAAGCCCGCGCCCGGGCAGCACTGTACCGCAGCACGCCGCGTGGCTCCTGTACGACCGTCACCACTACCATTCCTTTTCTCGCACGCCCGGAAACATACAGCAGATGGGCTATAAGGCCATTCTCTGCTCATGCTCACAAAACAGGTACCTTTGCGATCCAGAGAATATTACACCGGCCGTGATCAGTGGTCAGAAGTGGAAGACTGTCTCCACGCGCCCCATGCGGAGCGATACTGTACTGCGTACAGTACAATGGCCTTGACGACACTAGCGAGAAAGGCCCGATTTCGCTATTCCTCGCAGAAGCCCGAGAACCTCAGCTGCGACCGGGATGATGCCACCCTTCGTGGGGCTGTGTCGCACACTACTGCAACCCGTCAAAACGTCAACACCCTGCAAGAGATGTGATTGGAACACCCGGTAATAAGCGTTATCAAATTCCTGGTTCAGCGAGGAGCTTCTGGTGAAGACCACTGCAGGGAGAACGCGTTGGGACGTGCGGTAGGACGGACGGGTAAGAAAAACGGGCGGGTTCGCCCGCCGTTCAAGTGACGCGGGCAAGATGCGAGCCCATGCATGGGGGAGTGTGTATCGCCGAGTCTCGGGGATGGTAGTCCCTAAAAACGATTTTTCTAGTCCCCGCCTCTTTACACGGTGGTCGTCATGCATTCAAAACTGCGCTACGCCGTGCAGTACACACTTTTGACACTCAAACCCCATGCGACGGATACTAGAGCGCCAGATGTGACGGAAAGCCGTCAGCACAACTTAGTCACCTTTTATAAATGTCATGTCCAACAACCTTCGGCTTCACACAGGTTTCCTTGTCGCAGTTCGATATTTGAGCAATATGAGCCGTCACTCAGTTCAGGTCGACGAGTCACAAGCCAGTCGCTGTCCTTCCGGCCTCGTTTTTCCAGATTTGCAACCGATCAAGGTAGCAGAGAGCGAACGTCGGACTGTACAGTTGTACGGGGATTGGCGCTCGTTTGCCTGGCTGATGCTCAACTCGAGCTGAAAGGTGGAGAGAAGACGCCAGTTTTCTAGCCCACCTGACTCTTAGCAATGGATAGGAAAGAAAGACAGCATGAAACTGGCAAAATGGTACGGTACCACTTGATGCGCATGCCACGGCAGTACATCAGAGGCAACCAGGAAGCGCTCGGACTTGCGAGGCAAAACGACCAGGACCTATCGGAGGATGCAATGCACCTTCTATCCCCATCCTGAGCGGACCGGACGGGTTAGTGAACTGTGACCATGAACTAGTGTGAGGAGGACAGTTTCATCGATTGGTACCTAGGCTCCTAGGGCAAGAGACGGAAAGACTCGTAGGCAAACGGCGGTGAGCTTCCATCATCTCCGCCTGTCCATCACCCAGCATCCATGTAGTTTTTTGTTGTTTTTTTTTTGGTTCCGGCGCTTGCCATCAGTTATTCCGCAATCGAACCTCTGAATTGATATCCGATACCATAGCGGAAAGGGGGAAAATGGTTGACCACGGCTGTGCGAGGAACCGACTGAACAGGAGGATCCCAGGTGCAGTGAGCGCATGCAGTCTACCTAGTGCATGTTGCTGACTATTTCTTAGAGGTGGCCAGAGCAAAGATTTTCTACTGACAACCTCGGCAAGAGGGGGCATGAGAGGTGATGGGGCAGATCTCAAACAATGGGGATCCTGGACTCTCACTCGCATGAGCGAGTTTTCGACGCATGGGGAGCCCAGTCATCTCACTGCTCATGAAGCCCAAAGGGAAAAAAAATTCCCATCGCAAGCCGCCCACCCGCCCGCCTGTTTTCCACGACTATCGTCTGGCTGAAGCTGGGTACCCGCCTACCCGGAGGTCGCCTGTGGTTGCACTGAAGGGAGACATGGCTTGATGCGGTATTCTTGTCACAGCAGGAGTTTGGCACCTACCGATGCGCTATGGGGCATCTCGGGTGCCATCCTCAGACCTGTCACTCAACCAAGGCAAGCGAGCGGCAGGCCCGAAATGTGAAACCGAAATGTGAAATCTGACGGCTCCCGCTGAGGCGTCCGGAGTGGGCGCACGCGGGAAAATAGCATCCCTGGCTATTTCCTTCTCTCGTGGTATACCAAATTGGTCAGCATAAGACCAGTTCGCCAGCCTGGGAAGCACACAAGGTCGAAATGGGAAGGATGAGTCTGATGTTTAACGGACTAATCGATTAGGTACCCTCCATCAGATTTCTGGTGAAGCCCAACAGAAACTGTGAGAGTGTGGAAGGACAGCACTGCAGGCGTCCGCGCAAAACCGTGCTACCCAGAGTTCCACACCACTCACTGGCACAATATAGACCTCGGTGAGTGCGGAAAGGTGGCTGGCGTTGGGAAAAGGTTCGGCGGCTCGGCTCGAGACGACGAAGAGGAGGAAACACTGGAAACGAGCGTCTTGCGCTTTCCGCCTGACTCTGCGGCAGGGAGACCGCATGTTAGAAACGGATCCCGGCCTCCTGAATCTGGTCTTCTGCCTTAACCGCTCGCTCGCCCAAGGCAATCAACCGCGTGTATCCCTACAGCGCATTTGTATACGAGTGGCATAGCGACGCATTATCACATCAATGGATCTATTTCGGCAGGTGTACAGACGGCCAGCGCTCTGCAGCAGTTGGTATGTAGTAGCAGGTACACAAGCAGTGAGGCCTAAACGCAATGGAAGCAAGGTCACTGACTGTTCAGCTACCTATCACGACCTGACCAACCACTTGCGAGGCCTGCCCATCATAGTCTCCGTTAATGGCTAACATGCTGCAGTCATGGCCATGCTATTGGGTACGACAAGGAGAACGGAACTTTGCGGACATCCAAAAAGGGCCACTGATCGGTTCCCCGTCTACTGTTTGATTCTCTTCCTGCAGGTGCTACACAGCAGTGTGCAGGAAGAATAGGCGTGGGTGAATAGCTCAGGATGCAGTCTACTTAGACCGACTATAACTGGAGCAAGGTGTAGTGTACCACTGTTGAAGTTTACGGCACGCTTCTGCGGTTCTGTGCGTCCGGCGCCAGGGTTATATTCATACATTGCGTTGTGTGTGATGCTTTCTGTGCCATTATCAAGGCTTGCCAGAAGTGCAGAAACAGAAAACCGGATGACGGATTGGGACTCGGAACAGAACGCTCGGTTCAACCCGTGTACACATCTTGCTACCGTAGAAACTCGGTCAATTGGCAAAACCAAAATGTCCCAAAAAGAGGTTTTTGGGACATAGCACAGAAAGATCTGTAGCGCTCAAGTCCGAGCCTGTGCTTTGGAACGCAGGCAGGATAGTGTTAGCTAGTATTGTATGACCTTCACTAACTGAGCGGACATATGTACAGGAGTATGCTGCTTCCTGTGCTTACTGTCGGGCGCTCAAAGAGGGATTTGGTTTTGCCAATTGACCGAGTTTCTACGGTAATACGGGGAAAGAACGCACGTCCCTTATAGCGATTAATTTTGTGACTCAGATACGTAGTGTTCGCTAACAACAGCTTTTCAACTTCACTTCGTCCGACACGTCCATCGGGTTGCCGTTACTGTATAAGAGGCGCCCTATACCGGGAGCCTGGCCCGAGCCAGGATTACCGAGATCAACTGGAGAACAGCGTAAGTCCTATCGCGAGGAGCATCAGGGGCTGCTGGGCCGGATTCCAGGTGTACCCAATCAAGACAAAAACAAGACCCAAGGAGTCGGTCCTAGGCTTCTACGGACCGACGCGAGGGTCCATGCGATGCAGCTAGTGGGGACCGAACAATCCTCTTCCATTCAGTTGTCCCCATCGATCACTCAATTCCTTCTTGGCAGGTGGCCTTTCTTGGCTTCGTTCGCTTCGCTCCGCTCCGTTTCTTCAATGGAGCCCAGCTGACTTGCGACCCGCTTCGTAATACCACGCTTCGTAACGGAAACGAAGCGGCATCGTGGTATATGTAAGTACGCACATTAACAGGTATCGTACGACGGTTATTTATTTCACAGTTTTTCTACTCGGACGCCTTCGCTTTCCGCACGGTACCCGAGAACCCATCCGGCGGGCAGTACCGCACTTCCCAGATTGCTGGAATCGCCGTGTTCTGACAGGCAAGACCACCTGATATGTCATGGTTGCTGTATGCGAGATGTCGGCGTTCACAACTCATCACGTCGGTTCACAGCACCCTTCTTGGCTTCTTGAAACCGGAAGTTGACCAAGCCTACATCCTCTTGTTCAATGTGCTAACATGGTGGCACAAAATACATTCTACTCATGGTACATCGCGGCGGGCTGCCGAAGTTGGCAAAGCAGTTGACAATCGCTCACACACATGTTGCCGTCAAGCTAACCTGTACATGTCACCACCAACTCTCCTACCTCACCAACGAACTTGACCAAGCTACATAGCAAAGCAATTCAAGTGCGCAGCGCGGTGAGGGCAGGATCATGAAATAAATGTTGCCCTTTTGGGGTGAAGCACTGATGTTCCTTGTCTACTGCGTAGGTCCTGGTCCATTACGTGCTGCTGGTATTTCCATTTCACAAATAGGGGTAGTATCTGGACGCATAGTGTACTGCAACTTGCATGGACCTAACTGACTACTAGTCTAGGCGTGCTAGCGAGTCCCATTTGTTGATTTTAGTGTACTGGTTTCATTGCTGCTCCCGGCGCCGGGAAGAAACGTCCTTTCTTTTTTTTTTGTTTCTTTCTTTCTCCTTCGGCTTCTCTTCCATCTGACCTCTTATTGGGTGGATCACAAGTTTTAATAGGTTACCAAGAAACCAACACCCTCCCTTCCCTAGCTCGATTCGTAGCTTGCTCCGTTTTTACGAACTGCCCCGGCTTTACTATACTCCACACAAGTACGGCCTATTCTAGTATCCTGCATAGATCGGATCATAGGTACCGTATTCCCTAAAAGTCATATGTGCTGAGAGGATGCCATTCCTTCACTGGTAAAGAGAAATACCGTCAAACACTTTTGTTATGCGGAGGTCCTTCCCCCCTGGATTGCCAGTCATTTCTGCGCTTGAAGTGCTCAAGAAGTGTAAACTACGGAGTACCTATGGAGCATGTCTTTGCCAAAGCTCACCGGCTCGATCTGGCGTTGCCTCCATCAGCTACTACTTGTAAGCAACCGACGTGAGCGCTACAGTGGCGCCTATGCACAGCCATCAGTTGGGATCTGGATATTATGTCTGATCAACTCCCTCTCGACCCTCTTTTCATGATGAATCATTGCTAATTAGCTTGCCAGTCCCGCCATGTTCCGCAACGATCGGTGTATATACAAATTTGGATCACTTTGCAGTGCCCAGGAATTAAAATACTACTCAACCCTCAATAAAAGAGTCTTGTCAAATTGTGACGGTTCGAAGTCATCGGACACGTGCGCCTGAAGTTGCACTTTGATCTTGCCGACCCTACATTACATCTCGTTTGCAAAGTTGAAACCTCGAGCTTCTCTGCGGCCCTCTCGCTTTCTCCCTCGCTTGTGATACGACTGGCTGGGAGCCCTTTGGATCCTGGAGGATCGAACGCACCCCAACGGCCGGTCACGTCGTCAGCGGGCACCGCAGGCCAGCCAGCATTTTGGACAAAACCGGGTGCGGCGGGCGGGCGGGCGGACGGACGGACGGACGGGAGTCAATGCTACTGTGCTACCGTGTTGAAACCACGCTAGTCAAGCTAGTGTTCACGGTTGTCAACAGGCTTGAAGCGGTCGAAGATGGCCAGAGGTTGTGTCTTGCGGCCGTCCAAAATAATGGTGGTGCGCACCTGGTTCATTACTGGAAAGATGAGCTGACAGACCTGGGCTGACTCCCCACCCGACTATGTTAGCTTACATTTATATCAGATAGTGTACCGTCATTTTTTTCCTTTTCCCTTTCCATTCTCCCCGGAAAGTTCATCCCTTTTAGTTCCCCGAATCTCCACAGCTTGCCGCTTCCACTTCTCCCAGATAGTGGAGTGAAACGGGATCGTGAAGCCAGATGACGGCTTCTCTCCTCAACAGCAAGATGAAGCCTACACGACCGTAGAATAGGCGCGAGTGCAGTCTCCGGTTGAGCTGGTCAATCCGAAACTGTTCTGGCTCCCCCTCCTCCTATGACACCCTAGGTATGTACTGCAGTGATTGTGTTTTATTGTTTTTTTTTTTTTTTTCAAAAAAAAAAGGGCTCTGTAATATCTGATCATTCGGGTCGGGCGGGGGTGGGGGATCCCATTGCTGTAGGTAAGACTTAACCCAAAGATCAAGTGACGGATTCGGTTCACAGCTCCGGTACACGTTTGCTTCAGCTTGGGATGATTGTCGATCCTGGTCCCTTTGTTCCAAAGTCAATCACGTCGCTGGTGGACACGGAAAACGGTACAAGGTTGTGGATGTGATGGAGAGACTATGTCCGTACCGTTTCGCTTTGAGGAATGGCAACCGTAGAATGCTTGTTAGCGCTAGGTCAGAGATCTGACCCTAGATTACTGCCTAGGAAGGCACGTCGGAATTTAATCTCGGAAAAGACCTTGGTCAGCCCGACAAAGTGGTCTTTTTTTTTTTTTTTTTTTTTTTTTTTTTTCGGACAGCGCTTCAACTTCAACCAGCCTCTCAAAGTCCCGATGGTGGCTGCAGCCTTACAAGTAACCAAAGTTCATCACGTTCTGCTTCCAAGATCTTGCCCGGATAATGGTTGAAGAGCATTGGTACTCTAGCGGTTATTGCCTGCCTACATTACAAATTGCTTACCATTCTTCCTCCTCGCGTGAATTGCCAACCCGTGTTGTACGCATTGACACTCCCCGGGTGCCCCTTTCTCGCGGCCAATAAGATCCGAAGCGGCTACTCTAACCGTAGAAGTTTCTACGGATAAGGTGACTCACCACATATTACGGGACATCGCGTAAGAGAACGTTGGTGGTTGGTTTTGGGTGGGCCAGGACCGATCAAGGCTGAGCCTGTTGAACTCTGTCATCGTCAACCCGTCAGCAAGCCCTTGACAGGAGACCTTCGGTCCGGTTGGGTTGGTGTGATGGGCAATCTGCCATATGGGCGAGAGCCATGAAGGTTTGGAGCTATTTGCCATTGGCCTCTGTCATTTGGCATTATGGCACGGCACGCCGCACCCTCACGGCACGGCATGAGAAGGAGTTGAGAACATCAAAATGTCATAGGTGGACGATGCCATGCATTCAACCACTGTCGGGCGCCCATATGTAGTTTGACGGGGAAATTGGTAGAAAGTGTAAGAAAGCCGACGAGTGTTTGTTGGCCGCTAATGGGATTATGATCTAAACGCTCGAGTGTTACAAATATAGTATGGAAGATGATCACGTTCACCAAATAGTAGTGTAGTATGTGCTCCGGACGGGGTCGGCTCGTTTTGGAAGCCGAAGCCGCAAAGGTCCGGCAGACATGCCACTCCGTGTAGCGTACGAAGCAGTATGTAATGCGGTACCAGTAAAAACGAGAAACGTTAGTTACCTCTAAAGGTCTTTTCATCACTGTCATCTACCCGTAATGTAGCGTAAGCTTACGTTCGGTACGTGACCCGTACGGCGGCGGGTCGGCGGCAAAATCCACCCGAGTCCTACGGGCCGGGGCACGCTTTTCGTGATTGTCGGACAGCTTTATTAGACATCATAACCCGGCCTACAACGCTAGGAGGCTACTGTAGCTGCTATACTGTCAACCACATCGGCGTCAATCAGACTATCGACGAGGCTACTTTGCCTACCATGGCTTCAGAACAGAATAAGGAATACTTCAAGTAAGACAGCCGAGGTCCCTGTTTGCTGGGTCAACAGACGCTAACGCCATCTCCCTTACAACAGCAACGAAGCTGCAGCATACGATGCTAAGCACGCAAAAACCTTGGACAGGATTGTCGAGGAAATCCGGGCCAGACTTGATTTCATTGGAGTCGAGTGGGTAGATGACGACGCCGATGCTGGAAGTGTGAGGCTTCTGGATTACGCCTGTGGTACTGGAGTTGGTGAGTGCATCCTTGGTGGCAAAGTGCTAGTTTCTTGCAGTGTCGGGGTAAGGAGATCTTAGCAAGATTTGAGGGGCTTAGAGGCCTGGAAAGTTCACTGCACATGTGTGGATTGAATTTCTTGAAAGCCTCTGAGCAGGTAGTTAGGTCTGGAATCTTGCTCCAGTGGCTTGCTGTTGGCTGTCTATACCCGGCTTGCCGCTTTTGTCTTCTCGTTCTCTGTGCAGCATCGCTAACCAGACGCATTGTTGTAGTGTCTAGAGTAAGTCAACCTACTTTGGTCCGCTCAACACGGTTGAAGAGCGCAGAGATTTGCTTCATGGGACCGAGTTCCCGATAGGCAGTCCCGCTCTCCTTCCCGTGCAAAGTTTCGGCATGCAGTCATCACATCTACGCCCCATCAGGATGATCGCAGATTGAGTTCTAACAACTTCTCTAGGCTCTAGCTCCTTACACCACACAATGCGTCGGTATTGATCTCTCGGAGAACATGGTCGCTCAGTACAATGCCAGAGCTGAGAACCAGGTAAATGACCCTTTTCCCTCTCCCTCTGATGATATATGTGCGGAACGGAGAACTAAATCAAGTACCGATAGGGCCTTGCTCGCGACGAAATGTATGCCTACCAAGGCAACCTTCTAGATCCCAACGATCCTGATCCCCGAGAGTTTTCCGGCTTCGATTTTCACCACTTCGATATCGCCGTTGTCGGGCTAGGCTTCCACCATTTTGACGACCCCGCTCTTGCGGCACAGAGGCTGGTCGAGCGGCTCCGGCCTGGCGGTGTTCTATTGATCTTGGACTTCTTGCCTCATAGCAAGGTTGCTGATGTACGTCTATTTTTCTTCGACTTCCCTGAGGTTATCGTCGAAGCTGGGGCTACAGACGCATTCAAAATGGATTGTGCTAAGTACGATGACATACTGAACCATGTGAACCACATTACAGGACAGTCATGCTGCTTCGCATACTATCACGCACCATGGCTTCTCCGAGGAACAGGTCAAGAAGATTTTCCAAGATGCTGGCGCCGGAAAGGACTTTGCGTTGGAGACAATCGGAATTGCCTTCAACAAGGCCACGGAAAACAGGCCTGAGGAGGTCCGTAGACAGGTCTTCCTTGCGCGTGGTACCAAGGAATAAGAGCAGGGAGGGCTCTATTTGGTAACGCCATTTATGATAAGATAGGTATGGTTCATGTCAAAGCTTCAATGAAGTCATTCGCATGATGCCACTAGTTTATCAGTGGAACTTTGATGATATGGAAAACTTCTTCAACAGTGTGTAGCGACATGCAAGCAGGTATATAGTAACGTTAGGAGGATTGTTGGTAGACTCAGCTACCACGCCGAGGCTGTCATCGAAAGCAGCCAAAATAGCCACAATATACGATACGGAGAAAGGAAACGAAAAAGGAACAGAGTAACAAGAAATTCACAGATGCAAATGCTAACTCATCTATGATAGAAGACGAATCTCAGTTTGGATCAACCTCCCAAAAGGAGGAAAAAAGAAGGTCTCTCCCGCCGGGAATTGAACCCGGGTCTCGAGCGAATCGAGGCTGATTTTCAAACTTGACAAGCTCACATACTGACCACTATACTACGGAAGACTTGTGGATGTGGACATCCACCGTAGCTGATTGTTGGTGGCGGACTTTCAACAGAGCCTTATATATCCAGATCACGATGGGTCCGCTCACCTCCACCGAGAACGTCTGGCATCCATCCCTCGTTACCATTCCCGAAGTTTAAGAATAATTTACATATTCTCCAGCTTATCTAGCTTCGCATCATCTAAATCTGCTGTCAGTACAGAAAACAGTCTGTTTCGTGATGAAATAAGAGAAAAGGATGTTACGGCAACGCAGCGTTCAACCACACGTTCATTTCTAGCAAAATAGACTTACCCTCAAGATCAACATGGAAAGCACTGCCCAAAATAATAGCAGGCTCATTGATATTGTGATGCTCATAGCTTTGGCATCGATCCTGTCAGCTTCCTGCAATTGTGACAAGGCATGGATGAATACAACGCCGATTGCACTCACCTTAAGGTACCGACACCGCCAGCTTCCAGCAAAAACGAAGGTCCCTCGTGCAGAGACAGCCCAGTCCATCGCTGTGCAAACGCACGAAGGATGTGTCCATGGGCAACAATCAACACATCGGCGCGTTCCGCATCAGGATCTCCCTTGGGCTTATTGAGCGCGGGAGCGTGAAACCTCTCCCGAATATCTTTGATGAGACGATCGCAGCGCTCGTTGACATCTGCGGGACTCCTGCAGACGAGATTTTCCTGTGATCAGCAACCGGACACTAAAGAACAAAGAACGAGACACAAGCTGAAGCATGGGAACAGTGTTGACTGGACAACTCACTCTCCTCCAGGGCACCCATCCCTCCAAATGTCCCAATTGGGTTCAAGGCCTTGTTGCTTTCTCTTCTCCCTGATTTGCGGACTAGTGATACCTTCGTATTCACCATAATCCCACTCGCGGATGTCCTCGGTGACTTCAACCTCGGCATCGCATGGAACTGGCTTGGATTCGCACTCGCCATGACGTTTCCATGGAAGCGGACCTTTAGTACCGAGATTTAGAAGCTCAAAGGTACGCTGGGCTCTTTTTCGGGGAGATACGTATCTGTATGCATAGTAGGTAGTGTTACTTAGTGTGCTGGTCATTGTTGGCCTCAAAAACGTGGTATTTGAACACCACCACAGGCCAAAGTCAGCTGACAGTACCGACCGCAGACTGGCTGGTTATATCATCGTTCATTAACGTATCTTGGCGATGTATACACTGGGTGTTGTCTTTCCTATCCCTTTTTCCTCTTTTTTTTAAGGGAACCAAACCGATTGGGCAATTTGCAAGTTCACTCACATATGGGCCAGCTTCTTGGGAACAATCAGGCGGTCATCACCTATAAGCGCTTTCCCCGTCGCCTTGACGCGCTTCTCGCCATTCGCTGTCAACGGGATGTCAGTCGAGCCAGTGTGACGGCCATCAATAGACCATGCGGTCTCGCCATGTCTGATAATGAATACCCGGGGTGTTGACATCCTTGCTACTTCCGAGTGCTGAGTTATCGAAGGTGGAACTTGAATTTGACCTGGGTTGCTTGGCCTTGATGGGAATAACGTGAGGAGTGGCGGAAGGGTGAAGTAAACAATTGATATAGGTAGTGAAACGTTGCTCAACAATGAAACTGCCGGAACAGCCGGGGTAAAGGGAGGTTTCACTTTAACAGACGAGGCAGAGTACCCTGAGGTAGCTACTAATTTTCGACCGCAGGACACTTCCAAGAAGCAACCTCTCTCTCGGATATCGTGACATCATCCGCTCTTATGTTCCCCAGCCGGAAATGGAACGCCATGATTACGCCATAATTTCTACCAATGACATTGCACCCTCGGTATCATTGCCGATCTGATGATTTCTCAATTAAGCCTAATTCGACGAATGGGAATCATCCCGAGCAGCACTGCGCCAGTGCGCACCAGGACTTTTCAGCCTGTGGATTGATTGATAAGGCCATTATCAGTTCTTAGAAATCAAAATTGGAACGAGTACAAGGAGGTGAAGTTGACAGGGCAAAGGGGAGAAAAGAAGTTGTGATCCACTCGGCAGAAGAATTGCAAGTTACGTAAACGGAACTGAAAGTAACGGGAACTTTTCACAAGGCACGGACGCAGTCCAGTCCCCCCGTCCCACCGGCCGCCCTTGTCGGACAGAAACCTCAAGGACGCTAAAACATGACGGGAAGTAAAAGCGCGGCCCGCTCCATGAACGCCACGCCCGTGGAAGCGGGACGAACGCTCGGTACGTAAATTTTCCCAGTGTAAGGTATTCGTTACAATACGTAGCGTGCATGTATAATATATGACAATACACGGGTCTTCGCTACGCCCACCGTTGCGTACGGAACACGTAAAACTGTTTTCGGCTATGTCTCGGTCAAGCTTGGGGTTGCACGGATACTTTGAAAGAGCTTGAATTTTACAATACAGTCCAATGCTGGGTTGTGTATTAGTTCTGTGTCCCGAGTAAGACACATGATAACCCATCATGAACGTCGCAATAGTACTTCAAGTGTATAGAATTTATTCGGTAACACATTATTAATGTGAAGCTCGACATATTATACTAACTCTCACCCCCTATCATCGCAATCGCGTCAACTTCTCATTGGAACGCATGGACAAGTTGACCAGAGGTCTCGAGTTAGCTGGCTGTAGCAAACAAACCAGCATTGGACTGCGTGCTCGTAACGTACATTCGATTCCCGTCAAAAAGGCAAGTAGGTAACTTCTGTCCACTCCTCAACCACTCGTATATCGTAGTGTACTCCCACTCCTTCAACCATCCTGTAGATACTAATAGATCAGTGTCGCGACGAGCAACACCGCTTTAATTATCAGTCCAGCCGCCATCTTCTCTTCCTCCTCTTTCCCGCTCCCACTCCCTCTCGCGCTCCTGTTGTCTCCTCGTTCTCTCCTCCCTGTCAATCCTCACGCACTCCAGCCTCAACTCATCCGCCTGAAACTGATAATGCAGTCCTAGGCGCCGCAGCGTCTCCATAGGAGAATCTCCGAGACATGCGAGAATGGAAAAAGGGCCCGCATCATCACTAACGGCAGCCCTGCCAAACGCTCTTGTATCTTTTTCCTTGCCAGTGTCCTGTCGCTTTTCACCTTGCCACAATGCCATCGCCGACCTGTTCCTTGAAAGGCTCATATGTTCAAGCCGCAATTCATCCGCTTGATTTTGGTAATGTTGCGCTAGGCAACGCATGATTTCTACTGGAGTGTTGGGGGGAAGACAGGCGAGGATAGAATTGGGAGGACCGGGGCTAGGACTACCGGTAGAGTAAGAGCGGTCGTTGGCGATTCGCGTCCTCCCCCTCTCCCTCTCCATGTACCTATCTCTGGCGGTATCCACCATGTCCCTTACTCTGGACTCGGTTCTGTCCCTTTCACCGTATGCTGTATGTTCGTATCTGTCTTTGGTTTTGGTACCCTGTAGGCCCGTGGTGTCATCGCTTTGCTGCTGTCCTTCGGGGCGGGTGTCTCTCGGCCTGCATTCGCATCGTTCGCGGGAAGTTTGTACGTTAACCACTGATCCTACGGCAGCAGGGAGTTGTGCTTCGTGAACATCTGATGGTAGTTCTTGCCTTGTTGTTGCTGCTGCTGCTGCTGCTGCTGCTGCTGTTGTTCTTGTCATTGTTGTTGCGGGTGGAGGGCTAAGGGGTGTGTCAGGTTGTTGATTTCGGCCAACTGTGGCAGTTTCTGTCACTTTAGTATCCTGCTCTCTTTGTGGCAGTTTTCTATTGCGCCGTGGCGGCCGTGGTGGCTGTGGCGGTCGTGGTCTTAGTTCTCGTCCGCCCTTCTGATGTTCCGGCTCCGGCTCTGGATGATGTTCAAGCCCTATCCCGATTCCAGGTTCAGAGAGCAAGTCCGGCACTGATTCGGTATCCGGTACCGAAGCATCTTTGTCTGCGTGATGTGGGGACTCATTGGTAGCTTCAGTATTCTCTTTCCCGGTTACCTGAAAAGAGCAGCGAGCGTTGCCGCTGCCACGGTAACAGCAGTTGCCACACCTGTTGCCATCACCGTAGACGCAAAACTCGAAGGGCCCTTTGCCAGCTTTGCATTCCTTACAGGGATTTTGAGTTTGTTGACCCGTAAGCTGAAGATAAGCTGCTCCGAGTTGGTGCTTTTCCGTAAGGTCTATTGTGTCAATGCGTTTCCGTAAAGCGATCTCGCGCACCGCCTGTATTAATGTCAGGTCACTTGGCTCCGGGATTGCTTATTACCTTCGTCCGCTGTCTTCTCTTACCTTGCGTTTTCTCAGTTCCTTAATCTTCGTATTGCTTGAACCAAGGCTTGCATGAATCTCTTCAAGGTCCTTGTCTGTGATAATACCCTGTGGTGGCTTCCAGTGCCTTGAAAACTTGGCGTTATCATCATGATTTTCGTTCGTGGCGGCCTGTGAGGGATCCTGTAGATTCCACTTGTCTTGGATAACCATTTTGTCACGCTTCCTTTTGGCGGGTCGGCTGGCTGACACAAATCCAGCGATTTCGTCTGCCAAAATTTCTATGCGCGGAACATTCGAGCCACTATTCCGAATAGTAGCGTCCAGGAAATTTTCATCGTCTGAAGCCATTACCATATGCCATTTGTATGGCCTGAAGCTTGTGGAGTGTTGTTGATGAGTATGCTTAGTGGCAAAATCGCTAAGCTGGAAAGGTTTTGGGACTTCTAGAGGAGGAGTGACGCGCACTGGAACCAAAGGCTCTATCACACGGTCTGGAAGACTATTATATAAGGAACATAAACTTGGGTTGGTAGTCGGGGCTTATGGTGAGGTGGTGTGTGGTTTTTCCATATCCTGGTCGCTTCACAAGAGAAGAATGTCAAACCACACTCTTTAGGCTTTGCTATAAAGGTCCTTAGAAACGAACGTACAGTCTGGAACATAGTACGACAAACATGATTAAATGAAGGAAGCTCGATTGAGTAGAATGTGGGAGAGAAACAGATTTGTAGCCCTGATCCGCAGGATCTAGAATTGACACGGCTTGATAGGAAGTGAGCAATGACTTCCACGAATCAGTTACAGCACTATCAAGTCAGTTCGAGTGACAAAACAGATAATCAGATCTCTTGGTTCTTTTTTGTAGATATCACAGCCGACAAAATGTCTTGGAGCGCTACCACCATGCCTACTATGGACCTATGGAGCCACGGGACAGTTTCCGACTTTCCAGAACCTTCCCAGAAATAAGACGGGCTTTTCTCATCGTCTACATGTTGTTCTACATCAGTCTTTCATAACGCCTTCCAGATGTCAAAACCATTGCCTCCCTTCAAGGCCGCCATGGGGTATACCTCATTCACGCCCGCTAATGCAAACCAGCCAGTAAGAGGGGAAAAAAGAAAGCAAATAATCAAAGAAAACGGGAAACTTCTTCGAACTCCTGGATGACGAGGATCGACCGGCGGATCGGAACACTCATTCATTCATATTGCGCTTGTCTGGCAGCCCGTACTTCCCACTCACGCTCACGCTCGCGCTCTTGTCGCATCTCCTTCTCAAGCCTCTTGGCTTCCATGCGGAGGTCGTCCGCAAGGTCCTGGTGGTACTGGGCAATGGAGCGTAACACCTCGGGGGAAACATTCCTGGGCAGGTACGCAAGCATCGGCTTGCTGGTATCGTGGTCGAGAATGTCATTCATGGTTCCTTTGAACGGCGTCGGGCTGGGGGCGTAGTCGTTGCCTCTCATGGCCACAGGTGCTTGGCTAAGAGTGTAGTTGTTGTTTTCGATGAGTCCGGAGCTAGACGTGTACTTCCCGTTTTCGAAGTGTCCCGGGTTAGGCGCATAGTCGTTGTTCGCCTTTTCTCCTTGAGTAGGAGCTGGGGAAGCGTACTTGCTAAAGGCTAGACTTTTTAGCCAGTGGTCTGCAGCCGAACCAAGCGCTGTGCCGGGGCCATGAATTGGCGGCTCTGCCTCAGTATGTCCAGCCGTCTCAGTTTCGATGGTCCTTCTTTGCTTCTTGACATTCTTCTTGGTGCAAGGTGGCGGGTATACATTGGGGTCCTGCCGCTTGCGACTCTGCATGAGCGGGAGGTCGTCACTGTCGGTGTCCATCGAAACACGATGTGTACATTTGACTCCCTGACGCCTATACAGGCAATTCGCACATGAACCATCGCCAACACTCGGGTGTTGAATACAACCGACAAACGGTCCTAGACTCTTCTTGCACACGTCACATTCCGCTGTAGCCTGTTTACCATTGAGCTGTACAAACACAGCTTCTAGGTTCCCGCCCACCGCGAGGTTTACCGACCCGATATCTTTGCGAAGATTGATGTTTCTGACAGGCTGAAGAAAGAGTGTTAGCATTCGAGCATGGAAGAGAAGCTCAGGTTGGGAGATAGCACTTGCAGGTTCTTTCCGCAAAATTTCCAGGTTCCTCCCGATCTTGCCGATCTTTTGTTCTTCAAACCTGTCCAGGGCTTCGTGGACATACCCAGTCGTGACGATCTTGGGAGCGGTAGCTGACATTGCTACTGCGTAGATATTGCACTGAGAAAGGTTTGCGCTGACCCCGGCCACTTAAGCTTCTAATAAGATAGCGTGCTAACGTCGGTTAGGTTATTGTAGGCGGTGATGCTGACAGGATTGCAGAGGCGCGCGACTGAACGCGATCCAATGCTGGGGTGATGGGTTTTGCTGCAAAAGATCAAGTTTAGGTTCACAGCATCGGAAGATGGGCCCAAAACCTGGATCATCGACCGTGACATGAAACACGCCCGATAAATTGAACAAGAACTGTAGTTTTCGTGATTATAGGTATGGGTGTGAGGCAGAGATTGGTGCAAGGTGGGCAAGCGGGGTCGTTGCCTGGGCTGGTGGTGGGAAGACGGAACAAGATGCTGAAAGATAACGCACTATCAGAGCTCGCCTATGAAAAGAGGTAGGTACAGGTAACCTAGGTACCTCTAGAGGTATTACTTGCCGTACAACCTTCGGTTCGCGCTGCACAACACAAGCCTATAGCCAGGGCAACCTATGACGGGCAGCTGGTCACAGCGGCAACTGCTGGCAAGGCCCGTTCTAAGTCTACAGTACGGGACCTGTCTGGAGTTCTGTACCTGACAAGGGTTACCCCAATTGCTATTGAGATGATAAGTGGAATCCTTTATGTGTATCATCACTTACACGATATCCGAAAGTTATCACTTCCATTAACTGAAGCAGAATCGTGACGTTCGTGGCGTGCAAAAGTAGTCTCAAAAGACGATATTCGATCTTTTAGTCAAGCTTGAAGTACCGGGTAGGCGGGGTAGGTTAAACCGAGGTCGGTTCTTGGGCCGAACAGACGAGCGAGACAAGCTAGAGCAAGCTATGCAACATTCCACCTATTTTCACCTTTCGACGACCTCAATTCAACCCACAAGATCGGAGGCAAGACAGCAGCTAGCATAACAACCCTCAATACGACACCTAGCCATTCTCTGAGCTTAATATCTTCTGAATCCTCGGGGATAACACCTCATCCACCATGGCCACCGGACCAGTAAAAAGAGTCGCCGCTTCAGCGCTCAACAAGACCGCAAAAATAGCAAAAGCGACCGCTTCGAAGCACTCACCACTGCAATCGGCGCCGGCATCGCCAACAGTAGCAGCGAAGCCAACAGGAGTCAAAGCTTCGAACCCTCTATCACAATCGCCTCCGCCAGCGATCACAACGACTCCAGCATCGTCATCATCATCATCATCATCCCCACTTTCCCCAACAACGGTATTGACAGCGGGGGGTTCATCAAGAGGAGCCCCATCACCACCGGGAGGATCAGGAGGAGGTGGAGCAGGAAGAGGACAACAACAAGGAAAAGGACAAGAAGAAGCGCCACATCAACAATCCCGCCCCTTCCCCAAATGGAAGGCCGCCGTCTGGACAGTAGCCTTTACGGCGGTGACTGTAACTGGAACCATTTACGGCGCAGGTCTTAAGACGCAGAAGGAATGGAATCAGGTATTTTTTTTTTTTTTATTCTTGACTTCTTCCCGTTCTAATCAATGACGACCAATAAACTAACCCTAGGGAAACAAAACACAAGGAAAAGCAAAAAATTCAAGAAGCCACCGCCGATGATAAAATTGAAATGCTTGTCAACCGCCGCGCCCAGCTGTTCAAAACCAAGATTGAGATTGAGCAGAAGCTGGCCGATGTGAGGGAGCGCATGAGACTGGAGAAGGAGAAGGAGGAGAAAGTGAAGAGCGGTGCGGTGGCGACGCCGAGGAGATAACATCCGCCGTTTTAGACAACTCCAATGACGACAAGCGAGAAGGAGAACGAAGGCAGAAGTACAGTGGGTGTGGTGTACATGGGAGGGGACGTGAAGCTTGTTGGGTTTACGTGGAAGTTGAGGGGATCACCCCTCTCGTCCTCGGCGTCCCGAAATCTGGTCGAGTGGGGCTTTATGTCGGCGTTGAAAGGGGGAATGGCAATGAAATTGCCGGCATGGGGGGCGAGTTGGACCGGCGACACGACTGAGAGGATATAGAGGGATATGAGTGTCCCTCTTGAACCCTTTTCATTCGCCACGGCATTCCGGGGGCCTGCTTGATCCACGAACGAGCCAGTATCGTGGGAAGGAAGGGCCGGTCGTAGTTACCATAGTCTTACCTATGTGTTGATGCCCGTATCATGTGGAGGAACCGGCGTGATAAGGCGACGGTCGGTGTCTGCATCACAAGGTAAGTCCCTGATTCAAAGCTGGTTGTCGTGGGGAGTTGGATATAGGTACGACGGCTGGAACGGAACGAAGAAGCTCAACGAGGGAAACACAGCACCGACCCGAGCCTAATGCGCAGCGATAGACATTTTCCCCTGCAACTCAAGCTTGGCTTTGCACAAGCACGTGGAATTCTGATCACCGTGTAGACGAGGGCAAGCACAAACCAGTCTTACATTTCTCGCGCGCGGACACCAATTATAATATAGACAAATGAAGACTGATTTGCATCACGCTCATGAAGCAATGGCGAAGCTTATACTACCTAGATATCATTACTGCAACTCCGTCTCGCTAGCATGAAAACCTAATCCGAAGTTTCCTAGCGCCGAATCAGCAAAGGCTGTGATGTGCCCTACTGGGTTCCGTCGGCACTGGGAAGGGGAATCGCGCGGTAGAGCAAGATCAGGGCTGAGTGTGACTCTCCACCGCCAGCCAGGGCAGTGATCTTTTCCGCTTCCACCTCAGAGACTTTGTCATCGTTGAACCACCACCACTTGCCATCCTCCTCACCGACCTTGCCAGTGACAGGATCCTTAATCCCTGTCTTCTTGACGTAGGCCGTATAATGACCGCTGTCAGCGCTGGCGCCCTGATGGGTAATCACACCGCGAAGTTCATACAGTCCGGACTGGTTGGCACCTTCGTCCTTGAGAAGATCTTGGTTGATCAAAGTGTAAAGCTCCTTCTTGGCAGCGAGTACTTCAGCTTGCTTCTCGGCCTCGAACTCGGCGTCTGTCTTGAAGGTCTCCTCTGTGATCATCTCCACGTCACCGCCAGTAGGCTTCTTCTCGTCCTTCTTCTTGTCCTTTGATGACGGAGGTTGGGATCCTTGAGCGTTTTCGCCGTCAATGGGGTTCATCTTTCTGCGCTTGCGTGCTCTTTCGATATCATGCTCCTCCTTGCGCACCTCGCGGACCTTGTCCCTGACGGGAATGAGAGCCTTCCTAAGCTCATCCGTGCAGAACTCGACCACATCAAGCTCGTGGGGGAATGTGACCTTGCGCATAATCTTGGCCTTCTTCTGAACCTCGCGTTTCCAGAAGAATCGCATGAAGTGCACGGTTAGATACTTGGGTAGCCGGGAGATCTGAGAACGCTTAGTGTACGTCGCTTCCCTGTCCAGAACCTCTGACTTCTTCTCGAGCTTTTCCACCAAACCATTGACAATTCCATCCCTGAGATGATTGGTCTGACCATCGATATGGCAGTTGAGCTTGAGGAGACGCTCCTTCGAGGTCTTTGGTTCCTCTCCGGCTTCCTTGGCGCCGGGCTCGTCACACTCGAGGACGCTGGTGAGTTCAAGGCCCATGTACTTGTCGATAAAGGATGCGTCTCTGGCGGCGTCACCCTCCGAAATCTTGAGTTTTTGCTTGAGTTGGGTTAGGATTTGCGACCAAGCTTCTTCCGCATCCTGCTGGGCATAACCGTGGCCGTCTCTTTCCCTCTCAGCAAACTGGGGGAAGGCGACACGAAGAGCATTCAAAAATGCGAGCGGAGGAATGCCCTCCTGTGTTTTCGACATCATATCGTAGAGGTTCCGGAGCTGCGACGTAGGGTCCAGCATTGATTGTTCACCCTTGTATGACTTGAGAGCGTCGTTAAGCTCAGGAATGGAGCGGAGAACTTGAAGCGTCGAGTTGAGGTAGCAGGTGTTGCCGAAGTTTTGAAGACCGGCCGGAGTCGCTCCCGCTTGTTGTGCTGCTTCGGCCTCCGTCATGTCCTCGACGAACTTGACCTTCTCGGTTGGTCGGACGATTGCGCCTCCACCCTCACCTGGCGTTCCCATCATCATGATCATCTGGCCGGGATTCAGGCCCACCTTGCTCATATCGGTATCATCTTTGAGTTGGCTGCCCTTAAGGAGCACTTTTTGCCGGTCGGGTTCAACGCCAGTCAGGCTGTAAAGCTGGTACTTGAAGACTTCGCCGGTCGCGGAGGTATCGACATCCACGTCGTATTTCTTTCCTTGGTGTTTCACCACCACTAGATAGAGTTAGTCATACAGCCCGAAGGAAAGTCGCTGTTTGTGCAGTGAAAGGTCGAAAGGGTAAGAAGCATACCGTTGATTGTCGACATGTTTGTGTTGTTGTCGTTGTTGTCCTAGATCTTAGATGGAGCGTGGTGCTTGTGGAAGCTGTAGTCAAAAAGAGCAGATGTGGACAAACGGTAAGACGGAAGAAGTTAAGGGCCTCCTCGTCAGCAACGTTGATTTTGATATATTGGAAGGCAGATCCGGAGGCAACTTCCACAAGCTTGGTGATTTGAAAGTTGTCGAAGGTGACAGAAGACGGGACAGCGCGGGGCTGGCGCAGGGGCGGGATTGCGTAGCTGGCCGTGCCTGGACGAGCTTACAGATACCTAGCTTATGCATCTAACGCAGGAAATGCAACAAGCCACCTATGGATGTCCCTTGGCATCGGGCCTGAGTGGACAACTGTGATGCGGCCCACTCAGATGGTCTGAATATACCCCACCTTACCCACACTATCCACCTGGCTTTCTCCGGACCACCTCACCTGGGCTACCCACCAAGCCCCGTCTCCAGGCTGGAGCTGGGCGATGCCAGACCTGCCCCTGCCCTGAAGTGGCCCGGAAGCAGCTACAGCCTACAGGTACCTACGTAGTGTACAGGTACCGCACGGGAGCACTTCTTAGCTCCATTTGGGCGGGCCATGTCAGGCGTCACCTTGCGGGAACCTCGAGACGGGACCATACCAGACTGGTGCACCACCCGACATCCAAACCAACGCCGGCGACAACGGCGACGAGCTTTACCACCACAACACAACTCTACGAAACGGACCACCTGTATATCATTGCTTTAACTGGTCGGACATCAACCATCACCGGAGGGAACTGGTCGCGCAGCTCGGAAAAGCACAATGGTGAGCATGTAGCGCCCGCGCGCATCGACGCTGACTTGACCGCTGCCCCGGCTATTCCTACGTTGTTAGTCTATCTGCTCACACACGCCCAACCCACAGTCGCAATCACTACGTCCCTACCTCCAGGCTGTCCGGAGCAGTTTGACGGCCGCCCTCTGTCTCTCCAACTTTGCGTCCCAGACCGCCGAACGGCACAATGTCCCCGAGGTCGAAGCCCGAACTTCCCCTGAAGTGCTGCTTACACCCCTGACGATTGCGCGTAACGAGAACGAGCGAGTCCTCATCGAGCCCAGTATCAACAGTATACGCATTAGCATCAAGATCAAGCAGGCCGACGAGATCGAGCACATCCTGGTACACAAGTTCACCCGGTTCTTGACACAGAGAGCCGAGTCCTTCTTCATTCTCAGAAGAAAGCCCATCAAGGTGCGCGATGCCCCGGGATCTACGAACGAACCACCATGATGCTCAGGACTACGTGGAACTGACAACTGTGCGTTCGTGCTTACAGGGCTACGACATCTCCTTCCTGATCACCAACTTCCATACAGAGGAGATGCTCAAGCATAAGCTGGTGGACTTCATCATCCAGTTTATGGAGGAGGTTGACAAGGAGATTTCTGAAATGAAGCTCTTTGTATGTCGATCATGTCTGCCACATTTATGAGCTCACAGAACTGACACTTTTCTTAGCTAAATGCGCGGGCGCGTTTCGTTGCCGAGTCCTTCTTGACACCAGTAAGCCCTTGAAAACCAGCCCTCACAATGGGTGGCTATGCTAACAACCCTCGCCCCAACAGTTCGACTAAGCGAGTATTCTGGAGATCACTGGTGTTGCGTTTGCTGTTTCCGGGATTTTCCCGACGTGAAATCATGTTGCACGCATGTGGATGGCGCTTTTGGGAGGCAAAGAGAAACACAATGAAATTACGAGTGCACCCAGATGCCATGGTACCAAATAATAATCCTCTACCGACACACCTCTACGGTCGGAATTGCCAACTTGTGCATAATCAGATTCGTCCACGCGGGCACAATTTTCAAAATTCATTCTCGCTACCACACATCTCTCGCGATTCCCTCTTCGGTCTACCCTTTGAAGTGCTGATTGGCTTTCTCGGTCAATTTGCCTTGGTATGTGCTGGGTGCATTCACCTCCAGTTTGGCATCGTGGACATCTCCCACATGTTCATGACAAATCGCCCCTTACATGCCATTTGCTCCTGCCTCTCTGCTTTGGGTGGAAGACAGTTGTTGATGACCCTGTGCTGGGAATGCGTGAAGGCAACTGGATTGCGAACATCGAAGTGTGGCAATATCTTTGCGGTTGGGACATCATAATATGTGTCTACACTCTCCAAACACTCGTTCATGGCACGCAAAGGAAATGGGCAATCAACCGGTTCAAGCTGTTACAAAGACAGTTAAGTTCACCGTCCCTCAAAGGCATCCGGAAGACGCACCGGTAGGGAGCGCGTGAGGAGTGTGCTGTGCAACTGATCATAAGCTACTAGTTTTCCTGACGGTTGGCAGCTGACAAAGGCCTCTTGTTGAATGGGGAGTTCTTGTTAATGAACAAGATTTGGCTCACCCAACCTTGTCCTGAGAGAACACATGCGGTAGTATGGTAATGTATGGCGCCCTTGAACAATAACAACTGAACAGAAGTCGACTGATGGACCAGATCGAAATAGGAAATCAACCTAGTCTCAGCTTATTGTCAGTTATCCACTTCAAACCGCATCGTGACTTGAATTGACAAGCAAAACAATAGGCAGACACATGTCACTCTTCCCCTTCACTTGACATAGCCAAGGCTCACCATATTCAATCTTTTGAAATCTTTCGGCGACCTCTATGCTAAAGTTCTGTTGATTCGTTTCTAACTTCCATCCAACACCCGCAGCAGGTCCTTCATCGACGACCAACGAGATTCACTGACCCTTGGAACTTTCTACTGCCTGTCATCACCGCGCCTTCTGGGGATCTGGATTCTGCCACCGGAGGTGAAGGTAAGACCGCCTTGGATTTCGTTAGATTTCCAGGTTTACAGACAAGGCTTGGTATCTAACCTCGACACATCCACACCTAGGGTCTTCGTCTGAACTCCTGGTGACGGGCGAAAGCAAACGCAGCTGGCAGGCAGTGGTAGATCCGCGCAAGGCTTTTGCGTTCAACCTTTTCTCGACTGCCCTGTTCCACTTCTGGAAAGCGATACATATTTATCAGCATAGACACTGGGCGCAATACTGGAAGTTGTAACTGTCTTACTCCGACCAAATAACTTGCGCTGGATATTGGACCCTACAAGTTCGTTTGCTCATATCGACCATATTATTTCGCCAGGCATTCCACCCTCTTGCATACCTCGATCGACCCCGCGCACCGAAACTGAGCACAGTTGAGCAGCCAACTTTCTATCATCGCAACCACCATCCGTCACCTGCCATAACAATTATTTAGGAGACTTGCTGTCGTTTCGTGTGCGCCTAGAGGTACCGCTACTGGTATGTGCATCAGTTAACCTCCATATCAAATGCGCTTCAAGTATTCCTTATATCCCATCCTCCTTCCTGACCGCTAACCAACCGTCCTGCCACATAGATCTTAGCGACACGGCCAAGTGAATTACATGATGGCGGACATCAAACGCATGATGCCCAAGCCGTCGAGCATGGCCCGAAATGCCGTTTCCAAAATGCTTGAAAAGGGCCGCCACAATATGGTGAACTCGTCGATCCAGTCTGTTGATTCCGAGGACCACGAGGGCCATGGTGGCGTGTCACTGTTGGATGACGACTCGCAAGAGGATTTCCCTGTCCAGCCTGTCCAGTCTCCGAATGCTGTTATGGCTCAAGATGTCGATGTTACCCCCAAGGCAAGCGTTGTGCAAAGGAAGAACGGGAATGCTTCCAGCACGAATTTTCCCAAAGGTTTGCGAAGAAAGGATAAGAAGGTATGGATCCAAAAGAAACATCTTGGTGTATGTCTGTCTGATCGGTTTCACTAACTTCCATCACAAGCGTACTGGTGCGTTCGATCAAAACGGCAGCAATGGAAACCACGGACGCGAGCAGAACGGGTCTACCCCAAGCCACACCCAAAGCTGTCAACAAGGAACTTCTACTACCGCTGGAGTTGCCCCTCTTGACCATCAAGCTTCGATGGCCTACATGGTTCAGTATCCTCAAGCAACGCAATCTTTTCAACAAGGTCAACCTAGCCCAGCCATGAGCAATGACATATCACCTAATCCAACGAACGAGGTAATGGCAGGAGGTCAACCTGTTTGGCCGTCATCAAACAACCATGGCATCGATAATCAGCAGGCAGGCATCATTTACCAGCACATGGGTATCTCTCAACTCCAGACTGGTCAGGGCTTCGTGCCTAACGGGTCTGGCGGCCACCTCGGTATCAGTTCACCCGCTGGTCAGACTGGATATGCGCCCATGGGCCTCCCTTATCCTCAACATCAGATGGCCCCAGTCACCGACCCCAATGGTCTGACACCCCTTTCCCACCGTTCATACATTCCAACTAATGGGTCCAATGGTCCTCTAGCATTTGCGCAATCGCCCAATGCCCAGCCAGTCGTGGGTGTCACTCGCTTGGCGCCTGGCCAGCTCTACTACGCCTACGGCCCAATGTTTGGAGGTCCAGGCTCCAATATGCAGCCTCAGGGCGGCCAGCAGACCGGCGATGCTTCCAGGACTGAACACAACCAGACTGTAAATGACCCGCAGACCGACCTGGGCCAGTCTCAAGCTACAAAGACCCCTTCGCACACGAAGGAGATTTTTAATCAAACCGAACCCCGAAATTTTGCACCCCGCGCAGGTTCACTTCCCTCTCAACCCCCGCCTCCGTTCATGATTGATACTGCTCATGCCCCGAACACCCACGGTACTCAAGCCGGTATCGTCACCGGCTCCGGGATTGATCCGTTCTCTCCGGCGGGCAACGATGAGCGTGCTATTGTCAGAGTTCCTAACCGCCATTCAGGGTATGAAACCCCGAACGAGAACTATGCGGTCATGCCACATATGCCCCTTTCTGGCCCTCCCCCTTCAGAAGTGCGAGCTGTACGCTCAGAGCAGCTGAACAGGCTCACCGTCCTTGGTCCGTATGGTCTCCCTACCGCAGAGGTAGCTTTGCATCCTGACAACTTTCCTTTCATTGAGAGCTGTTCGCAAGCTTCAGCTTCGGATGCCGGAGTTGTTAAGATTACCAATCTTCCTTATACGACCACTCATCAAGAGATCAAGGCACTCCTTGGTCGGAACGCCAAACTACTGACTGAAGAATCCGTGCACGTCATCATGGAGCGAATCAATGGCAAGACACAGGATGCATACATTGAGTTTTGCACTCAAGATGATGCTATCAGAGCTGTCCAACGCTTGAACCAAGCTGCTGAACGGACAAACCGTCCTTCTCGTATTGCTGATCGCCCCGTTGATGTGGAGTTGTCGGGCCAGGCCAGTATGATGAAGGACCTCTTTCCTTTGGCTTCCGGCGTGACCTGGAGAGGCGCAGAACCGATAATCGAATCTCCAGTTGAGGCAAAGCCCTGGAAGACCTTTAAAGGCTTTATTATGATCGAGGAGATGGCTATGCTGGTCAAGCTTGTTGAGATGCCACAGCGTGCTCAGTATACAAAAAGCTGCCCCCAGCGTCCTTACGAGTGCATGATCTCTACGATCAGGAAGCTGCCCTGGCAAAAGTCAGATTGCATCACGATTCACCAACGCTGGGCCGTATACAATGCCACGATTCGTCTCATCGAGCTGCTTCGCAACACCACCCAGCGCCGCGACCATGATAGCCACATCGCTCTCAATCAACTTCTTCTCAAGCGTCTGGTCAACACAGCCATGCTATGCCCTGGCTTCAGCGTCCTTCAAAAGGATAACATTGCCTTCACCGCTGGCATGGGTGAAATGAAGCAGCGAGAGTTCAACCAACCTAGGTTCCCCGATCTCTGGACCCATCAGCTGTCGGTTTGCCCGAAGCCAGGAGTCCCGTTGGATGTTCTCGAGTGGTATATTGCCATCATCCGCGAGGAGACCACTCGCTTTGTCAATCTCAAGCCTGTCAGTGAGAGATCTGAGATTCTGAGCAAGGCCACCAAGATGAACAGCAACGGCTACTTTGGCTTTCTTTGGCACGAGATCGGCTTCCCTGCTGGCGATGAGTACGATAACATGACTCTAAAGCAGGCGATGGAGATGGAATTGGCAGCTATCGAGAATTGCCTCAAACGGGCCCTTTGTTATGGCTATCAACACGCAGACAACGGCAGGGTCAAGAAGCTTATGGCTGCTTAGGCTTTAGTGGTCAGGCCAAGGAGACAATGACGAGGAGTATTTATTGGTACCATCCCTGATCATTGTTCCGCATCCTATTTTCAGCCACATTCAACATTGAAAGGATTGCAGCATCATCGACTTTACCACCTTTATCAGTAATGCCACCATCAATCAGATATTCATACCAGGACGAAGTTACGCGGAATATCGGTGGACATGAAGGGAAACCATCAATTGGGCTTCATACTTGCACATCTGCATTGGGATCACTGGCGTACCTGTCATTGGGTCTTTTGTTCCTCATCCGATTTCCGTCAATGAGCATTGAGATACCCAACATCGCTATGGCGATATGCGCATCATTTCGTTCTTATTCCCTTCTCTATCACCACTAATTCTGCTGCTCATTCGAGGGTACAGCTGCACATCACTGTGAGTTTACTGCACAGCGTTGTTAATGGTGAGGTCGCCAGGAAGAGTTGGTTTGTATTTTAGAACGTCAGATAGAAAATGGTATGTCAAGAATGTGTGTTCCTGTGGTCTGTGAGCCCGCAAACAATCATATCATGAGCGTGAAGTACATATATTGTACAATAAAAACTGGTCTGTTTGTCAGCTCGAGACTTCGTGTCAACTTTCCTATACGTCTTCATAGCTACCTCTAAGTAACGCGTGTTATTACCCTGGAAACGCCATTCCTGGTATTCAATATGTTACCTCTATGTCAATTACTGTTAATGCCTTTATATTTCGTATTCAGCCATTTTAACTCATCCTTGTAAGCTTTGGGACTATTCGGGATTGATTTCGTCTAGTATATACCACCAGAAGTACCTACCTAGTGTACCAAGCGAACAAACAAACCTGCATCGGACTGTAGAGGGTCTGGAAAGCAAACAAACCCCTTTTTACCCCTTGCTGTTTTCTGATTGCCTAATAAGGAAACTGGTGGGCCTGCCGATTGGGATGATGACGACACCCGCTGATCCCTGGCACTAGTCAGGTCAGGGCCGGATTTTAACCGCACAGGGATGATGTGGGACTACCTGCCTGTGAATGGCACCCGACTGGCAAAAAAAAAAAAAAGTCGGGCGAACGATTATCGCTGATAACGATTTTGCTACCTTTACGGCCAAAGTCGAGCCACTTCGGACAAACGTACACAACACCCCCCCAATCCGCACTCTGATCGCCAGACTTGTTCTGGGTGATTACTGAATCCATCGACAGAGAGGAGAGGACATCCGTCGTCAAGAAGAATTACTTCACAATGGAGTCACTGCCGGCCACCAGGAGGGTACCCGGTCCCTCCGACCAGCATTACAAAGGCGACCACATTCCGCTGGTCGTATCCCGCGAAACAGGCGATATAGTACCAGAGTCACACCAAGCCGATCCGTTAGTACGGCCAGACAAGATCGAGGCAACCCCCTTTGCAAAATCATGGGCGCACTTTGTCGCAGGAGGGTAAGCAACAACAATTCCTTCCACAGACGGGAAGCCACTTGCGCCCCCGTCAGCCAAGAAGAGCGCTGAGCTTAACACTTTTGCGCTCTCGCGCACATAACAGAATCGGTGGTATGACAGCCGCAGCCTTAACCGCCCCGTTAGACGTTCTCAAGACGCGACTCCAGTCCGACTTCTACCAAGCACAACTCCGAGCCTCGCGACAATCGCACGTAGGAGTGCCCCTCAACCCGATTCGCGCCGCCTGGTACCACTTTAGCGAGACCGGCCAGATTTTGTCGGCTGTCTACCGGCAAGAAGGCCCCCGCGCCCTGTTCAAGGGCCTCGGCCCCAATCTCGTCGGCGTCGTGCCCGCGCGCTCCATCAACTTCTTCACCTACGGCAACGGCAAGCGGCTGATCGCCAAGTACTTCAACAACGGACAGGAAGGCACATGGGTGCACCTCAGCGCGGGCGTGCTGGCGGGTATCGTGACCAGCACCGCGACGAACCCGATATGGATGGTCAAGACGCGGCTGCAGCTGGACAAGAACGTGGCGGCCGAGAGCGGAGGCGTGACGAGGCGGCAGTACCAGAACAGCTACGACTGCATCCGGCAGATCCTGCGCAACGAAGGGCTCCGAGGCCTGTACAAGGGCATGAGCGCGAGCTACTTGGGCGTGGCCGAGTCGACGCTGCAGTGGGTGCTATACGAGCGCATGAAGACGGCGCTGGCGTTGCGGGAGGAGAAGATTGTGCAGAGCGGGCGCCAAAAGACTTGGTGGGACCACGCGGTCAACTGGACGGGCAATGCGGGCGCTGCGGGCGGCGCGAAGCTTGTCGCCGCCATCCTCACATACCCCCATGAGGTCGCCCGCACCCGTCTACGACAGGCACCCATGGACGGCGGCAAGCCCAAATATACGGGCCTGATTCAGTGCTTTAAGCTCGTCTTCAAGGAGGAGGGTATGGCCGGTCTGTATGGTGGTATGACGCCGCATATGCTCCGGACGGTGCCCAGCGCCGCCATCATGTTCGGCATGTACGAAGCCATCCTCAGGCTTCTTGGTACCCCGTCATGAAAAAAAAAACCCAACGATGATGCGGGATCACAACAATTCAATCCCGGATTGAGACGGCCGGACGGACATTACCGAACCAAGACAAATAGGGAAACAGACCCCCCTTTACCCTCTGTCCCACCCTTTATACTTATCCCCAACATTTGGACAGAGAACGAACACGAGGTACATCCATCTCAACTCCTCAGACCTTGGCCAGCCACGTATGATTATTTTACCTTTCACGAGGGCGCTTCAAGGTGTAAGCGTCCGCAACGACGAACCATCTCCTCTATCCGCTTCCTGCTTGTGCCCAGCAATCACAACAACTACAACGCAAGGAACAGCCATGGGTGAATGAACCTTTCCAAGACACCCTTAACCTACTTGCTTGCTCAGCCATTGTTCAGAAGCAGCAGGTGCTTTGTGTGGGTTTCGTACACGGATGCCGGGTTAACCGCGGTTCCCAATATAAACCCCCCACTCCTTGTTTTTTTTTTCTTCATGATTTTTCTTTTCATTCCAACAAACAGCAAAGCAGTCCAGGCATCAGCAGGGGAGAGAGATCAGCAGCGGAGGAACAAATTTCCAGTGTACGATAGTGTTAGAGCGGAAAGTGAAATGGAGAGGAGCGCAATGATTAGAGCTGGCTTGGAGGTTTCGTGCCGGTCAATGGGTCGGGGATCAAGCAAGCAAGAAGTGGAAGGTGCAAGCAAGGAAGCTCAGCTATTAGGAGCCTGAGGTGGGCTACGTGATGGTACATACCAAGGGCTTCACTCGGTGCGGATATCTGTGGGAAAACAAAAGGAACAGCGGAAAACAACCAGGCATTATAGGAAATAGACATAAAGTGACTTGAATCCGGGATATTTCGACCATCATCGTTTCCATGTTCGGCCGTGTTTTGCGATTAGGCTGTGCGTTGTACTTCTAGTCAAGGCACTGAAATAGAACCGAGGATATTTATTCGCAACGGCTGGCATCATCAACGCCTTCCATGATGTCGCTGACCTAAAATACATGTACACTCTCAGACAGTAAATCGACAGACAAACTTTTGAACATCTCTCTCCATCGATGGCCCGCCCATTCTTCCTGTCCGCCCAGCTCATGTTACTCACAAACACAAACACGGAAAACGCCCTTCATTTCAACCTTGTTCACTTCCGGGCAAACTTCGGCAAACTGTCATCCATCGCCGTGATCACGACTCCTCGCCACCATCACCCACCGCCAGCTTATACAAAGCTTGCGTCTCGGCGTAACCCCGCGGAGGACGTTTGCGCAGTTTTCTCGGCGTTCGCATCGTCGATTGTGACTGGTGACCCCGTTGCGATTGTTGCGGCGATGATGATGACGATGATGTGGTATAGTTACTAGTATTGGTATTGTGGAGGACAACAACGCTATGGTTATTACTGGCTAACGAAGAAGAAAAGGCAGAAGATAAGGTTGATGTGGAGGTGGACGATATAGACGAAGGGGCGCTGCCCAAGCGCAGGCGCGGGGTTCCCACTCCCCAGCTTTCGCGGAAGAGGAGTCACCATGCGTTACGATCCCAGTTGGGGTCTGTTATTTTGGGATAGAAGGGAGAGGTTTCGGTGTTAGTCAGGTTCGCGATCGATCAGTCTGGAGAAGAAAGAAACGGGAAGGAAACAAAAACTCACCCTGCACAAAAGCAGCTAGGACTTTACTCCCCGTTTGCAACAGCGGGTGCCCCACGACGATCTTGAGGAACTTCTCTAAACCCGCCCTGCGGCCCTCGATCACGTCGTCGCTAAACCGGTTGGTGAACACCTTGCCGGGAAGCGGGGGAATGGTCACGCGGGCGCTCTCCCGCTCCAGGATGTCGCGGAAGTACTCAAAGTCCGAATAGCGGCGGCGTACTGTCGACTGCCGCAGCTTGAAGGCGGGGATGTTGGTGCGACATACAATCTCGTAGTCGGTGTACATGTGGCGGCCGATACCGTGGGTTCGGGGGTTGCGGACCTATTCGTGGGTGAACATGTCAGTGAGGTCAGGTCTCCGGGGCATTGGGAATAGTCGTCGAGAATGGACATCCGACTCCGACTAGGGTGACCAGGCCGGCTCTGTGACAGAGCGAGCCCACGGGCGACGGGGTGAAGACTAACCTCGATCTCCAAGAAGTTCTCGGGCGGACCGTAAATCTCATCAAACGACTGTTGTCGCGTGTCCGGTAGAGACTGCATGATGGGCCGGTGCAGACGGGCAGCCGCCGCCGCCGCCGCCTTTGCTTTATCTGACTGAGACCCCGTTGGGCTGACCGGGCTAGTGGGCGACGTTGGCGAGGTGGGAGAGGTAGCGCGCGCACCACCGGCCGCGGACCCCAAGTCGCTGGAGGACGCCGTTTTCGCGGTTTGGGAAGGACGTTGGTTTAGTGGTTATTACTGGACGCGAAGAGCTGGTTTCCCGGTTAAAATGACGGGAAGCAGCTCGAATCTCCTTGCTGTAGTTGGCGCTGGAGTTGTTGCTTTGTCAGAAGAGGGCTTGTGTGACAGCGTAGCTGATAGTCTTGATGGACGAGGAAACAAGATAGCCTGGGCGCAACGGATCTGGCCGTCGTGCGTCGATGAAAGTGGATGAACTTACATGATGCAACTTGGAGAGACGAAGGTGGGGGTTGTCGATTGAAGTTGGAGGAAAACGACGTTACGAGGGGAAGCTACAGCTGGAAATACGAGCTCACGAAGCCGTAACCACCGGGCCGGATAAATCGACTGTGTGCCCAGATAGATCCCCTGTGTGGGGGCCGCCCGACCAATGGCAAACCATGTCAGCGCCCGCCAAATTTGCTAGCGAACAACATCGTATGACATCTCTATACTTCAGTAGTAACGATTAAAGCAATTAAGCACATCGCCGTCGCCGTTATTATTTACTATCGAGCCAGTGAGTGTAGTATTAAGGGGGTCATACTTATCGAGATTACTAACCGTACACTATAGAAATACCTAAAGTTATCGATCTAACTGCCTCCTCCCCAGCAGGCTCCCCTATACTTGCGCGCGCGCCCAGTCCGACCCCCTCAATTGAATGGATCAAAACTAAACCGCGCGACAATAACCACAAATTTCTCGATATCAACAACCTTATTAAAGACGAGAAGCTATCTCCATCTCCAGCTCCGGCCCTAATTCTAACGATCCCTGTATTCCACCGCCGCCATCGCTCCCCCTCAAGCTCTTCGAGTTCGTCGTCATCGTCGAATTCTTCTTCGAACTAAAATAAAGAGATAGAGAATAAGGAGGAGGTTAGTAAGAAGGAGCCCGCCTTCGCCGAGCTTTCTTCTCGCTAGTAGACCAATATCAATACCGCCGTTAGAAAAATTAGTAATATCGCTAGACAACTCGGATTTAGTATTTCTAAGAACCGTACTAGTAATTACCGGATAGAGGGAGTAACTCGGTTCCCTTATCGGTACGATATCGAATATATTATAGCGAAGAAGCGCAGGGGCAAGAAATGCAATAACAACGCCCCGCTCCAAAGACCGTTGGCAGCGAATATAAAAAGAAACTATAAGTGGCAAATAAAGCTGGTATTTAGCACTAAAACTAGGGTATAGCAGTTTACCCTTATAAGGAGAGACCACAACCATCCCCTCGACCCCAACAATACCAATTATCTCGCCGTCAATCGTTGCTAATATTGTATAGAGGAGGTAACCGCTAGTATCCTTCGGTTGGCTAAACAACTAAAGACTTCCTTATTAAACATCGTATCTATTATCCGTAACGAATTCCCTGGTATTGCCATTACGCAACGCGACGTACTTAATGTACTAGCGGCCAATAGAATGAAGCAAGCGGGTGCCCTTATACCGACCTAATAATTTCTCGACCGGTTACAATCAATAGAGGGGATTCATCATGAAGTCTACCGTTACAACGGCGAGGAGTTTGGTCTGATTGAGAGAATCTTTTAAACTTATCTATAGTATATTAACCAATTGAGGAAGAATCCCGAAGTCATAAGCTTGGACTATACGTACAAAATTAATAAATTCGACATGCCTCTCCTTTAAATATATAGGATAATGGCTATACATACGATTTTCAATATCGGTTATTGCTTATTAAGTGGCGAGAAGGAGGCATGCTTTACATAGGCATTTTAGTAAATTGATGCTATACTCTTAAAGTATAGTATCCCCTAGCCTCTAATCATTATCACTGACTATAATAAAACGTATAAGAGAGCTTGCCGGACAATCTTCCCTATAACCCAATACTAGATTTATCTCTAGTATGTAATAAAGAACGTTACCTTCAACGTTAAAAAGAAGTAGGAGGGTAGTCTTGAGGGTATAGCGTTGGGTAACCGTGGCAGTGACGGGAGTCATTTCCGTAAGGATTACCATTATATAGATATCAACCCCGCTAATGAAGATTCTATTATTCGCTAAGTCGCCGCCCAATTATTAAATGGAAATAACCGGAATTACTACCTCGAATCAGGGACTAAAAATCCCTTCATTCAACCTATTAATAATCGTACCCCCTATAATTCAAACTATAAATAGATCAATAACACGGATAGGATTTTAGCCGTATAGAGGGCAATAATATACTCTAATATAGAGGAGGGATTCTACCAGTAATGGCGGGTATTATTGAGGGAGTTCCCCAAGCAAAAAAGTACAATTATTACATCTTTCTATTATTATCTATATAATTACTAATCCCTCTTTTTACAGCTATAACCAACTACCTTCTCTACGTTTACCTCCCATTGAAGTACGAATTTACCCATTTCGCCATCAGATCATACTACAATTTTAATATATAAATAACCTCCCGTACAAAAGGTGCCTACAGCGTCTTGAAAACACTATTCAAAAATCATTGTATTAATTTCAACTAATTATTAAGCACTATTACCAAAACCCTTAAGTAGTTGAAAGAGAACTTTATAATTAAATATACGTATTAAATCTCAAAAGACGTGGCGAAGTTCAGGCATACTGCTCTAGCGGACTTGAAGTTCATTACCAGCTTCGCTTACCTTGAATTACTCTAACGGCAAACTCAATTGGCCAATAATAATCTTAAGCGCTCACAATCTAATTTAGAGGGACTAAAAGCAAAGTGTTCTACCCACTTTACGAGGCAATATAGCTTACCCTGCTGGCACGGGATAATTAATATCGTACGGTTAAACGGTACTATACTTCAAAGTATAGTCGATAAACACTAGTTACTTAAACCAAACACGGTAAATAAATATCCCTCTCTTAAATATTATTTATCTAATACGCTTACTAACCGTGTCTTTTACCAGCCGTTATCTACAAAGTAGCTATTACTACGTAGGGAGAGAGACCCTCTCCTAATTATCACCAACCGCTGGAAGGCTCGCAACGGTGCCTAGCCCATGCCCGCCATACCCGCGCTCCCTCCTCTCCCCTCCTCCAGCGTTAGATGCGATCCATCTTATAATGCCCCCCCCAAGGCTTTATAGCCTCCTAAGAAGAAGAGGATAACCAAAGCAATACTAGCCAATTAGAGGGAGCAGGAGGCAAAAGCAGCGGTAGAGAGCGCGAGGCTAGAGATAGAGATATTAAAAACACAACTCCAAGAATTAAGAGAATCATAGTAAAGAGAGGCACAACTGGAGGCACGGCTGCGAGAGCTTACGAATCAATAATAATAAATTTAATCCCCGCCGCCGTTACTAATATACTAAGGGTATTAATAATAGTAATATTACTAGCCTACCCGCCAGCTAATAATACCCCCCCCTCCCTTACAGTAGCCGCTATATCTAAATCCTTACTAACCGCCACCATTTAGCCAATAGCAATCCCAACAGCTGTACTAGTTCTCCTAATCGAACTAGTAGTACCAATACCAGTAGATTATATATACTAGTATAAATATAAACTCTACAATTTCAGCATATTCATGTAAATCAGCATCTCAGAAAGCCTCGTTTGTGTAAATCTTTGTGCAATTTTGGTGTGGATGTTGCACACATGTCATTTTGGTGGAAATTTGGCGGGCGAGAACATGGGTGAATCATTAGCCAGACCGGTTCCACACAGGGGATCTATCTGGGCACACAGTCGATTTATCCGGCCCGGTAACCACACGCTATGAGGGGAGGGGGGCAGGCTAAATGGGGGACCCGAAGTGGAATGTATTCGACCCAAATCCCGGTTCTAGTGCGCTCGATGACGATCCATGCTGGAGGTAGGGATATATTACCGTAAAATTCGTTACACGTTACATTACCCGCCTACCAGAGAACGGTTGCCGATAGTTCGCACTTGTTGTTTCTGCATCTACTGTGTAGTAGAGCGACAGCATCGAGGAATGCCTGCTTCATGTTATCTGTTAGTATCACGAACAATATTGGGATCCAGAAAACACGGTTGATGTCGCTATATTATGTCCACAGCGATGGCTTAACCATTTTGGCCGATTGATTATCTATACGACCGCTCACTATACGTGTGTAGAGCATGCTTCGAAGCTCCAGATAAGCCTCGGCCAGTATCGCAGTCGCGAATTCTTCTCCCATACATCTCTCTGATTTACCGGTGTATTTATACTCACAGGTGCGAGAGGATAATGATGCTTCCTTTTTTTGTTTTTCTTCTCCCTCGTTGTGAGTCTCTGGAGCCGCCTGGCAAGCTGTATAAGTGCAACAAGGTTGGCATAAGCTCGGCAAGACGAAGAAGTAGAGATATTGGTCGACGAAACGATGAATTCCTCACCTGCGGTCCCGATCTCAAAAAAACTCACAATTGATACCCAAGACCCTGCATGTAAGGATTGATGTCTGGGTTTGGTCCGCTAGGAAACGCCCATCTTCTCATCCAGCAGGAATTCCTCGGCACGCCTTAGTTTGAAGTAAAATGCCCAATGGGGTTCAACCGTCAACCGCTCGACAAGACGATCTAGGGAACGTTCAATCGGTGAGGCACTTCACTTCTTGTCGGCAAACTTTTGGTGGATGGCCTTGATCTGCTCGTCGAGATTGAAGGTCTGCAACTGGTTGATGTGTGCCTGGCTCCTGCCCTCGGGATTTCCGTCGTAGCTATGCATGGCCACCTTTTTCCTTCGAGCTTGCTCTTCCTCGGATATGGGCTGACCAGTTACTGCATCGAAAACATCGGTACGTGCGCTAGCCAGTCGCTTGAGGTTGTTGGCAACATCCACAGTAGAGAGGTTAGTTGTAGCAAATCTCGCGTCCGCCTTGGCCTTCTGTTCCTTCCACCGTGGATCAAGGAGTTCAACTAACCAAGCTGTCAGTAAAACATTGTATGGGCACGAATTGGGACACGGCGGGGCTTGCTTACTTCTCATATGCTCATCCAGTTCGTTAAGTGGAATTTGCTGTTTGCAGTTAGGGCACAAAGCCATTTGTGAACCAAACTTGTTGGCCGCGCGCTGCGCTGCCCGAGGAACATAGTTATCCTTGATCTTCATCGGCGCCAGTCCACCGGTTGGCTGCACCCGTGTCCTAGCCTCCTGTTCCGCCCGAACTCTCTGCGCCGCTTCCTCCTCTTCTGGTCTTGGGTGGCTTCCAACGGGGAGAGGGGTGCCGTATGCCTGCGGGGCATTGGGAGTATTCGGGGATTGGTATTGCTGTTGCTGGGCTGGCTGAGAAGGTGCCGCTTGGACTCCGTACTGTTGCGGGGGGTAGGCGTTATAGCTGGTGTCTTCGAATGGGAAGGCCTCTTCGATCCGGAGATTGGAGCTAATCGATATTTTGTTTTTCTCTTCTAGCGAAGCATACTGGAGGTCGTTGAGCGTTGTGGGAGGCGGCAAGTTAGCCTGGTCGTCGGATTCCGAAAAGACAATGGTCTCGACGACGACAAAGTCATTCCAATCGATACGAGCGAACTCAATCTTCTTCTTTTCTTCCTCCTCTTCCTTCTTTGCCTTTTCAGCGTCCTGCCAAATCGCATACTCGGCCCTCTGTTTCGCACGCGCCAGCACGTGGTACTTATCGTCAATGTTCCGCTTAACTTCGGCAATACGTTCTTGTAGTGCCTGGTTGCCTGTTCCGTTGCTATCGCTTTCGCGCAAGAGGATGGAATACTGATCGACCATGCTCTGGAAGAAGTTGTGGAAGGTGTGGTTGGGTATCAGGAACTGGAACTGCGGGTTGCTGGCCTCACGCTGAGAGAGCTGTGTCATGAATGGGCGGCCATTCTTTGCGATGAACAGGGCTGTTACTCGCACAATTTCCAGGTCTTTTTGGCTCATACGAGGCATACGCGCTGAGAACTGGAAGTCAGGCGGCTTGGGAGGGCCCTTTGGCTCTTCCTTGGCTGGGGCTGGGGCAGCCTCGCCGACGCGACCAGCGGCAATGGCGGTGCCGCGTCCGGCCTTGATTTCTGATTTTCGCCATTCGTAGTACGCATTGTACGGATCGCTCGAGGTCATCAAGAAGCTGAATTTCGGATTCTTGCCATGGTTCTCGCGAATGCGCTGTTCGAGTCCTAGTCCACCACGCATAACATATCCGGCCGTTTTCTCGATCGCCTCGCGAATCTCGCCTGGTGGCGGGATGATAACTCCAGGCGGCGGCTTGATATTGTCAAGTGAAGCGGCCGCTGCGGAAGGGTCGCCGTTCGTGGTCGCGGCCATTATGTCGATAGATCGCCGGTAATTTGGAAGACGGCGATATGCAGTTGATGTCGACTTTGGGTTAGATGGGATGATGTTGTTTTTCTCCAGATGGCTTTGCACCTTGTAGGGCGGTTTGACCAAACTGTAGTATGATTGGCCCGTGCGCGTCCATATCCCCCCCGATTAGTCCTGGCCCAGGCCAGCCAGCGCCGCCCGGCCAAAGCCTTACTGTACAATTGTACTGTGACCGGGACAAGGCTGTTAGCGGCTGACGGGACAGCCATTTCGTGGTTGCTGTTGCATACCTATCGAGACACTGTTGTATACTAGGAAGACATGTCGCAGTGAAGATCACACATGTACTATGCAGAAAGGGTTCAGTGAGATACTTGGCCACTCTAAGACCATATGGGACCAATCCCCTCAGAGGAAATGCCCATCGAAAAACTCTCTGTCGTTCGCAGGACAGTCCTCTTCTCTGGGATTTTGGTCTGCATATAAGCTGCGTAGAGGCAGGTTTCTCCTCACTTTGGATGCTACGTCTTGGTCACTCTGGCCGGCTGTTTGTAATACACATGTCACTCACTGATGGTCTATCCTGTCCCAGTCTTCAATCTTCAATGTCTTTACCCACTAGACATGTTCATTCCCGCCATCACGCTTCGTCTATGATGAGGAGAGGTGGTGTAGTGGCTTGGGGGTTAGCAATGGTGCACACGGCAGGCCAACGGCCGCTCACATGCGACGGCGGAAGAGTATACAAGAGTAAAGAGAAAGAGAACTGGTGACATTGTTAACCGAACCGTCAGATTGCAATTCAACTCGAATGCAAGTGTTGGACCAGTTACATATGTGAGCTGTTAATGGCGCCCAGAAACTGGGGAGCTCGGCCTTGCTTGGGGCGCCGTATATGTACGTAAACGGCGGGCTGGCCAATGGCTTCGCTTGGTGGAGCTCAAATGAACTTTGACGCACGACGGGGGGAGGGGTGCCAAGGCCCGGGACAGGGGCTGATATTGAGGCCACTTAAGCTCCATCATTGACCCTGCCACCCTTCCACGTCTTCTCTTGGGCCGACCAGGCCACTGTCCACCTCAGCTTCAGGCAGAGCCAGAGCCACGAGATCATATTCCGCGGGTCCATTTCAAGTTGCGAGCATCACTCGCTCACTTCAGACCACATCCTAGGTTTGTGCCCCTTTCATAAGCTAGACATACCCTTTTTTCCTCTTCGTCCACTTCCCTTCTCTAGTTTTCCACTGCCTCAACAAAGGTCTAAGGCCAGGACGGATTCCATCAGGGCGAAGTCGTCTTTGCACTTGTCTTCCCTTTCCTCTTTCCATTCTATTCTCTTGACTGCCATTATACTTACTCTTCTTCCCCACGGCCAGTTTCCGATCGGCCCCGGAAAGTTCCCATTCCGTTTCGTCGGAACTATCCATGACACGGGCAGCCCTGTCCCAATGATCGTTTAACCTTCTTCGACTCTCGTTAATCTTTAGTTTACGATCCCACCGATCAGTGACCTCCCTACGAGGCCTCCGAAACCTCCCAGAAGTACCCTCTCGATCCGCAACCAACTGCTGTCCTACCGATACTTTCGCCAACATGGCTCGCTCCGGCAAGAAATCGCCGGCGCCGCCGCCGGCATATGCCCCGGCCTATGCCCCGCCGCCCGCCTACGAGGCCGTGCCGACCTCCGCGGTCGTGTCCAAAAACAAAAACAACAAAAACAAGTCCGCCAAGGTCAAGGACGACTACTCGTCCGAAGGTGTCCAGGACAATGATCCGTTCTTGCTCCCCGGATCCGACTTCGTGCTCCTCACTATCATCACGATTTTGTCTGCCGTTGTTCGCCTATTCCGCATTTACCAGCCTGACAGTGTTGTGTTTGACGAAGTCCAGTATGTAATCCACCCATTGGAGGATATAGTTGCTCGCTTGGAAGAAGAGGTACTGATTCAATGTCTGCAACAGCTTCGGCGGCTTCGCTTCCAAGTACATCAAGGGCAAGTTCTTCATGGACGTCCACCCACCCCTCGCAAAGCTCATGATTACCCTCTTCGGCTGGCTCGCTGGGTTCGACGGTAGCTTTGATTTCAAGGAGATTGGAAAGGACTACGTCGAGCCTGGCGTTCCTTATGTCGCCATGCGCATGTTCCCGGCTATCTGCGGTATCCTTTTGGCTCCTACCATGTTCCTCACTCTCAAGGCAGCTGGATGCCGTAGCACCACTGCCTTCATGGGAGCTTGTCTTATCATATTCGGTACGTCTGAGAGAAAGAAGAACAATCGGACAGTTCACACGACTAACGAACCTGTCCTCTACAGAGAACGGCCTTCTCACCCAGGCCCGGCTTATCTTGCTTGACTCGCCCCTGATGATTGGAACCGCCCTTACTGCGCTCGGCTTCACTGCCTTCACCAACCAACAAGAACTGGGACCTGGTAAGGCCTTCACACCGAGCTGGTGGTTCTGGCTGGTTGTTACCGGTCTTGGTCTAGGAATCACCGCTAGTATCAAGTGGGTTGGTTTGTTCACCATCGCGTGGGTTGGCAGCTTGACTTTGATTCAGCTATGGGTTGTGCTTGGCGATCACAAGCATGTTTCCCCTCGCGCGTTCGCCAAGCACTTCATGGCCCGCGCTTTCTGCCTCATTGTCATCCCTCTTACTTTCTACATGGCCATGTTCGGAATCCACTTCCTGTGCCTTACCAACCCTGGCGACGGTGACGGCTTCATGAGCTCCGAGTTCCAGTCGACTCTGAACTCGAAGGGCATGCAGGATGTCCCGGCTGACGTTCTTCTGGGTAGCCGCGTTACCATCAGGCATGTCAACACCCAGGGTGGCTATCTGCATTCGCACCCCTTGATGTATCCCACCGGCTCAAAGCAACAGCAGATTACTCTCTATCCCCACAAGGATGACAACAACATCTGGCTCCTTGAGAACCAGACCCAGCCTCTCGGTATCGATGGTCAGCCCATCAACGGAACTGGCGCGTGGGACCACCTTCCCGAGACTCCCTATATCAAGGATGGCGCAATTCTCCGTCTCTATCATCTCCCTACTCACCGTCGTCTCCATTCGCATGACGTTCGGCCCCCCGTAACTGAGGCTGACTGGCAGAACGAGGTGTCAGCTTATGGCTATGAGGGCTTCGATGGAGATGCCAACGACTTTTTCCGTGTCGAAATTGTCAAGAAGAAGTCCAAGAGCGGCGTTGCTCAGGAACGTCTTCGTACCATTGACACCAAGTTCAAGCTGGTGCACATCATGACGGGCTGTGTTCTTTTCTCCCACAAGGTTAAACTTCCTACTTGGGCCTCGGAGCAACAGGAGGTCACATGCGCCAAGGGCGGTTCCCTTCCCAACAGTCTTTGGTATATCGAGTTCAACGACCATCCGCAGCTCGGAGCTGACGCCGAGAAGGTCAACTATCGCAACCCTGGCTTCTTCGGCAAGTTCTGGGAGCTTCAGAAGGTCATGTGGAAGACGAATGCCGGCCTTGTTGAGTCTCATGCCTGGGATTCTCGCCCCGAGGCTTGGCCTATCCTCCGCCGTGGTATCAACTTCTGGGGCAGGCAACATCGCCAGGTTTACTTGATGGGTAACCCCATCATTTGGTGGAGCGCTACTGCTGCTGTTGTTATCTACGTCCTTTTTAAGGGCATTGCTATTCTCCGCTGGCAGCGCAGCTGCAATGATTACGCCAATCCCATCTTCAAACGCTTTGATTACGAAGTTGGAACCTCTGTCCTCGGGTGGGCTCTTCATTATTTCCCCTTCTACCTTATGCAGCGTCAACTCTTCCTGCATCATTACTTCCCGGCCTTGTACTTCGCCATCATTGCCTTCTGCCAAGTCTTTGACTTTGTGACTGCTAGGATTTCTCTCGTCAAGGACAAGGTTATTTTCAACAGACTCGGCGCCGTTTTGTTCCTTACCTTGTCGATGGTCGTCTTCTGGTTGTTCTCTCCTCTGGCCTACGGTAACCCCTGGACCAAGGCTGAATGCAACCGGGTCAAGCTTTTCAGCACTTGGGATTTTGACTGCAATACCTTCCTGGATAGCGTAAGTTCTATCCCCCATCAAACCATACCCCCAAGACATGTGCCCGAGAGGGGGTAAAGAGATGATGGTGGGAGCCAGTGGGTGTTTTATGCATTGGCGGATGAAGGCACCATGGATATCTTGAACTGCCAGTAAGAGTTCGAGCAGCAAGCGACAAGTTACCACATTCGAAAGATTTAGCTGAAACAGCAACAGCATGTCCTTGGATACTAACACTCTTCGCTTGATGATTAGTACGACAATTACTACGGAATTACCCCAACAAGCCAGACGCCTTCCCAGACCCCAGTTCAGGGCACGCTTGAGAGGCCTGCTGTGGCTAACGCGCCTCCTCAGGCTCAAAAGCCCATTGTGAACCAGGAGCAACAAGCCGCCAAGCAGGAGCCTAGTGCCAACCCGGTGGGCCAGCGCGTCATCTCTCGGCAGGAGAAGATTGAGTATCGCGACCAGGATGGTAACCTTCTCAACGCGGAGCAAGTCGAAGCGCTCAAAGGCAAGGTCGAGTTCAAGACCAAGTATGAAACGAGAACACGCGTTATCGATGCAAATGGCAACGAAATCCAGCTTGGTGGAAGCGGTATGCCTAAGGTTGTTCGGGCTCCCAAAGCTTCTCAGCCCGTTGCACCCCCGCATCCGGATGTTCAGGGTACGTCAATTTACCGCCATATACTGATAACTTGGGTGTCTAAATACTAACATCAATACTTCAGGCGTTGACCAAGAGACTCCTAAAATTCCTGCTGCCGAAGAGGTCGTTCCCCAAGCGGAAATGAGCGTCGACGGCGAGAAGGAAGCCGAAGAGAAGGTCGCTAAGCCGGCCAGCGAGAGCAACGAAGCCACCGTGTCGCAGGACATCGAGCAGAGTGACGACGTCAGGGCCGCTCAGGAGAAGATCCAGAAGATGGTCGAGCGTATCCAGAAAGTGGCCAACAATGTCGATAACCTGAAGAACAACGTCGCGGAGAAGGCTGGCGACAAGATCGAACAGGTCGAGGAGAAGGCCGAGCAGGTTGTGGAAAAGGTGCAGGAAGTCGCTGAACCAGCCAAGGAGAAGGCTGAGCAGGTTGTGGAAAAGGTGCAGGAGGTCGCTGAACCAGCCAAGGAGAAGGCTGAGCAGGTTGTGGAAAAGGTGCAGGAGGTCGCTGAACCAGCCAAGGAGAAGGCTGAGGAGGCTGCCGAGAAGCTCGCCGAGAAGGTCGAGGAAGCCGCTGAGCAATCAAAGGAGAAGATTGAGAGTGTGACTGACAACGTTAAAGAGGAGGTCGCCGAGAAGGCGGAACAGGTTCAGGAGAAGGCTCAAGAAGCTGGAGAGAAGGCCCAAGAAGTGGTCTTGGAGAAGATCGACCAGGTCGAGGAGAAGGCCGAGGAGGTTGGGGAGAAGGCCGAGGCGAAGGATGAGCTTTAGATCATTGTGGTGACTATTTGAAGCCATAAGCATCTCTCCGTTTCCATTTTTCTACCAAATCCAATCTATGTGCAACAGACACCAGGGAAAATCGATATTCTTTGATCAAAAACCAAAATAAAGGCATAGAGACGGTTGGTTCAGCCAGCCAGATAGGGAGATGAGAATAAGGCATGGGGCGAAAAAAAACAATAAAGGGAGATCTAGAAAAACAGATGGGGGGAGTAATGGGTAGCTCTTGGTTCACCCTTCCTTCACACACGCACACATAGCTTGACTTGCTACTGTTTGTTTATTGTTAATCAATGTTGTACATCTAGCGTACTCGGTTTACCAATGTGTCTCATTGAAACTTTTTGCCGGTTTGTTTCCTTTGTGTATCAGCCGCACCCGGCTTGCATCCGGACTCGAAGTCGGACTGGGAGTTTGACGTCCGGGCGTTAGCTAATTTGTTCGTAGCACCTCCCAAAGAACACTGCTGGACCATTTGTCTGAGACAATGGTCCCTGGGACCCGAATGGCGCTGAGTGTGATCAATTATGGCGTGGCCGAGACACATTAATGGAACATTTGTCTGCTTGCATCTGATTCATCTCCTCCCTGAGACAATAGGGTCTAGTGTTTAGGTAGGTTGGTAGGTAGTTGTTGAAACTTTACATCAAGGTTGACTTGTCGTGGTCTCGATTGTCGAGCAAATGTCACCAGCTTGTCATTCAAGCAATCCCACGCATTTTTCGCCGTGTAACGCGTGGATTATTGTTAACTGGCCTTCCTCCGTCTTCAGCGATGGTGCTGACCGTGTTGGCCTTCCAACTTGGGTTTCGTCTTCGACATGTCCTGTAACGTCAAACGAAACGAAGCGAAGGGGACGAGTTGAGGGGGGATAAGCGTTGTACCGAATCATGACAGCGCTCTAAAGTGGCACTAAGCACCTCACTTCTGTGGTGTCTCTTGCTATTTTGGGCGCACCGGATCTTCGTGATTGCCATCATATCCAGACTTTCAGGTTGGGCTGCTGCCAAGTCAAGCCGTGATGGAACCTCGGGAAGCCAAGACCCTAGGCAGGATTTGTGCTGTAGGTAGCTCGTGTTCAAGTATCTCATGTTTACTTATCAGACCATGGCAGGAATCATTTGCGACTAGATATGATCGGGCTGTGAGCCACTGATTTTGCTATTCCATGATACTTCATATCTCTGGCGACTCTAATGTCCCCGATCAACGAACATAACAATGACGGATGATGGGAAAGGTGCCTGAATGTGTGTGTGCAGCAACGCCCATAGTTGGACCGTGTGATGTGATCACAGGCCAACTGTGAAGGCCCTGAAGATGTGACGAGTGCCTCGTTTGCAATTGCACCGCCTTGGAAGTTGAGATACCCTGGTCGTTATGACGCCTCATGGATGCTGTGGGAGCGTGGAGATCCAGTGGCAAAGAGGATCAGTGGGATCCCAAAATCGCCAAAATATCGTGATCCTGGATATGGAAAGGCGCAGATCCAAGGCAGTGATCTCGGGCGACGTGAGGAAATTCCATGCCCAGCGAACGGATAAGCCGCCCGTCCAGGGCCCCAATAGCCCACTCATTACACTTAGGTCGGTTGCTCGCTGGTCGCTGCATGTAGTGTACTTATGTATGTAACCAGGCTAGTCAGCATCAGCGAGGCTTACTATGTTGTGCGTCTCATTTCCCCGCAACAGCGTAACGTAACGTACTGTGTAAGGGGATTAAGGATGGGTAACAAAACTGCACCGCACTGCACTGCACTGCACTACACTGCACTGCACAATAAACCGGCAGCAAAAAGTCAAAGGGTCAGGTACAGCGGTCATCTCGTTCGTTGGGTCCAAGCATCGATTGACATGGCTGTGCGAGGTTGTTGGGAAACAGCGAAGCCATTTATGGTTACGGGCGGGAGCTCGAGACGAGACCACGCATCACCGCACGGCACCCGACTGCACTCTATGATTGAGTGGGTCTTGTCTGAACCCATCGCAGTGCCCGCCAGCGCCAGGGGAGGCCGAGATCCCCACCGGAAAGCCCCCGGTCAGGATCTGGGGCTAACCCGTTCGGGCCATGGTGGAATGGGCGAGATCCCCCCGTTCAGGAGCTCGTGGCTAGGTACAAATATGGACTCCGGAACGGGAGCTGCGAGTCCACGAAGACGACTGAAGAATACGACAGAAAAGAGAAAAGGAATCGAATCTGAACTCTCAGCACCGACGCTTTAGCAGGAACTTGGTAATTTGACGCCATTCGCCCGTGGATAAACAGCGCATGCAGTCGGGTGCTGCCAGGAGCGCAGGACCAACTGGGAAACACGGAAGGCGCCAATGACAATTGTCTTGGTACCAACGCAGTGATAAATTAACGACAATCGCTAGCCCCGGCCACTACCTGGAAGTCGCAGACCACGGATCCGTACCTACTCCGTACTAGTACCGATACAGTCCGGTGGGTTCGAGATTGCAAAGTGGAAGCTGGCTGCAGTGCTGTTCTGCGCCATAACGTTATCCACGCGCATATCCCCGACAAACTTTCCACTTTCCACTTGGACTTTCGCCCCGATCTGCTGCCACACACATCCATCATCATCTGTCATTCATCTGTCGCTCATCTGCCATCTGCTCTTTCTTGGAGCCTGTCGTCCGTCCTTTTTCCGCTGCAGTTCTTCGCTCCTTGTCCTGTCCATACCACACACCCGCAAGCCGGATCCCAACTACCTACACTATCCCAACTATAATTTTCGCTTCCATTCCGTCTTACAGATTGCCATACTCGGCTTGCCATTAAGCGACTTGTTTCTACCGAACGACGTTATACAAGCCCCAACCACACCAACCACTAGATAGTCAATTTCCCGTATCGACCCCATTCAGCGCACCACGCGACTTCCCATCCTTGCGACACTCCCGTTTGCTTCCCAGAGCTTTTCAGCATTTCTCGACCGACACAAGCCCGGTGCGCCCATTGCACGCCACGATAGAGTCGGAAAGCACAACGCCGCCGCCTAGGCCCTTCCCTGTCGCTCCAGCTTCTCCTTTACAGGACCCGCCAGTCCCTGGTGTGGTCCTTACCAACGCCGACAAGCTGGATTCGTAAGTCCCTGGCCCTCTTCTAGACTTTCCATCCCGCTATGCGTGCTTGGAAACCCTTCTTGTTACACCCTCAAGTTTGTCCGCAGGCTCTTCTTGGGTTGTACAGCCGAGTGTCTCGTGCGCTGAAGTGACTTGCCCAATCCGGGCATCCATGGTCCCCCAAAGTTGGGGTACTAGTTCTGGATTATCCCTTCCTGGGATCCAGGAGCTACCACTCCTGATACACTCACTTACCCTTGAGGCTCACCTCGATGACATCTATCCCTACAAGCTCTCACATGGCTGCCGTCTCCACCACTAACGGACTATGGCAAAGCTTTGTCACTGTGACGGGCTGGTCCTCGCACCAGATACCGATACCGGCCAACGGACGCCTCTCCAAAAGCCACACCCGATCTCTCTCCAGCATCCTCAGCCGAAACAGCGCCTCGAGGGCCTCGATTTCCGATGCAACACCCGAACTACCATCCGTCAGCGAGCCAGCCTCTGCCAACGCAGCGCCGTCGACCCCTCGCCTTAGACGACCTTTCTCCCCGCAGCCCATAGATGATGAGAATGAATTGACGACCCTCCCCGATCCCCGAAGCCGGGCTATGAGCCCCGCAAGCGGAGTTTCCATGACCAGTCATCACCATCCCGACCTCGATCAGGAGGTGGCCACCCTCAGCACGAAACTGATCAATGCAATCAACCACCAGACCACCTTGGATGATAACCTGTCGCAAACAAAAATGGAGCTAGAGCAGGCACGCGACAAGATCAGGCAACTTGAACGGACAGTGGAAGAACAAAGGGAGATGCTGGCTGGTGATGTTTGGGTACGGAGGAAAACCGTCGAGGCGGAAAAGACAACTCTGTTGGGAGTCATTGCCGAAGAGAAGCAGGCTCGTTTGGATGTGGAACAGCAAAAGAAGAAAATTGAACAGGAGTTGGAGAACCTGACAGCCGCCCTATTCGAGGAAGCCAACAAAATGGTCATCTCTGCCAAGGAAGAGGCCAGGATCGAACAGGAGATACTGCAGCGGAAGAACGACCAACTCAGGGCACAACTCGTGGATACCGAGGGACTACTCAAATCACAACAGGAGCAACTAGCCGAGCTAAAGCACCTTATGGAGGACATGAGCGCCGAGAAGCACGAGCAGATACCTCCAACAGCGCCTTCTTCTCCAGGTTTCAGCAAGTTTGAGCTGCAAAATGAGGAAGGCCTTTCCGATCGCTTACACCATGGGCATCACGACCGCCAACTTAGCGTGGTCGAGTCCATGTCTCCTTCGTACCCTACCAGTTTTACTTATCTCTTGAAGCCCGTGCTTCGTACCGACCTAGCATCGTATAACGACTTCAAAGATCTCATTCGCACATCCAAGAGGATCTCTGCCCAGCAGCGCGTACCCACACCATCTACCGGCTCTGCACTGACGTCTCTTGGCCTGGGCTTAGGATCGGTAGGTGCTCATCTTGCGCTCGCCAATGCCTCCAGCACGTCTCTTTCGACCATCGCAACTGCACAATCGACCTTCTCCCAAACCTCCACTACACCCACAACGGCCGTTACCGCCAGCCCCGGCGCCGCTGCCATCCCTCTGCCGGCCTTGAAGGATACCAGGTTTTACAAGAGGACCCTGACCGAGGATATTGAACCAACACTACGGCTCGATATCGCTCCGGGGCTTTCTTGGCTTGCCCGGAGGAGTGTCCTTACAGCGATGACGGACGGCTCGCTTGTAGTAGAGCCAGTCCCAGCTGCCACAACAACAACTAGCAGGTTCGGCAGGGTTTCGAGGCCCGAGTTGAGCCCGTGCTCTCTCTGCGGGGAGTCCAGGCCAGAGGAGGAATTTCTTCGGAAACATCGATTTCGGATCAGCGAAACTGGTTCCGCGCAAACTGGATATGCATTATGCAGATATTGCCTGTCCCGAGTCCGATCAACATGCGATTTCTTAGGATTTCTTCGCATAGTCAAGGACGGTCACTGGCGAGCGGATGACGAGGATGCTGAGAAGGCGGCATGGGCCGAAAGCGTACGGTTACGGGAGCAGATGTTTTGGAGCCGTATCGGTGGCGGTGTGCTCCCGATCACCCATTTCCACACAAGCCATAGTCGGGCGCCCAGTCGAGCCCCGAGTCTTCGGGGTGACAAGAGCTCCAGGACGAGTCTCGAAGCTGACAAGGATGGAGATGAGACGCCTGCTGCTGGTGAAGTTGAACAATTGGCGGTATCCGTGGCGGAGGTGGCAGAGGCGATCCAACAGGAGAGCTCGGAAACGGAAATTCCCGAGGTGCCTGAGCAACTCACTTCCAAAATTACCCCGGAGCCTGTCGACCAACCCGAGATCACAGAGAAGGACAGAGTGCCCGTGGAAGAGGTTGTGGTACCTATTGCGATCAGCGAAGTGTCTGAAGAGCAGGTTGAAATCATCGAACAAAAGGTTGAGGCTCCGGCAGACGACATGGAGGGACCTACCGAAGAGACCAAGTTAGCTTCGGAGGAGCCCAAGACTCCCGCTAACAAGTTCGAGTTCCTCGAAGCGGAAATCACCCAATCCCCGCCATCCACCGAAGATACCCCCAAGCAGCCTGTTGCCTCCGAGGTTGAGCCAGCAACTGAGGAACCAAAGGAACTTGCTGTGACGATATCCGGGGCTTTCCCAGCTTGAATTATTACGATTTACTCGATGGCAAAACGCAAAACTGGGCTTCCGTTTTGCTTTGATCATCACCTTTTTCTTCGCTTCTGTTTTTATTAAGTTGTTTTTGGTTCATACACTTTTGGGAGGCGCAACATTGAAAATATCGGGCGTTTTGGTTCAGGCTAATCGTGTTTACTTTTTTTTGTCTTGCTCTTTTTTATATTTAGCATAACTGTATTATATGATACCGAAGCCGCATGGGGCACCGTTTTCTCTCTCACAACCCCCCATTGTACACAAGGAGAAAACGGGGGATTTGATTATACAAAACACCTCAACGAAAGGATAAAAAGCCAGGGGGCGGAGCTGCTTCTACACTTACGCCAGGAGGGAAAGAAGGATGGCTATATACTAACTTAATCGGGCCTATTCAACAGCCACACACGCTCGTTTCTCGCATGTACTTTCACCTATTCAATATGTCGTTACTTATACTTACTTTGGGTTTATTAGGAGGGAAGAGGGATAATGACAGGAGAAGAGAGTTGGTCGTCCGGGGAACTAGCTAAGCACATGTGCTGATATGAACTCGAAGGATCCGAGAAAGCACACGCAGACCAGCTAGCTAGTTGCACATCCTTTAGCATAATGCATAAATCCTCCTGGAATAACAAACGTGTGTGGTCCAGAATGAACAATGTTCTCTCATATGAATTTTGCATACATGATTAATTTCCTTTCAAACACATGAATCGGACACGACCGCGCCGGACGACTTGCGGTCTTGCCGGAAATTGTCCCGCTCACCGACTCAGAACCAGCTTCAACAAAAGATTGTGCACACACGCGCGGACCCCTTTTTCTTTTTCCCATCATTCAATCCCCTGTCACGACGTCGCGTGGCATGCCTGCCCGCCAGTTCACCTCAACCTAACCCCTTTTTGCTTTTGTTCTTGGTGGTTCCAAATGCTAGTCAGGCACGAACTAGTTGAGGCTCCACTCTGCTTGACTTGAATAGCTGAATGTCTTGCTCACTCCAACAAGGGTTGACCTACCCAAGTACTTTGCTAACGACGTAAATATATGGTACAGTACTAAGAGAAGTGTTTCTAAACATTTTGAAAACCGGCCACAGTAATTAGGCACCAAAGCCGAAGAAACTGAAGAATCGAAAAAAGTGTATCGACGTTGATATCTGGATAATAGTAAACAATTATGCTTGAAGATCGAGCCCGGGAAAGGGCGAATCATGGTAGGAAGTGGAACTAAAACGAAACGAAAACGGTTTAATAGCCATGCCACTCTTTATAGCACGAACTAGACAGAGAGTGTTTTCCCCTCCTCTCTCGGCTTGGCGATTATTTTATTTTTTCCCCTTTCCTCCCCTTGCGTCATCACCCGTTAACCCTCTTTCCCTCTTTCCCTTCTTCCCTCCTTCCTTCATTTCCATGTCCTGTCTCCTCCATCATCCACCACCCCGCTTCCTTCCCAACAACAAAGTACACTCAACTCTTGAAAATCCCAATACCCTCCTCAATCCTCCCACCCCTCCCCGCCATCTCCCCCCATCCCACCAAAGTCATACGGATTCCACTCCTGCCCCGGATAACTCGTAGCGCTCATCATCGGCACGGCATCTTCATCATCCGTCTTTTTGTTTCCCGTTCCCGCCGCTCCCGTCCCATTGTTCTGCTTCATGTAATCATCATCATCCGAAAACACAGGGATCTTCTCCTCTTGCTCGCGAAGAAGTTGTTTCCGCTTGGCTTCTTCGAAGATGGAGCGGTCGGTGAGGGGTTTTAGAATTCCTTTGGGATTGGAGGGATCGGTGTGGTTGGAGGGGTAGGAAGAAATGAGGAAGCCGGAGGCGGTAGTGATGGCACCGTTCTCGGTGGGCTGGGGTTGATGGAGTTGCGGTTTGCTTGGCTCGGGGCTTTGGGAGGGGGAAGGCTCGGGGGAGATGATGATGATTGACTGTTGTTGTAGTGCCGGTGCCGGTGCCGGTAGTGGTGCTGGTGCTGGTGGTGATGGTGATGGTAAAGCGGCTCCTTGTTGAGGTTGAGGTTGAGGTTGAAGCGGCTGATGTTGCTGCGGCTGCTGCTGATCAACCGCATCCTTCGTCGGCTCGGAAGACTGGGCGGTCTCGTCGGCAGGAACAATCGTGACGTCGGCGATTTGGGATTGCTGCTGTGGCTCATTATGCTCGACATGGCCTGGAATAAGTGGTTCCTCCTTCTCGTTATCCTCCACTCCAACAGCTTTTGCGTGGTCAACATCTCTGGCTTCGTAGGGCGCTTGATGACCTGGAGTTGGCTCGGCTGATTTGTTGACTTCATTGCCATCACCATTGCTAGGAGCAACGATGAAATGGCTGTTTCCGTTCGCAGGCGATTCATCACGAATATTACCTAAACCATCATCCCTTTTCTCATTCGCATTGAAAGTTTCATCCTCAGTCTTTCGGAGATCAGTCTCATTCTCCTCTTCCATGGAATCGCGCCTGGGCAACAACACCGGTGACTTAATCGACTGCCTCGGCGTCGCATCATAAATATTGCCATCACCCACATGCCTATCCGGCGACCGGTGCACATGAACTTCCTGTGCCTGCGCGCGGATGAAGCTAACCGTGCTAGGCGGCGGTGTCATAGGCCCATGTTCATACAGCAGCGGTTCCGGACTAACAGCCCTAGAGTCACTGTCCGTGGTGATTCCGTTCCACGAATGATGGTCCTCGTTCTCACCCTTCTTGCTGTTCTCATCTCCATTACTATCCTCGTCAATCCCTGAATCAAGAAGTTTCTGGGCTACATTAACTGGTTCCGGGACGATGGTCCTGGAATCCCGAGGGAGAGCCGCGGATCCAGATCGAGAAAGTTGCTCCTGTTCTCCTCCCTCGGGAATCTGCGTCACTCCGCTGTCGTTCGAGATGGGTGAAATCACATTCGTTGATGGCGATCCGTTGCTGGGCTGCATGGACATGGCGCTGACTTGGCTGACTTGTCGTTGGGGGATGAGGCCCGGGTTAGGCTGTTGCTGCGGTTGCTGCTCCTGTGGTTCGCTCGGCGGAAGCGGCGGGTTCGGAACATTAACGGCGTCCGGGTTCACTGGCGAGAAAGGCGTGTTTGGAAGGGGACATTTTGGCGGAGACGGGGATGGCTGCGTTGGCTGTTGGAACTGCATCTGAGGCTGAGGAGAAAGGTCGCTAGCCTGTCTTGATGTTCCGATGAACGGAGGAGGAGTAGGCGAGATGCTTGGAGGATGCTGTTCGGAGTGCTCACTGCCCGGCGGAGGTGATGATGGGTGTACGGGAACATGGAACATCTGTTGAGGTCCTCCATGAGAAGTCGGTGGGGTAAAGAAAGGGGAGCCACCAGTGGAAGGAGGCGTGGTGGCGGGTACGCTTCCTGGAGGTCCAGCCATGGGCATGCTTCCAGGAGGTCCACGAGGAGGCATAGGCCCACCGGGATGAGGAGCGTACACAAAAGGTTGACCGGGAACAAACCCAGGAGGCAACATATGCGGCATTCCAGGCATCCCTGGAGGAATCACTTGCCCTGGCATCGGCATAAAATAACCTTGCGGCGGCTGGCCAGGAACATTCATGAAGTATGACATCGGCACGCCCATAGGCGAAGAGGTTTGGGTCATCCCTTGGTGCACAGGAAAATAGCCAGCTGGAATGGGCATCTGGGCATACCGAGGCTCTTGACCCGGAGGAGCAGATGTCGGTGGGTTCTGGCCTTGACCTTGGCCTTGATTTGAAGGTTGATCTGGGCTTGAGACTTGAGCAGCAAACTGGGCTTGTTGTTGTTGATGTTGTTGTTGTTGTTGAAACCTTTGAAACATTTGGGCATGCGCATGGACCTGAGCTTGCGCTTGGAAAAACTGCTGCTCTGCAAAGGCTTGAGCCTGAGCTTGACCTGCCATCTGGCTGGGATGCAAAGGCTGTCCAGGTATCGGCGGCCTCTGCCCTTGAACCAAACCAGGGGCTGGATGTGGCTCTCCGTGCGCCAAAGGTTGCTGCGTCTGTTGCTCGAACATCTGGGGCGCAGGTCTTGGCTTATCGGGAACGCCAGGAGCGGATGTAGCAGATGGACGCGTAGGCTGCTGTGATGACTGCTGGGCAGGTAGGCGCATGGCCAGATCTACTTGCGCCGGTGGGCTAGGAGCTTTGGACGGGTCCTGCCTCTCATTTTGATACTGCAGATGCGGGCTCGTCCGTCGTTCTCTCAGTCCCGGCGGTGACTTTTGTTGCGGTTGTTGTTGCGGCTGTCCCGGAAATTGGTTTTGAGGAGGTTGTAAACCTTGCGGCTTTTGTGCTTCTTGTCGTATCTGAGCTTGGTTTGGCTGAAACTGTCCTTGGTTGGCTTGAGGTGACTGAGCAGGGGACCTTGGCTGCGCATCTCCTTGCTTAGTATTGCCGCCCCGTTTCAAAGCGCTCATGAAAGACGACTTTCCTTTTTCCTGAGAGGTTGTTGGCGACGTCTGTTGTTTAGTGCCTCTGAAAAGCTTGGAAATAGTGCTCTGCTCCTTCTCCTTGGGCGGAGAGGCTATAGTCATGACGTTTCTAGGGGGGAAACCGGGGCTAGGTGGCGGCGCTCTGTGAGGTTGTGGTTGCTCTTGTTGGACCGGAAAGCCAGGCCCCATTGCTACTACGTGAGATAGTGAATGGCCAACGAAAGGGATGTTTTGGTTGGAAGTGCCTTGAACAAGGCTCTGCGGGCCAGTGGGCATATGTTGCGGTTTTTGCTGACGACCTGGTCCTTGGTTTTGCTGGTCTTGCGTACCGGACCTCTCTTGGTCCGCCCGCTGGTTAGAGGCGGGAACATCAGGAAGAGACGTCCCGCCCTGGGATGCCAATATGTGCTGGGAATCCACAGGGCGTTGGGTTCCCAAGCTTGACGGGAGGTGTGTGCTCGGTAAACTTTCGGGTGGAGGAGGTTGAGTTGAGGAGACCGAAGCTCCTCTTTGACGTTGTTGCTGTGGCAGAAGACTGGAAGGGATCTGGGCTGAGACAACCCTGGACCCTACCGGCTTTCGCGCAGGCAACTGATCTGGCTGAATACCGTTCATGCCAAGAGTATACATATTGGGTAAATTACTACCTTGAGAGAATGTCCGGGCGTGGCCTCCGTTCGTTGCCGCCGGAGGCGCCTGTCCATTAGTGGCGGGAGGTGTATTTTGCTGGGGACGAGACTGATGTGCCGCGGATTGACTGTCTGAAGGCACCGGAGAAGCAACTGGTGGGCTTACAGGACCGACAGAGACCGCATTTTGGCCATTACTTTGACCTTGACGAGCGTCGAGTTGCTGCTGATGCTGTTGTTGGGGCTGATCCTGTGGACCTCCATTTTGACCCTGCAGCGAAGGCCGAGACTGCTGCATGTTGACGTGGGGTCGGTCCTGCTCTGGGATTTGCCATTGCATCTGGATCTGCTGCGGCTGATACATGCCCGGATGGCCTTGTTGCATGAACTGCTGATGCTGAGGAGGAAGCTGACCAGGGAAAATCACCAACTTCCCATCTGGGCCAACTGGGAATTGTTGACGATACTGCTGCTGAGAGAATTGTCCTTGCCCAGGGGGCGGCATCGCCATTTGTCCTCGTCCCATACCTTGTAGCGTCTGCCTGGGGTCCGTGAGCGGCTGGCCAGCCCCTGTGCCTGACCCCGGCTTTGTGTCCTTGTTTTTAAACATGCCAAATATTCCACCAGAAGGTTTCCTAGCCTTTTCGCTTTCAGAAATCGAGGCAAGAGATTGATGTTGCTGGGGGAGGACCTGGCCAGAAGTCTTTGGCCGCAGCGGATACATTGGGTTGGCGCCACTCGCAGCAACGGGTTGCTGTACGTGTTGTTGACTTTGAACTTGGCCCTGCGTTGTAGGCCTAGCTGGTTGCGCGCTTCCGGACGGTCGGGAACCATCCTGCTGCGATGACCGACTGAACATGGCCTTAAGACCCATTCGACTCTTCTTCGGCTGTTGTTGCTGGTGCTGCGGAGGGGGTGATTGTAATCCGCCATTCACGGGCGTAGTGCTGCCATGAGCCATGATGCTCTCTTTACTTTGAGGGGCCTCCGTTGCGGCTCCGGAACCTAGCGCACTGAACATTTGAGCGCGTCTCTGCTGCTGTTTACCTGTTTCGTCCGTCATGACACTGGCATCGGAAACTGCGTCACTGGTGACCGGAGTGCCTGCCCCAACCCTGTTTCGGAGGCTTGAGAAGATACCCGAGTTTCGCCTTGTCTTGTTTCCATCAGCAGCCGGGATCGGACCGGGAGCTGGTAGATCGTCCACGTCCGTGTTCGTTTGTGATAAGTTTCCGCGTGAACGCTGCTCGATGGGATTCCTGGGGTTCTCCTGGCCATTGAGTTGCGGGCCTTGGCTGTTCTGATCCACCGGCTGCATATGTGGTTGCTGCTCTGTGTCTGGCGCCCTCTGGCTCCGTGGCGATGCCGGAACGCCCGTTTCCTTGTCGAAACCGTAGAAGGGTTGCTGTGATGCATTGCTAGACGAGTGACGGTGCCGATTCGTAGGCTGTAGTGGCTCCGACAGATGAGACTCCTGCAAGTTCCAGTTTCCTTGCGGAAACCGTCCTGCCAAGTGCGGAGGAGGCATCATGACGGGCCGGCCGTTGGCTGGCGTAAACTGTGGAGCCGCGGACGGAGTTCCACCGTTCGTGACAGAGAGGGGAGCCCCGGGTGCTCCCGCCAGGGCCGATGCGGGTTGCCCCTGGGCGTTGCCTGGTGGACCGGGTTCACCTGACTGGGCCTGGACCGGCGATTGACCAAGCACGGATCCAGCACCAGGAGGTGATGGAAAACCATTGGGCAATGGTTGTCCTTGGATTTGCATTTGACCTTGTGCCGGACTTTGAGTTGGGCGATACATATTTGGGATGATCTGCCCTGGTGGAGGTGTTTGGGGCATAACCTGGCCATGCGGTGGTACACCATCGCCAGTCTGGTTCGTAGCCATGGATATGCTTTTAGACACAGTTTGCGGGGTTGTCACAACGGTTTGTTGTCCACCTTGTTGCCCTTGTTGATAGTGGATTAAGTCTCGCGGGGTAGTGTCGGCGTCACTGTAGGTGCTATTATTGTCGCCGGCAGAACCTTCGACTTGAAAGGGTCCCAGTAGAGATGAAAAGGTGGATGTGCGAGAAATTGGAGGCAACCCTATAAACGACGGATGTCTATTCGGCGCATTGGCACCATCAGGCTGTGGCTGCGGCCGAGAGGTTGACTGCGACTGGAAATGCAACTGCGGGGCGTGGCTCTGTTGCTGGTGCTGGTGCTGCTGATATTGCGGTTGGTGTGGGTGGGAGTAGACCTGTTGCGGTTCGGTTCCAGCCGATTGCGAATAGTATTGGCCGTTGTGCGCGGCTTGCGCGTGAGCTTCCATGTGAGAGGTGAGGCCGACGACCTGGCGCCTGAAGGTGGTGATGACAAAGTGACTTCTTGGTCAGTACAAAGTCAGCAAAGCTCTCCAAGCCATGGACGAGCACAAACAGCGGTGGAATCCGAGTAAGAGATCGCTGTGAGACGACAACGCAGGACGTGTCACTGTCACTATCGCCTTACTTCTCGATGTTCAGACTATCACCAGTCTTTCCATCCACGTCTTCTCCCGCAATTACTTTTTCGGACGTTGTCCCCCCCGGCACGCGGTTCCCACTCTCGATGTCAACGGCAACAGCAACCGAGGAGCTTGGGCCTGGAGATGATGATTTTGGTGGAGCTGTACTCGCGCGGGGAATAGCTTTGTTTTAGATGGACAATCCGAGCTTCGAATTTGTGCTAAGTCTCTGGTGAAAGAAGAAAACGGACCGTCTTGGTTGCCGGTTGATCTGGTGTCAATGCTGTTGCTGAGCTCCGACTCATATGGTGTGGTTGTATGTTGGCCTAGAGAGAGTTTCCGATACAAGCGACCCGGCTCGGGTTAGCTGTGATATCGACAAGCAATAGACCTTTGGAATCCGTCAAGGCCCTCGTCTTTGGAGTTGAGCTTGTTTTGCTGAGATGTGTTTTTGGTAGGTACCAGCAAAGTGAGAGATGGACGTAGAAATAGAGATGATTGCGCGTCAAGGTCAGGAACTGCTGATGCGGGAAAGGTGAGAGACAACCTTCGAGGCAGACTGGACCTGGTGCGGCCTGAAGATTCCCTTTCTGGAGACGCTGCTGCAGGTGCTGAAATTGCGGGGGCCGGACACCCTGGTCAAAGTCCACTCCAGCGTCTCTTTCCGGCAGGGGTCCAGGAACTGATGCACCCAACACGCCGTGCAGGGCCTGTTAGGGTCGTCGACAGGGGCCTGAAAGATTCTCTGGGCTTGCTGGGCTGAGATGGGCGATCCATCCCTTCGGTCCAGCGATAAGTTCATGGCGGATGAGACTCCCATGGCCTTCCACAGTCACCTTCCGCTATGACTTCTTTCCAATGTATTTGAACAACTCCATGGCCTCGCAACTCTGGTGATAATACAATATCCGCTACAATTTGACGTGGTAAGAATCGGGCGTTCTAAGTAAACATCGTAGTCAGTTAGCGAGCTGATGACAGCTTCAGAAGAGGGCAAGCAAAGCGGATCATGGGTCATAGCCGAAGTGGGCAGGCCAGTGTGTGATAATCGAAGTGCCCTGCACGAGCTGGAACGCACCGTTGTACTCAATGGACATTCTGATAGGAACGTGGTCTTGGGAAGCTGGGGGAACACAACGCTGGGCCACCATGCTGGGCTACGGAAAATCTGTCAGTCTCGGCCCTACAGATCAACAGTGTGAAGGAGCAAACGGCAGCCAACAATGGCGGGCGGCAAGAGACAGTGCCGCCGCCAAGCAGATCTCTGGAATCTGAAGAATTTGATTCTGTAGACGATGGATGTCATTGTGCAACCGGAATATGGCACGCCATGCTGTTCATCGTTTCCCGCCGACGATTTGGAAGAACGGAAGGGGAACCGAAGTCGACGACTGGGGCTGCTAAAGATCGACTGTGACATTGTGGAATACGAGGCATGAAGTGGCTCACCCAAGCAAAGATTTTCCACTATGATCCTTTGTAATTTGTGACCCTCTTTGACATCAATTTCTCAGCGGGCCCACTAAAGCTTTCTCCCATCACGTTCTCTTTTCACACGCAAACCGTGTTGTGAACAAAGAGCCTCAATATGATATTACATTGCTGTCAGATGTATGAAAACGTCTGCGGCCAACATTGCGAGCTCTGTCAAAATTCACAACCCAGTAGGCCATGCCCAAAAGAGTTCATTCAATCGGTGAACAGTCCCGGTGATGCTAAAAGCCATATCCAGACAAAATCGAAGCAGAGCCACGTGCCGACGATGATGAGACGGACACCTAGAAAAATACCTTATCGCTAGTTCCCCTCAACTTGCTCTTTCCTTTGCTGAGCAGACCCTTTCCAGCCTTACCAGCTGCGAAAAGGAGTTCTTTGCCTTTGGTCCCAACCTGCTGGCTTGAATGTGCAAAACCCGAATGCCCATAGGGCAAGGATGGCGGCATTGGCATATTAGTTCCTGGCCGTCCGCCTTGCTGAAAATAACCCGGACTGAGTACCACAGCCTCTCCACTTTGCTGCACATCCATTGACGTAACAGGGATTGCCAATGAGTCTTTGAAAGAGGACGTAGCGTTCGAGTGTTCGGGATATTTGGATCTCATAGCCATGAGCCACTCATCCAATCCCGTATCAATAACGGCAAACTGCAGTCGGGTTTCGTTATAGTGTTTGAGTCGATCCGATGATGAAGGCATATCCATAATTTGCCGAAACGATAAGATATTGACCGGGCTTTTGGGCTCCAATGAGCCGGAGCGGCTGGAAGCATTGTCCCCAAAGGCCGAATGGTGCTCTGAAGGTTGAGCAAGAATCTTATCTTGACCCATAGACAAGGCTCGACGGCGGAATTCAAAATCCTCATCTGAGCCAGCAGACATGGGAGAAGCCAGGTCCACCATTGACCGTGATGGAAGCATATTGACTTCTGTTACGGCATGAGAAATCCCCGGCGTACTTGCAGTTTCGGTTGAAATAGAAAGGAGTTCGTTGGTATTCGACCGCGTGAGCGCCATTGTCTCCCTAATCTTTTCCGCAGCCGGCGTCGTCGGAGTGAAGGAAACACCATCAGGGCCAGAGCTCCGGGACTTTTGCTCTACCTGGTAGGTAGTATCCATTTCAGGAGCGTCTGAGGAATCCTGCTCGGAGGGTCTTTCCCAGGAAAAACGACGCCGCAACTCAATGGCCCCAACCGATTCCTTAGTTGCATCTTGCCTGGAGACCGAAGCAGCGGCACCAGATCCAGAACTTGTAGAGGTAGCAACAGAGAGAGGCGCTACAACACCACCCTTTGACGTGCCAGCCGCCACGAGTGTAGGTTTTTCTGTTGCAGACGGTTGCGTGGTAGCCCCCGGTTTGGTTTGACTTTGGTTGTCCTCGCTCGCAGCAAAATAGTCATCGTAGACATCTCCGAAATAGCTGCTCTCTCGGGTAGCATCTGTAACTGGATGGTTTGGTGTTGTCGATGACCGGCTGATATCCAGAAAGCTGCCAGATATCTCAGGGTCACCTAAAAACTTGGTTATCTCATCCCTGAGCAGATCACTTTCCTTGACGGGGGAATCGCCGGGCGTAGTCAAGGTGGAGCCACCACCCATATTTGGCGAAGGTAGCACGTGCAATGGCTCGCCAGAGTTAATCCCTAGTAAACCACGATTAAAGTTCAACGGTGCAGTCGGAGTGATGTCCCGGTGTTTTGAAGGTTCCATTGTCGGTGCAAGACTTGCGTGGGTGTCTTTAACTGAGGGGGGTGTTGTCTGAACAGCTTCCCCGTCAGATGTCGAATGAAAGGATTCGATAACTGCTTCACTCGTTCCGCTTGAGTCGTGCTGCTGAGATTGATCGCCAGTTGACGCGCGTTCAGCATCAGCATGGGATCTGGCGACGAGTGACGCACTTGGAGGCTGGGGAAAGTTGCTCGTTATGCTCGAAAAAGTATCGCTTCGAGCCGGCGGGGGAGTTTCGCTCGGCGTGGATAATGTTTCGGTTACCCAGCCACCTGGCAGGCGCGGGCGGACAGGTTGTTTGTCCATACCAGAGAGATTTTTTTCCTGTGGAGGTTCAATTGTAGATGGCAGTTGTTGAGGAGCGTTAACAACCGCATGGGATTGATTAGCATCGTCGTGGTTGTACCGCAGCCCAACAGACTCGTTAGGCGGTGATCCAGAGCGAATTGCTTTCTGTGCCAACTGCGGTGTTGCGTCAGACACCGCGGCACCCCCCATCAAAGGTGATGGCGCTGGTGCGGCAGACATAGGTTCGGCGACTGGCAGTGAAATAGGCGCCACACTGGGATTTGCTGGTGTAACGATACCGTTTTCTGAGTTACCACCCTTTTCGGTACGTTCATCTCCAGAGATCCCTTCTGGTTCAAGAGTCTTTGCTGGACTGGAAGGGTTCGATATGTCTGGGATAGAAGCCAGCTGAGGCGCCAAAACTGAAAACCGAGCAGAAAAGAGATCTTCTCCGAACCCTGACAAGCGTGTAAGATTTGGCAGTGTGGGACTTGTCGAGAACCGCCGTAGCTTGTCCTCCTCTTCCCCAAAAGCGGCAGGTTTGACACCAAAGTCACTCGACGCAGGTCCGGCGAGCGGTCCTTGGGCCCTATACTCGCTATTTTGCTCCATCACTGGAGCTAGACTCGGCCTCCGACCCCACAAATTATCACCACCTTCATTCCCCGCTGCACTACCTCGACGCTCCTGGCGACTGAGTCCCGGGTTTAGGCCCGTAGTGGGAGCCACGTTATCCGGCTCTCCCTGTTTTCCTCGTCTCGAAGATTGCACCTCCGCGCTATTGTCGTCTCCCATCCGTCGATATACATCAGTAGGTCGGGGGAGGGGCAGCGGCTTGTTGGACGATATCGGAGAGCTGAAGTTGGGGGAAGCTGATCGAGCGTCTGACCACGCTCTTTGCGTTGGGACGGCCCAAGTGGTAGACCTGGGTTGGCGGGTCGGGTCAGTCATGTTTGGGATGTCGCGAGGACCCATACTGCTCTTGCGAGGGGGGAATTGCGTAGAGGCCGGCGGGCCAACATTCTGGGGCATCGTAGCTACGCGCATCATAGACGGAAGAACCTGTTTACCTCCAACAACGGGTGAACTAGTCCGTGGCACATCGGATTGAGGCTGTCCAAAGGTGCCTGATCGTTCCAGGGCATTCGGTGTCGTCGGCGTGGAAGAGGCCGCTACCATCTGAGCGATACGGCCCGGGGGAGGAGCTGGCGTTTGCTGGGTTTGAAGATGCAATGCTGGTGTATATGGCTGGTACTGCTTGACGGGCTGTTGAGGGGCTGATGGACGTTCCGAGTCATCATCGTCATATTCCTCGCTTCCCCAATCATCGCCGTCGTAGTTCTGTGGCTTGAAGTTGGCCCATTTTCTCGTTTTTGAGCGGTTGACGTTGATTTGGTATTTGTTGTTCGAATCCGGAGCGCGGGGGGTTCTGTGTGTGGTGTCGGACGGGCCTTTAGCGACTGCGGGCTGAGAAGCGACCTGCTCGGGCATTACGGAAAGGGGGAGGCTAGAAGCAGGGCAACTGACAGTGGGTTGTTGTTTGTCGGGTAGATATTCCCGTATGTCCCGTCCATGGCATTGGCCGTTAGTCTTTATGGCGATGAGCGTCGTTGTGGCATGCGCCGATATGTACAAGCAGGCGACAGAGTAGCGCTGTCGAGTCGAACGAGGAAAATAGAACCGAAATCGGATGCCAGACGATTCTCAAGGTAAAATTAGCCTTCTGCAGCCTGGCGTATCCCGTAATGTATTGCGGGCTGGATTCTGAGTATTCGATAAGTAGTTTCGAAGATGTGTATCCGTGGCGTCGAAGGTGTCTACGGCCTGTCCGATGTGAAAGGATGACTGGAGGAACGCAGAGAAAGGCAAGGCAAATGGCGAAAATTAGGTTGGTGGTAGTGAATGTTTGGTCGGTTGGCGGGCCGATTAATTAGTTGAAAGTAGCGCAATATACTGGTAACCAGAGGGGGAAATGGATGCGTAAATGTGTGACGGAACTGAAGAGTCGCAAAAGAAAGTTTGAGGGTGGGAAACGGTTGGATACGAGGATGGAGGATTCCGTTTAGAAGGGAGACTGAGATCGCGAAGACGGACATTGGGACGTGAAACTGAAATGTTGGACTTGCGCTGGCAGTTGACCAGATGACACTGCATCCATTCATGCCCCTGCTCTTTCCTCTCGTTGTTGAAGATTATGGTCCGGGACCGCGGCAGGGATCAGCAGCCCAGGGCAGCATTGGAACGTCAGGCGGACGTGGGGCGAGCTTTAATGAGACAGGCTATTAGACTCTCCACTCTGTAAGGCACTAACTGAATGCCACCGCACTCGGCCGCGGATGCAGTTAGAGAAACCTGTGGCTCTACATTTTCGGGATATGGGGTATTCGTACTGCGTAGTAGACCTCTTGGGTACCTAGAGGTAAGTGAGGTGAAGCCGAAGGGAAGCTTCTTTTAGGTTTTCGAACTCACTACACAAAGGGAATGTACCGATAATTCGCATTCAATTCTTTATCCACACTATAGGTAATAATCAAGTATAGGTATCTGGAGAGAGAGGCCTTCACGGCGACGCTTCTTCGGGGCATGCAGACCTCAGCAAATCACATCACTCGCCAGGACAGGGAGGGAAATCCCATTTGAATAAGAAGTAGGAGTACTGCAAGTTACCTAGGTTGTTTGGCTTTGCGAAGCCCTAGTTCAGAGGCAGTAACAAAGGCCCTAGAAATGATACCCTGGATTTCTTCAGCCGTGTTTAGGGTCTCTACTTAATTCTTACTTTGGTTACGCCTCGATCGATGCTAATGGCGTTCCACCCTTGCTGGCGCTGCAGTGACAGGCCTTGGGTTTCTGGTACCGCTCAGCTCCAAGCGCCCGGCCTGACGTTCACCTCATTCATGTACCCCAAATCCATGGGCCGCAGTGGGTCACAAATGCAGTAGAGGTAACCCAGAGGCCAGGGGCATTCGGGCAAGCGTCTTCCCATTCTGACAGACCCCATCATGTAAACATGACATACCTCTGGTCATATCTCACACCTAGCTCGGATAACCAGAAATTTTTCTCCCATTCTTGGGCTTTTGGGCCTTAGTGTGGGGGCAACCATACTATTCCAAAGAGTGGCAAAAAAATACAATGTGAAGAAGAGTTGCAGTGCCTCAGTGCCGAGGTATCGTCGACTTCAAGGCTGATCGGGATGTTGTTTCTTTAAAAAGACTGGGCTGATGTCCAATCAAATGTACAACGAAGTCTAGCTTAACTGCAGTGAATGCTTAAGAACAAACAGTGTCTTGGTCAATCAGCTTTGGATTCTGCACTGTGAGCTTTTCTTGCTGAATTGCAGGGGCCGAGCCACACACTGCAGCGTCACGGGCCCTCCTGAAACTATGTAAGTAAAGTGGAAGTAACCACGTTTTCCCTTTACTTATCGAACTCCCGTCGCTGATGACAACAACGGAGGAGCTTGTTCAACCTCGACGACCACGATACCAACCATTTGACTCGACGACGGCGACGACCACGACCACGACCACGACGACGAACATATAACACCGCCATTCATTCATACGTCATCGCGAGTCCATCTTGTAGCGCCTTTCATACACACGGCCTTCAATTAACACACACGACGAGCCGCCGACCTCCTCGCCAGTCGCGAATTAGCCTCGCTCCCGCCGCATCCCCCGGATCCGCCCATTTCCACTTTGCCAATCCATAATCTCCTCCGCACACTTGCAGTCTACGAGTCGCATTCGCCCCCGGTCGCGATTGACAAAGTTGACGACGTCTCGATTCCTAACTTACGAACTCCGACGTGTTATTGATAACGACTCAACCGCGTGCCGGTTGCTCAGGGGTACACGCGCCCCTCTACGACCCATTCCCCGCGATTTGCTGTTGGAAACGGACGGAATACCGCCTCATCATATACCGATACACCTCTAATTATGGCTGTCTTTGCCATCAACGACCGAACGGAAGAGTTCCGACAGATTGTTGCGGCTGCCCAGCGTAGGCAGGCCACAAAGCCAGGGAAGCAGCGACTTCTGGACACCGCTCAACAACATGCTGCCAGCAGCGATGCCCAGCCCAGAAGGTCTGAGTTTGCGAGGGGGGCTGCAGAGATTGGAAGGGGTATCTCTGCGACAATGGCCAAGCTGGAAAAGCTAGCACAGCTGGCCAAGAAGAAGACTCTTTTCGATGACAGGCCTGTCGAAATCAACGAGGTAAGCTGGGTCATGCGCTTGATCTTTGCGCGCCTCGACTCCATATCTGGCTGGCTAACCATCATGTTAGTTGACCTTCGTCATCAAGCAAGACCTGTCTTCGTTGAACGAGAAGATCAGGAACCTGCAAGATCTCTCTAGACGTCTGCACCCGAAGCCCGACCAAGAAGGGGAGAACAACAAAAACATTCTCCTGCTTCTACAGGGCAAGCTGGGAGATGTTGGTGCTAATTTCAAGGACGTGCTCGAAATCAGAACCAAGAACATTCAGGCGTCGAGGTCGAGGACCGAGAACTTCGTCTCGTCAGTAGGTCAGCACGCACATGCTTCCTTGCAACAATCTGCGTCACCTCTATACGGCACGCCTAGTAGGGGAACGCCAGCACCAGGGCAGCAAGATCTGATCTCGCTGAACCCGATGGGAGATCAGCAGATGCAGCTCCAGATGTTGGAGGAAGGCCAAAACACCTACGTCCAACAACGAGGGCAAGCGATCGAGGCCATTGAGTCGACTATCAATGAGCTGGGCTCCATTTTTGGGCAGCTCGCGGCCATGGTCAGCGAACAATCTGAGATGATACAAAGAATTGATGCCAACACGTAAGTTTGTCTCGAGACGCTCGACACACCAGCACTGTACTAACACACCATGCAGAGAGGACGTGGTAGAGAACGTCGAAGGCGCGCAAAAAGAACTGCTCAAATATTGGGGCCGTGTTTCAAGTAATAGATGGCTCTTAGCCAAGATGTTTGGTGTTTTGGTAAGCCCAATATCCCTGATCTGTTACCTATGACCTGCCTAAAACTCTAACGCTGTGCGACTTCGTAGATGATTTTCTTCCTTCTTTGGGTATTAATTGCCGGGTAGACGGCAGTTTTGGCGGCGTTTCAGTAATATTACACTTCTTCTTTATAATGCATGCAGAGGCGTCTCCTGTAGACTTTATGCATTAATTATACAATTTCTCTTCCTCATGAAGACGCGGTTCTTTTTTGCTTGCGCTCTTCCATGTCCGTTCACAGTTTCACAACATAACCTCTTGCAGGGCTGATCGAGGCCTCAAGTATACCTCTGGATGATCGGTGGGGGCATTTGATTACTTATGCCTACTTGCCGAGGAAGTTGGACTTCAGCATAGGGATCAAGACTCAAAAGTTCGCTCTCGGTTCATCTATGGTCAACAAATACTTAACCGACGGAATTCGCTTACGCTGAATGCCACCAATAAAGGGAATCGATTTAGACTAAGCACTCCACTCCCCCGGTTCCTGCAACTGTAATCATTTCAGTTCCACTCAGCTTCGGTACCTGGAACTAATGCTCTCCGCTCCGAGCCCCAGAAAGAAACCCAGAGGCAAGGGAACACGATCCACTCACTGTTACCACTATCTAGAGCGGACCGACACCACAACAAGGTCTCATTCCGAAAGAGGGGCAATCGTTCCGCCGAGGCCCTTGTTAGATTCAGCCAAGTTTCGTGGGGTAAGGTGAGAGGATGTCATCCGTTCTATTGACCGGATATTTGTTGCTGGGGCTTTCATTGGCGTGGTTGTCGATATCCCACCTTCGAAGTACTGTCTGATATCTTGACGAAACGCTAAATGCCATCGTGTGCTGACTAAACACGAAAAGACAGAAGCCCCGAGTGCCGGGTTTCTGGACGCCTCAAACCCAAGTTCACGATGTTCGAGTTACACAATGGTGTGTCGATGTTATTACCCCCATCCACGCTGTCCATGGATAATTACAATCGGGATTTAAGGTCTCATGATTAGTACCTAGTCAGGTATAGGCAACATGAAGAAACATATCCGGTTTAAACATGCAGCTTTCTCGGAATCGATAACACCACAACTACCCCCCACGCTCTAACGCCGATTGCCATTTAGCCGAATGTCCAGTGCGGTTCTCAAACCCTGGACAACCTTCTCCTCGAACGTAACTTGATATAACTGGTCAATCCTCCTCTATCTTTCCTTCCCACTCTCAATCTTGGCATCACAACTTCCAGTCGACCCCAGAAGCTGGATTTTCCATGTAAAAGTAGCCGTTTCTTGTCTTGTTCACTCCCCATACTCCTTCACTGAAGCTTCCCAGCAGCAGCAACACCAGACTCTTTCGTAGTTGGAAACAAAACCAGATACCTCACCACCAGCACCACCACCACAAAACCATCATGGCCACCAAAACCTTCAAGCTCAACACCGGAGCTAACATTCCCGCGCTGGGACTTGGTAAGTTTCCCGTTTGTTCTCCATTTTCACCAGTTCAGGTCCCCTTCCCCTTAAACACACAAAACCCCCCTTCCACCCCTCGCACGCAGCTAACCCATCCCCTCCCCCCCCCCTTAAACAGGCACCTGGCAAGGCGAATCCACCCAGGTAAAAGACGCCGTCGTCGCCGCCCTCAAAGCCGGATACCGCCTCATCGACACGGCCTACTGCTACGGCAACGAGGAGCATGTCGGCGCCGGCCTGAAAGAGGCGTTTGACCAGGGTATCGTCAAGCGCGAGAATGTGTTTGTCGTGACCAAGCTATGGGCGACGTACACGAGCCGTGCGGAGGAGGGGCTAGAAAAGAGTTTGAGGAATCTGGGTTTGGAGTATGTTGATTTGTTTTTGGTGGTATGTTTTCTTAGTCTTTTTCCTCTTGCTGTTGTGGGTTGCTTTGCTTTAAGGGGGGTGTAAAGGTGGGGGTGGAATTTGAAGAGAAGTGTGTTGAGGAAGGTGCTAACGAATGGTGATTTGGGCTATAACAGCATTGGCCACTTTTGATGAATCCTGAAGGTGAGTTCGTTGAGTTGGCATACGAAAAAGAAGAAGAGGGAGAACAAAAAAAAAGAAAGAAAAAAAGACCAAGGTCGCTGCTTAGTGGACTGACGAACCGAATACAACACATAGGCAACGATGACAGATTCCCCAAGCTTCCCAACGGCGAGCGCGACATTCTCCGCGACTACAGCCACGTCCAGATCTGGAAGAACATGGAGAAGCTTGTAGGGTCCGGCAAGACCAAGGCTATTGGTGTTTCCAACGTATGCGTTCCTATTTTAATGACCTCCCTTGCCCAACCCTGCCCAGCCTTTAGCCATCCCGTCCCTTCTTCGTTACCTCTAACTTCATGATATTGACCTAAGCCCCTTACAAAACAAACAGTATAGCAAGCGTTACCTCGAAGAGCTCCTCCCCCACGCCAAGATCGTTCCGGCTGTCAACCAAATCGAGAACCACCCGCAACTGCCTCAGCAAGAAATTGTCGACTTTTGCAAAGAGAAGGGCATTCACATCATGGCGTACTCGCCCTTCGGCAGCACCGGTAGCCCCGTGACCAGCGCCGAGCCGGTGATTAAGATTGCTGAGAAGCATGGGGTCAAGCCTACCACTGTGTTGTTGAGTTATCACCGTAGGTTTATTCCCTGTCATTATCCTGGTTCCGAGGAAGTGACGTTGCTTGGGAAACTACACACAAAGAAAACAGAAGTGCTGACAAGACTTTACTGCAAATCCACAGTTTACCGTGGAAGCACCGTTCTGCCCAAGTCAACAAACCCGGAACGTATCGAGACTAACGCCAAGCTGATCGAGTTAGACGCTGAAGATCAGAAGCTACTGAATGATTATTCGGAGGGGTTGGTTAAGGAGGGTAAGGTGCAGCGCTATGTGTATCCGCCGTTTGGCGTGGATTTTGGGTTTCCCGATAAGTCGTAGATTGTTCCAGGTACGGGTTGGTGAGGTAATATCTTAACTAGAGTGAATAAATCTTTAAGAATGACATGTGATGGACATGAAGAGGCATTTCTTATGCTACTGGCCATGTCTATAATATCTACTAGGTTAACTACGTCTCTGCGAACCGTAACCTCTACTGATCTCTTGATCGTGTCTTTGTGTTTCTCATCTAACTATATTTCTCCTTTCCTACAGCATTTTCACTGCATCGACATCCTACATATCAACCATAACCTTCAACACCAAATTCCCCTCATTATCCTTCACCCTAGCCGCCATGTCAAATGCCATGGGAATACTTTCCAAACCACTATACCGCTGCGTCACCAGCTTAGAAAGGTCAGGGAGATGCGGATCCCCACTAGCCAACAGCTCAATCACCTTTGGATAGGCATTTGCGTACCGAAACACGCCAAGGAGGTCAACTTCCTTCAGCGAAGCGGCAGAGATGGGTAGCGTCTGGATGGGATTACCCATGCCAATGATCATAATCTTACCACCCGGCGCCGTCGCCTATGACCCCATCAAATCAGCGGTGTATTCCAATATGGTGCAAATGAAGTTATTGAGAGGAAAGACGTTGGAAATGTCGGTACTCACATATATCGAACTCTGCAAACAACTCTCCACCCCCGTACACTCAAAAGTAACATTCACCTCACCCACCTGTCCTCCCAGTCCCTTGACTAGTTCAGCCCCCTTAACCCTTTCGGCCACACTCTTCGCATACTCCAGCTTCTCCTCTATCGTCTCCGGCCTCTTGTCAAGAATCGGCACTACAACCGCCGCATCAGCGAACCCATTCTCCACCGCAAATTTCACCCTATCAGCCTGGATATCCGCAATCACCACTATCGCGTCCCCCTTGGTGATGGACTTGCAAACCGCAGCACAGAGCAGCCCGACGGCACCGGCACCGAATACCATAATTTTTACCCTGGCCGCCCCCCGAGACGAAGACATGGATGGAGAGGAGTGAGGGACGCGAGAGGGAATTCCCGCCCTCCCAGCCGCATGCATAGCAACAGCCAACGGCTCCGCCAGCGCTCCCAGCGTGTAATCCACACTCTCCGGCAACTTGTGGCACCACTTTGCCGGATGGGCAACAACCTCCTGCAAGGTTCCCTGAGCGTGGGGAAATTGCGGCCATCCCTTGGCTGAAGAGCGGAAGCGCATGGCACGGCAGATGTTGTATCTAGAGGTACTCTCTCCACCCTTCCCGCCGCCCTCCCCCCCTTTTTCCCCCGAATAGTTTCCAATAGGACCGGCACCTGGGGGGCAACAAAGTTCACAAGCCTCGCACGGCTGTCCCACCTCCAGCGCGACGCGGTCGCCTACATTCAGGCCATAATCGGAGGAGACGGAGGGGCTGCCGATGGCCGTGATGATGCCCGAGGACTCGTGACCGAGGGTTAAAGGCTCGTGGACTTGGATGTCCCCATTGCGGAAGTGCGTGTAGTAGTGCAGGTCGGAGCCGCAGAGGCCGGTGGACTTAATGGAGATTAGGACGTCGGTTGGGGAGAGGGTGGGAAGGGGGCGGGATTCCTGTTTTGGAAGTGGAGCTGTTAGTTTTTTTGGGTTCAATTCTGGGGTTGGTGTTGTCTTTGAAGGTGTTGCGTATGGGGTACCGGGAAGATGGGGAAAGGAGAGTGTCTCGCTTACCACGCGGAGATCGCGGGCACCGTGGAGGACGGAGGCTTTGATTGTTGTTGCCATTTTGTTTGCTTGGATGATGTGAGGACAATGACCTAAGGTGAATCCTCGTACACAGACGATACAGAGTGACGATGTGTAGAGGTACGGATTGTCGTTGCAGTGGTGGTCCCTGGGGTTGGTGTTTGTTTACACAGTGAGACCGATATTGATCAAGCATAGAGAGAAACCATGTACACCAGACGTGGTAGATGTAACTTATTATAGAACCCTAGTTCAACCTCGATTCAAAACCTACCCCATAGCCCCTAGCTTGAACACTTCAACTAATTGCGGCTATCCACTCGGCCATGCAACATTGGTGGAGTGAAGTAAGCCCGGGGGAAAATGAACCTGATGGACAAGAAGAGGCCATGTCCATAGCACGTCTCTTGGTTTCACGTTTGATGGACGAAACGAAACTTACCAAAATAGTCCCATCACACCGCAGGTTGCTCACCCATTCAAAAATCCCAAATGACACCAAAACAAATTACGAAGAATAGAAAGATCACCAGACGTGAGAACCTCGTATGACTCGGCTGCCGTGCGTCGGACATCGGCCTTACTTTTAGCGAATAACTGCAATTGTCGTCGATAAATTGTCCCGACGGTAACAACCAGACCAGACCACCTGGTTGTACTCCGTGGGGAAAGCGGGGAAATGTGGGGAAGAGGGCAAGAGAGGAGGAATTTCCCCGCACTTCCCGTTCGTGCTCTTGTGTTAGCGAGGAGGGCGATCTCCACTTGTTCGTCTTCAGGGGAGCATCCACATGGAATCAACCGAGAAAACATGGATTGGATGTTGAGAGATCATGAATGTTTCTTCGTCTTCTTCTTCTCGTCGAGCTGATCAAGGAGTTTGTCCATCCCGATCAGGGCTAGCCCAAAGCAGAGAAGGGTTGAAGAACAAGTATTTAAACGAAACTTCAAAGAGTGAGCGTGGGATGATGGGCTGCTTTACGTGGGGGACAACTGAATCTAGGCGTGGGACGTGGGAGGGTGGGAACAAATTGGTACGTACTTACCATGACACTACTACTACCGGATTATGGGCCATCAAGGTCCACAAAGCCCAATTGACTTTGTATAACTTCACCATATATCCTCGGATTCAGGCTTGAATCACTCCCATGGACTACCCTGACCTTCCATCCCTTTCACAACAACCAAACAAGATGACGTCGTCAACCACTAGTGTCCAGAACATGTTCTCCCTCGAGGGCCACACTGCCCTCATCACCGGAGCCACGCGAGGCATTGGTCAAGCCGTGGCCATTGCCCTTGCCGAGGCCGGCGCCGATATTCTTCTCGTCCAGGTCTGTCCATCCCCTTCTAGCTCCCTCAACACCGGTACCTACCTGTTCCAAAAGAAAAACCCGTTCTAAAAGCCACCCCTCACAGCGCGACGAAACCTCCACCACCACCCTCCAAGCCATCCAATCTCTCGGCCGCCACACGCAAATCTACAAAGCCGACCTCTCCTCCCCCACCGACGTCTCTTCTTTAGTGCCACGCATCCTCTCCGACGGGCACACCATCCGCATCCTGATCAACTGCGCCGGCATCCAACGTCGACACCCTTCCCACCTGTTTCCCGACTCCGACTTTGCCGAAGTGATGCAAGTCAACCTCAACGCCGTCTTCACTCTATGTCGGGACGTGGGCGCGCACATGTTGGGTCTCGACCCCCACCCCGTCACCGGACGCAAGGGGTCAGTGATCAACTTTGCGAGCTTGTTGACGTTCCAAGGGGGGTTAACGGTGCCAGCGTATGCGGCGAGCAAGGGGGCCGTTGGGCAACTGACCAAGAGCTTCGCGAATGAGTGGACGAGTAAAGGCGTGACGGTGAATGCGATTGCGCCGGGGTATATCGAGACGGAGATGAATGAGGCGTTGTTGAAAGATGAGGAGAGGTTGAAAAGTATTAGTGCGAGGATTCCGGCTGGGAGGGTACGTCATTCTTTTTTTTTTTTTTTTTTTTTTTTTTTTTTTTTTTTTTTTTTTTTTTTTTTTTTTTGTCTTCCTATTTATCACTTTGCAGACGTTCATGGCTAACGTGATGGCTCTGGCCGATTTGGTACTGTAGTGGGGAAATCCGGAAGATTTCAAGGGAACGGCTGTGTATCTGGCCAGTAAGGCGAGTGGTTACGTGAGCGGGCATGTGTTGGTGGTTGATGGTGGGTGGATGGGACGGTAAGTGAGAAAAGACTGTAAACAATAATGATGGGTCGGATGGGAAAATAGCATGATGATATTTGTTGCCTTCTCAAAAGCGACTAACTAAAGTGTTGCGCTGTTCGGTTTCTTTCTGACATGTTCCGAGGGAGTGCATACCGTCACAGCTAAACTGTCGTTCTTGCAGCAGAGACTACTCTCTGACGAAAGCCATGACACTTTCCATCCAAGGGTAGACAGCCGAGTTTGCCAGGGGATATCCCATGTGCAAAGCACCAGTGAAAAAGCGAGCCTCTTTGGGCGAGCCGTATTCAAGCAACATCATGGAATCTTCGATGGGCATCAACCCGTCTTGGGTACCCTGCATTGTAACCGTCAATATGCTGATCCAGAACATTTTCAGAGTAAACCGTGGAAGAATGGAAAACCCACATTGACCAACAAAAGCCTTGTCGAAGGCTTAGCCAGAATCCCATTCTCCAACAAGGAGAACTTCTTCTGCACTCCAGCCTTGAACTCCTCAACGGAGCTGTACCCATGCTTCATAGCGAAAGCGGGCGTCAGTCTGTTACACGCACACGCTTTATTAGCCATTGCCAATTAAATGCCATTCTGGGAAAGGGGAAAAAAAAAGAAACTCACTGAGCAGGATACTCATGCCCGTCCACCTTCTCCATCCACTTTTTGTCGTAAAAGTAATGAACCCCCGCCCCCTGCGCCACCACACCCGCCAGTCTATGACTATGCGTGTGCGCAATCCTCACCGCATAATACCCACCAGCGCTCAACCCCCAGACCATGACCCTCTTCATATCAAACGCCCTCTCTCCGCGATACTGGTGGGTGCCCATCCACTGCAGCAAGCTCTCCCACAGCCTGTCAGGGCTCTCCGGGTCCGCCGGGTCAGCAGGACAATCCGCCGTCCCTGGGATCTCCACCACCACCACCGCCCATCCGCGGGCGAGAAACTCGTTGCAGCGGACGGTGTTGTCCGGACGGTACCCGTCCAAGCCGGTCATGAGGATGACGGTTGGGTAGCCACTACCGGTAGAGGGGGAGGAAGTACCAGCAGGAGGGACCCTAACGTAAACGGGGATCCACTGCCCTTCGCCTTGTTGCATCCGTCTGTCGAGATAGGCCACTTTGACTTCCTCCACGGGGCTTTCCTCCCACAGTTGGCCCGCCTTTAGATAAATCTCCTTCTGCTTCTCCCAGGCATCCCACTTGGTCTGGTCGTTCACCTTGGGGAAGGAAGTGATGTAGGGGAAGCGGGCGATGCGGTAAAGGCAGCAGGCCCGGAGGTAGAGCGACGAGGCTTGCTCGCGGAGTTGTCTGCGTCTCTGCTGCTGCTGCTGCTGCTCTGGCTGGAGACGTCCCGGGGGTTCAACGTTATTGAGCTCAGCCACGAGTTTGTCACCCTGATCGACCAGCTGTTCGGCTACGCCCGTGGAGAGAAAGGTAGTGGTCCAGGCGGGGGAGGTCATGTCGTTGTGGTTAGCCTTGATGAGGGCGTCGAAGGAGGGAGCGAAGTCGGCATAGAGACCGTCGTGAAAGGGGTAGAGAGATTTGGAGCACTAGTTGGAAGGTGAGTGAGTTTTAACATTGTATTTGCCTGGGTTGGAAAGATTGCTTGGCTGCGTCGCTCGCTTTGGAAATGACAAAGAGATGGAAAAGGGCAAATCATTGTGGTGCGGTGCAATGTGGACAAAACAAGCAGTTAAGGTGATGAGTGAAACCCAAATTGAATTGACTCGAGGTGATGATGGTACTGTTTTGTTTCCCCCAAACCCTTCTCCCTTGCTATGATGATCCCTTTTTGCTCCCATGAAGCCAGAAAAAAACTTGAGTAGTAAAACAGGGAGAAAACAAAATGACGAAAGCCAAAAACCGATGGCACAAAGGAAACTTACTGGGAATTTCCACTTGGTCTCCCACAGTGCCTGTACTCCATCATGATGAGGCATTCTCGCCTCAAACGCCTCGTCGCCCATGAGCCAGTGTTTGGGACTTTTGCCTAATCCGCCCAACCCACCATAACCAGGCGGAGCCTTGAATGAAATCCCGCCGCCTCCCGCCGAAGAACCCTGCTTCTGCTCCTGCTGCTGATCATTGTTGACCTGATGAGGAGACATGGTGGATGAGGACCAATGATATGAGCCAGACCAAAAAAAAGTAGTAATCCAAGGCCACAGAGGCTGTAAGAAAAGAGAAAGTAGTGCCGAGAGATGAGGTGATCAAAGAAATGAAGCCTTCCTCAGAGAGCAACGCGAACGACCCTCTGCTTGGCGAAAAGAGGAACTCCGTCCTTGGATCCGGCGTATGCCACAGCCGTCGAGATGCTTCTTCTGCGGCGGCGAACGGGCGAAGTGCCAGGGTGCTCGCGGACCCTAAGTGATTTGGTGTAAGATGAGAGGAACACAAGAGAGAGGGTCGTTAGATGGTAGATGAGTTAAACTAACTGAGATTGAAGAAGAGCAAGGCGCACACGAGTGATGGAGGCGTGAAGATCTTCGCCCATTTTGACTGACGGGATGTGCTTCTTTTATAAGTATGGATGATGCTGTCGCTTCGACCAAGATTGAGACACCCGCTTGCAGTTGCTGCGTGTGGGCGTGTGGACGGACAGTTGGGGATATCCGATGTGCTTTATACAGACGTGCCAAATGTGCTGGCAGGTGTCAAATGCCGGCCGGGTATGTATGAGTTCGGATGGAACGAGGATTGGTGAATAATATATGACCGTTACTTGAGCGATGCTTTTCGAGTTTATACGAATTATTATGAGATGGAAGAAAGATTCAGAAAAAAAGAAGGTCTAGTCAGCCGACCAGACACTCGAGGGGACCAGAGTTATTATACCGGATTCTGGAAGTTCGGTGTGGGGAAAAAGAAACGAGACACTAGAATGGCTCGACATATTACCAAAGACGGTGACGGGATCGGCTCACCCATGACAGCCAAAGCAGGGAGGTGGTCCCGTGGTGGACGTGTGTCTCCCTCCCTCGTGGGGTACATTGGTGTATGTACACTACATACCCTACAATGCTGAATGGGACATCCCTAGTCTAATGAGATGGTCCATCGGGGAGATCCCGTTTTCCCCTTCCTGGTACAGGGCCCGGATAGATCCATCAGCAAACCAAACCAGGCGTCTCCCGGACGCCGAAACAATGCACACACCATCTCGCTATGTGGTAAGCCTTGTAATGCCTCAGTTGAGACACAGCAGCTGACAAAGCCGACATGTTGCTGTTGTTTTTGCTGTTGTCGTTTCACGGGTTCAGAAAAATGTAAGATGATGGAAATCTGAGCGAGCATCGCACAGCAGCCGACTTGCAGAGCAGCCAGATGGCAGTGATTCATGTCTTGTCTGATGGCCCTCCTAAATCGAGGCTTCTAGCGCGGAGTGGATTTTGACAAGCCTGTTTTGGGGGCAATGATGGAGAAGAGACATTCAAGATCCAATATCGGTCTCGAGTCTCTTAGCAGCCACTACATCACCGGTGATTGGCGTGTGTCCGGTCCTGACGTGGTCGGTTCCGAGAATCACATGTCAGATGCCGAATCAAGGGGTATTTGCCAAGACATGCTTGGAACACAGAACATCCAGTGGAAGGGCGAAAAGTCCCTCGATGGTCCACTGGAAGCAGTGCCTCCACCCGATCCTGGTCTGCTGACCCAGTCCATGCAAGCTTGGTTGGTGCACTGACCAGCCGGATCACATTCCCTGGATGAAGCCGTCTTTTGGGACCGGGAATCCAGGAACACCGCCTGCAAACCGGGGTCACATGCGAAATGAAGGGACAATAAAAGGGGGATTTAATGTCCAATCCCAAGAGGGAATGCAGAGGGGCTTATTACTGTTGTTTGCAAGTCGCGATATCTGGAAACTGTTAACTGCCGCTGATATGTCCGATCGACGGATCCTCGATTAACTGTTCAATTGCTGCCACCATGGCCAACGGACGGAATGCCCCAACTTCATCCATCGCTGTACGCCGTATACCAAAGGTACCACCTACGTAACGGAGGGCCACTGGATGTTACCTAGACGTGATGCGGTTCCCTTCGCGATCCCCAGAGCTACTACCTACTTGTATGTCATCATCAAGATCACGATGGCCATGATTCAATCATGTCTCGGGTAGCGTCATCATTGAGCATCGTTTGTGCCGGATCCGAGTACAGCTGAAGAAGCTCCGACACAGACGGCGGCCACGAACGAATCACCCTCCAAGCCGCATCCGATGCAGCCAAAGAGGTCAGTCAGCATTTCCATTCCATACCGAGTCGAGAAAGCAAAGAACATGATTATTCTAGATTTTGGCAGCATTCTAAGCTTTGCTCTTTGTGTTCTGATAGTAATGTGCCATTTCCAGACCCGCCCTCTTGAAGCCGCACTTGACGTAGAAGCCCTCGTTGGCTTCGCTGCAGTCGAGAATGGTCTTGTAGCAGCCCGTCCTCTCGGCGATAAAGTCCAGCGCCTGGATCATACGGAGACCCAGCTTCTTGCCCTGCTGGTCCTTGGCGATTGCGATGTCCTCGATGTGTCCGACTGACCCGAGATTGTGGATGCTGTTTTTTTTGGAAGAGGGAAAAGGTCAAGACATGTCAGTCCAAGGGCGATGGGATGGATGATGCGCCGCCCATTGTTCTGGCAGGCGAAAAGTCCAAAGACAAGGCTAACTTACAACTTGCGCTCAACCAACACAGCGCCGGTGCCGACCACTCTGGGTGGGCTGCTGTTGGTGTCCTCAATGACGAGAATAAAGTAGCCACTGTCCTGTCGCGAGACCCAGTCGTAACGGTCCTGGAACTGCTCCTTGGTAATGTCGCCTACCGTGGTCAGGACACGGAGGCAGTCGAGGAAGCCAGTGTCATAGTCAGTTGGGCGAAGCGCGCGCAACTTGTAGCCCTCGGGGAGGGCTGATTGTACCTCGGGGGAGAGGAGATCGGCGGAGAACAGTTCTTTCGGGGCGGCCATTGCGGAGGTATGATGGTATATGGGAAACGTTTCGTTTGGATGTCGTCGCTTCGCTGTGTTGTTGGGTTGGCGAAACGATTGGGAGCTCGTTGAGAGGGAGACCGGGCGGCGGATTGTTGACTTGTCCTCTCGCTATTCGCTTATTCCGATGATGTTCAGCGAGCGGGAATAGCCGAAGCAGGCAGCGGCGGTACCTAGGGGACTCAACAATAGGTAAGGAACGGCCAGCACGAGCCAAAGGATTGTCACCTGCAATTGTTACAATTCGGACACTACTAATCTTTGGAGTTGTCGTGTGGATGACTGAAAGGTAACTACAGTCTAACCAAGTATTTTGCAAGCGCCGACAAAAGAATTGAGCCGGCGGCGCAACGGGCGGGATCTTGAAGTTTCCTTTTCTCACCGCATGCCAATGCAGCCCAGCAGCTGTACAGGAGCTGAGCTGCCCCGCCATCTCCATTAGTATTGAGGGGGCATACTTCAGCCCTGGATCATGCTACCCATAGTTTTCGCATCAATGGCCAAACGTAGCAGCAAGGGCAATACTTTATTGCAGTCAACACCACCATCATCATCAACAGTGGAGGGGAATGATCAAAAAGGAACATAAGCCATACATATCATTATGCTTCTTCCGGAAGGCGCAGTCGGCTCATCTATCGAGGCTACGGCGTCTGGAGAAGGAATACGATAAAGGATACGAGACATTGCCGCCGCCACCTTTGCGCATTGGACCTGGACTGAGCGAAATTCCCCAATTGCGGCCTATTGACGCTCTATATAACCACTTTCTCAACCCTTGGTTAGAATTGTCACTGAGGCACTGGACACTTTGATGCGTCCGAAAGAATCGACGAGGGCCTGGAGGGGCCCCGGCACCTCTACGGATCGGCCATGCGGACGAAATGTCAAGACTTGTGACTGGATCAGCGCGGGACTGCATGCATACTTTCGTCCCATACCAGTCGGTTGCAGAGTGCAGATGAGCGGTGTCTCTTATCTCGAACTCCCGTCATTCTCCCTCTTGAACGCTGAACATCAACGTCACAACTTGGAGCGTTGCAAAGTGGGCTGACAGCTAAACTGTTGGGAAAGGATTGAGGGGCAAAAGGGGCGCCAAAACAAAACAAAAGGCCCTAGCTTTCATCGATCGATTGTTTTTTCTCCCACTCTCTAGCTGCTTCCATCCTGCTGGTCTGTCCGCAGACTTGCTCGCTCTTCGACAAGTCGGGTTGGGAATTTAAATATGTAACAAAACATCCATAATCGACCTGCCAGGGGTCCTCAGTCGCATGCTCGCCCGAGACACGACAACCCTACTGTAACAATGACTAACATGATCCAATATCGAGGGCTGCCCAACCGAGCCAACTTACCAGGAACAGGTTACTCTGATGTCGTGCAGCGCGGGGTTAGGCCTCCCTGGACAGTTGCAGCTGCCTTACTACTGGTTAGGGGAACGGGTTGGGGGGAGGGATCAAGGTCGAAAAAGCGCTTGCCCTCTGATGCTATCCACGGGCAGATGACCGCCATCTGTGCATCACGTCGATGCTAGAACCTGCACTCCCGTCTGTTAGTCTCCCCTGTACCCGCATCTTCATCTTCATCACCGTCATCCATTGGACTGATTCATGACTTAATAATTGTTAGTATTAAGTCCAGGCCCAAGCTTCACCACCTATCAAACTCTTCGTCCATGCCGCCACCATCTCGTACAATGGGGCCCTGGGGCCACCGGGGTGCGATGTGGATGGCAGGTGTCTTCGACTCGTAGCTTTTCTGGCGATGTCTAGGTACTTGCCGTTGCCCACCTTCGACGGCATGTTTCCTAGGTTTGGAGTTGACATGTCATCTCTCCTTGTGCCCGAACATCTGTTTGATTCAGCCCATCTTGCTCACATATACCTCGAGTTTTGTCATTTATTGTTTTTAGCCGCACGTTTCCCTCTTGTTCTTGCAAAGTTTTGACACCCTTCGTCTGTTGCTTCTGTTTGACTATCATTTTATCTGTTTGTTAACTCCTTTGGGCGGATGACGGCCAAGATTGTTGGGAGTCCGATATACCTCGGTAACAGAACTCGGACACGATTTCTACACACACACCATAACACCCCGCCAACAAGTCTCTCCTCAACACTCTCGGCGTACGATGGAATTCTCGGCGCTTGATGTTGAAGATATCGAAGATTATGAGGGGGCGCGGTTGGCTGTCGTCCCGGACGACTCCATCACGTCCCAGCTCCAGGAACTTGCCCCTTCGAATCCCGGAAGGACTCTTCTGCCTTCTCCCGTGGCCCGAGCCGTCAGCTTCGCAACCAGATCAACTGGTCTTGCCCTCCGGGTGGGCACCCTCTTGACCGGCTATGGCTTCGACGCTGCCAAGATGACAACCTTGTCCAGCTTGGAAATGGGTCGCTTTGTCCTCGAAGGAATCCTCGGCAGGGCTGGCAGAGACGCAATCGCTCGTTCTTCTTCGGAACATGGGAGAAAGGAGGCTGAGAATATGTTGGAGAAAAGTTTGGAAAACCTACATCGGACCATGAGTCAGATTCTCTTTTGGACAACAACAGGCTTCCATGTGACCGGAACAACAATCGCCATGTTGTCCGAGACCTCACAGCTTCTTCTTTCCACCTTGGACCAGTTCTTCGGCTCGACTGACTCTTCTCGTGCCATGGCCAGCATCATCACGCTTATACGAAGGGAGTTCCAGAACCCAGCTACTGGCGCACAAGGCGAACAAGTGGGAGTTATGGATTTGATGCTTGGACTTTGCGGTATGGCCTATTTGCAGAGATGGTGTCGGCGATCGCTTGAGGAGGAGACACGGGCGCATCAGATCGAAGAGGTCATCTGGGATGTCATAGTTCTCAGTGACGGTATGCGGGTCGACGTCCACGAGGAAAGCATTTATGGTGTGCACGACGGTGAATTCACAGAGGATCTGACTCCCACCAGCGGCAGCGATGCACACGACAGCGAGGAAGACGCAGAAGAAAGGATCAGGAACCAAATAATACGGTCTCTCGGCGACAATGCCAAGGTTTCCATCACCACCAAGATAAACACCACAAAAACAATCACCGTCGATATTCAAGGACCGATACACGACATACCGGTCTCCCCGCCACCTGGAGTGGAACTCGTTGAGGAGAGTAGGAACACTCGTCAAGGCTCCTCACAGACACAGGCTGCGGCGGACCACACCCCCCATGCCTGCCGTGTTGTGTACCGGCTGAATCGCAACCAGGAGAGAAGGTATTCCATCACCAAGGAGGATGGGGATATCAGCCAAGTAACCGGATACGTCGAGCAGTTGGACGACGATACCGTGACTATGTCGGAACGCTCATTGCCGACAGTCGATGCCCTCCTTCCAGTACCGACCAGGTCGCTAGAGCACCTACCAGATTCTGCCACTCCTCGTCCTGGCTCTTCTGCGTCAGCTGCCTCCAGCTCTTCCAAGAGTCGCATCCCGTCACTTCAAATGCCAAAAAAGCGGAGTGAGAACGCAGCAAACCAGAAGCGACCTCGAATACCACCCACAGCCTCCTCGTCAACCAAGCGTCAGGAAACGACCATATCGCGGGCATCTGGCAATCGTTCCCTCTCGTCCAGAAGCAGAGAGGATGCCGAGTCAAAGAGGAAACCAATCGATAAAAAGAGCGGGTTTCGAAAGTTCTTTAGTAGAGATGTTTTTGTGTCGGACACCCCATCGCGTAAGAAGAAGGAAAGTCAAAGCTCGGGAAGTACAAGGTTAACCAAGCCTGAGACTTCACCAAAGTACAAGTCTGCTTTACCTAGCCCTGTCCGGGTTTTGGCTCCTCATCGTCCTTCTTCTTCACGCCCAGCTACCCGCCAGTCTTCCGCTTCGATTCCTAGGATAGAGGAACCTGGTGTCTCTCCGAAGAGCAGCTCAAGTAGCCTCGGGAGGAAGAACGTAGAGAGGTCTCAATACATGCGGCCTCCATCGCGTGCGAGTTATATCTCTGTTCACGAGAGGCGCCGCGACTCAGTTTACTCACAGACCGAATCATATTCTATTTCTGCCGCCGACGATTTTCGACACTCCAGGCCTCCTTCGCCATGTGCAATCGAGACTGATAACGAAGACGCCGGCTCTGTGGCTAACCCTCGATCATCCGACCCTGCCCTCTCCCACTCGTACGGTCTCCCATCATACCAAAACTTGAGACGGGTAAAGTCAAGGTACACACCAAGCATCTATACCCTGCCACACGAATCGACATCATCTCTCATTCCCTACAGAGATCCTCAGAAAAGCGCATTTAGCAACACGGAAGCGCTGCGAGGACTGCGCCAAGCTGGCATGGTAGACGGCATGTTCCCCAAATACCATCTTCTGCGAAACATTACGCGCTTCATGCGTTTTGCCTCCGCCTCCTACGGCTCCAACTTCCTCAAAATGCTCGGCATCGCCAAAGAAATGCCGATCCTGCGCGCCTTAGATACCGAGACCCACCACGAATTACGCTCCTTTGCACACCATACCGAATCCGACGCCGGCAGCATCCTTCTCTCCTCCTTCGTCGACCCGCAAGGCGGGTCGGACGGCACGGGCTCAACCAACACTGGCGTGCCCCTGGTACACTACATCTCGCTCGACCACGACTCCAAAGCGGTAGTGCTCGCCTGTCGCGGCACGCTCGGCTTCGAAGACGTCCTGGCCGACATGACATGTGACTACGACGACCTCGTCTGGCGTGGCAAGGCTTACAAAGTACACAAGGGCATTCACGCGAGCGCTAAGCGCTTGCTGTATGGCGGCGACGGCCGCGTCCTGTACACCCTGAAACAAGCCTTGGAAGAATTCCCTGACTATGGCCTCGTGCTCACCGGCCACTCCCTCGGCGGCGGCGTCACGGCCCTATTGGGCGTCATGCTTTCCGAACCCGCCCCGGGTTGCAATTCCACATCTTTCGTCACGTCAGCTGATCCGCACACGCACGCCTTGGGCGACTTTTTGCACAACGGGTTTGCAACTGCCCAGCCGCCTCGACACGTCTGCTTACCCTCCGGTAGACCGGTCCACGTGTACGCGTACGGACCGCCTAGTACCATGTCTGCGTCGCTGTGCAAGGCCACAAGAGGACTGATCACAAGCATCGTCAATGGAAACGACATGGTTCCGTATCTGTCGTTAGGAGTGCTGCATGATTTCCAGGCGGTTGCGCTGGCGTTTAAGACGGATAACAACGAGGCCAAGGTAGAGGTGCGTCAGCGGATTTGGGAGGCTTTTCAGACGGGGATTGCGGACAAGTGGTATGGAGGGAATCAGTCGTCGCAGTATGATCCTGGGACCGCAGGTCATGGTGGCGCAGGTGATCCATCATCTCCATCTTCTTCTCCTCTTTCAGGGAGCGGTGGCGATAGAGGACCCGAGTTCTCGGACGACGACCAATGGGCTTACGCCGCTCTGAAAGTGTTGAGGGCAAGTATGATGAGCCATAAGCTTCTTCCCCCAGGGGAGGTGTTTGTGGTGGAGAGTACTAGAGTCCTAAGAAGGGATGCGTTCTTGTTGGATGGACAGGAAGGGCATTTGGGGAGGCCAGCACAGAGAATTGTACTCAAGTATATAAGGGACGTGGAGCACAGGTTTAGGGAGGTCAGGTTTGGGACGAGCATGTTGACGGATCATAGCCCCGGGAAGTATGAGGATGCGTTGAATAAACTGAGGGCAGGGGTTATGGATGCTGCATAATTTTTTTGTGGTTTTTTTTTTCTGGAAAGGAGGGGGTTTGAGGGAGATGAGATGGGTGGGATGAGAGGGAGGGATACATATGACGATGATTTTTGGGAGACATGTTTGTTTGCGTATATAGCGACTGTTAAATCAGACGAAACACATCGATTACTCACCTTGTCTAGTATAACCTAAATAAACGGGACAAAACAGAGGATGAATCTAATATTGCAATGTGCTTGAGGGCGTTGGACGGAACATGGGTTTTGCTGCTTCAACAGGGTTTTGTTAATTCCAGACATACCAAAAAAATCCAGAGATGGAGTTTTCTCCATCCCAGCTGAGCTCCAGCTCTCGAATCAATCTCGGCTACTTTTCCCCTCAAGATCGCCCACAACTCATCCAGAAAATTCTAGCTTCTTTCAGCTTTGCCTAACTGAACAGACCACTCAGACCACGATGGGAGGGTTGAGGATGGACCATGTGGGCTTTCGCCTTGGAGCGGCCAATTCGCGAATGAGGGGGCTTCCTAGGCGCGCCTAGCACGGCGAACCGGCTCTTGTCCGGGTTGCTGGCGTCACGGTTAAATGGGGATAAATAGCGAAAAAGTAACCCACCACATGGAACCTGCATCCCCACATGTCATATCATTCGGCTTCATGTTCCGTTCGATTTAACCTGGTGGTGGTGGTGGTGGTGGTGATGGAGAAGACTACCCGAATCCCTGGGTCAAGTCATAATATTTAACGGTTCTTGTTCCTGCAGATTGATCCTGTGGTTCTTTGTCTCTCCTCCAGCCAGCCTTTGCATCATTCATCTCATCCAAACTTCTACCCCAGCGGTTCTCCCCCGCATTTCCTTACCCCACACAGAAGTGGAAGTTACCCCAACTTTTCCCCCGTACCCTCCCCCGCCAAAAACCGTTTGTTTACTCCACCCTCTTACACGGGCGAAGATCACAACCAAAACAAACCAACAAAAGAAAACATGGCGCCCCTAATTACACACATGTACACCGCGGACCCCTCCGCCCACGTCTTTAACGGGCGCGTGTACATCTACCCCTCGCACGACCGCGAGACCGACATCCAGTTCAACGACAATGGCGACCAATACGACATGGCTGACTACCACGTCTTCTCCACCCCCTCCCTGGACCCTCAGGGTCCCGTGACCGACCACGGCGTCGTCCTCAAGACCGAAGACGTTCCCTGGGTGTCCAAGCAGCTCTGGGCTCCCGACGCCGCCTGCAAGAACGGCAAATACTACCTCTACTTCCCTGCTCGTGACAAGCAGGGCATCTTCCGCATCGGCGTCGCCGTTGGTGACAAGCCCGAGGGCCCATTCACTCCCCAGCCGGAGCCGATCAAGGGATCTTACTCGATCGATCCCGCCACGTTTGTTGACAATGATGGCGAGGCTTACCTGTATTTCGGTGGACTGTGGGGTGGACAGCTGCAGTGCTACCAAAAGGGAAACAACGTGTTTGACGCCGAGTGGCAAGGGCCCAAGGAACCCACGGGCAAGGGCGTCAAGTCCTTGGGAGCTCGTGTAGGTAGGTTGACGCAGGACATGCTAGAGTTTGCGGACGAGGGGGGTGTGCGCGAGGTGACCATCCTGGCTCCCGAAACGGGCGAGCCGCTGGACGCGGACGATCATGAGCGTCGCTTCTTTGAGGCCGCGTGGATGCATAAGAGGAACGGCAAGTACTACTTTTCTTACTCGACGGGCGACACGCATTTCCTGTGCTACGCCGTGGGCGACTCGCCTTATGGACCGTTTACCTATGGTGGAAGGATTCTGGAGCCGGTGCTGGGGTGGACGACGCATCACTCGATTGTCGAGTTCCCGGAGAAGAGTGATAGGTGGTGGTTGTTCCATCATGACTGTGAACTGAGCAAAGGAGTGGATCATTTGAGAAGCGTGAAGGTTAAGGAGATCTTCTTTGATGAGGAAGGGAAGATTTGTGGGGAAAAGCAGCCGGCTGGGAAGTAAAGTATAATGGGAATGGGTATGGGTATGGGCGAATTATTAGTAGTCAGACTATCCTTCTGAATCATGGTTTCTCTCTGGACATACCCAGGCTTGTCGATTCATGAGCGCATGCTCGAAGGGTTTCGGGCTGACATGACGATTTCGGCCATTGGAGGCTGATGTCCTGGTTATAAGAGGGTGCAATTGATTGCTTGCCGGTGAAGGTTCCTGAAGACTACCTACCCTTTTCTTCTCCTGGCTGTTTGTGAAGAATGAGCAACTGACATGGAGGTGAACGATTCAGTCCCCGCTCGGCGTCAAGTTTACATGTAGGTACGGCCCCGCAACTGCATATTGAGTGCATACCTAGGTACCTCTAGGTATCTTATCAGGAGACCACAAGGTCTCCCGCCCGCTGCTGAACTCTTTCGTCTCTCTCTACACGACTTCACGTTTACAAACACCATCTGGCGAAACACGTTCCTGGTGTGCGTAACGAGTATCTTCTCGAACCCGGACCCGAACCCGAACCCCAAGGCACCTCACCTGGGATCATGGCCTCATGATGACATCTTGAATCCCTCGGTTTCTCATCTGGAGCAGGCTATTTCTGCAAGAGACTGCACATATCTAGCCGTTTCGCGATACTTTGCGATAGGGCTATGACGACCGGAAGATTGGTTTGCAGAAGCACTGCGGTGCTCAACGTCACCTGGACAGCAAGTCCACGCACCATGCAATCAAAACTCTCCAGTTAACACAGCCCATCGAATGTCAGACGTCGACTCTCAAGTTCAACTTGTGAATTTGACCTCTTCTGTCGGTCACATTAAGCCAAGATCTGTCCAGGCCAGAGCTCCGATAACGAGCCACTCGTTCTCTTCACAGATACAAAGGCTCAAAGTATGGCTAACAGATGCCTGTGTCTTCAGTGCGCCTCCACTCTACACCAACCATGCCTTTGAACAACTCAGCTTCTATCCCATGCTTGAAATCGATACCGAGGCCTCCTTTTATCACGACAAAGTAAAGGGTGCAAGATGTTTACCTCTGCAGCAACCTCGCGTCTACTGCGACGTGCCAACTCCGCGACAGCAATGCATTGTCTTTGGAGTGCCAGGTTTGATGTGCTTGACATTCGATGTCCAAATTGCCTCAGCCACACCACTTGAGTTTCGTGTAGTTTGGATGCTCCCAAACCGAAACTGAACAATGTGCTTTCTTCACGAGGTTGAGAAACTTGCAAGCCGGTAATGCTACAAAAGCTTGACGACGCCAGACATCTCCATTCTGATATGTCCTTTCTTTCCATCTAGGTCTTAACGCTCAATGCCATGTTAGCTACGTCTGCCATCACGTTGCTGCCCGCAGCTTCACCTATACCGCCAGCATCCTTAACGGCAACGGCAACGTCAGCCTTGCCGGGCAACCACTATGAAGCCGCTTTGAAGCCTCGCCAAACAGATTTCTGGCCAGCAGACTTTTGGCCAGAAAAATTCCCCCCTGATCGTTGGCCAGGACGAGGCTGGGGCGCGACATCTAGGCCGTGTCATGTATGTGAATGTCTTCTTCTATGCCGCGGGACAGCCTTCTAACCCCCTCTAGGCTAATCAATTCTATTCTTGCGCCGGTCCCTACATGCGCGGGGATCAAACTTGTCAAAACAACAACGGCGTCAACACCTGGGGAATGACGGCGGGTTGGGGTTGCTTCTGCGAACATGCAAAGAAGTTTTTCAAGTGCATGTCCCAAGCTGAGAATGACGACCCAAATTGTTGGAATGATGGATATGATGGCGACAGTGAGTAGTTTTACATCACTTTGGCCGCGAAATGTGAGCTGATATCACTCGTCCAGATTGGCAACTGAATTGGTATCAAAACTGGTGTGGAGATACTCCTCCTCCGTCCGTGATGGCCGAGATGTCACAGCCGTAAGCTATCCTTCCAATATTCCTGTTTCTCTTATGTGTCTTCTTTCCCTATTCACCTGTTTGTTACACCTTTCTCTCTTTTTCTTCATGTACTTTTTCTTATGCCGTGGGCTTTTTCTTTTGTGCTAACCAGATTATTAGACGGACCGTTGACGTAAGCTTGACGTAAGTTCAAGTGTCCCCCTGAACTAATCAACTAGAACATAGAAGTTACTGATATCGTGTGGAAATAGCAAGCCTGATGTTGTATATGCAGTCAGTGATGAGGATCACGCCCCTCTTACTCGAGTCAATGACCCGATTTATACAGGATCGGGTTCTCTTCTTTCCGGCGAGTGTACATCGACGGATTTCACTCTTGTGGGCGCGAACGAGGGTTACACCATGTACTATGTCGGCCTCCAAGGCTGTAACGACGACCGGCCTCAGTGTTGCCCATGGCCAGTCGCTGCAAATTCTGCAACGAACTCATTTTCTGCCACTGTCAACGTCGAGGTAGAGCCCGAAATTGAGATCGAACACAAGCGTGGCGACAACTATCCCCAACCTGCTCGTGGTTATTCGGCGAAACTGAAACAGTGCCCGGATGACTACTATTCTGTTTCGGGTGGTTGCTGCCCTGCGTAGGTATCCCTTGTCTACCTGCATTCTTCTTCCAATTTCTAACAAGATGAACAGCGGATACTTTTTCTTCACGTCCGCCATCGGTGGCCAAACACCTTGCTGGAGCCCTCTCGGTAGCACAGCCAGCATTCCACCCATAACCCATGTCGCGGCTGCATATAATTCGATTGCCACGAACACCAGCGTTACTGGTAGCGATGGTGATGGTGGTAATGATGACCCTAATGATATCGATTCACTACCTACGTCCGCCGTCAACAACGTAATTTTCTCCCGCCACTACCCCGTCGACAATCCCACAGCCCTTTCCGTCGGTGGTTACATTGGTATTGCCCTTGGTATTAGCATCACAATTAGCACGGCTCTCGCAGCCATCATCTGGTTCTGGCTACGGCGGAGAAAGCGGAAGACAGCGAGATTAAGAAGAGCCGCGCAACAAGCTGACAACGACAATTACCCTGGCATATGGGACGGCCACCACGGCTCAGATGAACAGTTATTCCAATTCCCTCCACAAGAACTCGACACGTTCGGACAAAACGGAAAACCGACAGCATTGGATCGCGTGGCCGCCGCTGGTACCAAAAATGGCGGAGATGCCGCTCAACAAGCTCAGTATCTTCGACAGCTCCAGCAGTCATTCGGCTTCCACAATGTTGGCACGCATGCGCACAGCAACGGTATAAATTCAGACTTCACACCCGGTTTGCCCCTCTCAGTCCATATTCCACCTCGTGTAAGCTCGGCCGCCGCAGCCGCTGGATTATCGACCCTGCCGCCCATTTCATCCACTAGGTCGAAACTTCCTCCCATCAATAACGACGGAAGTCCTTGTGGTGCGCATGCAGTTGAAAGTGGAGATATTGACTCTAAAGGTGGAAAACCTGAAGGTGAGACAAAAGAAGGGGCTTTGCAATATGCCGGTGGTGGGTCGGGTGCAGCAGGGAGTTCTTCTTTTCTCCATGGAGACCAGCGGCAACGGCGATCCCACCCGACTGAACTTGAAGGAAACTCGGTTGCTGTGCCTGGTGGAAGTGGGAGCGGGTATGGGCTTGAGGTGGAGGGAGATCATGAGCCGCCTCCTGAGTATAGGGAGTTCTAAGTGGAGTGCCGGGTTTGGGGTGAGGGAGCGTCAGGGGAGACGTAGGTTGACGTCGCTTTTCACCAAGTTGTTGTTTTGAGATATTCTCCTTGAGAAGTCAACCACATATTTACCACATTTGGTTTCGTTGTTTCTTCCACGGTAGAGAATATGAGGTACCAACGTCCATCAGGATGGCTGGTATTTATAGATAGCCTCATCTTAAACTTTCACGTTTTCAAGTTGGACGCTACGAAACATAACCTATGTACGGTCAATGCGATGTATAACACCAAGTTTGTGAGTCTTTACGGTTGGTTGACGGAGTTTAAGAAACCCCCATGAGACGTCTTAACACCGGAGCCCCATTCATACCTGTACGACTGGATGAAAAAGTAACCCAGCCTTGACCCCAAAACTGTATGTTACATCAAGAAGCAGGCTTCATTCGGTGAGAAAAAGCTGCAATTTCTTTTTACCGGAGTAAGGCGCACAATGGCCCCCCTTCGTCGCACCACCAACAGTTTGAACGTAGTAGTTCTGTTCGCCAAACATAGGTATCACTATCTCAAACCAGGGCATCTTACCCTGTGAAAAACATTTTCTTCTGCGTATAAGACTGGACGGATGCATATTATCTCTTCAAGTTCCAATTGTTTAGCGGTGGCGGATACGGCCCATGGATGCTGCAGCGCGGGATTGTGTGCCATGGCTGGATCATGGTGTAAGGCTTTTTTTTAAGGAGAAAGGGAAGATATCACTGGCCGAGGCGGCCAACGATCTCAGGTTCTTACCTAGTGCCGCTATTCAAGGCTTACACATTAGCGTTGGGCAAATGCTCATGGCTAGGACTTCAGACAATCTGTATCAGTGTACAGACGTTTTCAGTAGGTTATTTCCTGGCTGTTCACTTGTTATGACCGAAGGAGGAGATTTGGCGGTGACTGAACAAGACGTGATAGTGGATGTCTCTCACCAACTACCAAGCGAGGGCTTCAGACTTGAAAGACTACTTTAAAGTTATGTGTTGAGGCTGAGCCACATGTATCATTTGGCTGGCTGGCTGGAGGGTCGTGACCGGCACAGCCCGCTAACCGGGTTACTGGGAACCCGCATGCATCGCCGCACGCCGGGGAGGCCGGGTTCTGAGTACAGTGAGCTTTGGGTACAAAGTATCCGAGGGCTCGAGTGATGAAATAGCGTGGCTGCGTTTCACACGAGTTGTTGGGGTTTTTTTTTTTTTTTTCTTTTTTTTTTTTTTTTTTGGTTTTTTTTTTTTTTTGGTTTTTTCGCCTCAAATCGTGTAGATGTGATAACCGGGGAGGCTTCCTTCAAAGGTTCTCTAGCAACTCAGTTATGAGACGACCGCTCGCCATAATTCGGAAGCGATGGATTGTAATAACTGCCAACAGTGAACTCAGCCCTGACTGATCAAATTCCTCTCGAGAACTGTTTTGTTGTTAGGCTCAGAGAATTGACATGTGAAGAGTATGTATCATACGCAACGGAATCATATTCGTTTGGACGAGTTTGAATATACTGTTTGCACACGCGTTTGCTGGTCAACTTGCAAAACGACTAACCACTAGCCTGGCTGCATTCTTGAGCTGTACTAGGTAATTTTGCCACCACTAGGGCCGGGTGATGGTTTGAACGTTAGGTAAGCGGATGATTTGTGTTGGAGGATGAGGATGATATTGAGAGTTTCAAGAAGTACCGTTACACGAGTTGACGACTAAAAGTACCTTCGTTGTTCTCGGAGGAGGGGTCGATGGCCAATTTCTAGAAGAACTGAAGACAGGATAATTCCCCCGCAGCTTGATTCGCTCTGCAACCCACACGAGCTGTTGGCAGTTACGAGGAAGTCAGTACTGATCAACAGATTCAATCTCAGCGTTTGCGACATCCATAGCGTAGGTACTGGAAGCTGAGTGTTCAATGATGCAAGCTGTGAACAGTTTCGATGAAAATTTCAGCTAGATGTCCGTCAAGTCTACACAATCATCGCGTATGCCAAGCCACATTATCAGCCCGTTCTCTGCAGGCACCTCGTAAATACATACGATAATACCTACGAGGTACTGTGCCTCGTACAGAACCTGCGCCTCCCTCACAAAAAAAAAAAAAAAAAAAAAAAAATCAATAAAAACAAAGAACACCTTGCAAGTCATCCCTCTTTTCTCTAATTGTTTTTAAGTCGTCTTAGCTCCCAAATTTCCTGAAACATTGAAGAACGGAAGATATCTATCTTCATCCATATCATATTCGGGCGCCAAGCTACCCCATCATGGGAGTTTCTTAAGTTCCTAAACAGGACACATCAACTAAGATAGTTGCCTTCGGGACAGATTGTACATGGTTCGTTCCTTCCATCGCTTATATTTCAAGCGCGAGGATGAGGTCGATCTTTGGCACATATCGCCTGAATGCCGAAAATCATCTCGTTCCCAGATTTTGGAATGTCTAGAAACAACTATTACTGCACGGTCTAGAAACCATCCTTGTTATCATTCTCTATTTACGCCTATGCTTCTGTTTGAACACTTTATCTAGATGGACTCTGACAGGTCACCTCATGCAGATATTTATATGGAAACTAAAAGACCTCCAGATCAACCAAGTCTCGAAGGCTTAGAAGAGATGGATATGCCAGCTAGGACCAGCTTACCATCAAGTTTCGACCGGTCAGAGCTAGAAATCACAGCCAGGACCCGTACATCATCAAGTTTCAAAGGTTCCGAGATGTCTGTTTCAAGGACTGCAACAAACATCCCCATGCCGATGTCAGAACCTACGTTGCCCAAAGGTCCTCATTCCCATGAATTTGTTTTCCGCATATGAGGGTTTGCAGCTAACGAGCATATAGAAGAAACAACGAGAGAAGTAGCAGATGTCACGGACAGAACTTCGTCTGAAAAGACATTACTATCAGCGGTGTCGACAACCACAAGCACGACTGCGCCTGGTGATAACAATGTTCCTAAGGAGCCATCATCATGTTGTGTAACACAATCAACTGTTCAGCCCAAGGCAGTCAAACACAAGAAGCCCACCACGGACTATGTCCGCCTAAAGTGGGAGAGAGACTCTAACATCAGGGACTATGTTCATCGAAAAGACCCGATGAATTGTGAACAATGCGGATTGGGCATACACGGCGAGAAAGTCCCTATTGACGGGATAGTGCTTCGATACTCACAGTATCAAAAGAAAGACACCCAGATCGATCCCCCTATGTCCTTAACAGGCGACACCACAAACGACCAGGCAGCAGCGCTTACTATCCCGATACCACGTAAATCATCTTACCCCCTTCTTTATCTTCTAACCCCACCACATACATCATTCCAGTAAGCTGACGCATCTCCATCACCAGAGTACCTCAAAATCGACAAACCCCGAAGATTCTTTACAAAGGGCCGTATCTTCAAGACTGTCTGGTTCGAGCCCTTCGGCGATTACTCCGCCTCCCTTCGCGCCCGACCCGCCGAGCTTGCCTGCCCCGAGAGTTGCCCCAACTATAACAAGGAAAAGCCCTACGAGCATTTCCGGTGGTTCGTGGTAATTCGCAAGCAGCTGCACCACTCGCTGTGCTTTGCCATCGTTAACGGAGGGGCAAAATCCATGGCCAAGAACCGAGCCAGAGGCGAGCACCTGGCCGTGCTGTACTCGACTAGTGTGCCGCCAGCGGAGCCGGACAAGGAGGAGGGCATCATGTTTGGGCCACTCGCGGTTATTTTGGAGGAAGGGAAACAGAATATCAGCCCATTGGCGAGGCTGGATTGTAGTAGGGTGTTTACGGTGGAGGATGATTTGAAGGTCATGAAGATTGGGAGGGTGCATCCGGATTTTCACGGGAAACTGGATGAGTACTACTATGAAGCATGCTTCAAGGAACCGGTGAAGCAAGTGCAGGCTAATGGGACTTGATGTCGAATTTGATTCGTTAATGAATTTTTGGGGTCCTTGGTTGATTTACTTTCTACAAGACTTTATGGTCGCTGTTTCTATCACAACTCCCACTCATCACTTTGTCTTTGCAACTTACGGTTGGGTTTCTCCTTCACCACGACATGGATTTTTAGTTGGATTACTTCGGACATGTGTTCACAACTTGAGAGGGTGGCAGACAGCTAGCACGGCAGTTCTCCTCTTTCTGTTTTCCGTGTCCTTGTTTTGGTTGTCTTTTCTTAACCATGCGTTTTGCTGCTTTCTTCACACATCTCGTCGTGTATCCCATTTCCTCTTTGATATGTCACATGTCTGTTTATCACTACCTTGACATGTCCAATTCTAAGGTTGTCATTTTTCGTTTGCAGATAGATATCTTCCCCCCTTTGACTTCTCATCGCCCAGTGATTACATTCTTTTCCATTCTTCTTCTCAACAATTACTCAACGCGATGTCTGAACTTTCGCGGAGGATGACGAGGCTTCCCATCCCAAAGGGCAACATTTTTCGGTCCACTATCACACCATATGTATGCTTGGAGAAACGTAGCTCCCGAAAGTGTGCCATTCATATGTGGCGATGGCGTGGGAGTGTCGTTAGCGAATTTGCTCAGCCTCAATGCAATGTTCCCTCACCAATGCTTCGGTTAGTTGGACGCGCAAGGAACAATAGGCGTCCTCCAATAAGGAGAGGAGGGTAAGAATGTTGACGAAATCTTCCAGTAATTCAACCGAAACCGAAGAAAACCGATGTGGCTTTCCTGGCGTAGAGGTAGCTAGGAGCACTTGACAACATTGAGGGATGTACCACAACAACCGGACCCTCACCTCATTTGAGACTCATTGCAAGATTGCTAGGTATGCAAGATACGAACGACTTTAACCCAGCTGATGGTTGTTGGCCACTGAAAGCTGATCCGCCTCCTCCATTTCAATTTCAACACTGCTTGTCAGCTCGCCAACATAAGCCATCAGATAGTATCGGCGAAATTGTATCACCAATAGTGCAGTAACCGAACCGGACGTTTTCCCCTTCGTTTCTCCCACTCAAGCGCAATACATTAGACATGGAGACATGAGCAAGGAAAGCGCGGTCCTGTCTTTCGACAAGTGTGGTCATCCATGGTGTAGGGCACTAGAGCTGCAAACCTAATGCAAGAGCTAGCAAGGGCACTTTGTAAGGCTTTCAAGACACTTCCCTCCTAAGCTTTTTCTTGAATAGGCTAAAGAAATCGTCGACCAAGGTAGCTGGTCGTCTGTGCAGCTAGGTCGGCGAACAGCTGTGCTGCTAAACTTTGAAGGCTATTGGATAAAAGAAGGGGGGTCTGAAACGCAACTGTTTCGAGCAACCATCCATTTGGTCAAGATCAGATTCGGCGTTTCGGTTCGCCCGGACGACATATGTCAGGCAAATTGAGAAGACATCTCCTCTGCCAGTCATGGATTCAAATACCATCAATCGAGCTGAATGTCCCATGCAGTGATCTTGAGTGAGGACGGTGAACGTGAATGAGTGGTCTGACGATAAGGTTATTCGCCTTGAGCCTGCTTCGAGCTTAACTGCCCTTCCGCGGTCCTCAACGGCTTGTTTCAGCCGGAGTCAACACATATCATTTTCACATAAATGACTAGTATTGACATCTTTTATCGATGTCGAAAAGTCTGTGAACCGTGGTAACATCAGCGATAGGCCAGTAGTAACCCAATCGAATGTTGGTGACGCCCATCTTCTTCCCCCATCTCACGACGGGACATCACAAAAATTCCCAAGCTCCTTCGCTTAGGACGTCTGAAAGCCAATGGAGATGTGCGTAAGAAAAATGAAGCAGAAAAAAAATGAACGGGAAGCACGTCCTATTCATCCAGAGGGTCCAAACTCCAGTCAACCACCAATACTTGGGCCTCGGGGATACTCAAGACTGGGTATAATCACATCCATCATTGCCCCGATGCCCTCACCGCCAGCCAACCAGCCAGCCCATGGCAGCCCCCAATTCCCCAATAACGTCCCATAGATCCGTGGATCATATCCCATGACCCACTCTCCACATTGACACACGAGAGAAATTGAAGGCCCGCCGCTTAATCGTCGATCCGTGAAATGATAAGCCGTCGCGAAGACCCAACCCAGATGTCCCGCAAAAAGATATCTCATCCTGTATCTCAAGAGGAATCAAAGTCCAATACCAACCATCAGAGTTGAGCCTGAGAGTGCCCAAGACTGGACATACCCCCATCCACAACCGCCCTTCCCTCAAAATCTTCACCATCAGCCAGCCAGCCAGTCCATTACCACACTATCCTTGATCCAATTTCCTTAGTAACCCCCCATCACACCTCCAACTCCACAAGGCTCTCAAAAATCCTGCACCCCTGTCTCTCCCTCCAACACTCTCTCAGCCTTCTCCTCCCCATCACTACCGTCGCTAGCCCAATCAGGTTCCTCCTCATCAAACCACGCCTCTTCTTCTTCTCTTCTCTCCAGGGTATCAAGCTCGTCATCGCAGTCTACAATCCTGTAATCAAAATCCTCATCTTCACCGCGGACGAACCGCTCGCGCAGGAAGGCGGTCCATTGGTCTAGACCTTCTTCGCGGGTCTGGGCGGGGGTGTCGGTGCCTGTTAAGACTGGAAGTGTGCTTGATAGGCCTGTAGTGGTTACCGCCGTCGTTGCCGCTGGAAGAGGAGGAGACTGTGGGGTTTGGTTAATGTTGGTGTAGGCTGTAGATGACGAAGAAGAAGGCTCGCTCAAACCCCCGAAGCGAGGAAGCGGTTGTTGGACTGGTGTGGTGAAAGTGGCGAACATTCCGGATGTGGTGTTTGTAGAGGCTGATGTTGGTTCGTCTAATGTCGGTATTGTCTGACTTGGAGGCTGTGTGACGGTTCTCGTCGTCTGGCTTTGCCGGTCCATTTGCCCCTCGATTACCGTAGGCGTCAGTGACTCCTCACCGCCTTCAGTGCCAGAACTACCATCCGTTGCCGTCGCCACCGCCAGCCTTGCGAGCTTCTCCTCCCCCCGTAGCAAAGAGCCTTCCAATACGCGAGCATATCCCTTCTCCTTACCCTCTGCTTCTCGCTCGGCAGGCGTTTGGAACCGTCGAATGAGAGAGTCGTATAAAATTGGATCTAAGCACGGTAACAGTGTCAGTTAGTCATCAGTGATGCTATCAGATTGTATCCTAGAGCTTGAAATGGCTCAGAATTTGCCATCAGAAGGACATCAGAGATGCAGCCTCTGAGTCAGCGGCATATGGGAATCGCCTTTTTCCGTGGGCGTTTCCCAAGCCGGGAGAAAACGCCGAAAAAATCGTACCAGCGAGTTCATGTTCCGTAGACTTGAAGTAGCCTGGATGCCGTTCTAGGTACTCCCCCCGCCGGTTTCGCGTTCGTATCTCCAGAGTTTGCGCCGAAGACCTGGCCGGCCGTGGGCGGGGTTGTGCGAAGAGAGAATCATTATCAGTGGTGTCTGGACGTCCTATCGAGCCGGCCGGCGGCGGGGAGTCGAAGCTAGGTGACATAGTTGACTTGATAGGTCAACAATGAAGGTTTGCTGAGATGGGAAATTTATTGTGTAGTTGATGAAGATTATGTTATGTTGACCAATTGATTTTTGCGAAGCTTGAGGATGGGTTATTTCAGATGTGAAGAGCAATTATGGTACGCTTGCAACTTGCCTTTTCAGTGACGTCGCCCGGGAGGGGCCCGTCGCTGTGGGGCCGAACGGCGGTGGAGTCGGGTCCTGTTTATCACCAAAGAGTGCGTGCACTACAAGAAGTCAGCAGATAGAAAATAGCGATTGTGTCTCGTTTTGCATAGAGGAGCAACTCTTGTACCGTGGTGGTCATTGAATATTTAATTGCGGCGGGACCATAAAGGAGTTTGATTTAGATGACTACTGTGCAGTGGGTTGAAATCTCTATCACTAGGTCATTGACCAAATCATGCCGGTCCTCACGCGCTTTCATATCCCTAATACCATTCACAGATCCAGACATGATAAACCATTTCCATGGCACAATGTGCATGGCCTTCACCGTCTTGAAAACTTCCCGGCCACTGCTATTTTTAGCCCTTTTATGTTTAGCTCGCTCGCGGTCACGGCTCCTTCACCTCTCTCGCTCAGTAAGCCCCAGTGCACGCAGGCTCCGTTCCACCACACCCCGAGAAAACATTCGCAGGATCATACGCTTCTCAAACAGAAATTCATCCCTCTTAATGGTCCTTCGCCTCCCATTCCACTGTTTTCCTTTAAAGCACTACTACGCACACCACCAGAAACGAAATCACCTCCATCAAGTTAACCTGGAAGCGGAAGCACAGGGCAATCCCTTCAAGTTCAGCGGCCGAAAAAGAGGTCGTGCTAAGAGTTCAAGTCCACCAAGTCAAGGCTTAGCCATCTTGTTCTCGTTCCATCCGACATCTCGAATTCCACCATCAAGTCCAAACAACGCTGTGATCGAACAACGCTGCGGGGTATCATCATGCATAAGTGCGGAACATAGAATGCCCACAAACGCTGATATGCTAGCCGTAAACTCATGATCATAAAACATGAAAACAACGACAAGGTCCATTAAAGGCATGCCGAGGGTGAAAACGGTACTTCCTAAAGTGTCATTGCCCTGATACCATAGGGCCATCTGTGATTCGGGGGTGGATAACCAGCCTCCGTGAACCCGATTCAACGCTTGTGTGTTCAGCTAACCACGAGGGCCACTTACTCATACAAAGCTTATTTCATGCGCTCGAAGGTCAGTTGACAACTGAGGCCAACTTACTGCTCGCAGGACGCTATTTCATGCCCAGGAGGTTCGCCTGGCCGCTGGGCCAGTTTACCCATCCCAAACTGCTTTTTGTCAAGGGAGGTTCGACCTATCGATCTACTATTCCAAGACCTGTTTTCAGCCCACTTTAGGGCTGATGTTTCCCACGAATAGAAAAAATCAACCCCTAGAGAGCTATGAATTTCTCAGGAGAAATTGTACCAACACCACGGATGCAGACAACATCATATGGAACCAGCAATTGATTCAAGCACAGCCCAAAAATGAACAAAACAAAAGGCTTGAAAGGGAAGAAAAAAAGAAAAAAAAGAAAAAAAGAAAAAAAAGAAAAAAAGAAAAAAAAAGAAAAAAAGAAAAAAAGAAAAAAAAGAAACAGAGAAAGGAGAACGGACTAACCAGCTCAAGGAAAGTGAAACGAACACTGGCAATGCTCGACACAGACAGACAGCGACATCTAACAATCCCCCAAAGACTAGGCAGCCATAATGCTCCGGCCTCCATCGGCGGTAGTCCTATTACGGATACGCACTTTGAGCACGCCGTGGGCCAGCCGCTTGACCGTCGCAGGTGACGCCGCCGGAGTGGGAGAGGCGAGTTTCTCGGTTCCACTCGAGGTAGCGATGACAGAGGTTACGGTCTTCTGGTGTTGCTTATCGCTAGCGGATTGCTGGCCTGATTTGACTGACCCGGGCTGGACTTGCAAACCGTCATCATCTGTCGTGTCAGTGGTAGGCCGCTCGACGGCGTTGATGGGTTGGTTTTGTGCATGAGAAATAGGGCCAGATCCAGCGACAGGCTTGGGTGCAGGTGTCGAGGTAGACGGAGGTCGAGGAATGGCCTTCTGCACTCCTATAATTGCACTCGGTGCAAATATCAATGCTTCACCAACTCGCAAAGCTACAATTCTGGAGAAAAGCTCCATGGCAGGATCGCTATAGTCCAGAGCCAACGAGTTAACGCCAGCATTCTCGATACACACATCATCAGCCATGTTTTGGTTTATCGCCAAAGCCTTTTCCAACATCCTCCCGCCCTTGCTCACACCCGCCAAGTGTTTAGACAGGGCCCTCAACCAGTCGGGACTGGTAAACCGATGCACGATTGTGACGCTGCATAGATCGAGGAGTTTTGGTGAGATGGTGGGCTCCTGGGTAGAGATGATGACTCGAGCTCCAAGATGACGCTGGAGGCGGATGGTCTCAAGCAAACGGTCTGTTAAGGTACGACACTCAGCCGAACCAGTGTCCGAGCTCATGTATTTGTGAGCCTCATCAAGCGCAATAACACGCCCGATGCTGTTGCAGTCCTGTTCAAGAAAGAGAGACAAGCAAATGTTGAACAATGAACAGGCCATCTCTGCGGTTACGCAGGGACAGGAAAGATCGACAATAGTAAGCATACCAGGACGAGGGGTCCAGTCGTTGCCTCTGCTTGCCCTGGTCGATTTGTTGGATTTTGGTTCACGGCCATGTTCGTATGCCTTAGCATGTTGCTCAACCATAAAGCTTTCCAGAGTGTCAAGCCGCTGTTTTAGCGGAGCGAGCTGTTGATCCGTAAGCTCTTGACGAAACATGTTGTGCTTAAAGGCGGTATAGTCGAAGGCGCCGTCCCTTTCTTGCTGCTCAATGCGCAAATCACGTAGCACACGGTTGAGCACATGGAGGTACAACGGCATGGAGGTACCGGAGCTGACTGCCATCAGGTCAAGCATACGCCTGGTGTCCAGATCCGACTGGTTGAGGCGAAGCTCCTCGATCATGATGTTGGGGAATCTGCTGTATAGCTTGCGCATTGTCCGGATATTTGTCGGTGGGCATAGCACGCGCACTTGGATCTTTGGATTAGAAGACAACCAGGCCACTTCGCAGGGGGATCCACCGGTGTCGGATATGAAAGTGTCATAATGGAAGACAATTCCAGTCAGTGGATGCGGAAGAACATTTGCTTCGCATGGCGTCATCGCGTTCTCTAGCAGACAGGAGAGCGTGTGGCTCTTGCCGGAGCCTTGACTGCCACAAATGAAGAAGCTGGAAGGCGCTGCGATATTCCAGAACACGCGCGGATCCCGGTTGGCTGGCTCCTCTGATTCAAGGGAGCCAATATCTCCACCAAGCAGGCCGTATTGAGTAAACGGTTTCCGACCACCGGCAGTTTTGGCGATTGCCTTGGCGTACTTGCGGACTGGCTCTGTGAAAAGCGGGGTGGTCGAAATCTCATTGAGTTCATCCAAGTCCAAGCGATGCTCAAGGAGACGCAAATGTGCCTTTGGGATAAGGTTTTCGTACTCACTTGCCGATTCGTAATCGCTGGTGGCATCGCTTCCCTCCTTACTACTACTTTCCTGGTCCGTACTGGCGCTCTTGGATTCCGATCCGGTCGCCGATGTTGAACGGCGGTCTCTGTTAGGTGTCATGGTACTGGAGAGCATGGCCGAGACAGGATGAGAAGTAGGTTGTTGCTTGGTTGAGGCGGTACCGGGGCTCGAAAACGTATGAGAAGCGCTCTGTTGGGTAGAGGTAGTCACCACGGGCAGACTCAATGTGCCAAAGAAAGACTGATTCGTGGTAGGAGTAGAAGTATTTGCAGAAGGTGTAGGCGTGAAGGGCTGCGAAGACAACTTGATCTGAGCAGTATTACCTCCAAAGATGCCACCGGTAGTGTTGTTAGCTTTGAAGATGCTAGTTGCACCACTGTTAACGACACCGTTGTTGCCAAAGAGACTGACGGGAGCTTTGGTTCCAAATAAGCTTCCACCTCCAGTGCTATTGCTCCCAAAGGTGATGCTAGGTGTATCGCTTATCTGGACACTCCTAGTTGCGTTAGAGTTGACGCCACTATTGTTGCCGAAGAGACTGATGGGAGCTTTGGCTCCAAATAAACTTCCGCCACCAGTGCTATTACTCCCAAAGGTGATGCTAGGTGTATCGCTGATCTTGACACTCCCAATTGCACCAGGGTTAACGCCACTATTGTTGCCGAAGAGACTGGCGGGAGCTTTGGCTCCAAATAAACTCCCACCACCAGTGCTGCTGGTTCCGAATAGGCTTCCAGTGGTCTCCTTCGGCGTTGAGACAGCTGCCGTACCGTTGACGGCCCCAATTGTGCTTGATCCCAAAGTAGATGGATTGGAAACTTTCGTACCACTCAGAGACCCAGTATATCTTCTGTTTGCCTGATAATCCGCCAGTCTGAGTTCGTCTGCAGAGTACTTCTGGTAAGGTGGTGAAACTGAAATGTGCTGGAAAGATATGATCGAGTTCACAGGTTGGCCACTAAACGAAACTTCCTGATGAGCAGAGGGAGCGTAAGGAATAGAGCCTGTGCCTGGCGGAGATGTCGAGTTGGAGGGTTGCGCCTGAGCTGGAGGCGGTTTGGAAACCATCTTGACGATCGACGACCGCGATCCCGGTTCTTATAGCCGAAAAATTTTCAAATGACGCCTGAATTGAAGAAAGTGAGGCCGCGGGTGAGTGAAAGACAACTTGAACGAACAGCGCATGAGAAGGACGGTCGAAATGTACGCAGCCAGAGAAGAAGGGAACCCACATCAACAAACAGAATTGGATTTTGGTGTTGCGAGGACGCTGTGGGGTAAGTGGGAGCAATTGTGGGATGGTGAAGCGCGGCAGAATTTGCAAACCCAACGTTGGGTTTCCCAGGCAGCAATGAGTACACCTTCCTAGGTACCTATGTACTGTGTAATGTCATTGAATGGTGCAGATTAATCAAACCGCGTATGGCTCTTTGAAGGCATTCAGAAGAAAGAATGGAACCCGAGTACATTTCAACTCAGCAAGCTGCTGTGGTCAAGTTTTGGCACATTTTTCTGTGTTCTACAAACCATCCATCCCATGTAGCGGGACGTTGTCGTCTGGTTCCTTGTACACTGCAAACAGGGCTGAATCGGGCGCGCGAGCGGTACGGGTCGTTGCTCACAGATCTCCATGCCGGACATGCAAGTTTCTTGTTGCCCCTTTTTTCTCTTTCATGCTGATCACCGTCTCAGGTCTACCGGCTTTGTTGGAGAAAGAACAGCAAACGAGACGTTGTTTTTCTGAAAGAACGAACATCACAAAAAGCAAATCCTGGACTGGGATCTCGTCGGTATCCGTACTATCAATTACCTGTCTGCCCAAACCTGCGGTGTGGCCCCAGGGCCCGAGGCTAATTTTGCTCACTACACTATACAGGCAGTCTATCGAAATCTGCAACGCTAGTCCCCGGCCGCTCCGTGCCAAAGTGTCGTCACCGGTTGAGGCCGTCTTGGCCCTAGGCCGGACGCGCATGAGAGGCCCGGTGGGGGGGAAATGAGACATTTGAGCCATCAGTCATTTGTGGTGAAATCGGGCAACAAACAACCCGACAGGAGACCTCCGGCTGGCCGCATCTCTGAGGAGGACCATCGAAGAATGGGCGAAAGAAAGCCAATAGCCACGGAAATCAACGCGCGGTACATTCTTCGCATTCTCATTACCTATCAGCGGTATGACAGACAGCGACGTCGTGACGGCAAGGCTGGGGCTTTGTAGTACCCCAGGTCGAGTCTGCCGTGACTACCTGAGCAGCTGAGGGGGTCGTTCGGGACATGATCATAGGCGGAGTTACTATATTTCATGCTCCACTGCGATTATCCGCTGCTGTTCAGGTTTTCTGCCAGATCACGACCATGGGTTTTAGGCTTCCAGCGAATGAAAGGCAAACGGCGGGCAACGGATGGCATGGCAATTGGGATGCTGCCATATGCTGCGGGGATGCACATCTTGCCTGTAGCTAGCCCGGACCGCGCTAGTACGTGCATTTCCCAATGCATCCTCCATTTCCGCTGTCATTTCATGGCATTTCGTTGGCGCGTCAGACAACTGACTGAGGACAAGATATGATGAGATATGCTACCAGCCACTACCGGCCTATGGAAACGGCTTACACACTGCTAACCAGTCGTACCAACAACGGAACACACACACCAATTTCACTGACCTTGTCTGTTGCAAGTCGTAAGCTAACGAACCGCAACTTCCACCCTGTGCGGATTGCAAACATGTCAATCCTGGCCAGCATGGGTCCCGACAATTAATGTTATTGATTTAGAAACCCCCCGCCGTGAGAAAAATGCACGCAGCCCAGACGGGCTGGACAGCAGTTGCAGACTGTTCTGGATCTGGGGATTCCACGACGATCGAACTGTTGCCAAGCATTTCCACTCCTTATCGATTTGCACGAGAGGGGACGGGACGTCGGGAACCAACAGCACCCCCCCCCCCCCCCCCCCCCCCCCCTCCCCTCAGGGATGCCGACTGCGACCTTGCGACCTTGCGAGCGATCCGTATAGAATTGAATTCCAAGTTTCTATCCTATCTATTCGCGCCCCGTAGCTACTTGGCTGGTAACTACTACGTCCCTACAGCCGCACCTACCTCTAGCTACATACTTGCATCCTCTCCGCACATGCTTCACACCTTGCAGCTTAGTCTTGCTTAGCAGCTTGTTGAATCAGACGACGGAAGTTGGGCACAAGGGCACCTCATCCGCCAGGTTTGGACAGAAGCATATTATACACAGCCGTCTGTTCATTCCTCCCGTTTCCGCCTCTCTCCTTCCCCTTTCTCTCTGTTGTTCCCTCGCTCCAGTCTTACCGACTTTTGCGTGCGGAGCTGTGCTGTGCTGTCCAGTTGGAACAGCCCTCCTCGAAACCACGGCCTCACCACAAACCCACTGCGTTGCTGCGGCTCGGCGGCCTCGACGGACTGCAGCAGTGCGTTGGGTCCTTGCGCTTTCACACACGCGTCTGCACGGCGGAATGGTCGATCTCAAATCCAAGCTACGAGCCAGGCTCTCCAGGAGGAATTCCGGCATATCCTTGCTCACGTCCAGCAAGAGCTACAGCGGCACCGGCAACCATGGCAGCATCCACAGCCCCAACGACGACGCCAGGAGCGACAAAAACCTTGACTTGGAGAGCGTGCGACCAACATCGTCAGTATCCGCTGATGCCATCACCGACGCAGGCGGAAGAGGAGGCCGGGAGCAAAAGCGGGTAGGAGGCGGAGAAGAAGCAGCTGGCGGTGCGGGAACGGGAGCGGGAGCTGGAGCCGCAAACGTTGCCTCCGGAGAACACAAGGAAAAGGCATCAGGGTTCCTTGCTCTCTTGATCGGGGCGAGCCACAGCGCAAGGACAGGATCGCGACAAGCCACCTCTCCGAAACAAGCTGCGCAAAGCATTCGGAGCGTTGACGACGCCCAGCACACAAGCGAGACCCCAGGTGCTATAACCGGCCAGCCGGGAGAGGACGGCAGACTGAAACAGTACGGGTCGAACACCGACGACACTAATGGTGACTGTCTTAGCAGAGGCGGCAGCGGCGACAAAGACGAAAATGCGGATCTCCAACTCGTTCCCCCTGCGGTTGCGGATCCTGCCGGTGCTGGTGCTGGGTCTGGGCACGTTGCCAGCAGCAGCAGCGCTCGTGCTGGCACTGACAATTACAGCAAGTGCGACACGGGAAGCCCCAATTCGAAAAGTGCCCAGCAGCATGGCGTCAATGCTGCGCCTGCCGCGGCAGGAGGTGCTGCAACCAATGCAACCAGCGCTAGATCTGCCAGCAGCCAGCCACCTGCAAGCTCCGTAACGAATCGCGCTGCCCCTGGTGCTGGCTCCGACTGGACACCCGCTAGCGATCTGCGGCGGGTCTCAATCAGCAGCGCAAGAGTTTCCAGCCTTGCCAGCATCCACGAGGATGATGACCTTGCGCATACCGCTGCCGGTGACGAACCTCTACCGCCTCCAACAACATCCACACTTGCCACAACAATTGATGCTGCCACCCTTGATGCCACCACCCCAACCAACCCCAATCCAAATCCCTTTGAAAATTCCCATCATCGACAGCTCGCTGACGCCGCTGCTCAATCTGCCACCCCTACCACCGCCGCTCCCGATATCGTGCGCAGGGTTCGTCTGATTGATTCGGCTGTAAATTTGTCGTCCTCCCAGCCTCCGACGCCTGCACCACTCGCTACATCTGCCGCTGCGTCGCCGTCCATTGTCTCGTTCAATTCCGTCGCGCCTCTTTCGCCGACTGGTACCGTACCCCTTAGCCCAAGTGCAGAAACTCCTTCAATCGCGCCCTTGCCCTTTTCGACCTCGACTCCTGCCAATCTTAATCTCAATCCGCCGTCTACAGATCCCACAGCCACCCCGGGTAGTCCTACCACCACCGCGCTCTCCACGTCGACCGCTCTCACGCGGCCCTCGGTTCCACCGAGACGTCAGAGTCTTTTGCCCAGTCGCCAGACGACTCTCATTCGAACGCTCCTCGACGCGAACCAGACCGATGAACTCGACACCGGCGCTAACACCAACGACCACCTCCTTCCTATAAGCGCCACCATGGTGACGCGCAAGATCTGGGTCAAGCGGCCGGGTGGCTCCGCGACCCTGGTCACGATCAATGAAGAGGACTTGGTCGATGACGTGCGGGATATGATCCTCAGAAAATACGCCAACTCCCTAGGTCGCCAATTCGACTCCCCCGATTTGATCCTGCGGATAGCCCCCAGGGAGTCGCAAAGACAGGAGCGGGTCTTGGGCCCAGAGGAGCCAATGGCCCGGACCTTGGATGCATATTTCCCCGGAGGCCAGACAGTGGACGAAGCCCTTGTCATCGACATCCCGCCCCGTCGCACACCAAAGGAATCACCCAGGACCGGCCCCCCGCATGTTCCTCACGGCTTGCCGACGTATTACGAAGAGACACATAGACCGTCGGAAGGAGGTACCGATTATTTTGGCCCTGGCGCTCTCGCCCATCTAGCCCCCGGCATCGGTGGTGGCCCTGTCATGACTGCCCCTGTTAATGGCCCGCCGCAGTCACATCCTCATACCATATCCGGTTTGGGACCAGGACACATCCCCCAGCTACCCTCCCCGGGAGGAACACGGCCCCGTCAGTACCGCGAACGGCCAGATCGTCCTCGCCTGGGTAGGCAACATACATCATCGCCCACGATTCTCAACGTAGTTGGAGCCGGAGGTCACGCCGCTACGATCGCAGTGTCTTCGGCAAATCATGGTATGCAGCAATCCTCCGTTTCCAAGGTTCAACGATCAAGGACTCATTCCATTGCCTCGTCAGAACAATCCACGACCGGTGCCGTTCCCGGTCCCCCGGCGTCAGCTCCGCATGCCCCTCATGTCCCTTCGGCACCGCCCTTGCCTACTCCGCCACCTGCTGCGCAAGAGCCTGTCCCGGCTATCCCAACACAGCATCCGGTCACTACTCCCCCAGCAAGAGTGGCCTCCCCTCGGCCTCCGACAGCAATGGCAACAAGAACCAAGAAAAAGAAAGCCACGCCAGACCACACACCTCTGCCAGCGGTAATGCTCAATAGTGCCGTTCCACCAATTAATGTCTTGATTGTGGAAGACAATATCATCAATCTCAAACTCCTTGAGGCTTTCGTCAAGCGACTAAAGGTCCGGTGGCAGACCGCTATGAACGGCCGAGAAGCTGTCAACAAGTGGCGCAAGGGAGGCTTTCACTTGGTGTTGATGGATATTCAGCTGCCCATCATGAGTGGCCTGGAAGCGACTAGGGAGATTCGAAGGCTCGAACGCATGAACTCGATTGGTGTGTTTTCCAACAGCAACAGCAATGGAGGAACCAATGGCGGCGAATCTGGCGGCGATCCTGACGTGATGCCCGAGGAAGACAAACTTGAAAATATTGAGCTGTTCAAGAGTCCCGTCATCATCGTAGCTCTCACGGCCAGCTCGCTGCAGAGTGACAGGCACGAGGCCCTGGCAGCGGGTTGCAATGATTTCTTGACCAAGGTAAGTCTTCCCTTGAACACGTGGGCTATCTATCTATCCTGGTACAGAGAGTGTTAAATAGTTGCTGACTGATGGCGTGATGTAGCCCATTACCTACATTTGGCTGGAACGCAAAGTCATGGAATGGGGCTGCATGCAAGCCCTTATCGACTTTGACGGTTGGCGGAAATGGAAAGATTTTGGGTCGAGCAATGGCGAGGACAAGAAGGACAATGCGTCTGCGGTCAAGGACAGCAGCGGGATGGCCTCCAAGAAAGCCGTCACCAGACCCAAGAGGAAACCGACTATGCAAAAGGAGGTCACAAGCCCACATCACCCAGCACAAGCGGCGCCGCCTTCAGAGGTGTCACATACCACCCAGACGAGTCAGACTTCGAGCGACGATAAGTGAGATGTTCGGCGCTGACTTTGACTGGCGTTCATCACTCTGCATTTTAGCTTTGGTTGGCCGTATCATATACCCTGCACCTGGCGGTCTCTTCTCTTCTCTTCTGTATTATCGTTCCGTTCTACAAGATGGAATTTTTGGTGGGAAACGACTTCGATCTCAACATGGACGATGATAAGCGTCCGGGCTTTATCAGTGGCTGGTACACAACGATGCGACATGACGATAATACTCGTTCTTGATCGGTCATCCTGAACAAGGGACTGGTGGCCAGATCATTCGGACCATCGGTTCTTGGTTGAGATGCAAGAAGGGATCAAGTAAAGAACCAGTGAGGACATGGAAGTTCCAGCTCAGCAATCGCACAGATTTAGGACCGTACCGTGGTTCACATCTCCTGATCTTTACCTGTCCTGTTTACTTTTGTTATCAAAATTAGGGGGTTAGCGTGAAGTACACGAGGCATGCATACGAGGCGTCACAGCGGATTAGGTTCGCGAAGTTACCTACCTTAGTGTTGGCTTTTTTGCAATATTTCTTTTCTCCTCTTCTACACTGGGACCATCCTGTTGGTCACCAACCACCATCAGTTCTTTTTGTTAGCGATATGAACAAAAGAAGAAGTAATGTACACAGACTCACAAGCTACATATATCAGCTGCCTATTAAGTGAGCGGACGTTTGTCTGCGTAGCTCAGGATTGGAGCAGAAACAACATGGTCGAAAATGGAAGATAACAATTGAGAGTAAAGACATAAACTTGAGTTGCAACAAAAAGTACTCTGTGTGAGTAAGTCGCCGATACCAGATCTAATATTGCCTCCGTTCTTTCTGTAAGGATGCGCAATCTTCAAGGCTTACATGATAGTATGTTCTCGTGGCAAGTATTGATGAAGCCGTAAGTATCTGACGTTGATTCCCAAGACAACTGACGAAGGGACATCCGAGGCGATGACCCTAACCCTAGCAGAGCCCATGGTGAGAGCAGTATGTATAAGCGTGAATCGCGCAAGACCCGCAAAGCATCGGATGGAACCAGGAATTCCGCCGGCCCATTGGCTGGTCAAGCTCAGAGGGGGGATGGGGTGGGCCAGGCTCTGCCGGAGCTTGCCATCGACCGAATGGGATGAGTCCAGCGCAATTGAATCCACCTTTGCCGAAAAATTTCCCGCTTTCCCTCACTGGGGACAACAAACCTCTTGTTTCCTCCCACCCAACCCTCCTCACCTCCCACACATATTCTCCAATATGCCACCGCGGATACCCAACGCTCCCTCCTCTCTCCTCCTCCAGAGCAGTGCCTGCAGCGGTAGCAGCAGCAGGTGTACAGCTTCCAGGTTGCCGACATGGGCCTCCTCGTGCTCATCTAGCTCCCCTCAGTCCTCCCAACCAACAACACATCAGCAGCAATGCTCGTCGTTCTCCACGACCGCGCCGGCGCACGTCCAGTCTGTCCGTCGCCAGAAGATGTTCGCTTGGTTGGATAAGAAGGGAAGCGCATATAAGGAGCATACCAGGCAGGGACCAAACCTCCTTGGCGGCCAAGGCAAAGACGGTCTTGCCGTGCCCTTTCCGAACAACCCTTACTTCAAGAGTCAGCCCGTCCTTTCCGAGGGCTCACGCGAGATCATCTACCAGGATGTCATGGAGAAAGGTCTGCCTATCAAGGCCGTGTCGGCTAAGTACAACGTCGACGTGCGCAGGGTCGCGGCTGTGATTAGGTTGAAGGAGATCGAGAAGCGCTGGATCAAGGAGGTAAGCTCATCATCATTTTCCTCTCATTGCTACGATATTACACCCCGTCCTGTCTCCGTCCCCCCCCCCCCCCCCCCCCCGATTGCCCAACCGGCCGGCGGCGGCGGCGACCTTGCTTCATATGATGAACTACAAGAAAATTCGATTAGTCTTGAAGACATACCTCATGGTTACAAAGCCTTTTTTCAACTGAGCGAAGCAACCCCTCTCACCTCAATTTCAACAAATCAATCGTTTGGTTAAAAAATATATGTGGCTAATCCGGTCCGTGTTTTTCATTCAAATAGTATAAGCCCCTGGCTCGTCCGTATGCCCGCGCCGTGATGAAGATGCTACCCCAAACCGTCCTCGGCGGCCCGGACCAGAAGCCCCACGAGTCTATCAACGACGTGCACGTGCACAGCTACACAACTCAGCAGCTGTTCGTGCCCGTTTCGGAATCGCGCGAGTTCACGCGCGAGGACGCCGCCAAGGCCTTTGGAGACCACATCCTGCCCGTGGACAAGAAGCTGCGCGTTCCCGAGCTCATCGAGTTCCAGAAGGACTTGCTGAAGGAGGTGCCCCTGCAAGAGGCGAACCGCAAGTTCCTCAACGCGACGGCGGCGAGCGAGGCCAAGATCGCCGAGCGCGAAGCTAAGCGTCGCCAGGCGGTCGAGGATGCAATCACGCGTGTCAAGACGGATAGGTTCGAGTTCCGCTTTCAGGAGTTCAACGCAGAGAATGTCGGCCACGACGGCAGGGACCGTAACGCTGTTGGTTGGAGGTACGGTGTTCCCTTCCCCGACCGCAAGCGGTCCCAAATCAAGATCCCTACCAAGGTGGAGTAAGATCTCTTGGTTTATGTGGATGTTGGCTCGAGTTGTGGGACGAATGAGTGATGGTGATGAGGGGTTTTCCGTTGCCCGTTCATTCACAACAGGCCCTTTGATGGCTCAACATTGGAACTCTTCACCGAGTATGGTTTGATGTGTGATGAAACGGGGCGGGGTTGGTGCGCGGGCGTTGAGAAACCGAATGAATGATGGGAAGTCGATGAGGGTTGATCGACATCCACGCACACACAAAGACAGAGACATTTTGAAGTGGAGAAACACAGCGTCCACTGGTCGTCATGTCTGTGCCATGTTTCGTTCCCATGTAAACTTATTGCTGTCACAAGGCCACCGACGTCTTTAGCAGTGTGGACCTATTTATTGTATTATTATACCAAGCCAGCCAGTCGCTTTATGCTTTACGCTTTTTCATTTTCCTTCAAAAATAATCAGTCATGTGGGAAACGAACTAGGCGGCGAGAATATGATCCCAAAAAAAACTAGAACCCATCTTGCCGTGCTGTCTCGAGTGGTTACTGGTCTTCTGCTCTTCTCGCCTGGATCCGAGATCACTAATATATATAGGTTGTCCGCCAGACTGAGAGTTTGAAAAACCAAGGAAGGGTTGGCCGCGCGAGTTCCAAACGCCGTTGATCCAATGAACACCAACTACATCATGAAGGATAGCTACCTACCTACTGTAACGTGTGAGCGAAGGGAAATAACTGATTTGAGAGATATTCTTGTCCGGGAACTAAACCTCTCTGTATAGAACCTCCTTGGAAGCCATTTGTCTATATATGTGCGTTGTTTTTATCCGACATACTCCTCCATCTCCATTGAGTAACCGCTGGTCCCAGGCTCCCAGCCCAGCCAGACCAGACGAGGGCAACGTTCAATGCGTTTATGTGGGATGTAAGTATATGCCGCTCCTACGTCTCTTATAGCGCGCATAATATCCGCCGCACATTCCAACCCCGGATGTTTTTTTTTTTTTTGGTGTAAACACTTGATGAGTGATGTACGAAGCAATACGAAAATTCGAAGAACAATTTCAAGTGCTGTATACAAGTCCTCCCGTACCCCGTTCAATCCTCTTGCAAATTGTAAATTCGGATACAAATACTCAGAACAAAGAAATGAAAAAAGAAGAAAAACTCAACACCAGGTTCGAATCCTATCCTTTCTCAAATGAATTACTCCCTTTTGTCCTGTGGAGCTCAAAGTCCTCCTCTATAAGATTCGCCAGTTTCCCCAAGTGTGTGCATGCGCTTTTAATTCGGAAAAAAAATTGAACGGGTATCAATAACAAATGCCCTCCAACCGACAAGAGGGAGGGATGATGCAGCCTATAGCCAGTAGCCTGAGCCTTCTTTCCATGCCATGTTCATGCACCATTTGAGTAAAGTGGATGATGGAAACAAAAGGAAACCAATATCTTCACCACAATCGCTTCACTGCCCCTGAGTGCATCCACCCTAACGATTCCACGACTGATAACCCAACTAAGCCCATCACCAGCCACGGTCCACCTTAGAATGATGACTTCATGTCCCAGCCAGGCGACTGGGCCTCAATTCGTTGTCTCTCCTCCACTCTGATGACCCTGGCGATGTCCGCGTTCTGTGATGCGGCATCCAACCCCACAGCGGCTCGTCCTCTGCTCAAGTAGCCGTCTCCGTTGCCGTCCAACTCCATCGGCGTAACAGGTCCAGGGCTTCCCAGTGGCACAAGCCTGGGAGACAGGGGCTTGTGAGTCTTGAGCATCGTAGCCCCTAGTTGGATGTTCTTCAACGCCGCGTTGTCAGATATCCTATTCGACGGTGACATACTGGAGGCGTTGGAGAAAAGCGCCATTGATGCCTGAGCCACCATATCTCTCTGATACTGTTCAACTAGGCGCTTAGCCTCGGAACCTGTGCGTAGGCGGCTGTTCTCTCGGCGGTATTTCAGCTGGGGTTCGGAGTGAGCAACTCCTGCGGCATCCGCTCTTGCTGAGGGCCTCTTGTACTGGTTCGAGTTGCTGGCCATCCGGTTCTCGTAGTTCGTCGGGTAGTACTTTCCCATCGGAAGCGCAATGTTGTCGTGAACACCAGACGGCATATAGGAAGACACCGGCGTATGCAGGCCAGTTGACGAGGAGCCCAAGTGAGAGTGAGACAGATCGTTTGCCATTGTCCGTACGTGAGAGTCAGTGAGGGGAACGGAAAAGTGTGTAGTTTCGGCCGCCTTGTGTAAGGCTTGATGGCGTGCCTTGCTTGGATCAAGAGTGAAGAATGGGTGAGGTCGATGAACTCGGGTAGCTGGGTCCTCGTGGTGAGGGAAGTATCCCCTGCAGTGGTGTTAGCACGTATTTGCTGTGTGCGAAGTGCAGCGGAAAGAAAACAGAGGCGTCTTGACAAGACAGACATACCCTTGGATGTCCCCTCGAGCAGAGAGGGGTGACGGCGGTGTTTCAACAGGAGCGGTACTAAGTCTCCTGGTGGGTGGTAGTTCAATTGCGATAGGTCTGCTTCGGGTTACGACCTTGGATGCATTCTTGGACTCTGACACAAAGGTGGTGGTTTGAGATTTACTGTTGACTTCTAGGGAGGAGATTATGTTAGTTCAATGAACCCTAATGACATGGACCATCTCGGCACCCATTCTTGCGACCTCCGCTATGACGCAAAAATTACATGGCTTAACAGTGCATGTGTCGAGCACAATCGCACTTATCCCATCGCACCATATTTCCGCATTGGGAAATAACCAAACATTTGTGAGTCGTGCGCTGATGCCAGGGCTCTTGCTAAAGCGAGGGTCATGCAGGGACTTCCAGGGCAGAAGAGCTGCTAACGTCGCGCCCAATGGCCTTGCAGTGTCGCGGGCATCGTGAACTTGAGGAACATGGAAGATTTCAGATTCCCAGCTGACACCCCCATGTCGATCCCACTAGGGACATCGAGCCAGCGCTGAACATGAAGCCTAAACGCACCGTGACGACATGATTCAGGACCCTAAAACAGCCCACCTGACCAGTGAAAAACAAGGCATGGAGTGGAACTTTGGCAACATCATTGGAGCAGCATCGTTTTCGTCGCTAACCTCGGGAAAATGCATGGAGGGATCGGAGGTAATGATGGAAAAATTCCAGAACAAAACGAACTTACCTCTGGTACCGAAAAGAAGGGCATCTCTGGGTGTCCCTGTCATCGAATTGTAACCAGCAGACGCCACATATGAGGGCGGGATTTCCCGCACGGGCGTGTTACCCGCAGAGAAGGCGAACTGCTCGTCTGATAAGGGGCTAGGAGACGGGCAAGAACCGTGTGAGGAACCAGACAACGTTCTCCGAGGCATGTTGGGCCGCATTATTTGTGACGGGGTGAATGAACGTTTCAACGAGCTCCCAAGAGTTGACATTGCGGTAAAACAGCGATTATGGTGCTGTTTGGGTGTAAGCAATGTATTCGAGGTTGGAGTTGGCTTGTGGCAGCTCGTGTGCTTTATGCCGATGTGAGGTTGCAAAGATGTCTTGCTCGGCTCGACGAAGGTGTCCAGGAATCAATTGTATGGGAGTCTTGAGATCTCGTGCTGGAAATATTCGTGGACCTTGATGTTGACTTGCCGTGTTTTTGTCTAAGATGGACTAGGTATCTTATCTTATTTTGTCATGTCAGTAAGCTGATCAGAAATGTTAAAAGATATATGGTAGGGCCAGTGATCCAGCTGGCAGATAATGCTAGGGCTCTTTTGGCCTGATCGGGCATACGTGTTGAACATCACAAAAGCTGCACCTGTGGATGATAGCATCAAGATAGCAACCTATCTCTCTTGGATACCACCTCGGTTCCTCTGGATGACGAAATACCGCTGAAGCCAATGTAAGGGTTATGCGAACGTACCAGTCATCAAACAGCGCATACAATAACAGCTGAATAAGCCGGCAAGGCCTGCAAAAAGGGTTTGCAGAAGAATGGCAAAATATCGGCCGCCAGTATCTTGTAGGCCACAACGGAGTAAGGTCGCGAGGTACTGGAAGCTTGGACCAGCTGTTGCGCAATGTGGTGTTTGCGAGTCTCGGCGCTATGGCGAAGAAGGTCGAGATAAGGCAGTCAGGTGTAAGCTTTCCGTTTGCCAGCTGATCTCTTTTCTTGCATCAACTGTCTTGTAAATCTTGGTCGGTAGAAGTTAGGCGTGACGGCGAAATCCCAGCGCTTAAATCTGCGCGGGTTGCAATACTTGGTGTACTGTTGTTTTGCGGGTTGTTTTCCTTCGTTCTCTTCGTCGGGCGGTTACCAGTTGATGCTTCCTTTGTAACCTGCGCGGTAGCTGCAAAAGAAGGTCCTGCAAAGTCGGAATGGCGAACTTGGGTTTCAGGGGGGGTCTTGATCGCTGACAGGTATTGTGAAGCCAGTGAGATGGTCGCTGGAAATGTCCCTCGGCGTGCTAGAGAGTATCGTGAACTGCTGCAATGTAGCCTTCGCTGGGATCAAGCTCGTCAACTGTACGAAGCTGCCACAGGCCTGACAGCCACCACCAGGGCCTTTCAGATAGCGCTGATGAAGGTTGCTGCATGCCCTGTGGTAAGTCGAGAACAGGCAGACCGATGATTTGGTTTGCGGAGGCGACGACAAAAGTGATGCGAACGTGTTGTTTGAACGATTTATCGTCTGTCGCAGGTCAAAGCGAAGAGGAGAAAGAAGGCGACTGCCGTTGGGCAGCCAGATGAGATGGTGGAGGTTTTTGTGTTGTTCTTGTAAAAGAGCCAAATCGGCGGAGGCGGGATGACAAACTGTGAACTTTTGGGAGGATCACCCTGATAACTTCCACCTGAGGACAGCCCACCAACCGATATACGTCCACTGGTCAATCATGTGGAATTGGAACCTCCCTACCTTAATCCTTGCGGACTGATTGCCTTTGTTCGTCCTGTTACTTTGAGGTCCGATCTTCTTTGAGAGCCACTGCTAGGAAGGAGAGAAGGGGGCATCTCCACTGAAATGGACTACTTGGCGTTTTGAGTGGACAAAAAGAGTGCGAATCTCACGAACTGAACCGAGAATGGCAATATCGATGTCCCTCATTTAGCGGGAACGATCCGCTCGAATCCAAGATGATACACCTGTAACAACCGCTACTCGAAGGTTCCCTTCATTCTGAACCCTGGATTTCCAACTTCTCTGGATTATCACACAGTCCCTTATTTGCAAATATTCTCCCGCCAGGGTCTGCTTCTTATCTCAGATGGGCGAGAAAAAGGGGTCTGATCTGATGACTGGGATTGTTGACCATAAGCACTTTTCAGTGCCTGACCAAGACCTCAATGATCCTTATGAACTCCCGTTGGTCCACCTCACAAGTCATTCAACCTGCTCGCCTGCCGGCCTGCCCGCGTGGAAAGGAGTCGAGAAACAAAGAGCCCGCTGACGTTCGGGAACCGATCTCCGAGACACCGAGTCTTCAAGAACACGTCTTCATCCGCAAACTCGGCTCGAATTTGTTAGACGCGTAAGCTGAGGCTTTCGTTGATCAAAGAGTTCGCAGGTGCTGTCTGTTAAGTGCAAGGGAATCTGGTTGAAGGTGAATCATGGAAAACGGCTACTAATCCGATGGTGATAGTTAGTTCTGCCACCACAACAACTTGGAAGGATAAGAAAGGACTTCTCAGACTTTGGGGGTCCCATTTGAGAGTTATCCAATTCTTGTACACCACTCACCATAACGCTCTACCAAGTGGGAATGGAACACAATCAATCTTCCCGCTCTCTCCCCCTCCTCCCCCTTCTCCCTGCTCCCAACCATGCTGATCGCTGCAAGTCTCGTACGACTGGCTGTGGGGAACCACCACCACTACTTCCGATTTGTGACAAGTTTGCAGAAAGAAACCGCAACAGCATCGAGCAGTCGTAAGTCGTAAAGTAGTTGTCCATTTTGACACCTATTGATTTATCTCATCATTCATGCTCTATCAGGCCGTTTGTGTTGTCTGCATGGACTATATGATCGTGTACATGACAAGTATATTCGAAACCATGACAACGGTACCCGGCTTCAACAAAAATCTGGAGCGAGGAAGAAAAACAGCCAGAAACATCCGGATCTAGGTAGTGTGAGGCCTGAGAAGGTTGTAGTTGCATGGCTCAGAGGGACAGCGACATTGTCATGAATTACTACAGGGGACGCCATCTGAATGAGGCTCGCAGTGATATATATGTACGCTATATAATAATTCGTTGCCGTATTTCCTGAAGTTATTATACCTGTTCGTCTTCGCTTCTATCCCTCCTCGACAGTGGGTAGCCTGGGCGTGTACTGACGGGCTATGAAAACGAGAGAGGAAAGGAATGAATGCTGCTGATGTTGTCTCGTGCTCGTTGTCTCTCGTTCCCAACCTTGGAAAGGCAGCCGCCGTCAATGAGCTCGCCACGTGAAGGTTGTCTCGTTGTGTGACAAGAGGTAGATAGGACAGTCAGCCAGTCAGTGTCCACCATGAGTACAGTGTCTTGATGTTCCTCTGTCGCTGTGGTCCACAGCGGCAGCATCCGCTGGGTAGCGATTACTAGTTTTTTTTCATGGTATTTTGTTGCGAGTAGCGCCCATGTGTTTCCCAATGCTAAAACATCATGTTTAGCAGTGATTGTCCAGTTTCCAACATTTGCATTGCTCAAGCACGGCAGTAGATATAGTACCATTCTTATTCCAGGTTCACGCCGATTGTGCCAAAACCGAGTATGTCTAGCATTGGGAACCACAAAGTCATTGTCGTTGTGATGCCAGGTCGCCCTACACCACAGCGTAGCGTTGTCACTTCAGGGCATTTAGCTCCAAGCCTCCAACCCCAGGTTTCCATCCCTGCCAAGCTTGCATCGCCGACGCCAACCATTGCAACCAGCGAATCGCCTCACTGGGATCGGAGGCCGTCAGGCGTGTTTTTCCAAGGACACAACCCCTAACTTGTTGGTGCCCCTCCCCGGATGGAACGGCGAGAGGCCGGCAGGAGTTGGGTGCCGATCTTCCGCTGATCCTCCTCTCTCTTTCTGTTCCAGGTTGGCATTCGAACGTGCTTGCGTGCGTGCGTGCGTGCGTACTGCGGGGTGTGGTAACTGTGGCTGCTTTGTGTCAAGCGTACTGCGGTAGTGTGCCAGCCCATTACCGCGTTGGAAAAACAAACAAAAAAAAGGAAGAATCCAAAATGGAAAACCCTCCAGACCCCTATGGGAATAACAAAGAGAGGCTGACATCGACAAAGGAGATAGGCGATCGGGGAGGTGGGGCCCAAGTCCTGGTCGATCTTTTTTCTCGGAAGCGCGTATCTCGCATCTGAGATAACTGTAGGACCGCTAATCTCAGACTTGAACTCGCTCGACTTGATGGAGGCCATCATTAGGCACCTCTAGATTCGTTCTATTTCCGTGAACCACAGACGATCCTAAGCAATACAGCAAATGAGAGCAAAGTGGGAATTGCACCTCATGGTTAGTTGAAGCCTAATTTCCACTTTCCACTCGCCGGTATGTGGAAAGATCTCGAGTGTTGAAGATCGTGCCCCGGGATTACTTCGATTATAATCTGAAACTACCTTGTATACACTCACTAAGTGGTAAGTTGACCCGACCGCCGCGTGGACAAAGCTTCATGTTTACCGCTGCCCGTTCTGGCTTTTGAAAGGGCGACGACCTGGAGCGGTAGACGGGAGCTGGATGGAGATCCATCCTTCTGAACGATTGGTTGCAGAGCAAACGCACATCTTTGTGAGACTTTGGCTTTTCTCCCACTGGCCGCCTGGAGCCTGGCTGCTGGGTTTCGGGTTTGGTTCTTTTGATTTTCCCTTGAACGCCGCAGGGTCCGGGTGCTACTAGGTTTGACCCTAGTGGTCCCTGACCCAGAAGCCCTTGCCCGTGGCGCCTACGGGCAGCATTCCCGAATGCGTTGGAGGAGCGGGGAACGTCTCGATTGCCGATAGGGCATGACGTCATTAGCATGGCTTCTGCGGAAACCGCGATGTAATACCTTCTATGTATTAGGCCTTCGAGAATCGCTGTATAACTGTACAATTGTACTTGTGCTCACGAGCAGATCTGCGTCCTGCCTATGTGATCCACAAAGATGGATTTGTTTTGAGACGAACCCCTGGATGGGGAAAAGCGGAAGTTGCGCTTTGGGCGGTAATGGGAGGGAGGTGTAAGGGCTGCTGTTAAAGCTGATTGCTATCTCTACCGCCTTGGAAAATGATGCATGTGACAAACCCCAGGAAAAACCTCGAGATCAAATGAACTGGGGGTGGAAATTAATGTCTACATGCGAGCGCCAGAGACCACACCCTTCGCAAACCCAGTTTCATGAATGGAAGTCCCGTACCAAAATCATATGGTGCCATAACGCCATGTGTCTTATCCCCTGGGTATCAACCTGATTAAGTATCCTCCTACTACCTGCTCACCCAACCTTAATTCCCGTCCTTCAAAACCGTCCAGCTATCTTTTTAAACAATGGCGCGAGAAGTAAACAGACTTCGAGTCTCCCGGTGCTTAAACCAGTAGGCCAATGCAGAAACGGCGATGACGAGCCAGAGAAGCATGTTGACGAGGTCTACCCAGACGGCATGCTTCATCCGACGAATATCATTGTTGCCCTCAGGCTTCTCATGGATGTACATCTGAGGTATCAGTCAGTCTCTAGGCCACGTTTGCATGGTAACAGTTTAGAGGGTCAACGTACGTCCGCGAAGACGCCAAAGACGGCGACCCAAAGAATAAAGAGGATAAAGTCCCACACCCATTTGAAGGCAAACCGGAGGATGAAGGGGATGCAGAACAGAATGGAGCTCAAGGCTGACAGGCCGCCAACAACGACCGCAAATACCTGCAATGTCTCCTGTCAGCATGGGAGTCGACCTTGTTTGGGGGGTACACTTGAGATTGACATACCCATTTCGAATCTGCGTACTTGTCCGCCTTCCTTGCACGATCCAACTCGACGCCATAGAGACCACAAACAGTCAAAGCCAAAGCAAAGGCCAGAAAGTGCAGGGTCGAGAAAAAGAGGTAGCTTTTGCTCGACGTTAAGCCGGCTCCGAACGCCATTTTGGGTGGAGATATCAGTGACACGGGGCTGCTAATCGCCTGTGAACCCAGTGTTTGTTTTCTTTTTTTTTTCGTTGGACGTCGATGAAAAGTGTTTTTGTCAAGGTGAGCCTTCAGTTGGACAGTGATCGAGAACGCTTTATGTAGGTAAGAGCGCAAGGTCCAGATGGTCTGACACAGTCGAGCAGCTCGCAGTGCTGGTGATGCGAGAATCTGGTCGTGAAGCAGTGCAAATGCAAATCCTCGAGTCGGCGGTGGATTGTGGATTGTTCTAGTTGGTGATGGCCAACCTTTTAGAGCGGTTGGTGTGCGTGTTAAGAGATGATGATGCGGGGAGTACTAACATCGATGCAAGACCACAATCATCAGGTCTGGCAGGGTGCGGAAAGAGCTTTTGTCTCTTTTTTCTTTTCCACTTCCTCCCTTTACCAGCGATGACGTAGAGGGCACATTACCGGGTTTTGCTGCATTTTAGCGGACTGGCAAGCGCTACTTACCCTGCGCACGGCAAAGTGCACCCTGACTGTGCCTGCCCTGCTCTTGTTCACACAGCGCAAATGCCCGCTAATAAGAGGATAAAAATCCTCGTCTGGAATGCAGGCGCTCTTCTGCAACATGTTGTTTCAGTGCTTGCGACGGACTTGTGGGATGATATCTCTACAGTACCTACTTACACAGTAGAGAGCCCGGAATTGGAAGAATCGCAGACTAGTACACTAGGTACTTAGCACAACGTAGTTTACCTAAGTAGAGACTGGGCGTTGGGCGCGAGATTCCGAAACTCTTCATCTGTAATCATCTGTATGCATCTTGCGCAGTCTCAACATGATCTCATCATCCAATCCCATCATTAACGTTTTGACGTTTCGATGGCCGTTGTTCCTGGGTTGGGGTTGGCCATGACCAGGGCAACCTTATTCCAACTGCAAGCCATCCGTCTATATCTTCTTAACTTTCGTATTCCTTGTCGGGACAGAAGATCAATATGGATGAGCGCGGTTTTCTGAACTCTGGTTGTCTACTATTCTAGTTCACTACTGACTTTAGGCCTCAAGAATCCGCCTCGAATCAAGTGTTGCATTCAGAGCCTCGGCTCGCCGCGTTTCCTTCTTGGCGATAGCAACAACATGAGAACATGGAAGTCACACTTTCAAGGTGAGCAGACTTGCACGCGCAATCCCAAGAATTGCTAGCTGTCTCATGTGGGACACTCGGGGGGTAGCGCTGAATATGCCAGTTAGGCTCTTTCCCCACTATCAACGGCCTGGTTGAACTACTGCTGTGTTTGGCAGACAAACTGCCCCTCCGGGCAAAGTCCCGCGGGACGATATTGACTGCATCCGAATCTGCAGTTGTAGACTCTCAAAGCCCCTCGATGGTAGGGTGAGGCTCTGCGGGCTGTCAACATGACGGCTGGTTCAAACTGGCGACCTGGCGTCTTATATAAGGGGAGATCGCCTTGCTGAAGAAGTTCGGTCTTACCTTACAGTATAGACCCAGCGGTCAAGTTTTGGTCCTCAACTGTGATGCTCCAGCCGACAGAACTTAACGCCCTATGATGGCGTCGACGACGACTCTGTTCACGATGAAGGGTGTCTGAGGAGTAGTGTTGCTAGGGTATCGAAGAAGGTTCCATGAGCACTTCCGTGATGTGTGGAAAGATTGTTCTCCTCCAGAGGTCGCATCACTGTTCTAACTAGACTGCAGATTCAATGTCATGGTCCGAGACATCAAAAATGGACAACATACGCCGAAAGATTTTTAATAACCGTTACGAACAGTTTTCCTTGGACGACTTATGCTACCCGATTCAACTTACAAGCGCCTGTTGGCAGCCCAATGAGATCGATTGACCAACATTGTTCATGTTGTGATTGAAAGAGGTCTGAAGGGAATGGCGCAACATGGTCCTCACCGCGATCAAGGAAGTCCTTCTATCTGAGCAGTTGCATACACTCTGGCTTAGTTGGTCCCGCGTTGGTTGCGGACTGATTAGTTTCAATCAACGCCACCCTACTTCAATACCTGACCACAAAAATGAGTTTACAATCCACAGAGTCTCAACAGTCGTCTCGCCGAAATGGTAGTAGGACTCCCATATATGGCAAGTTTGCTTCTGTTGTGTTCGATGTTTGGTGCGCTTTTGCTTTAGAGCCACTTGTACTGACTGACTCTCATTGGACAGAAAAACTCCATGGAAATACAAGTTCAGTCAGAGCTTGTCACCATGCGCTTCAACTATGCGCATCTCGGCTTCAATCCAACGTGCCTAATACCTGCAGTCTAGCCATGGATCATGGCGATAGAGACAGACGTGGTACAGAAAAGGAGGCTTGGATTCAAGGCGAGAGGTCATCATTAGCGTATGGTCATGCCGTCACATCTACAGTGCGATCGAAGCGAGAGAAGAGTATCGATGCGTCACTCACCTTCAAGAACCGGTCGATTAGTCTCAATCAGCTCACGAGTGTCCTATTCTCGGTCGGTAAAGGGAGGCTTGGCTGGCTTTGATGCCGTCGTCAACGAACAAGTTGACAATTTTTGCAACACAACGTTTAGTCAAGGGGACATCTGAGCTTCACCGAACAGCTCATTCCACTCTGGGGTCCATACACTGGCTTTTTCCCACAAGCTGCGCTATCCAGTACGCCCTTCGCCATGATCCACTCGGCTTGAAGCTTTTTCCATGCCTATTCCTGGAGATTCAGACAAAATTCCATGAGCCATCAAGGCGTTCATCGTGGCCATGCGGCTCGCCTTGAGCTTGAAGGAGGACAGAGAGGGCGCCTGGCTTGTCGCGTGAACAGGAAGCCATCGTATAGGCTTCCCCTTGGGCGACTTGAGATTTTGCATAAATGAGCACGAAGCGGGATGCTGATGGGAATGAAGACCACTCGACCTTGTCTGTCTATTGTTCTCCGTTCCAGTGTTCACCACCACTCACCTCATACATAAATTCCTATCCTTAAGATGCCTTATATTAGCAACAACAGCAGCAAGGTAGGATTTGGCCTTCCTGATCGCTCTGATATACCGAACACTAACAGCTCTAGGGGTCATCCAATATTGCCGAGTATAAGCATTGGTTTTGCTGCTCGTGTGGTGCTCTCAACTCGTCTTGGGTTTCGAAATGCTACGAGCCCAGCTGCCAGCACGTCCAATGCACGAGTTGCAAGAAGGACAACCAAATTGTCCGTGATACGGCATCCCCTTCCTGCTCATCTTCCTCAACAAAGCGCTAAGCTTGAAAGAATGGAGATGCCTTTTCGATCTACGAGTAATTCATGCGGCACCTCAACATCATGGTCCTTTACAGAGATTCGGCTCTGATATCACGTAACGCTTTCAATACATCACTCGGCACCCTCTGGAGCTCCCATTACATCAGTCATCTCTTACACATTCCGAGCCATGGAGGTCTCCTATCCTTAGATCTTTTTTCGACTCACGTCAACCATCGATATTCCGACGGCGCTCACATTCAGGTCTGGAGTTCTCCATATTGGGTGTTTTGGCATGGAGGAAAAGCAAACAGCTAAGCTAGAAATGTAATATAATTGAGTTTTATTTTGGTGACTTTTTCCCGTCCGGGTTTGTGTTCTTTTTGTTTTAGTTTTTCTGATCACGAGTTTGACAACACGGCGGTGATCTTGCTCGGTAATCCAAACCAAGTCTTTGTTCCCTTCATCCACTGCCTTTCTCGTATCTGTTGATATGCTTGGTTTTTAAAGAGTAAGAAACTCATATGACTCAATATCGCACATGATGTCCCGAGTTCGAGTCCCGGAGTGTAGTGCTTGCTTCTCTTCGTCATCCGTTCTCTCTCCGCTTCTGGTTTTTGCATTTTTCTTATTGCTGCGCTTTCTAACTGAACTTACGGTGCAGATTTGTTCAGATTCTGAGTGTGGTCAAGTTGGGGTCCCAATTATCCCAAGCCTGACCCATTATTATTCAAACTACTCCAAACTGAAGATATACTTGAGCCACCAGTCACACAGTACTTAAAACACATCTGTGTTCACCAAGATAACTGTTAGCTAAATGCGACATACTTTGTGATGGCAAGCCACATTCAGGCGCCACGGGGGTTGGAGATACCTAATTTCACCAACCTAAATGGTCCAAAAATCACTACTTTTTGCGACACTCGCTGATATGGGTGCCAAAGAGCTTAGAAAGTGGTCACATCTATCCAGTTCACCATGTCAGGGGCCCATGAATGGAAAATAGTCATACACCAAGCTTCTAGGCAGGAGGCCCGGTCCAAGGCGGGCAGGGAGTCGACAATCATTTTTTATATTACACGGGCCGGCCATCTTCCCATCCCTTCACCACCGCCCTTTAAGCATGTCATGTTTCTCATACTGGACTTGATTCCCCAGGTTAACTATTAGGCACAGTAGCAGGATATGGTCAGCCTCAAAAGGGGGAGGACCAACTCATCGGGAAGAGCTGCGAATGGTCATTCACAACCACAGTGACAAGGGGGTTTCCGGTGAGGACAAATAAGGCAACCACACTTTCACATTACCCATTGGTTAACTATTAGAAGGCGATCTCGAGGCAAGTCTCTGGGCTCAACGGGCTGATCGATGGGATAAATAGGAACAAACAAATCGCAAGGGCAGAATACAAAAACATGATCGCAGCTTTAAGAGTGCGCGGGTCGGACGTCATTCCACTTATCTTTACACAGAAAAGAGTCCACGCACTCAGCCATGCAACGATTCTCAAAAGGGCATCGGAGCGGCTTGGAGCCAGCGAGTGGACGTCATCGCTCCCAAGAGGCCCAAGGCACCCAAGGCAAACATATGACGCCCCCTGTATTCACCGGTTTCTGAGGTTTGTAATACCTTAGAGTGGAAGAAGCTACACCATCCTGTGTGAACTCGAGACAAAGGGGCCGGAAAATTTAGGGTAAAGATAGAGGGACAGGCTGACAGAATCATAAAATCGCCCAGTATCTATGCATGATGGCTTTTGGTGCTCTAAGTGCTTCATGTTTGATTGGAAATAGTAACAACTGGATAGGTTGAGATGAACAGGCAAACAACCAAAAAAAAAAAAAAAAAAAAAAAAAAAAAAAAAAGAAGAAGAAGAAATGGAAGGAAAAGAGTAAGACGGGGGGTGGGTTACATGCCGCAAGCAAAATTCCGTTTGGAGCCTCAAGGTAGTACGTACCGGGGGCAGTGCACTGAAGTGCCGAAGGGAGACCATAGGCCAATCCAGTTAAAAAGTCCGCTAAAGAACACCTAAGGCTTAGTCTTCAGGGTATCAATTATCCTGGAAATGAGAATAATCCACATGTACAGCAGTAGCCGGGCCAGAAAAGAAGGATGGGTAGGTAGTCCGCGGACCATCTTCTTCCATTGACGACAAAGAATCAACCACCTCAACCATCATGGCCAGCAATTCGCAATTTTCCACTCACCGCTGTTCTGCTTGAGAATTGGAGACGGCAATTGGACCCGACAAGACTTCCAATGGTATTGACATGATGGTGCCGGTAAGATCAAAGTGACGGTTCCAGAGATGGCGGTTGGGGGCCATCTGATTGCTGAGCCTCCTCGACTTCTTTACACTATCTACACTAGCAGCAACATGCTCGCAAAGTTGTTAGTATGTCTGGTCGACTGGAAACTGGAAAGTGCCACTCCACTCGGCAGGTAGGGTGTGATCGAGCGCGGGTTCAGTGGAGCTGCCCCTGTCATGCTGGAATAGCAGCTGGCAATAATTCCGATACCTCAGCGGCGTAAAGGCGCGGGTCCATTCATCCGGGCAGCCCCGTGCAGATGTTACCACAACGACGCACCACCAAACAACCTTCGTGTTGACGAGCAGAATCGAGGATCTTAGATTTCAAAAAAGGCACTGGGGCTTCGATAGTCCAAGAACTGACCCTATACTGTACAGGATCACCAAGATCGCAGAGAAAGATACAGTTACGGAAGGAGCATCCAGTGCAGTTTCAACATCACGGCTTGGCACACACAAAAGAAGAGGCCTCACTTCCCACACACCCACTCATACGCCATATCTCTCGATTCCCGAGGTCATACATAAGTCATACGCCACACAAGGCTACCGCTCCTCCGGAACTCAAATTCCAAGAATCATAATATCATCACAGCCGACAAGATGAGTGTCCAAGCCCCCGCCGCCGCCGCCCCCGCCGCCGCCACCGCCGGGCCCGGCTCCGGCTCCGGTTCCAGGTCTCCTCACCCAAGCCAGCTTCCCGGCCCAACCCCATCCTCCTCCGTCGTCGGCAGTTTCCTCCTCCCCTCTCCACCCTTCATCTCCGCACCTGGGCTCATCAACCTCCGCGACATCGGTGGCTACGAGATCCCATCCACCTCCGGCCGCAAAAAGATGGTTCGGAAAGGTGTAGTCTTCCGCTCCGCTGACCCCACCCAGCTCACGGACGAAGGCGTAGCCGTGATGCAAAAGCTGGGAATCACGCACGTGTACGACTTCCGGTCCAAGCTGGAGTTTGGCAAGACACCCGAGACGGAACCCAAAGAGTGGGCGGGCGCGCAGAGGTGCCATGTGCCCGTGTTTCCCGACGCGGATATGTCTCCGGAGGCGTTGGCGGTTCGGTTCCAATTGAGGAATTCTAGGTTTAGAGATTATACTGATGGGCCGGCGGTGAGTCTCTTTCTGTGTTTCCTCTTTTTTTCCTTCTGTAATTTTTTTTCCCTCTTTTTTTCTTTTGTTCCTCCCTCGTCTCTAGACGCGAAGGGATCTCGGGGGAGGAGAGTGTGTTGAGAGAGTACGGAAAGGGGGTAGGTGGTGCCATCTTGGACTATCTACTATTTCTAGGCGGGAGTCGGGGTCACCTGAAACGGTGCTTGCACTACCCGCCCCCCTTGAGGCTTGTCCCAAAGCGTGTGGGAACGCGATTCCTAGACATAAGGCAAGAGGGCACAGGGAACTTGTAGATGACACAAACCTGTCATGAAGCCATGATGAAAGCTTCTGTGAAGCACATAGGACGGATCCTCCGCTGTGCTGGCGCGTGTTGCGTCTCATCCTTCGTCGCCTGGCCATCACGTCCTCCCTTTTCATGTTGCATCATATCACTTTCCACGTTCGCTCTGTTTGCGAATACGGCTATGCGACAGCAAGCAAGGCACAATGTACGACTTTGCTTCAAGAACCTTGATGGATACGGCGTATTCTTCGATGATGCATAGTCGATTTTGCACAAACGCCCTACGAGGCCGATACAGCGCCCATGTTCTTCTTCCCTCTTTCTGCTTTTTTGTCTTTTATCTTGTTTTTGTTTCTTCTGTCTTTTTGAATCTCTTTCTGCTCTCTTTCTTCCCTTTCCCTTCTTCTTCCTTTCTTCCCTTTGCCCCCCCCCCCCGTTGCTCCTCAAAGTACCACCACTAACATAAAAAAAAAAAAACACAGGGTTTCGTCCGCGCCTACTCAACTATCCTTGCCGGTGCCGCAGACCCCCACAACACCTACGCCCCTTACCGGACCATCTTCCAGCAACTCGCCTCCTCTTCTTCCTCTTCCTCTTCCCCATCCCCCAGTCCACTCCTAGTCCACTGCAGCGCCGGCAAAGACCGCACCGGCCTCTTTGTCGCCCTTCTCCTCTCCCTTCTGCACCTACCCCCCACCATCATCGCGCACGAATACTCTTTGACCGACCTCGGCCTGGCGCACCGCAAGCCCGCCATCGTCGACCACGTGATGCTCGACCCAGCCTTTGACGGGGACCGGGCAGCGGCCGAACGAATGGTCTCCAGCCGGAAGGAGTCCATGTTGGCTACGTTGCATTACATTGATGAGGAGTATGGAGGGGCGGAGAAGTATGTGATTGAGAGGTTGGGAGTTACGAGGGAGGAAGTGGAGAGGATTAGGGAGGTTATGATTGTTGATGTGGAGGAGGGGGAGGAGCAGGGATTGGTGGATTGGAGGCGGAATGCGGAGGTTGTGGAGGAGGTTTACCGTAGATGAGGAGCAGGGGGAGGTAGTGGAAGGGCAGGGGCTCTATATGAGGACTGCACTGGGAAAGAGAAATGGCTTTCGCTGTAGGGCCGAGGCCCCTGGAGAAGTCCAAGTGTGAGAAGATGGGTTGTTGGATAGTGATCTTTGCTCAAGACTCGAGCTCAGATGATCAGGAGACATCGTATTTGTACGTTTAGTACATACATATCAGACATATGGGCATCAGAAAAGTCCAACAGAGCGTGTTGAAGTTTTCCAGCCCGCAATCTTTTCTTGGCCACTCATCATGATCACAAGCCGTGATAAGCCCTCGTTCACTTGGAATAGAAAGGCCTCCAGATAGCGTTTACGTCAAACCCGCGATATCTCTTCCTGGTCGACATATGTAAACTGCTTGAATTTCGTAAAGCCGTGAGGCATAATTTCTTCTCTTCTCTTTTCCACTTCCTTGCCTCCTTACATACCCATAGCTTTTCCCTAACCTGAAGCCCACAGTCTCGTGATACTGATCATCTACATGCAAACCAATGCTCAAACACTACCCATCAAGAAAATCGATGCAAAAACGCAAAAGCCTCCCCGCCATAGCTCGTGCTACTCCATTCCATGCCGTATGCTCTTATGCATGCAGTGTTTTTTTAGGACTGTATAGTCTCTTTTACTCCTTGATGCTCGAAGATATAACCTACGGATCAACAGTTAGTATACGATATATGGCATGTAGAAGGAAAGAGAAGGTGAAGGGAGACATACCTCCACATATCAATAACCTGAACACTTCTTTTCCAGAGCACAGGTTCTGCATGCCAGACTGCTAGAAACCAAGACAGCAGCTTCATGGAATTTACTCGGTTCATGCATCCGAGCTGTTACCGGAGTTCTCATCCTCCGTCTTTTCCGTATCCTCTTCACCTTCCTGCGCCGCAGCATCCCCATCAACGGAAGTGCCATTCTCCTCTGGCTTGGGAACCGCAGGGGCATCGGCCATCGGCCCGCCAGCATGGCCATCGCGCTCCATCATAGCCGCCAAGCGGGCCGCTCTACCTTCCTTCTTCCTGGGAACGGGAGCCCGTCCGTTCTCTTGGACGTAGAACTGCCTGAGCAAGGTGACGGCCTCATCGCGTCCCCAACCACCCTCTACCTCATAGCCTGGCTCCACATTGCCACCATCGCCATGCAGTTCAGGCTCGAAGAGAGACGTGGTGTCCTGGCCAGGTTGCTCGCCCACCGTCTCATTCTGCTTAGACTCGTCGGTTTCATCACCGGCAGGTTCAGGCTCCTGACCTTCAACTCCACCAGTGCCGATGTTCAGAGCCGAAACGGGGCGACGCTCCAAAGCGGGTCTCGCGATACCCTTGCCGTTCTGGGGCGCAGGCGACGGAGGGGCTGAAGCCATTGAGAAAGGGGAGTTCTTATGAATGCGGAAAACACCTCCAGTTCCGCCAAACTTGTCGTTGACAGCACCAAAGTAAACCTTCTTGATACGAAGTTGGCGAAGAAGCGAGGCGCACATGACGCAAGGCTCGACCGTAACGTAAAGAGTGCACTCGGAGATAACCGATCGGTCAACGCGAGGAGCAGGGTGAAGTTTTTGGCCGTAGGGGAAGAGGTGGCCGTCACGGGGGTCAACATCGCCCCAAACGCTAGGCTCATCGTGGTTGCACTGGGGTTGCGCGTTCTTAGGCTCAAGATCAGCATCACCAGAGTAAGACAGCAGAGCACAGATAGCCATGAGCTCGGCATGTCGAGTGCCGTTGCGGCTGACGTTGGTTGCGTTCATGCCCCTGGCGATTACTCGGTCCTTGTACACAAGTACGCAGCCGACTGGCGTCTCGTTGGTCTTGAGGGCGAGTCGGGCCTACAATCGAAACCAGTTAGCAACCGATGACACAGGCATGAGAGCAGTCAAGCAGCATGGAGACATACCATATCCAAAGCCTCCCTCATGAAGCCAGCGTGCATAGCTCTTTCAGCAGCCTCCTCAGGCGTCTCAAGTTCGGCCTCGAGTTGGGCTGCGCTATCAGTAAAACCCTCCTTCAGCTGACTAGTCTGCGAGAGCTCATGGTTGATAGGGACAGCGGGGGAGCGGACAACCGGGGCCCTGGGAAGCGAGTCGACGATATTCCAACCGACACTAGTGCTAGGGCCATGGCCATGAAAGACGCTGGTCTTGAGGTGTTGCCGAGGTTCGGCATCGTTGGCACCATCAGCGGCTGCGGCAGGTGCAGTGTTGTTATCCTGGGCGGTGTTATCCAATGGCTGCTGAGTTGCCAAAACCCGATCGCCGGAACCGACGACACCGGTTGCGGCGACAGCAGCGGCGTCAGTCGCAATGCTTAGACGTTCCAAATCTCCGGTGAGATTGTTCTCAGAATCGGCAGAGGCGGTGACGGTAGAGCCGGCCTTGACAGGGGCCGCATTCTCCTTTGCAGGGGCAACTAGGGGCAAGGCGGGAAGGATGTTGGGAACGGGGATCTTTTTGAGCGGCTGCTGTTCTGGTGCCAGCGTGGCCGTGGCCGGTGACGTGCGGGCCATGTCGGGTTCCGTGTCGGGCAGCTTCGAGCTGTTTGCTTGTTCGGGCGTAAGCGACAAGAAGGACGCTTGCGGAAGAGCGTTAAGATTGGTAGCAGAGGCGTCTTCGGATTGATTCTTGAATTGCGATTGATATGTGGTTGCGGGAGTGGCAGTGACAGAATCCTGATCTTGGATGTCAAGCTGATGTGAAGGTTGTTGCTGTTGTTGTTGAAATTGCCCAAGCTCGGGACGCGGGTGTTCTTGTTGCTCTTCTCCGGCGGCGGTTTGCTGAGGTGGGGGCCCCTCAAGCAGAGGGATGTTAAAGTTGCTTGAGAACAAACTAAAGGCCGGTCGGAGAGTATGGTCGAGGAGAAAGATGGTGAGGGTCTGGAAGAAAGCGGAAATGCGCTGGCCAGTGGCCGCGACCGCGTCCAGGAAAGTATATGCCATCCTGGAAGGTGGAAGCAGCAATCGCTAGACAGCAACTGCAGTCGCAATCGTCCTTTCTTTCCGTTTTTATGCCTTGCAGTGAGGTTTCTGTAGCAAACCACTTTCTTGACGACGATGGCTTGACCAGAGAAAACCAAGGTGCAAGCTGCTTCTTCCTTTTCAGCCTGAACCCTTCCAACAGTAGGTATTGACACGCGCAGTTTACTTTAGTCTTTCCTTCCTTCCTTCCTTCCTTTTTGTCTTTTCCAAAGCCCGCCACTTGCCGACACTGCAGTTTCTTGCACGTCTTGCAAATTTTCTCTCGATATGATTTCCACCACACCTTCTATTCGTTCCTCTCCGTGATATTGATGTCTAAGCGTTAAGGATAAAGGGGCAGGTAATTTGTTGAATACCAAGTGACGCCAACGAGCTGGTGACACTCAGTCAAACTTGATGCGCAAAGAACGACAAGTTTGCCTCAACAGCAGCACGAATCGAACTGCTTCTTTGCAACAAATGACAAGCTGCCACCCTGCTCTGACGGTTGTGCTTGAGGATCGGTGAATGGATGCTCTTGTTGGAAATGGAGCAACTTGCTCAATCGATGTTGCTTGGGTGCGTCACTGGTTGCTGGTGATAATGCTGGCGCAGCAATTGGAAGGAGCGACCTGGAATCTTGGATGAACGAATAAACACCTTGAGGATTCTCGGGAGCAAAACCCTTTCAAACTCTCCAACTCCCGTCGGTCAACCCCAATCCAATATTGCGGTTCCGGGTCCGCACTCTGTTACGCTGCCGTGTGTCTGTGTCCCGTCTTGGGTTTGTGTGTGAGGCCAACGATGGGAACTTTGGACGAGTGACTTTTTCTTTCCGTCCCGTTGCGGGAGTGTATGTCTGTCTAGTATGTATGTAAACGGCGAACTGCGGCCACCAACAGAACAGAACAGAACAGAACAGCTCCGTTCAGTAGTTGTGAGGTGTCGCCAATAACACTCTGCAAGCGTTTGGTGTTGTTAGTTTTGTCGTGCGCTCATTCATGAAGAGAAAAAAAAATGAATTCAAAAGAGAGTAACAGGGAACGGAGAGGACAAGGATTGGTGAGTGAGAGCTTTTCGAGTTTCGAGAAAAAAAAAAGGCCCACTCTGACCGGATGTGGGCGTATCTAACCTCTACCTCTGCTCACTCTTACTCCATCCAAAGAAAACCATCTTCAATGTTCACTGTAGGAACACGTCTATTGCTCAATTTAGACTTGAGGACGGAAAGCAAAGAGAAGCAGCAGAACAAAAGCGAACAAATGGGGACCTACATTGACTTCAATTTCCGTCTCGACCTCGCTCAGGAAGGGTCGATATGGTACCGCTCGTAAAGATCGGTAGACGTTACCGCGCTTATACGCCACAAAGCGCTGCCAAATGACAATGGATGGATATTGACAGCGGCAGAAAAAGTATAAAAAGAACGTTTTGAAACCAAACAGACACAACTTCAAGTCGAAAGTGGCCACGACGGGGCCAACATCAAACTTGTGTTGCCGTTGTCCATGTTGTACCTTCTTTGCGACTTTGCATGTGCTGCAGACTTTTGTTGGGCTAGACCTTGAATGGAAGGGCGAACTGGCTCCACTTTCGTCTGGTGTAATGTTTTGCATAATTGCATGTCTGTGCGGCGCTTTGCACTAACAATTTCATTGCAACCCAATCCTTATCAGCTTATCAGCGACTACCGGCTGGCCAAACAAAGTCAGGACAAACACATAAACGTGGACTCCAGAAAACGATGTCATCGGCAAATAGACAAGACACCCACCAGTTAGTAGGTGCGTAAACACCTTTTGAGGACAATGGAAGACTATAAGGACAAACGAATAGAACAAAAGAAAGATGAATATGCGAATCCGTCTTAGCGTTTACGGCACTGTCATCGAGTTGGCGGTTTGGCCCGGCTGCAGTTATTCTGTCGTGGACGAGCCACAGCAAGTTCGACGTCACAAACAAGACCACAGATCCAAACACCTACAGCAATGTGAAGTTGATCAAGACCATATTTTACACTTCACCATACGAAGGGGACAGCAGAGTATAATTTACGACGGCCTCCAAAGGAGACCGACTTGTGTATTGATGAATCGACTGATGACTGAGCAAGTCACACCAGATCGAGGAGAGTAAGAGCCAACACTGCCACTGCCCAGTACCTTTGCGACATAAACCCATGAAAATAGAGCCCGAGTTATCTCTACCTAGCAAGTCCTCTTCCCCTCTCATCCCGCCCTGTCTGAGTTGCTGTCACATCACCAGTCCAACATCATCAACCCAAGTCAACTCGCTTCGCAAGCCATCATGAAAAAGCATCACCGTCCTCTCTCTCTCTCTCGACAGAATAAAGAAAAGAGAACGACAACATGTCTCAAGCTCAGAAAAAAAAGAACTTTCTGGGGTATCGTGGTAAATTCGCAAACGCTGCACACCGCTAGACAACTGAAAAACAAACTGAATCATATGCTTTGCATGCCATGAAAGGAACCCGACAATTGTCAACAATCAAATCAGATGGGATCACACCAGTCTTTTTCTCCAACTCCAGCCTTAGCCGAGGTGATTTAGATCATGATCGATCGTGATCTAGACACCATCCGGACAAAGGACGAATTACCCGCAACAAGCGCTTTGGCTTGTCGGGAAACTGAGGAGCCGAAGAGTCCTTGGACTGAGGCATGACTTGTGGTGTGGGTGTCGGGATCGACTGGCCATCGGAATGATGATTGTAACCAAAGTGAGAACAAGGACATGCTCGCAATGAACAGAGTGTTAAGGGGGTCGAAATGACCGCCCCAGTTGTCGTTGATGTGGCTGCAGCATGTCCGCAAAGCAGTTACCACGAGACAAGAGACGAGACCAAGCACGACTAGCGGGAAGAAGGAGGATTGAGAGGAAGATGATGCGGAGGTAGTGTAGCTGGAAAGCTTTGCTCCAATCTTTGTGAATCCTTCTCCGTCGCCGCTTTCTCGTCGGCCTGGCAAGATGGTGGTGGTTGTGGAAGACTGTGACGAGGCCGTCGTTGTTGTCCCCAAGCGGGTCGAGTTGGAGGCAGAACTGTGGCAAATGCCGCTGCTGACATCTCGGGATGTTGTCGAGAGGTCTACCGGGAGACCAGCAAATCCTTGCTTCTGTCCTTGATGGACAGAGCTCTTGTAGTTGACTGGTGACTTCAACCTTGCAGACGTCTCCACCGTCGCGGCGCGAGATTGTTGTTCAGCAGGCGATGCGTGTTGGGTAGTGGCACCGGCGTTCACCGATTCACCGGCATTCACAAACTGCAATGCAATCGGTGAACGCCGGTGTAGATCCGTTCGGCCGACGTTCATCACAGATCTGTCGATGTTATGAGGTGCATGTCGAACATTCAGCGCCGTCAACGTGTCGCTCGTAACGTTGGAGACAGGAGAAGCTGGAATACGTAGCGTTCCTGAGCCAATTGTTACAGATTGCTGATCAGAACTTTGTGGGATTACCCTGCTCTCATTACCTGATGCATGTTGGTGATAGCGCTGTTGTTCTTGTTGTTGTTCCACAGTCAGTTGACCGGGGGTTTGTACAGCTGGCGATACGTTGCTCGAGGGCGGTAGGTCTTCACTTCCAGGGAGTCCGCCGTATACCTCAAGTGGCCGTCGTTGGTGACTTGGTATCACTCCGGATACGGATGGTGAAGATGAACTGGATCGTGACTCAGTCCTGTGGGCAACGACGCTGGCATCGCCAAAGTATTGCTGATCGGCGTATCCAAAGTCGAAAGGTGCATTGGACTGTTGCTGGCCAAGGCCGAGGAGCTCCTCGTCGAGAGAGAAGTCGGCAGGTGGTGAGTAGAGATTGAAGTCAACAAACTCGGTACCATGCGGAACGCCCGGGTTTAGGTAGGGCAGAGCCGGAGCGGCCGTCGCAACCACCGGTTCGATGGCAATTGCCGGTGAAGGGCGAGTGTGTACCGGGGTCTCTGGAGTGAATACCTGCGACGGAGAGGCGGCCGATGAGGAGCTGGTGCTCTGGTAGAAGAGCTCCTGGGAAGGAGTGAACTGATCAAAGGCGCCAGGAGTAAAGTCGGGGAAGACATCCTGGTCGAAGTTGAGGTACCGGTTCCAGAAGTTATCATCGACCGTCTCGATTCCTTCAACAGAGGGCATGACGAATGTGGCAGCATCGAAGTTCTCCAAGTGGTTGACGACGAGCAACTCGGGAGTGGTCTCAACAACAACTGGAGCAGGCGGCGGTGCTTCCGCTGTCTCTTTCCTTTGCTTCTTGGTGGGCTTCGACTCGGTCGCAGCGGGAGATGTGTGCGAGGCAGCCCGCTTTTTGTGGCTGGGATCACAACGGACCTTCCTCTTCCGGCACGCATCACAGGCCTTGATGATGCGCATGAGGTGAGCATGGTCCCTCTGCTCCTTGGTCTTGCATCCCCGGGAGGCTGAGTTGGTAACATCTCGGCCATCCTTGGTCATGATCCGCATGCCGGGGTGGTTGGCAAAGTCGACGACGTGCTGTCGACCACTAGGAGAAGTTGACTTCTTGGTGGTGGAGGTCGAAGAGCGGGCCTTTGCTATCCTGGTAGCGTCGTCAAAGGCGGCTGGGGAAGTGAAAGAGGCCGGGGACTGGGTCCATGCGCTCGAGTCGGAAATGACTGGGGAGACGTTGAAGCTAGATGCGTAGCCAGAGTCAACGAACTGCGAAGAGCTGGCTGAAGAAGCGATGCTGGCGGAGGTAAAGGAGGTCGAGGGGACGGGGTAGAACTTGAAGTTGAACCCGGTGCGCTGCGAGTAGCTGAGGAAGTCCATGGAGATGTGGGCACGCTTGTCCTTGATGGATGCAGGGCCCGGGATGAAGGCGTTGATCATGTCGTCGAGCTCAGGAGTGCCCATGGCAGGGAGCCAGGTGAGGGCCTCGCCAAGGTTGGCCTGGCAGACCGAGAAGCCCTCCATGAAGGCGTTGGCCGAATTGGTTCGAGATATGCCAGCCATTGGAGCCAGAGTCTCAGGGGTCTCGGGGATAAATTGCTGGAGACAAAGTGTTGAGGTTGAGGTAAGCAAAGTCTCGTGACTGCGCCTGGGTGGGCCAGATCAATTGGCTATCTCTTGGTGATGGTTCTATAATGAGAATATGTGCCGGAGCTTCTGAAAAGTTCGAATGCTGCGGCTGAAACAAGGTTGTTGTTGGCTAAGCGATACCGATGGGTTTGCTTGCTTGTCGTGGGTGTGGTAACTTGAGATTGGTGGGGTACCGGCAGGGCAGTAGGGTGATCTCCGTGTTGCTTGACGACGACGGGGGATGCTCCTCGACTGCTGCGACGACTGCCTCGTGGTTTGTCCACCAAGGTGGTTAACACGGCTTGCTTGGACACTTGTTGAGTGTCGAAGGACGAAGGGGGGATGTCCGTCAGGGGCACCTGTGGTTGGGAAGCCGGAGTGACTGTGTGATCTCAATTCGATGGAAAAAGGAGGAAAAGAGAAGAGCAAAAAAGAGTCGGCCGATGGGAGTCATCCCCGATATTTCAACAATGCGCAAAGCAGCGGACGGAATCTTTGACCAGTGGTTCATTAGACATGCGAGCGGGCGCAGCGAAGACAGTGGGAGCTTGCATAACAAAACTAGCCAATCACTGCAAGGCCAGCCGGCGTGCCTCTTTGGTCTTAGTACAGTTTGGCCAGCTACTTCTTGGTCTTCTTTTTTTTGTGTGTAGGTCTGACCCGCATCGCAGCTGCGTCCAACATACGACCCAACCTTGTTAGTAGCTAAAGGCCTACCTATCTTCCAATATTGAAGGTCTTGAAGCTGACGGAGAGAGGAATCAGTTGGAGAATACCCATAAGAGGCTTCTGTGGCGTCACAAACCCTTGCCATTATCCTATGTCGCTTTAGACGGAGGACAATTCTCTCTTGAAAGGGTAACAAGTCAACTCATAGTGGAAGTGCCAAACTGACAAACAAACCAGCATTGTTGTGTGAGATAACGGTTCTCGCCCGTTGAAGAGTTTTGAAGCGAGGGCTCTTGAGGTTCGAGAAAAGGCCACTATGTAGAGGATGTCCAAGAGTACATGTGCCAATTGGATCTGGTAGTGATGGACTGCTGACCATATGTTGAACATCAATGTCAATCAAGTCCGGCCACACCATGTCTACAAAATATTCCAGCGGCCAGTGTTTCATCGACCCAGCCTGCATGGTCGGACACGGCGAGCAATTCTAGGTGGGTGCGACGCTTGCTTGCTCCACTCGAAGCAACCCTTCAAAAGTTGGGAGAGGGCTGGCAACTCGGCGCCTTGCAGACTTCCGGCATTGGCGTTTCTTGTTCGTCGCATTCGTCAGTGCGTGTTGTACATAGCACACGGCAGCCTGTTGGCCTCAAGGTATGTGTGCCTAGATCATGTGGGTTCAACGAGATATGCATATGCGTATGAGTCAATTGAACCCTTGATTCCAAGTGGAAGGTAGTACATATGTAGCCGACGCAACACAGAGAACTAATTGATGTCCTGGCTGCCTTTTTTTTCACAAAGTGTCGTGCCTGTTGACAAGCCCGTTTCCATCTCACTTTGAGAGCCCGAAACCCGCAACAGGGAAGCCATTCCCGCATCGGTCGGCTCGTTCGAAAGTGGGTAAGGTGGGGAGCGGCGCCAAGCCAGGCTTTGCTCCAAGTCTTCTTTCATTGCGCTTCGTTGATTGGCCATTTACCCAGGCTTGCACATGCTGGGTTCTTTTCGGGCAAGGGTCCCCCAGAGCACTGCAGCGTGAGCATCCTTCCTCTTTCGATTCTCCAAACATCAACGGTGACAACAATTGCTCGTCCATTCGCTCGGGTACGGTTCAGTTAGACAAAACAGAAAAGCTTGAATCGATGACTCTGCAACCTTCCCGCCCATTGACGCTGTCTGCAAATCGCATCAATGCGACCCCGTGGGATATCGGAATCGGGAAGTGGGCTGTGTCTGACCCCATTCGCGATTGCTGGTGGTGGCTGTGTGTGACTCTTCAACACCTCAAACCCAGCAAGGAACAAGACGAAAACCTCGAGGGGGGGAGGGGGCTCGTAACCATCAATTGATAACAGCGAACTAGCAACCACTGCTAATTACCGACCATCACCTTACAATTAACAGCCTTGTCCGGTTGGTGTCCAGTATCGTCCACCTACCATGTAGATGTGTGTGGGAATAGTGGCACTTGCTGTCCTATCGGGACAACATCGCCCGTGAGGCTGTTAGTCCCATTCATAGTTGGAACTTGGAAACGAGGAGCGAACACGCGGGGCTAGCCAGTGGTCTCCAGCTAGGATGTAGAATAGTATAGGCTAGCTGGATTATCTAATTCTCTCATGTCCTGCCTGGACAGTATATAAAATTCCATGTCCCCTTCGAAACCATCCTCATCATGTTATCAGAATCAGCGTAAGCTCGGCTGCTCGAACCAGTGGCTCGTTATGTAAATTAAGCCACATGTTATTGACTACATTAGCTTAATTCATCAATCGGCAAGGTCCGACGCAAAACAACAAAGCCCATGAACCAGAACGACGACATCCCTTGCTGAGCTGCTGCTCCCTGAAGCATGTACTAAGAGTGAGGCTGCAGGACATGGAACGAGCCTTGATAAAATCAAGGAGTTGAAAGACCAGTGGCAAACCCCGAATAAATGATGATGGAGCGAGACATCAACAATTGGAAACACAACCGCGATAGAACCAGACGGCGAACCGAATCTTAGAGGCACAAGGGAAAGAAAAAAAAAAAAAAAAAAAAAGATCAGGGTCTTGAGTCGGGAGAAGAAGAGGTTCCGCCTTCCTTTGACCACTCATTATGCAATCAAATACATCGGTAACAGACTTGTAACTCCCTCCACAGCAACAACCTCTTGGACAAATTGAGATCCAGATCTCACAATCCACATCCCCAACACCCCAACGGCAATACGCACAACCGGCACGAACGGTATGTGCCCATGCCGCCTCATTGACCCAACATATCGCAAAGTCCCTTCTGCAATCCGCTCAATCATAGACGATGAAGAGGAGGCGGTGGTGGGATTCATGTCTGAAAAGCCCAAAGGAAGTAGAAGCAGCAGGATGAGAAAGTGCACCAATGCAAGGCAGAAGTTGAGCTTGGGATTTATAAGATCCAACGAGATTTCAGCTGATACAGAAATCAGGAAAACTGTCGTTGGGAAGGCGCGGCATTTCGCGAATGAGAATGGCTTTTTGGGAAAGTAGTAGTGGTGGTGGTAGTAGTGGTGGTCGAGGCGAGGTATTGTTGGGTGGTCCTCCTTTGTGGGAGAGATCGAGTTCTTGTTGTGGTGAGCACGAGCAAGATCGAGTTTTGGGGTTGTATGGTGGGCTTGGTGAGCAGAGGCGTGTTCAGACCGTGGTATTGGTGCTGTTCCAAAAGTCCGATTACTCATGGAGCCGGCATAGCTGCTGCCGTAGATACCGTAAGAGTTGGATCCGTAAGAGTTGGATACATGAGAGTTGGGTCCGGAAGAGTTGGATCCGACAAACGATGGAGGGCCCAGCAGTCCGTTTCCGAAGCCTTGCCCCGTGGTTATCGTCGATGTGCCAGCCGTCAAACTGGGAGCAGGGGACATCATGGTACCGTAATACCATGTGTCCAACAGGCCAGAGGCATTGCAGACGAAGTGAAAGCTGTTTTGGCATTTTGTGCATCTCGAAGCGAAAGGCCCTTCGAAATAGCCGCAGCACGTACATCTACGTACTATCTTCTCGTTGACGAAGGGCTCGTGCTGAGTCCTGTAATGATCCAGAAAAGAAATGTGGTTTGGAAAGCGTGCGTGGCATTGATACGATTCGCTATCGGTGCGCGTAACTGCCCATGGATCGACGGCCCCTCGTTTGCATTCCCAGATGAGGTTGTTGGTGGCAGAGTTGCTGATGAGTAAGCCAAGAGGTTTGTCAACATCTCCAACAGAACAAGCTGACGAGGACAGCATCGGAGAAACGGGATCAGAGTTGAGGAATGAATCATCAAAGCCAAGAGGGGTAGAGTATGCTGGGCTATAGGTTGGGCTATAGGATGGATTAACGCTGATCTGGGCGTCTTCGCGTGAAAGGAATAAACGCTCCCTGGAAGTATTGACCAGTGTTGATGGGCTTTCGAGCACGATGTCGTCGGGTAGATGGTCGTGGTGATTGACGATCGGCTGGTTAGGGCAACCAGAGGTGTGGCTACCAACTCCGAAAAGTTCGTTTGGACACTGAACTGGGGAATATGGCCCCGGCGAACTGATGGGAACCTGGGGCCTTGGTGACATTGGGGCTAATGGATGTCTTGACTGTTTGGATGCCTGGTAGTTTGCCTCGAGCTCGGTGTCATCAAAATGTGTGCACTGACGGTTTCACAAACAAGAGTCAGCCATTCTATGCTATCAACTACGGGCTTGTTTGGTGGAGTGGACAACATACTTTGACTTTACGTGTGCGACATTCTCCGCAAGCACCAACGTACGTCCGAATAAATGCCGTTCTAAGTCTCTGGGGTTCTTCCAAAGGTTTGGTACGATGACCACGCCTCTTGCGCCCGCTGTCCTCGACTCCTCCATCCGAGCCTTGTGTTGACGCTGGGCCAGTACTGCCGATTGAACCAGTACGCGATCTATGTCGTCTAATATGGGGTGATGGGATCTCGAGGTAGGGACTGTCACTGATGCCGTTCTGTCTTCCCCGTTCGCGCTGCTGCAGGGCCTCTCTGAAGTGCCCTGGACGTTTGAATTCTTCCTCGACATCCCGCATCTGGTTGTAGGCCCTTTGAGCTTGTGGGCTCTGGTGTGGTTTTCGTGATCCCTCAGCGCCCTGATCAGGCTTGGTTGAACCGCCCCTGAACATGACGCTGATGGGTTATAGCTTGATTTTTTTGCAGCTGCTGAGACGGGTTGAGAAAGAAATGATGAGAACAAGGGTTGACGATAGAATCGGTCTGCTGAGCGGAAGGCCGAAGACTTGGTATAGATAGGTGGGGGGATGAAGGAGATGTGAGTGTACAAGGCTGCGACACGCAAGTGTCCTACGCCTGGTGCTGTTTCGTGTAAAGAGTAGAGAGGAACAGACTTGAAGGCAACAAGCCACGGGGAAAAGAGAATATGGTTTCAAGACCGAATCAACGATAAAGAAAAATAGGGAGGGTCTTTTTCAATGAAAAAAGCAAGCAAACAGAAAGGTTGAGGAAAACTAGTTCAACAGAAGGATAAGTATGTGCCTCTTCAACTTTTTTGGGAACCCTTTCCGGTGAGAGTACGTACGGTACACAAAAAACCAGGGGGCTAGGCACACCCTCAGGCAGACATTAGCAGCCTGTTGTCTGTCGAAAGTGCGCGCGACTGCGACAAACACAAGTGAATTGAACAAAGATGATTCCTAGCAATGGAAGTTGGGGAATAAGAAGCGTGGAAGAGACGTTTACTTTGAATTCTCGTCATGGGACAGCGTCCATTCATATTATAGTCGTTTGTCGATACCTCGAATTGTGTGCAGCTTCGAGCCTCATCCTGCCCCTTTGGAATATGGGCCGCCCTTCCAATTGGCGCATAATGGTCTCCTGCGCCTCTTTCCACTTGGCAAGAGGCTTTACCATCCATATTTGTCTTCAATGGTCAGTAAAGCGCGCACCAAACAAGGCCAGGTCGTCCCTGACAAGATTGTTGAGGCCTTTGCCGAATGGTCGTAGAAATAAACCGCCGCGAAGGCTGTGGCCTCAAGACCTCATCAAATTTGTCATGGACGAGGTCAGTGAACATCACGGAAGTGAGACCAAAAGACAATTTCCAACTCTGGATAATTTTTTCTGGTACAACGACAGAATTTGACAAGTCCATGCCTGGATTGCACATAAGCTATTTACCGGGCAAGCTGAGCACGGAACAGCTTCGTGGCTGTTCATGTTTACCCCTCATATGATGATTGCCCCCGTTGTATGCCTTAAAGCGTTGACCGGCTGAGCCCTACAAAATAGACGTCCCTTGGTCCCTCATGTCAAGCAAATATCCGTCGGGTAAAACAGACCGTTCAGTGAGACATTTTCCGATCGTTCATGGAACAAGTCGGCTTGATGTACAAATCGGTGTGAGGTGTATGTGGCGGGAGTTGGCAAGGTAGTAAGGAAATACTTTACCTCCAAGCTCAGCTGTGGGGGTCGTCCGGCTCCTTTTCGATGGTCAAGCTGTCGTCGTACCCGGGCTCGAGGAGTAGGTACGGGTATGTTTGCCGTTGGTCTTTAGTATTGTCAGATGAACGCCATCGCCGCCTTTGTGCGTTGAATGTGCGGATACCAGAGCGTGAGGCAGGAGAAGGTCGAGAGAAGTAAGCTCGCCCCACGTTCCAATCGACTCCCAATTATCCTCTGCCAAGAGGTTACAATAAGGTGTCACCTGGACGTCTTGGTGATGTCGTGAGCCCTGTTCCTGAATACCGGATCCTTCCGGGTACCTGGAGATGGAAACGCGTCATTGGCAACCTTGAGAACAACCTACACAATGGTGCTTTTCACGTCGGTGCTTCGCTGCATAGATAGTTGACTGGTCCTCGTATTGCTCGCATAGGTGCCCTTTTTCTGGGGTAGGACATGCGTCGTCGGCTGCATTGCTTAGTTATTATAGGAGTGCCCGTTCAGGTACCGGCGACCAATTATAGAGGCCCTAACTACAATCTCAACCACCTTTTGACGCACAATGAAAAGGTCAACTGGGATGCATATGTTGTCTTGTGACTTTGTACGATTTCGAGGGAAGCCACATAAAAAAAAATAAGAGAGAAAAATCAATATTGCAGCGGGCAGGTCCTTCTTCCTCACTGTTGAAATGATACTGCTGTGCCAATCGGCGATAATGATCCATTCCTAGGCACAGTCGACGTCGACCAACTGGGCTTTCTGCGTCTTGAAGGGTGGAAGCATGTAGAGAGCTTGGATTATGGTGGTGCGGCTTGGTACAATGGAGCTTTGCTTGATGCTAGCTTCACGCCAGAGGTAATGGCGGCAATTGTCTTTTCAAACCGGTCGCCCCGTTTCCAATAGGTCATGTGCCTCTCTGCTCCACGGGCCGCCTGCTCGAGCAGAAGTGAAGCCGGGAAAGGTCATCTTCCGCTTTGGCCGTTCTTCAGCACCGGATCCAATGGTCTCATGCCGTGATAGTTCACGGTTTCGTGGAACTACACGCTCTGGAGCGGGCTCAGCCGGAAGAATGGATTGCGGTACCTGGCCTGCTGCATGAGACTTTAGTGCTGCCTTGCGACCTCTTGTAGCTGGATTTACGATCCGCGCTGTAGCAACAGAGGTGGATGAATTGTCAACGGGCGACATTGTCTTTACAGAACCATCTAGTGGAACCGGAACACTGACGGCAATGTCAATTTGGCGTTTGTCCTTCACACGACTCTCGTGTGAAGATGACATTGCCGTTTCGCCCTTTGCTCGGAATTCCTTAGTTCCTGATCCATCATCACAGCCTGCCTGATCTGGCATAGGCAATGGAGGTTCCTTAATCTTTTGCGCCAGCTGTAGTTTGTGCTTGCGGACTGTGGCCGATGCCGCATTATCGGCCGGAACGTTGCCACTTGTTTTGTTGGCAACGTTTGAGGTGTGGCCGGTTAGTAGATTGCCAGGCGCTTGGTTATCCGTGAATAGTGCCGAGGGGCCGTCTCCAGGAGTGACGTTGTTGCTGTCACTACTCGTAACCACAAGAGAGGTCTTCTCAGAAAGCCCGTTGGGTTGTTGTAGGGAAGCGGGATCAACCAAGTCTTTTAAACCAGGGAGTGGTAACATCAATTCGGGCTTCTCAGTGCGTCCTGCGTTATCTTCTGCCACTGTTACCTTTGGGCTGTGGGGCGTAATGTCATCTTTCGTGTTGCTGCTATGCAAAGTTGAGCTTTCCTCAGCCACTAAACAAGACTCTCCTGGGATATGACCAGGGACTGGTTCGGCTTGTTTGTGTATGTTGATGACTGGAGAGCTAGAAGGAACGAACCCAATCACCTCTCTGCTCTTGATGCTTTTCCTGGCGAGCTTGGCTAAGCGTGGACCAACAGGCACTTGGGGTAGCTCCTCATCAGTACTTTCTGCAGCCGATTTGGGCTCGTTGGTTTTGCTCTCATCACTAGACACGGGCGAGGTTGGTATTCGTGTGGTTCTACGCCTTCGTGGGTATCTTGATATCTCTTCGTCTTCTTTTCCGCTGTCCACTTCGATGTGTGCTTTCCCCTTGGGTTCAGGAGGTTCAAAGCTCTTTTTGGCTTTGACTTCCTTTGGCTGAGCATCCTCTTTGCTCTGGGCAGCGTGAGAGTGGTGGGATCTCAAAGTGTAGTCGGAGTCGCTCACTAAAGTTTGGCCTTCTTGCTGATTCCTATTCTTTGCTGGGCTTGCCTGTGAATTCGTAGCGGCGACAGCGGCTGACTCGCCTTGATCTTGGTTTGCGACGGGTCGGTCCCTGTGAGACTCCGAGAGGAGTCCAGGTCGTCCACTATCTCGCGATTTGTTTTTTTGTGGCAAAATGGTGTCGATGACAGGCATCGGGAAAGCGAAGGGGTCATCGTCTGAGTCGTCGGGAACACTCTGTTGATAAACCGCAAATTTGTTGTTTGTTGTACGCGTCTCCATGGGCTCGACTGCAACCTGGTTACTGGGGCTTTTGGCTGGACGTTGGGCTCTCTTCGGTTTCTCTGACAGTACTAATAAACCACGCTTTTGTCGTGATTTGATCTTTAGCTCCGCCATTGGTTCATCTTGAGTTGTCACCGGGTCTGATTCATTCTGTGGATTTTGTCGAGCTCCCTTGTCGGTAACGAACTTGTTCACGGACGTAGTCTTTTTGCGTTTGTTGTCATGTATCTCCCCTGCAACAGGAGCGGCACGTTTCGAGCTACCCCCAATAACTGATCTGGGAGGTGGAGAGGCATCACTGCGCTGCTTACGGCTATCTTCATTTTCATTGCCGCCGCCGTCGTCGTCGTCGCCGTCCAGGAAGATGGTCTGTTTGTCCTTCTTCGAATATGTCAAACGAGAGCGCACAGAGGTTGCATTCGTGTTGTTGTTTAGCGATGCAGAGCCCTTTCCGATGCTCGATAGCAATGTACCCTTTCCTTTGGCAATTTGCAGGGACTTGGAACTGTATGCTGCTTCACTCGTAGTGGGTCCAGTAACGAAACTGGAACGTCCATAAGGGCGGGTATTGCTGTCCTCTGTGTGATGTCTCTGGTCGTCACGATTTGACGACGTCTCCCAAACAGGATCACTGTGGTCCTCTTGTGACACGAACAAACCCTCTTCAGGTGGTGCCGCTGGTGCGGGTCTCGGTCGTGACATGTTATCAAGTCTGAGAGCCGTCATGCGGTTAGGACGCATGGTATGAGTCGTTCGAGTGGGCGCATCACTTTCATCTTGCTGCCGAGGGCCAGCCTCCTGTGGCGGAGAAGGTTCCCGTCTAGTCTGCACTTTGGCTACCACAGGGCGCCGCAGTGGTGCCGAGCTCGCAGGTGCCCCGGACAAGGTCAGGGACGCGCCGAACAAACTCTGTGCATAGCCCATCTTGCTGGGAGGTGTGTCTTCATACCGTCTCCTCTTTGACGGCCTAGAGCTGTCAGCCCCATCATTGGATCCACCGATGTCGTGTCGTTGTTCAAAAGGTGATTCGTCTGGTACGAGAGCGCGACCGTGATGGCCTGTCGGGGTGCCAAGAAGCTGGTTTAGAGGCCGGTGTCGAAGTTGGAAGTGATCCTGTTGAGCATTATTCCTCGGTGTGACTCGGAGGGGTGTATGCGCGGGAGTAGGACGGGCTGGCCGTGATGCTATCAGCGCCTGGCGGTGCTCCTTCTCTTTCGCCCGTTTGTCTATCAATTCCGAGAGATCTTGTTGCTGACGTGCCACACATTCGGCAACTTGGACGATGACGCCGCCCCGTTCCAGCTCAATTTCTTCCCCCTCGTCAAAGTCCCAGTCACGGCGCCAGTGCATATCACCAACATAATGTCCGCGGTCATCGTAGACCATGACGCGCCTGTTGAAGGTGTGGTACTTGAGGCGGCCGTCCTGCCACCTCTTTTGCTTCCTTTTCAAGTCGTGAGTGAAAAGGCAGAGGAACTCAAGCACCTCGGCAGTGCTGCTTGTCTCGTTAGCCCCAGCATCCGAGCGCCCGGAGGACACGACCGATGCCATGGTGGCTGACGATGGGCATGTCGCAAGGGAACGACCGTCTTATTGTCCCGCTATCGACTGTGTTTGGCAGTCGTCGATGTGGTGGCGGATAGCCCGACTGTCATGCATTCGTCGCAAAATAACCAGGTCCTCTTCGGGGCCCTGGAGGCAGACGTCGTCTACACTATCCTCTGGTATCCTAAATTTCCACAGGGGCAACTGAACGCAGCCAGGTGGACGCGACGACGGGTCGCTTCAGCAAAGGAAGGCGCGTTCAATCGCGCAGTCAGGTGACCACAATGTGGTGAAGTGCTGCAAATCACCCGCCCGCGTTGCCAAGAACAAGTCTGGCATCCCCCTGTTTCGCGCCATGGCAGTGACGCTACGCTGGCAGCAGCCCTTTGTCATTTGTGTTCCTCCCATTCCACTTCTGGAGCCCAGTTTGGGTGGCGCTGTTCAAAAAGTTCACCAGATCTTCTGTCGTTATCTGATTCTTGAAAGTGTTACCGAGGAGCAGACCTACATAACATAGTAGGCTGTGTTTATGCAATCGTCGGTAGCACTGCATCAAGGCAGATAGATGTCTTCAAGGCCTTGGAAAGTTAAAAGTTCAACAGATTCACCTGTTTCTGCAGCGCATCGATGCAGCTGCACGGCGGCGCCCCCTCATTTCCACGGTCCGTCGGCCGGCATCATTATGACTTTCAGGTCCCTATTTCCTCTTCTGCCAGCTCGTGTTGGGCCATAGTACCAGTCAAATATCAAAAGGACAGGATGACGACGCATTCATAGATGCTCGTATATACCTAGGTACCCATCCATGACTATCCCGTCGTCTATAGCCGTTACTGCTACCTAGAAGTCGAGGTAGAGTCTCCATAAACAACTGACTACTCACAGGTGGTCACCTCTAATTTCCACTTCCTCTTTATCATACGTATGTCCAATTTCGTTACTAATTTACCTGCTCCGAGCTATCCTTTGGGCGAAGGGACAGCTTTTCGACCCAATTCAGCACTTGATCTTACCTTCTCTAGCTCTACGATACTACCTTGAGACAGTCATCAACCGAGTTTTCTGGCCAAGCGTTACGGTGGTGTCATTGCTTAATTCAAGCTCCCTACTTAGTCCTGCCGGCAACACCCTGGGGTTGTCGCGAACAACATTTTTCTTCACGACAGGACCTCTTTCCTATGCCCGTCATCATCGCAAATCCACTTCATCCTCCGACAAGGACATCTGCATCGAAAACCGCTTCCCCAAAAAGCTTCCGTCTATCACCCATTGATCGGCGGATCAGCATTAGCTTCGCCTTGTATCTTTTCAGGGGTGTCTTGTCTCTGGCTATCCAGCCTCCAATTCCGACTTAGACAGCAGGCAATCGAGGTACACAACAAAAGGCGTCCCAGTCGCCCGCCTACTTTCGCACTGCCCAACAAGACACGATGCAGTCTGTGCAGCGCCAATTCACAAAGCTTCGAAGCAAAGGCCCCGGTAACAATGCTGCGGTCTCTGTTTTACTGAAGGAGTACGAAGACGCGGACCAGCTCCTCGCAAGGGTAAGCTCAGCATTGCTGTTCATCCCCGCTCAACCGGCCACCCTTGGTACTGGTGCTGACTTGGATTCGTGGTGCAGCTCCTCGAAAACTCCAGAGCTTGGAAGGATGCCTGGGCCTCAATCGTCCACCACCAACTGCAGTTTGTCGTTGAGCTCGAAGGCCTCTACGACCCGATTGTTGGCGCCTCCGACGGCCATGGACGCGAATCAGTTCCTACACCCCGGCTACAACTCGAGCGGACATACAGGTTGAAACAGGCCTTTGGCGAACTCAAGTCGGAGTTAGCAGAGGAAATCGGCACGATTGAAGACCGGGTGATTCGACCGGCTGTGGAAGCACGGGATTGTATCGCCCCAATTCGCAAAACCATCAAGAAACGAGAGAACAAGAGACTGGATTACGAAAGGGCCCAGGACAAAGTCAGCAAGCTTCACAAAAAGCACACAAGGACTCCAAAGGAGGAAGCTTCGTTGGCCAAGGCCGAGGTGGAGATGGCCCAGGCAGGTGATGTAAGTCTGCTCTAGCCACAGGCAGTCCACTTGATTTATTATCAGCCATACTAACTATGCACGTAGGAGTTCGCCATCGCAGACGAACACCTCCAGTCGACCCTGCCCCCCATCATAAACGCTTCTTTCAGCCTGGTACCTTCTCTGCTTGCAGCCTTGGTTCTCATCCAGAATCGCCTCCTGGGGCTATACTATACGACCATTCACGGCTACTGCATGGAGTCTGGGTTCCCCTCGCCTCCGCCTCCCATGTCCGATGTGGTGGCGGCATGGGAAGCTGCCTTCGTTCCCGCGCGGGATGATTTCGAGTCCGTCAGCATCGTAGCCCGCGGCAAGGCTGCCCATTCACCCATGGCTCTACAGGCCCCTGAGGGCCCAGGCCGCCGGATTTCCGCCATAATACCTGGGAGAAACGACATGCGTCGCGTTACTTCACCAATGCCGTCTACGTCCGGTGCGGCGTCAACCTACAGCAGCGGGGGCAGTCAACCCGGACGCAACAATCTGCGTATCCCTTCTGCAGGTGGTTACCCCTCCCGTGCCCCGTCACCCGCGGCATCCGATCGATCTTCTTACGCCTCCAGCCCGCCGGCTTCCTCTTACTCTGGTTACTCTGGCAGCCAAAACCAACAAAGGAGACTCGATTACCTAGCGCCTACCGACTTCACCGCGGCTACTGCCCTGGGCGACCGAGGCTCGGTAGACCGCGGCACGATTGAGAACAACAGGCCCTTTCCGAGGTCTCCTTCGACGACTACTCCGTCGATCAACAGGGCCCATAGCCCCCAGGCTACTCGGAATGCTGGCAGTGCAAATGGGAACGGAAACGGAAATGGAAACGATTACTTTGCTCTTGCGGTAGCCAAGAAGCGACCCCCTCCACCACCGCCGCCAAAACGGATCACAAGCCAGCAGCAACTGGTTGAGTACGTGGTTGCGCAGTATGCGTTTGCGGGGCAGGGCGCAGGAGATCTTGCGTTTAACGAGGGCGACAAGATCAAGATTATCAAGAAGACGAATACTGATCAGGATTGGTGGGTTGGGGAGTTGAATGGGAGGAGGGGCAATTTTCCGGCGAATTATTGTAAGCCGGTGTGATTTTGTTTGTTGTTTATTTACTGCGAAGCTGGGTCATCCGGACCGTGAGCGAAGAGTGTTTGGTTTGAAAGCGAATACAAGGGGGTATTAACTGCCAACATGAGAAATTGAGGGAGGTTCGCCGAAGCATGAGTGATCGAGATATTATCTGTATGAACTTGTAAACTAAAATAGGTGTTTATGAGGGAAACGAGCTGTAAGGGAAACGGGACTACGCGCTGACGTTTGCAAAGCACATAGCATAGTAAGTAGTGTTTAATCAAATCATGTACTGCACTTCCTGACCAACCATGTTTTCATCAACTCACCTTCCTCCTGTCACAGCTCATCTACACAGAGGGCTGGCGCACCAAAGATTTGACGAACGTCACAAGATATTGAAATTGAAAGAGAACGAGGAAGAAGCCGAGCTACATACCTCTATGGATGGAGAGGTAGAGGTTCTGTCTTATACGGGGTGGCAACTGAAGCCACGAAGAAAGGAAAGCCTAGACAGATCAGATGGACACACAAGGATATGAACTCCCCCCTTAACCCCTTCAGCATATGACACTCTCCTCGTCCCCCACTTCAACCAATGATCCACCATGGCTCCCTATTCCAATTCATCACCAAATAGATCAACAAACTGACATCAATCACATTCTTCGCCTTCTCAGCGTGATAAAACACTGTGGCTCCGCAAGTGGGACAAAGTTCTCTACAGATTCCGGGGGAGGATTCATACCCGTTGAGAAAACCACAAGGGAGGGTACTGAAGTCTGGACTACCTTCAACAACGAAATCAAATGAATATCCACGTCAGCGCAAAAGTCCAGCACTGAACTTCGGAGCCAGATGCCAGGCGGCAGGATTCCCAAACGCAGACGGCAGCGAACTAGCTGGCGAAACTGGTGTTTTCGTCTAATGGAAGGGGGGTTCTGGCAGATGTAATCAATCCCATTGAAGCACTGCAAGGAACTCGAGACCCAGATGCTTATTGAATTGTTTATTAGGTATCTTCTGGTATCTTCAACCATACGGTCATGGTGCATCATTTTCCGCCAGCCATTATCTTACAACCCCTTGTCTATGAACTATTACAAACGCCCGCCCTCATCACGACCCTTCGTATCCTGAATGTATGCCATATTTTTAGATCCAAATCATTCATGTTTTCATGTTATTCATCATCAATGTTATTCATCATCAATGATGGGCGCCCTTTTCGTTGACAAGCTCAGCTGGGACCTCAGTCGCGGAATCTAGCCTCGATCCGGCGGAGCTGTCACCCTTCTCGCCCTTCTCTCCAACCAGCACCGGCTCTGGCCCAGTAGTTCCTTCGATCGATCTGACCGGCTCATCCATCTTCCAGGGAGCCCTGCCCTTGGCAACGTTGACCATCCACATGGGGATAATGCTGCCAAAGTCGGGCACCCATGGGTCCTTAAATTCCTTGTTCTGGGGCACAATGCGACCACCGGAAACCTTCTCAATGATCCAGACGAGAACGTTCAAGAGCATGTACAAGCAGATACCGCCAATCAGGCCGTTAGCGATGGAGTAGGTGAAGGCCATCAGGGCAATGCAAACAAAGGCTGGAATGGCGTCGCCCATGTACTTCCAGTTGATATCCGTCACAGCGCGGACCATCATAGAGCCGACCAAGATAAGGACGCAGCCGGTGGCCCACGGGGGAATCGAAGCGAAGATGGGGGCGAAGAAGATGGCGATGAAGAAGCACACGCCAGTCGCCATGGCTGTGAGGCCTGTCTTGCCACCCTCACCGATACCGGCACCGGACTCGACGAAGGCAGTGACGGGGGGAGTACCCAGAATAGCACCAATGGCGATACTAACGGAGTCGACCATGTAACTACAGACACAAACAATGTTAGCAATCGACGAACAGAACACAGAGAAGACAGTTAGAACATACGCAATGGTGGAACCCTCAAAGTCACCAGTCTCCTCGTCAACAAGGCTGGCATAGCGAGCCATGGCATACATGGTACCGGTGGTATCGAGAATGTCGACGTAGAGGAAGGTGATGAGTGCCAAACCGAACTGTCCGCCGTGTCCCGAAATGTCCCATTGCTGAACGTTGAGGACGTGCTTGATCTGATGGAAGTCGACAACCTTTTTGAAGAAATCGAAAGCATCGTCGCCAACAGCGGTGTAGGGGAAATAGGTGACCTCGGTGGTGCGGGGCCACGAGATAATGGAAATGAGAATGATACCGGCAATGATCGCACCCTTGACGCGGTACATCATGAGCACGGTTGTGAGAACACCGCCGCAGAAGATGCCGATCCACATGGTAGGGTTGCGCATCTTGTCACTGTCAGGGCAGGCACCTGTGACACTGTCGCGAGAGGAGGGATGGCAACCAGCAAGGTCGAGGGGCACCGAGGTATCGCCAACCACGAGACCAATACCCTCAGAGTAGGTCATACCAATAAGGGTCAGGAAAAAACCGATACCGACGCTGGTCGCCAGCTTGATGGACCGGGGAATAACCCGAGCTAGCCACTGACGCATACCAAGCAGCGCAAGGCCGAAGAATACCCAGCCTTCGACGAAGATGGCAGTAACGGCAACCTGGTAGGGGACAAGACCCTGGCCGTGAAATCCGACGACGGTGTAGGCAAAGTAGGCGTTCAAACCCATGCCAGGCGCAAGGCCGATAGGCCTGTTTAATTGTCAGCAAGCCAGGACGGAAACTGATCAAAAGAATCATGAACTTACAAGTTGGCGAGGAGACCCATAAAGAAAGTAGCGAAAGCAGCAATGGCGGCGGTGGCAGTGATGAGATCTCTCTTGACCTCGGCCTTGCAGATAGCATAGGTCGGGTCATTGATACACCACCTATCCACCTGAGGATCTGCCGTGCATACGCAAGTTCCTCCAGTGTCAGAAACGACGCTTGAATTGACGGCAATGATGTACCTGCCACAAGCGTTAACAACCGCACCCAGATCGACCGGTATATATATACATATACATATATATATATGTATATATATATCGTGTGTGAGGTGGTGGTTCAAACATACGACATGGCGAAGAAGGTCGCGAGACCAGCACGCATCTCGGTGAAGAAGTAGGACCCCTTCCTTTCTTTGGGCTGTTGGCGACGTTTTAGCAAAGAGGCAGTCGGCCACTCATTTCCCAAAAACGGCGCTCACATGTCCAGAGCCATCCAGCTTGAACCAATATCCAACCTTGCTGGCGGCAACCTTGCGGTTGACAGTGTCAACCCAATCACCCACTTTCCCCATCTTTGCAAGGCGGTACAACGAGCTGCGAAATCTCGAAAATCGGGTGATGCTGAATGTCGACGAGACAATGGGAGACGATCAGCCGAAAGAGCACGGACGATTCGTGAGTGTTTGTAGCTTGGACCAATGAGTGATCGAGTTGGCGGGGAGGGGATTATCTTGGTCGGATCCCTTAACTGACTGAAGATCGTTGTTGGGTGGAGGACGGTCGACGTAAAAGGTTTGTTCGGTGTTGTTATTAACGGCGCGCAAGGCACGTTTGCATTGAGCGGTTGCCGAAGCTTTCACCAAACCCTAGCGAGGAACGCAAGAGCATTGGTGAAGGAAGGAGAAATCCTTAAGAGTCGACCGAGGCCTAGAGGTAGGCGGCCCATCTTTATAAATCAGAAGAGCAAAGATTGTGAGGTACATACCTAGGTCTAGTGTACGTTACCAGATGGGGAACCCTAGGCGCATGCTAGCCCGACCGGGGACCAGTCCGCGCGTGTGGGAAGCCGAAAATCCCAAAGGAACGGCTAAAAAAACCGATAAAAAATTTCTTATCTCCCGACCGGCGGCGGACAAGTCGTCCCAAGAAGGGAAGAGATGGGATGGCTGGCCACCCGGGCCCAGCTTCGCGTGGAGATGGTGGGTTGTGATCCTTGGCGATGTGGGAACCGGCGATGTTCGAGAAGTGGAATTGCATGGACGGCATTGGCCCGAATCTGTCGGACCTTGCAGGCTCATAAGACAGGATGACAGGAATGACCTTGTCGTTCTGGCTACCATATTGTCACGCAGCGAGGGCAAGACGGCTCGACGGGGACAAGACGGGCCACAAAAGTCGCCTCTTAAACCCGTCCAGTGCCTTCTTAGACTTCTCTTCAAGTCCCTGGGTCGCCGCCAGGGGGTCGGCGTAGCGGCCGGTTTCTATTTGGAACATACTCGAGGAAGGCACATCTTGCTTACCCTCTGCTGCAGTGGGATTGGAAAACAAGAATCTTATGAAGGCGCTGTTCGTCAGCTCGGTGGCGAGAGTCAAAGGTCTACAGAAGAAATGGCACTTAACTGGGCGAGAAACCCTGGTTTTCTGTACCGTGTGTATCTACACTACTATGTATGTAAGCAAAAAGTATCACGCTAATCTATTTGACCCTCGGCAGAGTGTTACATTGGTTTCTTCAGTTTTCCGGTCTTTTGCATCACAGATCTCCCACGCCACGCCTTCTTCTGAAGCACTCACTCGCTACTATGTACACTGCCGTCTCGAGGTAGGGCAGGAAGTCAAGAGCTCGGCTCGTGTGAGGGGAGCCTTGACTGAACGTAGGGTTTGGCTGCTTACTGCATCTCAACAACTTCAACCTTCTCCGGCTGGAAATTGCGGTTTTGATATGCCTCGATCTGCTATGTACTAGTACACACCAAATCTGTTTTATGCGCTAATTGTATTGAGCTGACTTTTGATATCATGTAAGAGCGCACTAGGGGACCCTGGAATCCCCACGATAGGTCATGTAACCGGCGACTAGCAGGGATTAGGTTCTCGCAACGACCGACTCCGATATGAGATTTCGCTCGAGATAGGAAGAACAGCCTGCATTGGTGAAAGCTCCCGAAAGCTTCCACTCCAACAAGCAGCGCTACATGGTGAGGCTTACTCTATTTTAGCTCTGGACGATCATAACATTTCGGTCCATCGCACGTTTTCCTGACTTGAGATCGTCACTCCGTGGGTTATGAAACACTACCAGTGGGCAGCCAGCGGTCGTCGTCCGTCCGGCCCTTTCAGGGTTCGAAGGAGAGAAGAGGGGCCGCCTATCTTTTGCCAAGGCTGACATGGCTGAAGTGGTGATGCAACTATGCAAGCCTGCATGCAGACGCCATGTGGGATGGAATTCGACGACATGTCACGCACGGTTCTGTGGTCTGGATCTGGCAACGACAGCTTTCCCAATTGGCACGTTAAACAACTCCCTCCGCGGGAAATAAGGCCCTGACGAACGTCTGGTGCAGAATTCAATTCAGAGGGGAATTGAATCCGGTGCAGTCTTCCATCACACAGCTGGGTGACCACTATCAGACCAAAGCGTCCAAAGATACCACACCTCGTGGCAGGATTGCTAGTGCGTGTTTGGCCCGTGGGGGTTACATACAGTAAAACCGAGCATCAGCTTCTGAAGGTGGCTTTCAACGGCGGCCCTTGCCGGTTTGCTGAAGGAAGAATCAACGGGACGAACCCACCAAAACACCAAGACGGGATCGATAAGCGAAAGAAGCACTCCGTGATCGAACTGATAAAGTTGGTTGGAGACAGCGGCCACAGCGTGTCGCAATGAGGCGAATGCCGGCCTTCCTCAGCACGGCCCCAGGCGACGACGAGAGGTCGATCTCTAATTGACGTAGCCTGCAGCATCATGTCAGCCTATCAGGAACCATTTTCATATCTCAAAACACGGTTCACTGGCAGCGGGAGGTTTATCGTATATCTCATATTCGCCGGCCGGCCAGAGGAGATTCCCGATACTGAGGTTTTGCTGGCGGTCTACGGCCTGTTCCGATTCTATCTTGTATCAAGCCTCGCTGAGGAAGAGAGGGGGAGAGTACTAGTGCCGAGCTGGATGAGATTTCCATCCATCAGCGCGGTTCTTCAAACACTGGAAACCGGAGTGCGACGGTGCTATTCCACAGCACTGCTGCATAACACGTACAGCAAGGTACATGTACGTAGGTACTGAGATGCGGTGCAGTGCGTTTCGCAAAGGGAACCGTTCAGCCCTTTCTCTTCCTTGCTCCCGTCCCAAACTTCTGTGTCGCATGTGTACCTGTACTTTACATTTCTATGCTCTGGCTCGTCTGGGTGTTGTCCACAGTCTTCAGACACAATACATATGCCCGTTGGGGAGATGAACACCCTCTCGTCCTCTCCACTACGAATTACCTTTTGGGCGGTAAAGTTCATACCACTGCCAAAAATGAAGAGTCACTGAGTCAGTATCTGGTCAGAGTGCGATCTCCGCTTTCCGCCTACCGTCGGCCGGAGTCTGGAGTTCACTCGAGTTTTTGAACACGAACAGTGACATGGATAGAGTATCCAGGAACATGCTTGTGGCTTGTGCCAAAGGTTCGAAGCCTAGCCCGGTCTTTTTTTTTTCTTCTTCAGATCCCAATTCCTTAAGTACTGTACCCGATGGGCATCTTTACGGCTGGGTTTCGTTTTTCTTTCGGCGCCTTCAGGTCGGTTACGACCGTTGCGGTTCTACGGTGGGCACTTCGGAGCCCGGGCTTTTCTGAAATGTTGTGCTGGAAGGAATAAGTCGGTGGCGCTAGGCAGCTGAATGAGAATCATGGGACTACCTCTGTTTTGTACGCCCACTAAACTTTACAGGAGTGGATGGAGCCAGTCGAGTTTAAATGAGTTCTTTTTGGGCTGGCGGCGAGTGTGTGACGACCCGGCCCCGGCATTGGCTTCCGAGTGCTGGGAGGTCCTGCTGGCCTACATAGTAGATAAGAGCGGAGGCGGAAAAGTGGTCGGTCGGTCTAGGAAAAGAGGGAAAAGGCCGCATGGGAATGAAAAAAAAAAAAAAAAAAAAAAAACCGACGGCTTCGTGAAAAGCCTGTAAAAAGCCTACCGCGTAACCGCAGTGCGCAGCAAAAGCTGACAACCCGTCTGAGAAAGGTCAACCAGACTCAACAGGATCTAGGATTCTCCGATATGGGGGAAAATGGAAAAGGGCGCAAAGTCAACAGGGTAAAACAAACAGACAATGCGACGACACAAGCTGAACCTGGCAAGCTGGTGATATGGCCAAATTCGTTTCGAACTTGGCGACCCTCTTTAGTCTTTCACTGCTTTAGAGTTTGGCTTCTACACTAGATGCGTTCTAAACCGTTGTTGCTTGGTGAAATACCAAGAGACACCCGGTTGCTCAAACCCAAAATGACATCACAGACGGGCTTCGACCCATTGACATACATATTTGACAGTCCCTCGGATCTCGGAAAGTCAAAATTCATCCCAACTCATTGCCGGTTTTCCATGATAAGCAACCTAAGAAGGAACAAGGGGATATCGGATGGGCGAGTCCGAGGCTTAAGTTGTGTGCGGCGTGTGCGCCCGTGCCGTTGCGCTGTTAGGTCTTACCGTTGCCTGCCGCTGGTAATTAGTGTACAACGTCTTCCCCTTGTACCCACCCAAAGATAGATCCCGCCAACCTCGTTGGCGTTGCTTGGGATGCAAGCGATGACGTCTCAAGTCCAGGTCAGACGGAAACATTAACAAACCCCTGAAACCCCTTACAGTACTATTCATTCATCGGAAAGGTAGGTGACTATCGTCCTCAGCACTGCGGGAGTTTCGTTGCTTCAAGGCGGAATATTTCCATTCGCGTCGCCGTCTTATTGGTGTTGCTGCGGAACGAAATCCAAATCAATTAGATTATCATAAAATCTATCTAGCTTGTAAATTCTGTTGTCTACACTACATTCCTTAGTAGCCTCGGCCAAAATCTTTCGTGCTGTAGTCGATGTGACTTAGAGCCAATCCTTTTCCCAAAATTACGGATCTGTTTTGCCGACTTCCCTTATATCGGAGGGAAAGGAGGCGACAACGAAAAGATGGATGGATTGGAGTTGTCTAGGTGGAAGAGGGAAACGGAAGCCAGGCAGCCTAGATATACCCGGAAGGGTGTGCCAGTGAATGGGCAAGGCCAGTGAAGGCGGCCCAGGGCACGGCCTTCCAACACCTTATCTACATTATTTTATGAACCAAAGGCTGTTCACCCTGGAGACCTGCTGCGGTTATGAGTACGACCTGGCGTGAGAATCATTCCCTCCTGCGGATTTTCAAGGGACGTCGAGAGCGCGCCGGACCCAACAAAAGAAATCGGGCTCTTCCGGCCATTATACCCTATCTCCAGACAAACTGTTTTGGTGCATCTTGGGCACTTCGACGTCGAATCACGGCCGAAGTTCGGATTCAGAGAAGGTGCTGGTTGAGCGGTTGTCCTGGTCTCGTAATCGCGCTATTCGGGAGTACGTTTTGACGAACAGGAGCTTTCTTATGTTCGCCCACTACTCGTCAGGGCTAGAAACGCCCAGTCTGACCCCGTGCTTTGCTTGGGGTCCCGGAGGCGTTTCTAGCCCAGACGAGTAACAGCGCTGTCTGATTATGGGATCGGCATTGTGAAGCAAGATGTCGCATGCGAGTTGTGTCAGAGCAACTGAACGACGATGGAGCGATGATTCACTACCAATCCGACCTTTCCCCGTAGAACCGTTGCAGACATCCAGTCCCTGAACAAAATACATGTCACAGAGGCCACGGCAATTCGTAAAGAGCAAGCCAAAGAACTCGACAGACCAAAGGAAAAGAGAGGGGGTGAGTAGGGGGGAAAAAAACGAAAAGAAGAGATAACAGAAAGAGGGAACGTCGTTATATAATATCATCTCGCAAATACTTTCCCTGTAAACACGCTCAATCGAAAACTTAACAGCATACTGGGTGATGAAAAACCAATAACATTCAGTCTCATCGATGAGTAACAGACGTAAAATAGAAATGCAGAGTAGGTAACGTACGGTGCCCTTGCAACCGAACGTCCATCAACGACTGTTTGACATTTCAAATTGGACCAGGAATAGATATCCAAATGCAGGTGAAACTCCTAGGAAACGCTCACTCATGATCCGATCGCAGTCTCGCCGACGCGCCGATATATGCGTCAAAACCTTCTACCACCCACTGACTACACTGCTTTGATAATCAGCAGCCAACATACTCCTCGGCTCCCTACTGCTACCCCAACTCTCATAATCAGATGTCACATTCTCGTCGAGCTTGGAAGGCAACCGATCCCTGTTCCTCCAAGTGTGGAACAATGGTGACATGCTTCTCGAAGGCGGAGTCAACGGGAACTCATAAGCACCTGTGGTGCTCCACCTCGAGGGCGGTCTGGAAGGTGGACCAGAATGCGTAGGCGTAGTAGGAGACAGATTCAATGCCATCAGATCTGCCTTGATAGTATCTGCCATGGACCGCGGATCTTGGCTGCCGTACACGGGAGATGAGCCACGCGAAAAGTCGGGCTCGCGTGCGGCAGTTTCAGCCTCTTTCGCTAGAAGAAATTTGGAAGCAAGCTCAAGCGCCATACCAGGCTTTTCACCTTCAACATTTTCGAGTTCCAACATCATCATCGGCTCGTTGTTAGATTCTGGTCTCACATCACCCGCACTTCCAAGATGGAGGGAAGAATAAGGGGACTCCCAGTCCTCCGGATGAGCTCTCCATACTTCACAGAGATCAGTAGCAGTGGACGTTCGAGCTTCATTGTTCAAGGCGTTGAGGCTGGCCTTGCTGAGGACTGTCTTCAACCTCGGGCCTCTGGACTCCTTGGGCTCCCGAGATGGCCGTGATCTTGGGTACTCATCAACCTCGGGCTCGACGTCAGAGCTAATATTAGGAGGGGTAGGGGCGCGAGGTGGTGAAGGCGCACGTGGAGGGCTTGGCCGAATGATCCGGTGGGTGACAGGATCAAATCGTGGGTCGTTGATGAAGTCATAGTCGCTATCTTCGGTGCTGTCGTAGTTATGTCCACGAGAGGACTGGTCGCCATCTGGGTGAAGTGCTGGTGCCCGCATGGGCCAGGTTGACGAGTATTGGAGTGAAGGTCGCTGCCCAGCTCTCGTTGAGCCCCTTCGAGCCATACTTTTGGGTACATCTCTCGCTGACGATTCGTATCGCGAGCGGCCTATGGTGGATTCAGTACGCTTCGACATTGTGCTTTCCTGCTCAGAATCCGAAAGATGATCTACATTCATAAGTCGGTTAGCCATGTCAAAAACAGACACCGACTTGATCAACTATTCCGGCTTACCAACGAAGCGGCGTGGCTCAGCAAGCTCAGAATACCTTCTCGGATGATCCTGAGGCATGGCAGTTGACATCGCACTTTGTCTCGAACGTCTGGACGACACGGATGAACCGCCTTCTGGTCGGCGCTTCTCGGTAACGGGGGTACCTGTTTGGTAACGACTCGAGACAGATGACACACGATCTTCGATATCTCGAGAGAACCTCGTTGTATCAGAGATTAGAGAGCCGCCTCGGGAGCGACTAGACACGGTTGAGCCGCCACGGTCCTCCAGTTCTCGTGATATTCTCTTAGCGTCCGATCTTGAGGTCCCGCGCTGAGGATGCCTCGAATTGGAACGCGGGCGTCCTTCCATATCCCGGGTAAGTCTTCTTATTTCGGAGATTGAAGGGCCACGATGATGACTAGTTGAAACAGGTACCACAGGTTCTTCCATCTCTCGTGACAACCTCTTTGAGTCGGTGACGGTTCTAGCCCGTGAACGAGCAGAAATTGTTGATGATGGCTTTTCCATGTCGCGAGAAGACCTCTTGGAGTCAGTTGTCGAGAACCGTCGATCGCGGGCCTTGTAATCCCGTGCAGGTGTCACTGGTTGGTTTGGCTCATCCGGGTACTCTTCGATGTATGGATCCACCGTCCGCTTGGGGGCTCTACCCTTTTTGTTGACTTGGGGTTCCACCTCTCTTGATCTTGATCTTCTTGGCCTTTCCGTGGCCATGGAGGCCTGCTGCGTGTGATGACATGCATAAGAGCGTGAGTGTCTGTCCTCGTGGTTAAACCTCATGCCGTAATCGTTTTCAGAATCCAGAGTGTCGTCGACAGACAGTTCCACCACGGCTTCAGCACCGCAGCCACAGTGCATTCTGCCACGAAGCTTACTCCTTGGTGACCTCCTTCTGTGGGGACTTGGCTCCTTGAAAGCCTTTCTTCCACTTCTCGCTACCTCGGGACGCCTCCTATGGCTACCATGACAATCATGCGCATGGTACTCAAGGTCATTGGTGGGATAGCTGACATCGCTATCCACAGAGTCGTACTCGGTAGTGACGGTGGTCTCTGCGTATCTGTCCATGTTGACCTTCCTGTGTGGTTAGGGCTACTAATGACGAGTGAGCTGAATGTTCGGGATATATATATATGAAAGCCAGAGCTGTGGTAGACATACCCGAGGTAACGAAGATTTCGAGAGGATGTTAAGTCGTCAGTGCTGTCGACGCCTGAATGGCAATCAGTCAGACAGCTGTGGACATCATGGCGCCAAGTAGCTGACGGCTCAAAGTGAAGATAGTCTAGCGAAGAATGGGAGGAGCAGAAACGAGGGATATGGATCGATGGGTAGTTGTACGACAATGAAAACAGCAACACCGCTGGAGACTGGAGGTAGACTAGCAAGGAAGCCTTACAACTTGAATAGAGTGTTGGAGGAAGAGAAGGAGCCTCAGGCAAGAAGTAGCGAGGTTGTGTTGCATGAGTGAGTGCCGATGGTGACGAGAACTAAGGAGGACAATTTGGATGAAGGCACTTGAGAAAGAAAGAGGGAGGAAGCTTGGGGAGCTTGAGGCAAAACATGGAAGGCAAGGAGAGGCAGGGGTAGCTTCCAGCTTTGGGTACCGTCCACTGCTGCTCCTTCCTTGTGATGATATCGAATTGGGAATGCAGATGGCAGGTGCCATTCAGGACGGGGACCTGCTCCATGTTGGTTGGAAGGAATGGAGGGGACGCTTCTGATTCGCGTTTTCCTTCGCCATGCAAGCTTAGGTAACAACGAAGTACTGCGGTACCGTTCAAGTCGCAGTTGGGAAGGAATCGGGATGGGAGGTTTTGCAGAACCGTGGAACTGGCTGACGTGGTGAAACGATACAGGCCCAGTGAGGCCCTCACAAAGTGGTCAAAGTTTCGGGTTTCAGGTAATGACAGAGCGGCAGCTTGCGACAGGTCAGCTACTCCCGCTTTCCAGCTCCAACATGCAATGAAGCGAGCCAGATCGACCCCTCTGTGCCCCCTCCTAAAACCCATGTCCAATGTAAACAAAGCCCCCTCCCTCCTTCTCAACTGCAAGTACCTGTTCGGAGGTGCCGTGCGTGGGACCTGTTTCTACGTGGATCGGATCGGGTCCTTTTCTTCTTCGTTCTCTCTGAAGCCCAAAGATAACCTTTGCAAAGATAGGGCCAGTCTGTGTAAAAAAGCAGAACTGCAAAGGAATCAACATGGCATGCGGAGTCGCGGTACAGTGCATGTGCTGATCCAGGGTCGATGATGTTGATCAAGCGTCCAGAGCAGAGCAGCGATTCCTTTGCGGCCCCGAACATTGTCGAACCGGTTGGATTGGGGTCATGATCCGACAAATCGAGCGAGGGGGGCAATTGCCGCGATTCTCGAGACTTGTTAACAGTGAAGAATCAAAGGGAATGACCCAAAGGTCATGCGGCATCATCACTCCCCGCTTTCAGGAACCCCTCTTACCACCTTGGCTAACTCGTTCCGTCCAAGAGAGGAGGCTCATCAACCAACGTGATGATAACCTCTCGGCGTCTCGCACAGTCGCATCATGTTTGGAAAAGAGTTTAGTGTGGGGGGGCTTCATGCAGCTGCATCTATCCAAACAGGGTATATCGGATCTTAACTCAAATAGTGTGGCACAAACCGCTATCTACGTTAGTGCTTGATAATACCCAGCGCAACATTTGCCAACGTCAGCCAACGTTTCTACTCTCACCATCAACCATGGATGTGACGATAAGCCTCAGCTCACGAAAGAATGCCTGTCCTCCGCTTATTCACCTGACCACATCCGCGGAGAGTTCCCTACTCACGAATTTGCATGATTGCCAAGTACTATCTTCAATTATTGTCGTCTTACCAAGGTCAAAAAACATTACGGCACAGCTGCAAGAGTCTCGAACCCGACCCAGTTGACAGCTACAAGCTATGTGATCGTTGATCCCTAAAATGCCTTCAACCCTTTCCCCGACTATGCACAACTTACATCACTTCCCGCCAGGGATCATGCACCCACTACTTAGGTGGTAGACGGACACTTGCTATTTCCTACAATGACTTGGCGATAATCCCTCGGGGAGGAATCCCTCGACGACCCAGATCCAAATGCAGAAAGCGGCGGAGGCCCAAACCTCCCAGGTGTACTCGATGGTAAAATCCAGCGGTCCTCTTCTTCTAGACGGATACGCGGCGATAATTCAACCTCAGAAGCAGAAACGTGCCGGACATCCCGTAGAGGTAAGCTCCGGATCGGAAGGCTTAGCGACGATTGTTGTCCTCCATTTCTCCGTACTGTTGAGGGTAAGGCGGAGGCAGAGGCATATGATCCAATCTGGGAGATAGAATCCTCCGGCGTGATCTCTCCGGTCCTGATTCGAGGGTTATGCGATAGCCTACTAGCACTGATTCGTAAGGATGCCGACGGCGGCGGCGGCGGCGGCGAGGTGTGCAAGTCCAACATATGCACGGTGTTTATACTGCTACTGCTTTCATTGGAGACAGCTGATGATGAGTCGGGTAATGCAGCGGGATCAGTGATGATTTGGGAGCCATTACGGTTGTGGTCTGGCCAGCCCCTGGAAGAGAAAGGGAAAAGTCGAGCTTGGCTCAACCGGTTAGCAGTAGCTCCAGTAGTGCTACTAGTTCTGCCACCAGCTCTGCTACCGGTAACACCACTACTCATCTCAGAACCGAGACCAGATTCGGGACCGGAAGTAAAAGAACCCGAACTCATTGAAGGCGCAGGTAACAACAACCGCTCCCCACCATACGCTCTGGAACGACTAGGTCTAGAACTACTCGAACGCCACGATGATCTTGAACCCGGGGCCGGACTTGCCGAACTCAAAGCCAAACTCAAAGGACTAGGACCGGGAGCGGGACCAGGGCAACTAGGTCCCGAAATCGCGCCCCTTCTTGTTCTCAAATATTTCTTCAGATTCGGAGAAGGTCCTCCTCCAGTCCACCAAGACTGAGAGGGTACCTCTGATATACCACTCGATGAGGCAGGCTGCGAATGACGGCTCGTCCTCGCCCTCGCCGTCGTCTTGGACGCCACAGTAGAAAAGTCCGAACAGGAACTGGCACTGCAGTTGTGAATAGGGGATCGCGGGCCCATGACGGCAGAAGAAGAAACAGGGTTAAGAAGTATGTCCCTGTCCCCGTCCATGTTCCCGTGTCTGGGTCCCGTGGCTGTCGTTCTCGATGTGGTCGTTGTGGTAGTTGTGGTAGTTTGGACAACTTGCTGCTCTTGATGGCGGGTTTCCACATGGCGGTCTCCTTGTGGAGTTTGGTACTCGCCGATTGTAAGCCGGGAGAATTCTTGGATGATAGTGTGATAATGTTCACCACCACTACAGCCACCACTACTGGGACTACCCCCACTGGGGCGGGGACGTAAGGGGAGGGTGAAGGTAGAGAGTGAGTAAGGGTTTGTGATGTCTTGGGGAAAGGGTGTCATGGCTGCGGTATGGGTTGTTGACGTGGGCTTTCTGCATGGAGATGAGATGGTGGGTGAGAGACTTGGTATGAAGTTGAAGAGAGGTTGAAGAGGGGTCGAAAAGAGGTTAGGTTGAGAAAAAGTGTCGCCTCACTTTGCCGACGAGACTCGTGTTAATTAAGAAGATCAATGTGCTGGATCATCAACAAGTGGCTTGCGAGAGTGTGGACTTTTAAATAGGTAAGTAATTAGGCTTTGTGAAAACCAACCCTCCTCGTGTTTTCTAAATCTCAAGTGACAGGCGAGTATCTTTTGACTCCATACCTATGGAAACAATCTAATTTAAGGAATGGCCTGGGATAGACGAGTTAACAACCAGAATCCTCATGAAATTCTCCAGTGACAACAAGTGTGCAAAGCACAGGCTGGATGTGGCTGCATATCAAAGAAAACTCATTATAACCAAAAGATCTCTGGTCACACCAATTCATATGTGACGAGTCTCGCGTCAGAACTGTTCACCATCTAGGTAGCGAGTAGCTTCCATTCTATTCGCGGTATGAAACTTGTAGATATTGTGCAGACAAAGGCAAAGGCGTCACTTAAGCTTCGGACATTCAAAGGCACCAATGTTACTATGGTCCCAAGAATAGAGTTCATGAACGAGAAAGGGCAGAAAGGCAAGCCCCAAACCCATGCCAATTGTAAAGCAGTTTCGATTCTCCGTTAGACTCCAGCCCCAGATGCTTTTACGGAACGAATCGCAACACCTGCTTAAAAAACAGCTTACAACCCAATCATACCGCCCAGCGATGGATGAACGGAAACCAAAATGACACATGAAAAAAAGTGTGCAGCGCGCAATCCTCCTACACGATAGGTAACCCTTCACTTGCTGCCGTCCATCTTGAGCCTCTTTTCCGGACGCTCCTGCACCTTGTCGCTCTCCGCAGCCTCGCTACGATCCACCAACTCCTCATCAGCAAACTCCTCCCCGAAACTGCCCAAGCTAGTCGCATCGTCACCGGACTGAGAGTGAACAAGAGATTCTTCACTTCTACCTCCACCAATGACTTCCCTCACGATCCTCTTTCCCTCGTCCATCTCGCCATTGGCAGCCCCGCAGGACATGCACTTCCACTTGCCAATCTCAGACAGGCTCTTCGTCCCCGGAGGGGCCTGTCCGTTGACCAGCCGGCACTTCTTGCAGATGAGGACAATCCTGTTCTTGGCCGCGGTCTCGTCCTCGCCGATGAGCGTGTCGAGAATGCGGTCGTACCAGTGTGATTCCGTGGGCGCCGCCATGGCGGCCGCGGCGAGTGGGTATTGGGCGTGCGGTGGAGCGGGGGACGCGCGAGGGTTGGTTTCAAAAGCGTTCGGGGCGAACTCGGCGGACGGCTCCGGGCCGTGAGGAGGCATAGGCGAGGGAGCTAATTGCTGGCCACGGGGAGGAGCACCAGGTTGCGGCATGTTGGGACCGACGGCGCCGGGGCGCTGGATGTTGGCAGTGGGAGGCGGCGCGATGTGGATGCGGTTTGCGTGTCTGCCCTGAGATTTCTTGGACCTTTGGGCGCCATCTTCGTCGTTGTCATCGTCGCCACCCTTCTTACTGGCACGCCTCCTGATCTTGTTCTCCGGTCCGCCGTACTTTTCGAGCAGTTCGAGGGTGGAGTCGTACCGGGTCGCGTCCTTAAGTTTCTGAATGGTCTTGGCTCGCTCGGTCTGGAGGAACTCAAGTTTCGCATTGAGGCCGTTGATCCGGTAGTCGAAGAACATGGTCGATAGAGTGCGAACGAGGTAAATGATCACCGGGCCGCCGGCCATTCCTGTCCATTCCTGGGGACCCATGTTTTTCCAGCCGATGACGAGAAGCGCAACGATGGCGTAGACGAGGTAGGCGAAACCGAGATAAAGGGTCGCAAGGCCCTTTACTCGTCGCGCGGTCGATCGGACATTCTCGAGTCTGGTCTGCGTGACGGTGATCCTTCCTGAGAGGGCCGAAAGTGCCTTTTCGAACGAAGCTGGAGAGGAGTCCTCCTTCTATTGACCTTGGTGTCAGCTGGCCCTGGGCATGAACCTTTACCCCTCTTGCAGGCTGGGTAAGTCGGGCGGCATACCTTCCATGGCCATAGGGAAACCATGTTGATTGCTTGCTGAGGTATGATGCTTCGGCGGACTAATCAGGTCGCCGTCTGTTTTCGCGGGGATGTCGTGTGTTTCCAGGAAGGGGGACGAGGTGTGGTCAAGATAAAGACGGGTTCGGATCTGTCGCAGAGAGGATCGCTACCCAGTAGGGTTGTTTGATGGAGGAATAGCTCGCTGCAGTTAATTACGGGTAGCTCCCCGAATGAAGATTGGCCAGGGATGGCGAAGGGCAAAAGATGGTGAAAGTCAATAGGAGAAAAAGAAGGTTGAGAATGGAAGATATGGTTTGGATATGGCCTCGGTGGCCTGTTCGTAGCAGCGTCCCAGAGCCACCGTCATCAAGATGGTTGTTATGGACAATCGTGGATCGTGGACAACGGAGACGTTGACACTGTCCCGCCATGGACAGCTGGAGATGGCCAGAGCTACGTAGGGCCTAGGCAGGGTGGAGGAAGGGTCGCGTGCACGGTGACGTCTGCTACGGACACGCTTACAACGTTAGTGCTGGCTACCTAGATACGTAGCGATCACTGCTTGGGCTGTCGTATTGTGTTAGTGGAGTGCACAATGCGACCTCTTGAAACGTTCGGTACTCGGCAGCCCTGACTTTGGGCACAACTCATCATGAAACTCAAGCCATGTGGTTCGTGTTGGGCTTTTGGGCGAAGAATTTAAGCAGACGTTCTCTTGCTGTCTTTGGTTTATCATTGTGGGATCCTGATCGGTCATCAGGTTCACTCGGCACCCAGTGCCTGACCCCCATCCCCAAACTGATGGACCGTTGGAGACGTGGCACGTGCGATGTCTTCTTCTTTGTTTACAAACAGGCAGCCTCCAACAGCCTTCGTTCCGACTCTTCGTTGAGGAATAAAGGATGGCCATCTGTGGATAACGGTAGCCAATTCGACAGCCAGTGTTATAGTCGAACAACAACACCATCTCATCATATCCAATGTGAGGCTCGATAAATGCAAGTCATTGCAACTTGGCCTGATCTCCGGTTAATCCCCCCAGCTATTTTGGGGATTCCAGAAAAGCAAAACCCCCGTTGTTCCGATCTTCTTAACAGGCACCGTCCGCAGCAGGGGGCCCCAGTCAAGGCATCTGGGCTGCCAAGCCATTTAGAATGAAGCGGACCCAGCTGCCAAGACTTTTGCACCTGAATGCCCGGCCCGAGCTCTCGATGACGGACTGCCCCCGGCTTGCCTGCCGCTGCCTTGAGCTTCCCCTGACAGGAGGGGAGAGACGGCTTGGCGATCGCCTTAAACCGGGGGTTGCTACACTAAAGTACACTTCTCGCTACAGTGGCATCACAGGCCACACACCCAGTCCATTTCGACTTCTTGTCCTTCGTTGAACCCAAACGACTTTGTTCCGGAACATCATGGTACAGTCCAGGTACTAACATGCCGACCTGACCCAAACTCTGACTTCATCATCATACCTGACCCCTTATCATCTTCTTTACTACTGTTACACACAGAGCTGCAGCCCAATGCTCTCGGGCGCATTCCATCTGACACCCAAACAGTCAGTCTGCCCGCAGGTACCTGTGTCTCTACTGTCCATTTAGACTGCCGTCACTTGTATGCGACAAGTGCATTGGCAGCTCCTGAAGTCTTCCATATCCCCTCCTTACGCTTTGACCTGCCACGAAGCAGACATCCGCGAAGATTGATTGCCAGTAACGTGTCAGCGCGCCTCCGCGCCTCCTTACCTAGTAATCCAACTTAAGCTTGACGCGGAGCGATTCCTACGGCAGCTGCGCCTAGCCTCGTGGCTCTGTGATTTTGGATAGAACAAAGGCACCATGTTGCAGGTACGCGTATCACCTCCCTTCTTGACTAGCTACACCACTGGTATGGCCTCGACAGGTTCTAAGCATGCCGTGGTTTTCGCAGAGAATCAAGGGTGCCATCGACCGCACCATTGCGGAAGAGCAGGCTAGGGCGAGAGCAGCCCTCGAAGGCGGTGCTCCTGGCAGTTCTCACGTACGAAACTCGAGCTCGTTATCGCGGACCTCGAGTGCTGCCGGGGCACAAGCGTCCAGGAGACCTCGGCCTTCGAACAATCTAAGCCAAGACATGTCCGCCGATGGAACCGTCACCACTTCCGACCCTGCCGTCTTCGAGGCCGCCTTCGTGATCGATGATACAGACGAGAGCAACACCCCAACCCGTATCGGCACACCTGTCTCGACGGACAAGGAAGGAAAGGGCAAGGATACTGAAAAGCCGGCCAGCAATACCGAACCCGTCAAAGAAGGGACGGACCCGCTACAGAATGGAGACAGGTCAAGCGTCAACAAGTCTACCGCAGGGCAGACAGCAAGATCGGGGACAACCACACCTTCTACCACCGCTGAGCTCTCGCCAGAGATCCGGGTAAGGTTGAGGAAGTTGGATAAGCTGGAAAAGACATACCCAGGTCCGTGCTCCTTTGATACTGCAGCAGTGCAGAACGCATGCGCTAACCAGTTTGGCAGAGCTTCTGCGATCTTACCGGATTGCCCACGGCCGTGCGACTTCCATCGAACCGTTCGAAAAGGCACTCAGAGAGAATACCCCCTTGACTTCGATTAAGGATCCCGAAGCATTGATCGAGTACCTAAATCAGCTGAACCTGAAGGGCGACATGGTTATGGATGAGCTCAAGCGCGTATCCGGCGAGAAGGACAACTACAAGAAGAAGGCAGAGGAAGCCGATAAGGAGGCTGCTGCGCTGAGAGAGGAGATCGCTGCTCTCAAGGCTGCACAAGCCGAAGCTGCCGCAGCGAAGGACGCCAAGGATGCAGAGGCTAGTGCCGAGAAGACTCCGGATGAGAAGACCGACGACAAGCAGGAGGCACCCGAAGTCAAGAGCGACGAGAACAAGGAAATCCAGGAGCTACAGACTGCGCTAAAGACCAAAACCGCCGAGGTCGAAAAGTTGCAGAATAAGGTCAAGACATTGAAGGAAGAGCTAGTGACGGCCAAAGACCATAGCGCCGGTCTCGCTGAGAGCCTTGAAAGGGCTAGTAGCGAACTCAGTGAAGCTAGAGATGCTGCAGCAGTCAAGGCTTCGATTGAGACGCAGCTTGAGGCCAGGAAGGCTGAGATTGAATCCTTGACGGAGCGTCTGACAAAGACGCAGTCGCAACTCAAGGATGTCGAGACCCAACTGCAGAAGGAGAAGGAAGAAGGCTCTGCGGGACTAAAGGAAAAGGCTGCCAAGCTTGCTGTTTCAGAGTCTAAGGCCGAGGAGCTTCAGTCTGAACTTACAAAGGTTACCGAAGCCAAATCCACTCTAGACGCCAAGATTGAAGGCTTGACTTCGGAGATTGAGACTCTCAAGAAGGCCAAGGCTGAAGACGAGGCCAAGATTGACGAGTTGGAGAAGAAGATCAAGTCCACCCCTACGCTCACTACTGCCCCTGCTGCCGCCGTCACTACCGCACCACCCACACCGTCTACCCCTACGCAACCCGCATCCTTAAACAAGAAGAAGAACAACAAAAAGAAGAAGAAGGGTGGGGCTTCGGTGACGCCAGCAGCCACTGCTCCAGAGCCTACCGCCACCGAGGATCAGCCACCCACGTCACCCGCTGAAGGTCCTGCGACGGCAGAGCTCACGGCAGAGCTCCAGGCCGAGCAGGCCCGCTTAAAGGAAGAGCTTGCCCGCTTGCAAGAAGAGCTCGCTGACAAGGATCAGCGTATCGAGCGTCTTGCCAAGCAACGCAAGACTGAAGAGGACCTCCGTGAGGAGATTGAGAACTTGCAAGACAGTCTCAAGGAGATTGGTTTCGAGCATGTCGAAACCAAGCAACGTCTGAAGGAGCTGGAGCAGGAGAAGAAGGAGCTGAAGGCCCGGATTGATGAGCTTGAAAAGGAAGTGGAGGCAGCCGCTTCAGCCGCTCAAACCAATACCAAGCTTCAGTCAGAGCACGAATCGCTCCGTCAAGAATTTGACGACCTCAAGCAAAAGTCGCAGACTCTCCAGTCTGACCTTGCCGCCGCCCAGCAGCTCGCCCAAAGCAGGTACAAGGATCTCACTGACCTGCGCGAGGTTCTGCAAAAGGCTCAACCTGAGCTCAAGTCGCTTCGGCAGGAGGCTGCCACGCTCAAGACGGTGCGCGAGGAACTTGCGGCGCGGAATGCGGACCTTCGCAATCTCGAGAAGCGCGAGAAAGACTTGAAGGCTGATCTTGTCCGTGCCCAGCGTCTCGCCGCTGACCGTGATGGTGAGATCAAGGCTCTCCACGACAAGGTTGGTCAGGAGACAAACGCGCGTCTCAAGCTCGAGGATGAGAAGCGGGTTCTTGGTCGTGACCTTCGCAGGTCTGAGGCAGAGAAGATCGAGATTGCCGCACGTGAAGAGAAGACCGCCCGGGAACTGCAGCGCGTGCAAGAGGAAGCTAACAAGCTTCGCCCGCGCATCCGCGAGCTGGAGGAAGAGGTCAATCGCCTTAGAAAGGAGGGTGACATGATGCGGGAGGAAGTCCAACTCAAGAGCAGCCAATACACTAGCGCCCAGAACCTGCTCGGCAGCATGCGCGACCAGACAGCCGAGTTGAGCATCCAGTTGAAGGAGGCACAGGATCAATGCGAGAGCTTGGATGAGGAACTGGCCGAGACGAGGAAGATGCTCAGCGAGCGCACTCGCGAGGCCGAAACGATGCGTCGTCTTCTTCAGGACGTGGATGAGCGTGCGGACAGCAAGGTCCGTGACATGCGCGCCAAGATGGAGGCAGCGGTGGAAGAGAGAGATCGTATCGAGGAGGAGACCAGCGCGCTGGCTCGCCGCAAGTCTCGAGAGACGGAGGAGCTCAAGCAAAAGGTACGTGATCTTGAGAGAGAGGTCAAGAGCTTGGCAAGCGAGAAGGACGAACTCGAGCACAGGGAGAAGGAGTGGAAGAAGCGCAGGGATGAGCTGGAGAGCGTCGAAGAGAGATCCAATGCTGAAGTCGAGGAGATGCGGCAAACGGTGTCGAACCTTAGGAGTACCCTCGACGCTAGCGAACTCCTTGTCCGGGAAACGGAGAAGAAAAACGCTGAGCTCAGAAGAGCTGTGGATGATTACCGGCTCAGATACGACAAGGTGCAGAAGGAACTCAAGACAGTACAGACCAAGCTGGCAAGCATGACCAGTCTGGCAGGTAGTGGAAGCAGGGGCTCCGTGGACTCGGCGAGGTCAAACTCGATCGCGTCTGCGAACGCCACGCCCGATGTCATGTACCTGAAGACCATCTTGCTGCAGTTCCTGGAGCAGAAGGATAACAGGTTACGGGCACAGCTGGTGCCGGTATTGGGCAAATTGTTGAACTTTGACAAGTAAGTCACCTTTCCTGTGTCATGTCGATACCCGGTTCTGACGATACTAACAACTTGCTTTTACAGGACGGACGAGCAAAAGTGGCTTACCGCGGTCCAGCATATCACCATCAAATAGTCGATGGTAAGGACAATCAATAGTAATTAGTAGTGTCCCTGGATAATATAAGAAGCGATAATCGTCTCCACTTCAAAGAACTGGATTACACAAAGCATCGATCTCATCAAACAGTATTCCATTTGATTGTCTAAAATGTGCCCCATTCCCACCATGATTCCTTCTTCTGTACTTCTCCCGGACTTCCTACATTTCTATATCCCGAAGTTTCCCTTTCTTCCTTACCTAGAGGCAGGTAACCTCTAGCCATGCCATACATTGCGCCCATCTGTCCCGTCTCCTCACCAGAATCCATCACTCCAATCAGACTCTCCATCAGAAAACCATCCATCATCCCTCCCGCTCGAACGCCCATGACGGGAACGCGACGGAATGTTCCAATCTTCCCCAAAGGAGTCTTGGTGACTCCTGCCACCGCCATCACCACCACCACCACCACCACGCTCTCTTGATCCGCCGGCGAAACCCAGATCAAAAGGGCTCACATAGCGAAAGGTTATCTCGCGCCGACTCTCGTGACCTGAAATGCCACGCTCCGTCGGCGCTCTCGGGTCTCCTCTGCGCATGTCGTCGTCATGGTGGCGTGAAGGAGGACTTGGTCCTGAATCGTGGCCATAGTCACGGTCATGGGGGCGGTGTCGGCCAGAGCTGCTTGAGCCGCCGGGAGCGTAGTAGCGCTGTTCGTCCCGGTGGGAAGAAGAAGAAGAAGAAGAAGAAGGGCCGCCGTGACCGTGGTGGCGATCATCTCGGGGAGCAACGGAAGCGCGGGATGACTGAGATCTACCACCGCCTTGGCTGTAACCGCGGTCAGAGTCACCGTCGTAGCCATCGTCGTAGCCATCGTACTGGTAGCCACGGCTACTGCCACTGCCAGGGGCTCTACAAGGGGCTCTGCCGGATGAGCGGCGGTAGAAGCCGCCGCCGCCGTCGTCGTCGTCGTCGGAGCTGTAGCCGAGGTACTCATCTGCGGGGAACGAGCGGGCCCAACTATCGCCGCCGTGACTGGGGCCGCCGCCGCCGGCGGGCTGGGGGGTTCTGTTGGGGGTGTCGTAGCGTGACGACGCTGGATCTTGATAGTTGGCTGGGTTAGCGGATTACTCGCAGAGATTTAGAAGATGGGGGTGGAAAGGGTGGAAAGGCTTACGTCTTGACCGGGAGTCATTGGGTGCAGCTACCTGGCGCCCGGAGGGGCGGTAGCGGGAGCCTGAGTAGGACATATTGACCTGCGTTCTTGTTCTGGTTGTGAGATTCTTGCGCGGTTCTGTAATTTTGGTGGATGGGGTCTGTTGATTTTGTGCAAGTTTTTCTTGAAGGGAACAGTTTGAGGATGGGGTGCTTTTGTATAATTTGTCCGCCACTCGAAAAAAAATTCGGGAGTCTGTGAAGGGTATTCATTGTGAATTGTCCAAATCGTTTGACGTAGATATCTCCGGTTGATTCCAAGGTGGTCATCGAGTGTTTGCTGGCTCAGTAACTGGTTTGGCGATAGGCTGCGCCGCATACTGAATTATCAAGACCGAAGGAAGGCCTACGCAATGGCTCCCCCGATCTCTTCTTCACACGATTAACAATAAATGAGTGGATGAAGGGACGAGTCAGGAGCAAGGTGAAGTTACCGGACCACAAACGGCTCGTGAAGCCTGATTTCGTTGGGGGGAACTATGGACAAGCATCTTTGTCACCGCCCTGTGATTAACCTTGCGAAGTGGTCCTGATATTCGTCATTGCTGAGAGTATATTTAAGTTTCAGGAACTCCTCAGCAAAGGCGTCGTCTTCGAACCAGTACAAGAAAGCTCACCATTAGTGCAAGCACCCATTCGCAGTACATCTGAAGATATTGACAACATACAGTCTCAGTCATGGGCTCTCGCAGACAGCCACCCCCCAATCCTTACTGGGGTGAATTTGATCCTCCCTGGCCGAATCCAGATCAAGAAATGCTTCGCCGGGCACGCATGCCGCATAGCAGCGTGCCAGGATGGTACGTGTTGATGAATTCCTACCAAAAAAAGACCCCGAACATGACATGTATGTAGGCAAGAACGCACCCGTCCTTGGACCGAAGAACCCGACCTCTACCGCTCTCGAGAACCTCAACGGCCTCAGGGGCGCTCTCCTGAAAGATACCGTCCCCTTCGCTCTCGGCCACTCGAAACCAGTTTTGATCGTTATGGTCCTTCAGGGTTTGACGAGAGAAGAAGACAACTAACACCGTCACCAGCTCCGACTTCGAGAGCGTACCGAAGGCCAGGGTCAAGAGCCGCGACGAACGATGATATTAGATATCGTCTTTATTATCGTGGGGACAAGGAAATGGACAGAACAATGGAGAGGGAGATCGAGAGGGAGAGGGAGAGGGAGATTGAGAGCGAGAGGGATAGGGAAAGGGAAAGGCGTCAGATAGAAGCTTCACGGGAGAGAAAGAGAAGGGAGATGGATTATGAGAGGGGACGTCGGGGTGGATCTTCCGGCGGCGGCGATGGCGGTGGTCGGAGGAGGAGTCGGGCTTCGCGATTGTGGGACGGATTGGAAAAGCTTTTCGATTGGTAGAGGGTGGTAGACAAAGGAGTCAATTGGATGTTAAGGATGTCATGAAGGAAGGAATACCTTCGATAGCAGGGTCATAGGGAGTGTTGATCGCGGAAGCGCTGGGTTTAAATGGACAGTAGAGGGTAGGAATGATTAGAATGACAGGCACCTACATCCACGCGCTGGTGTCCCTTGGGAGTAAGGATATGTTGGTCTAGTGACCATATTCTCGACTTCATATATACACACGCTCGTCGAGAGTCTCCCATACCTGGATTGGAAGTACTTTGTACGTGGATTGCTTCCCGGTAGATGAGATGCTGTCACACGGAACTTGGGGCCCCATTCGCCATCTTTCTGTGTGGGTGCAGAAGGGTAGAGAACTCAGATATCATCGGGGTATAATCGAGGCAACATATGCGGGCGTTTAAGCCCAAATGCCGATGTGACTCGGGATTGCGTTCGTGGGGACCTTACCTTAATTGCTTTGGCTGTGATTGAGAGAAATAGTACCCGTGACTTGGTGAATGATAGAGGCGACGTAGACGTAGGCAATGAAGAGGGGTTTTGGCTCTCTCTCCTTGTGTGGTAGGCGGGCTTGTCCTTATATCTGCGTCAGTCCCCTTGTGTGCCTCTTTTTCTATCGCAGTAGCTGAATTCTCGCCACCATCGCACTCGAGTCATTGCTCAACCATTTCATTCCATCATCAGCCATGAAGTCTTCACTTTTAGCCGTCCTGACCGCCGGACTAGCTGTCAGGGATGCAATCGCCCACGCCATCTTCCAACAACTCTGGGTAGACGGTGTCGACTACGGCTCCACCTGTAACCGCCTTCCGACCTCCAACTCCCCCGTCACCAACGTGGGAAGCCGAGATGTTGTGTGCAATGCCGGTACGAGGGGTGTCAGTGGAAAATGCCCCGTCAAAGCAGGCGGGACCGTGACGGTGGAGATGCACCAGGTGAGTTCTACTTCCCTTTCAAACACCCTCCTGTCCCTTGCAAGTACCAGCCCAACCACACATCTCCATTCCAACTTCGTCTTACCTGGCATATGACTAACCCCCAAACAGCAACCAGGCGACCGCTCCTGCAAATCCGAAGCCATCGGCGGCGCCCACTGGGGTCCGGTGCAAATCTACCTCTCCAAAGTTTCCGACGCCTCCACCGCCGACGGTTCTTCTGGCGGGTGGTTTAAGATCTTCTCTGACGCCTGGTCGAAAAAATCCGGCGGGCGCGTAGGTGACGACGACAACTGGGGCACGCGCGATCTGAACGCTTGCTGCGGGCGAATGGACGTGACGAAGCAGGCGGGGATGAAATTCGTGCTGACAATGGTGAACCCGACAGAGCGGATACACGTGCAAGGCTGTCTCACCTCCCTATTACTCGCAGTGTGCCCCAACCTCGTAGGGTCATATTAACTGGTTGGGTAACTTGCTCATAGGAGACTTGGTTTTGGATCTTGCCGCCGGGCTAGCAAGATGGATAATCTGCGAGTAGGCAGCACCACTGGTCTTTCGATGGCGAAACACCGTCGTATTGATCTCTCTTGGACAATCGTTGTCGTCAATAGTCCTATACCCTTTCTCACTCGTAGTCGTAGGGTTGGTCATCGTCGCTTTCTTGTTCTTCTCGTCATAGGCTTCCCACTCCCTATGGCCCGGCCTGCGCTTCTGATCCCGCCCGGGTGGAGTTGTGCACGCCTGTGTCCTCGAAGACATAGATTCTCCTGTCTCTGTCTGCTTCAGAATGCGGGGACCGCAGACAAAGAGCGTTTCCCCAACGAGGCCCTCGAGACTAGAGGTGTCTGATTGTATGTCGTGCTTCTGTGGATGGACCCTTGGATGCGGTGCAAGTTGACTGGGCTGCTGGGGTACAAGTAACAGGGAATGCCAAGACGCAACGTTGCCGAGCACGTGCAGGTGGGGCATCTTAGCAGCCCTGTTTGACTTTCTCCACTTATGACCTCCTTCCATCTTTCGTCAATTTGAGACATGGACTCTTGTCACGCCTAGAACTGGCCACCATGCAGTGTGCTACTTGTTCACACGAAAATAGCCGCGAACGGAAAGGCTCTTTGACAAGCCTACCCAAAGATATACTTACTTACTCTCGACGAAGTCATTTAATCGCATTGACGAAACGGGTCAGGCCGGCCGACTCCTCTGTGGATCAGGACAAGACCCGATGGCCACTGGCAGCGTTATCTTCTTTCGGCACCATGCGATGCAGACCGAATTGTTGATACAGATAGGTAGACAAAGTAACTCGATATTGACCAATGGGTGTTTTTCAACCGGCTTCGATAACAGTTCGGAGTCCAACACGGCTCCAATCTACCCTGCCAGTGGTGCTGTCGGTGTAACCACATCGCGTGGTTGCATCTCACCCGGAGAGTTTCAACTGATAAAGGCTCTAAAGTGATCAACAACAGATAGATCGACTGATCCAACGACTACCGTAATGTAACGTCATTTGACGTTTTAATTCCCTATCTGGGTCAACCGGGCACACTTTCGCCCAGATATTACCCCTACGGTCTATCGTCTCCCATTGCAATGAACGGCCACCTCTCCTTCCACTTCTCGAGAAGGACAGCGACGAAGAAAACGGCCCTGACTTCCCATCCGATTCCACTCGAGAATATCGAGGTCGAGGTAACCGGAAGCCCAACATGGCTCAAGGCAACAACAGCAAGGCAGATGCCACCAGCAAGGATATCAAAGCAATTGTCCACCATGATACCGGCCTGGACGAAGCCATTCACTTCGAACGGTCCCTGAACTTTCTCCAAGCCTGCACCCTCTACCCCTCCGCCATCTTGTGGTCCGCCTTTGTCTCCATGGGCGTCATAATGCTCGCCTTCGACCCGCAGCTCCTGGGCAACTTGTACGCCATGCCGCAATTCCGCAAAGACTTTGGCTATCTCTATAAACATGACTACATCATCAGTGCGCCCTGGCAGACCGGCCTCTCAATGGGTAACCCCGTGGGACAAGTCGTCGGCGCTTTGATTGCGGGATACCCGATGGAGCGGTTCGGGAGGAAGTGGACTTTTGGGGCTTGTGTGGCGCTGACGGCTTGTCTTATTTTTGTCCAGTTTTTCGCCCGCTCGCTGCAGGTGTTGCTGGTTGGTGAGCTTTTGGGGGGTCTGGTGCTGGGGTGTTATGCCGTCATTGCACCAGCTTACTCGTCCGAGGTGTGCCCGATGGCTCTTAGGGGGGTGTTGACGAGCTATGTGAACTTGTGCTTTGTTATTGGTCAGTTGTTGGGGAACGCTGTATGTGCTGGAACGAGCAAGTTGAGCAATCATTGGGCGTATTCAATTCCGTTTGCGCTGCAGTGGTTTTGGTGCTTGGTTATACTATTGGGGCTGAGGTGGGTGCCGGAAAGTCCGTGGTGGTTGGTACGGAAGGGGAAACTGGATGAGGCTGAGATGGTGCTGCGTAGGCTGGCATCGGACAAGGTTGATGTGGGAAAGACATTGACAGTCATTTTGGAGACGGATCGGTTGGAGCAGGAGTTGGAGATGGGGAGTACCTATTGGGACTGCTTTAGGGGAGTGAATCTCCGGAGGACGGAAATTTCCATGGGTGTTTATTGTACCCAGGTCCTGAGTGGGATTTACCTGATCAATTATGGGACGTATTTCTTTCAGCTCGCTGGTTTGGACAACGACGAAGCATTTGACATGGGAATTGGATTTTTAGGTAAGGCACTTGGCTCTTGGTATCTCTCCACTGCTTCAGGCTAAAAACCCAACTCTCTACAGCCGTCGGCTTCCTCGGCACTATCATATCCTGGCCCCTGTTAATCCGCTACGGTCGCCGAAAGATCTACAACACCGGCCTCCTAGTCCTCGTCATCCTTCAAATCATTATTGGCATTTTTGACTGCATTCCTGGCCGGCCCAGTGGCGTTATTTGGACCGAATCCTCACTGATGCTAGTATGGAACTTCTTCTACGATATATCTGTCGGCCCCGTCTGCTTCGTCATTATATCCGAAGCCAGCGCTACCAGGGTGCGATCCAAGAGCATTGCCCTCGCGACTGCCGCTCAAGGCGCTCTTGGCTGTGTGATGACGGTTGCGATTCCTTATATGATCAACCCTGATCAGGCGAACATGCAGGGGAAATTGGGATTCTTCTTTGGGGGTCTTGCTGCGATATGCCTGGTTTGGTCGTATTTGAGGGTTCCGGAGACGAGCGGGAGGACGTATGAAGAATTGGATATTCTGTTTGAGAGGAAGGTCGGAGCAAGGCAGTTTGAAGAATACGTTATTGAGAGTGAAGGTCTCGACTGAGGTGAGGGATCTCTTTGGTACATGTTGTTAACCCAAGAGGTGCATATAGCAAGATTATGGGAATGATGATTTCTCTGCGCTATTGACTATGTCTATGAAATGCCTGTGGCGTTGGCATCTTTACGAACGTGTCCGTCCGGTTTCTGCCCCGTGGGCCTCCCGTGTGCTAGAGAACTTCAAGTTGGAAATATATATGTACGTGATCTATCATCCCCGATATCTCGCTAGTTTCTGGGCTTCACCCCGAAAAAGTACGAAGGCCTCGCCAATGAATGTGTTAGCCTACAGCACAAGCCCATCATTTGGAAAAAAAAAAAAAAAAAGGCAAAGAAAAGAAAAGAGGCACGAGAACTGACAACCTGTTGAAGTTGTTCAAGCTCTCTCTTTGCGACCGGTTGAGCTCGTGGCAGATACAGCTACGCTTTTGGCCCTCTTTCTCCCGTCACCTTGCTCCTCGCTCGTTTCGATATGAGTCATAGGATGCAGTCGCAGGGGTAAGCTGTTTGCTCTCTTCGCACCATCTCCTGGCGTATCTTGCACAGAACACAACACCCCCACACTCATCTCCAGGCATTCATTTCCCGAAGTATCTTCCGAGAGAGACAGAGACTCCTTCAAGATCTCCTCCCGACGCTTATCTCTTCGCCTGTCCTCAGCCTGTATCCATATCCGCTCGTACTCTCTACGCCTCCTGGTCCAAACATCCTCATCATCCATCTGCTCCTCGTTCCTCTTGTTCACCAGCGCTCTGATCACACCCTCTTTCAAAACCATCCTTAAAACCTGACTCTCGATGGCCCTGTCACTCACCTCCAATGCCTCGTCACTTTCCACAAATCCGTGTGAGGCATAAAACTTCTTATCAGCGTCGTCGTTCTTGGCCATAACCACAACCGTCGGCTCCCGCTCCCGTCCCCAACCGCTGTCGCCTAATTCTGGACGCTGCGCCTCATGCAGTGAAATGACATCCAAGAAGTACCGGAGAATCAGATCCATCAGCTTATTACCCCCGTATTCCATATCGGCATGCAGCTCGGCGATCTCGTAGCACTAGGAACAGTCCCAAATGATGCGACCAAAGGCTACGGGGAAGGGTTCGAAGTCGATTTCTATCTCGGTAGGAGGCCAGGCTTGGGCGTGATGCACGTCATGCTCTGTTTTTCTGTCCTTGTCATTGCGGTCCGAAAGCGAAACGGAAGAAGAGACTTCGAGGGACTCGAAGTTTGTTGTTAATGATGGTCCTGAATCGATGATGGTGTTTTCCGTTTTAATATTGTAGGGAACACTGCCACTAGAGCAACTGCTGAGCTGATCAACTTGGGGGTCTGACTCATATTCACCCTCTGAATCCCAGGAAGCTTCAGAGGACGGCCTGCTGAGATCGAGAATGGCGCGGAAGGGCGTGAAAGTGATGGTACAACAGTATGCGAGCTCAAACTCGGTGGAAGGTTTGACGCCAAACCTCAACATTCTTGGTGGCAGACCGGCGCGGACACGGAGGGTTCTGTATGCATGGGGGCGGGGTGTGTAGTCGATGCGAAAGTCATAAAAGCCTTCTGATGAGCCTGGGAGCTGTGCTTGGTACTTGCGCTGTAACCTTTCGGCGTGGAACGCTACAGTGTCCCCTGGGCATTCCGCCGCCTCATATATGCTGAGCATGGTTCTGATGGGTGACCGCTGGCTGAAGAATAATGGAATGTCAATGACGGATATAAGATATGGGGATGAGTCCAACTGGGTTCTTCGACTCTATTGACTGGCTTTTTTGTAATGTATGGTGATGGCCTGGCTGGTTCAGCAAAGAGGAGTGGTTGACTAATGTGGCCGGGGTTGATGCTGGGGAAAAAAGAGGTTCGAGGTCAAAGGTCAAGGGGACTCGCCACACTTATTTGAAGCAATGCAACGGCTTGCGTACTACGGCAGGTGCATGTAACTGGATGCACTCCTAAGCAAGGAAACCCAACACTTGAACGGCTTGCTTGTCGGGTTATGCAAGTGCAATGGAGATATGTACCTGTAGATACCTAAAATAGGTAGCATCACCCACGGAGTTTGTCAGGCACGCCTTCTACGAATATACCGCTAGCAGCTGCACTACACAGGCTCTGTTTGCACAGGCCGGGGCTACCACTAGCTACCTCGGCGATGCTTACGTCCCTCCTGTATTCAAGGAAGGCAGCCCGCAAAAGCCTGGTGCATTCCGGGGCGTACACTTTCTTCGTTATCACTTCAATTTCAAATCTATACCCAGCCATAGGGTCCGTTGGTTACAATGCCATCTACCTATTGGCCTACCTAACAGAGTTGACGATGAGTGGGCGGTTCGGCAATTTGCTAGATATGTGTGACGATGCATACTGCCTTGCCGTGTAAGGTTGGTGTTTTCCGGGTTCGGCTACCAGTCACTCCTTGAACAACATCATGCCTACCTCTATGTATTGTGACTAGTCCCAGGCGCTCAATTCCATCATTACCGTACATAGCAAGCTGAAGCCATTGAGCACACCAGAATGCTTTAAATAAAGAAAGCCTCCGGCTTCCGGAACTTCTCGCCGGCATACGACCACGGCTTCCAGCTCTCCTTCAACTCCGCCTCGATGTCCAGCAGCCGATTATACTTGGCCACCCGCTCGCCCCGACACGGCGCTCCGGACTTGATATGACCTGTGCAGAGCCCGACAGACAAGTCGGCAATGAAATCGTCGGTCGTTTCGCCCGATCGATGCGACACAAAAACGCCCCACCCCAAGCTCTTGGCCAGTTTCGCCCTTTATACCAGAAATCAGTCAGCAAGACCATCACTTTACCAACCCAAAGGCAATGAAAGGGGAACAAGTAGAGGTGCGAAAACTCACGCATCAAGGGCCTCTGTCACCGTTCCGATCTGGTTGATCTTCAGCAGCATCGCATTACACGCCACCCTGCTCTCGGCCATCCTGACTCTCTCCACATTCGTCACCAGCAAGTCATCCCCCACCAGCTCCTCGAAATAGAAGTCCTTGCAGAACTTGACCCACGACTCCCAATCGTCCTCGGCGAAGGGATCTTCGAGCAGTGGGATTGGATACTTTTCGATGAGGGACTTGTATAGCTCCATCATCTCAGCTGGGGTCCTGACATCGTCCGAATGTGATTCACCCTCCTTTATGCTCTTGAAACCGAGGTCATAAGTCCCATTCTCTGGGTTGAAAAACTCGGACGATGCCGCGTCGATGCCGAACTTGATCTTATCGGTGTATCCAGCTTTGGCCACAGCCTCGGTGAGCAAGTCGAGGGCTTCTTCGGGTTGGGTAATAGGAGGGGCAAAACCGCCTTCGTCGCCTACGCCCGTGTCTATTTTGCAGCTTATCAATTCTCACATCACGATATGACCCACTCTTTTGGTTCAGGACAGGACTTACAAATAGCTCCAAACTTATCAGAAATCATCTGCTTCAGAACAAAATATGTCTCAGACGCCATTTGAATCCCCTCCTCAATGGTCTTCGCACCGGTCGGAGCAATCATAAACTCCTGGAACGCCATGCCGTTTCCGGAGTGTCTGCCTCCGTTCAGAACGTTGAAAAAAGGGACGGGAACCATGTAAGGGGCTTCTTCGCTGCCCTCTCGACGAAGGAACTCGTATAGGGGGATCTTCTAGTTTTAGGAGTTTCACTCTTGTCAACCAACCTAACCTGGGTGGCACGGAACAAAACGATGGAATATCAAGGAAGGAAAATTACCGCAGCAGCAGCCCCAGCCCTAGCACAAGCCATGCTCACTCCCAAAATCGCGTTCGCACCTAGCTTGGCTTTGTTCGGGGTCCCGTCCAGTTCACGCATGAAGCCGTCGATCTGCTTCAGGTCGCGACGGGTACTATAGCCCTCTTTGACCAGAGCCGGGCCGATGATCTCGTTGACGTTGTTGACTGCGGTAAGGACCCCCTTTCCTCCGTACTTGCGTTTGTCATTATCGCGGAGTTCGACGGCTTCGTGGACTCCAGTTGAAGCACCGGACGGGACGAGGGAGCGGAAAATTCCTAGCGATAAATTAGTCAGGCCGCCCACCTTGCAGACAAAGTTTGTCGGGGAGGGAATTGTGGGTTGGAAACGTACCATGGGCGGTCCTGACTTCTACTTGAATTGTTGGGTTGCCCCTAGAGTCAAGGCGTTGAGATGCTTTCACGTCCAGAAGCATGGCGGTCGGTTGTGTGTTGATGTTGTTTTGGTCAACAGTGATAACAGATGTTTGGGTGACGTTCGTCTCTTTTAAGTGGTGGACGAATCGCGGGCAGTACAGTTCGTCATCGATGCAATATTCATGACGTGCGGTGATGCATGCCGTATGAGCGCAGCACGGGCACTAGGCACATCCCGTTGAGCGGGAGGGGACGTGCCTTTACATTCCACATCCCAACGACACTCCGTCTCTCTGGTTAAAGATCTGAAGCTTTTGTCTCCTCAAACACCATACATGGACGGTTGAGTGACCAACTAGGCATAAACACATTCATCTCTTTTGCGACAGTAGACTCCATCGTTTTACTCTACTCCTGCCGTTTGTACCTCCAACCACCTCCGCCTCTCACACTCTTCACATCCATATCCCTCTTCTTATTCTCCACCAGTGTCCTTTTCAAGCCGCGATTCACTGCTGTGCAGGTAGATGTTAGGAAGGTGCAATCTGGTTAAAGGCGGCTCGATGGCAGCTTGGGAATCGGCGAGTCGGAAAACCCCGTCACTGAACTACGAATAATTTTACAGCAATCTCAACATAGTCCACCATTGGTGTCAGAGATATGGGTCAGGGCAGTGTTTTATTCATGGAAGGAAGGCAAACGCAGTATATGCCTTATTGAAAGTGATGGGTTCAGAATTCAGTGTCACAAACACAGTTCGGCAAGATCAGATAGTATAGTAGACAGGGGCTCAAAGATGCCCCTTGAACGTCGAATTTGAGTGAGGAGTGTTCCTGTAATTTAGCAATTCTCAACGCCATCCGCAAGTCTTTCTGAGTTGCACCCCAGCGATATCCTTCCAAGAAATCAATCGAAAGTCGCTAAACTCCCGCTGGTATCACAAAGCAATTGCTCCAATCCATTTTTTTCCCCTCGCCCGTGCGCCGGTAATATGCAACTGAAGTTCCACTTCCACGCCGTATTTTTCTTTTTCCCGCTTCTCATGTTCACCTGGACCACTCCTGGTGATTCCACACAAATGTACCGGAAGGACCGCCACCACGGCTGATCAAAAGCATCTCCAAGCCTTCCATCCTTCCTCTTAGTGCACTGTTCTCCGTCTCCAGACCATGATTCCTCCTTTCAAGCTGGCTGATATACTCCGTCGCCTTACTGAGGATGGTCGCCTTGTTGAGCTTGGGAGCCGGAATCAGACCGCTCAAATCCCCTTCCTCGCCCTCATACTCATCATCGTAATTGCCGCTCTCCATGCGCATGGCTGCGATGCGAAGAGATGGAACAGAGTCGCGAAGCGCTGCGATCTTGTCGTTGAGGTTGGTGCGATATCTCTTCTCGATCATGTTGTGGGCCGTCTTCTTGGGGGCCGTCATGGATGGGGGGGAAGTGCTCTTTTCCTTCTTAGTCGGTGGGCTGTGGGACGAGTTGGGCGGCGGGGATAGGGAGACGCGCTTGGCTGGGCGACATTCCTCTTCATCGGAAGACGAAGAGCAGGAAGACTTGCGCTTGAGGTTGTTGCGCGAGGGGTAACGCTTCACATCCTCAGCAAGTTCGATAGGTTGTTGCTGTTGTGGTTGTGGCTCAATAACGGCAGCCGGGGTAGACCGTTGCGAGGGGGGTGTTACACCCATGACTTGAGACTGGAACAGTGGCGAGTTGGTGTTTGTGCCTTCGAAGTTGAAGTTAAGGTCTTGTGTAGTCGTGGGCACCTCTAGCGAGAGCTCAACGGGGTTGATAGATGGGCTGGCGGTAAGAGGCCGGGGTGGGAGGGTCGAGATGAGGCTTCCGTCGTAGGGCTCAGACTTGAAGCAGTCTTCAGACTCTGGGGAATGCTCAAAGTGCTCACGCTCAAACTTTCCCCATCTAAACAAATCATCACCATATGGCGAAAATAAACCGAAAGAAGTGGCGCTTGGCACAGGGGAGATGGGCGATACAGGGGATCCCGCAGAGTCGGAATTGAAGTCGGTGCTGTTGAAGTCCTCGTAAAGGGCAACTGGCGAGAAGTCCGTTAAAGATTCAGGGCAGGTTTGCTGTAACAATTGTTAGTCGCCTACATTTGCGCCATGGACAGGTTTGTGAACGGATGTTGTCATGTTAACTTACAAGTTGGCCAGTGCTGTAGGGCACGGTAGTGTACGACGTGAAGGCCATGGGTTGGTCCATGGTTGTTGTCCTGATGTCCATCTGGTGACAAAATCAGGTGTGTTTGGTTTGGGGTGTGGTGTGTTTGATGTTTTGCATTCAGATTGTGGGGGTAGCGATCCGAGCGTTTGATGTGTTGTCTGTTTAATCAGACGGCTTGTCTGGTGATGAACAAGCGTCTGGATTGTAGTGTTTTGAGTTTTCTGGGTGATCTTGGTGATGCAATGACAACTACTATATGCCATCGAGAGAGAACAATGGGCTATTTGATATTAAAGGGACATAGTCAAATGAGTCGGAATCGTTCGGTAACGCGCGCTCGTGTAGCTACTACCGCTCGTCTAGCTACTACCGCATGGGGCTGTGGGCGCATTGCATTTGCAGCAGACATACATTCCACCTCATAACGGGCGATCTGCATCACCTGCCAGTCATACGATTGCGCCCGAAAATCCAACTATCAACGGCAAAAGGTCTGGATCGCACTGGGCTAGGTGGGCGTGGCAGGGTGCATAGAAAGTCCACCTCAAGTCGCTAAAGCCAGCTTTCGCTACAGGGGCTAGAGGACCCCGTGGGCCCCTATGTATTCGGCTGGAGCCCTGTTCTGAGAGCACATCGAGGTACCATCTTAACGCCGGTGGTCCGTCATAGGCGGCCTTTCGAGTTAGTGAGCATGGCAGCGGCTCAACATCGAGACCTCGGAGCTCTCCGGGACGTGGCCTCGGCATCAACAGCCCCAAGTTGCTTCCCTGCCCCAACTGGCCCAGGCTGGTCCCTACCCTCCCCAACACTTCTGCACAAACGTGACATCGAGGACCTTTGGTGCCCCTAGGGTCCGGGTCGGGTAAGTTTTGAGTGCTCGGCGCCGGTTGACATGACAACTGCCATGGGCTTTCAAAGCTTTGCCATGCAGTCATCAACAAGTCGCATATGGACTACGATCGGGTCTGTTTCAAAATGGGATTTGGCTATGCCGAGCATGCCTGGGACGGCTATTTTTGCCGCGCAACGAGGTGAAATCCGGATCATCTTTGTTTCTCACATGTCAGAAAGATACTACACAATGACGGCGGTAGATATGGTGTATACTTGTGATTGGGATTTGCTGAATGGGTCACGGCATCACGCTGCTCCCAGATCCTGAGGTTAGTGGCTCGACGGTCAACCCAACATATTGGCATACCGCGCGGAGACCCGATGGTGGTGAAAGCGCGGAATATCATGAAGGTTTCTACTGGGGGTAATGGGCCGTTTCTGACTGCAGCAGATCGAGATCCTGCTCCCAGTCATTGCCGTGCTCGGTCATGGGGATTGTAGTAGTCGCGGTTGACCGCGCTCCGGAGTCATGGGTCAAGCGGATACGAACGAAGGTGGACGAGAGGTGCCAAAAGGTGGAAGGTGCCATGGCCGATTGGAGAACAACCGTTGAAAGCCGCCGCGAGGGCGTCAATCGCGGAGAAACATTTGCACGTTGACTCGATTGAATGCTTGGCAAAATCCCTTCAGTCCGTTTACCGTGGGTTCGGGCCTGGCGAGGGTGGGAATAGCACCTCTTTTGGGTTGGGTGTGTTTTCGTCGAGCAGGTCAAGCGAACGAGATTGGCTTGGAATCTGCTGTGTTTTGGGAGAATGGTTCGATTTCGAGGAAAGCCCACAATCCAGAACTGACCCACCATAGCAGCCCGCAAAACGTGTGACCGGAAATGGCCGTGGAGTAAATTGCTAGTGCTACGGTACTGCCCCAGCCCTTTCTACCGCATAGGTACTTACAAACCATCTCGAAAAATTATCGTAAACCGTGCACTTGGACCAAACTCACCCGATATTTCCTCGTCCCCCCCCCCGGTGCCCTCCTTGGGTCACCGGATCCAAGTCCCGATTTGGCGAACAACGCGATGCCATTGGAACGATGAATGATGACTGTTAAAAAAATTCACTCATTGGGATCATTGCCCCCAGTTATGAGCCCATTGACGGCCATTTAACATGCTACCGGAGGCTTGGTGGAGCATGGCAGCCCTGGGAGTTGAAGTCACTCCCGTCAACGGACCTTTAAGCCAGACAGAGGGGCATGTGAAAGACCCATCCGAACTGCCCCACAAAGGTACCTTAGTGTACGCAGTAGTTCTAGGTACTGTACCTACCGCCGCACCGGACCGAGCGACGAACGGGATCTCCGCCCCACCCGGCCGGACTGCCCGCCGAGCCGGGCCATTTGACAGTTCCACTTGCCGGTTCAAGCGCACTGCCGAGATCGATCGCTAGCCGCCGACGCACCTTCAGCCCACTTCACAAAGCTCGGTCGGTGCCAGTCAACTCATTACCAACAGGACCACGGCGTATTTTCGAGCTGACCGATCGCAACCCCGAGCGTCCTGCCATTCAAGGCTTAAGTACTTAGTATAAATTGGCATTGCCCACATCAATTTTCGCCCATGACCAAACCTATCACTACACATGACGTACGTATCATCAGCATCACGAAAGCGCTTATCGCACAGCAAAGTGCGCGCTGCGTACTCCAATTCCTGAGAAACAGTTCTAGCGCAGATCCATTGCGCAGCCTTTGTCGCACCAAGTCGTTAGCTCAAGTACCTACCAAGGATTATCACGTTCCATGACCTTGTATTTCTCGGCTTCATCGTTCATGTGCCTTACAATACCTCGGTTGGTAAAAGTCTTCAACCTCTCTTGCGCCCATCTCTGTTCTCGCGGTCCATCTGACAGTGGCTACAATTTCGCCACTAGTCTTCTCTGCCACATATCTTTCGCGTGGCTGCACAGCTTCAAAGGCACCTAATCAGCCCAGTCCTGCCCGGAAATGTACCAACCGAGGAATCTTTCGGGTCTAGATAATAGGTTCAGGACCTTTCATGGTTTGTCGGGAGGATACTCACAGCATCAACTACTAGTCAAAGGTTCCGGTGTATTTTCCCCGCCTTCCCTTCCCTTTGCGGCTCTCTTCATGCTCCCAGTCGAGAATCAAAACCAAAACGGTCTTGCATGTACGAGGACAACACGTGCATCATATGAAACACCAAACACTTATTGGGGGTCCGGAAATCCATACCGTCCATTTCAAACCACTGCATGTTCAATCCAAAGACTGAGAACTGCATGTGTCAACGTGCAATTGTACACTGGCCATAAGGCCCCCACTAACCCGACATCCTGGACCATGGACATATGAGGGTAGAATGCCGTCATCTACCGGACAGCCATGCAGACTCAAAATAAACAGTGCAGAAAGGTCTAGAACTCGAGGGCCTTACGCGAGTCGCACTTTTACCATGGTTGAAGGACATGAAAATGCATGGGGCATATGCCGGATCACGGCTGCATCATGCTTCGAAGGATCACAATCAACAACACAGTGTCATTCTTCATTAACGAAAGCCTACTGTAACCATTTACCAGTACGTGTCCTGCCAAAGCTCGAGATGGCAGGACTGGATAAGACGCAATGTGGTGTATCCCGGGTAGTTCATGTTCTGTTCTCGGGATCACATCATCAGACCAAGTTGCAATCGCTTCAAAGCACATCCCAAGGGACACTCTGCCTGCCGAAGGCCTTTGAGAGGCAACGAACAAACAAAATAGATAAGGCGGTCTTTCCGATATTTGCTTCTTTAATATTTTGGACGTATTGGTATAGCTAACATGCAGGCACAAATGAACCGCATCGAAATAGTACAATATTTTACCCAGTTCGATAGTTCAGTTCGGGACATCTTGATTCTAATTTCCACTCCCGCAATGCCTGCACTGGCCGAAACCAGGAAAAGCCACGCCCATCTTTCCAATTCTGGGATCTGCGGGTCTTGGAGGCTACCATGGGGTGTAATGTCAATATCAGCCGCCATTCAACCTCCGAGCCTGGCCTCTCATATGTCGCCGTCGCTTCTACCTCAATCTGCGGATAAAGTCAGTTGGTATCCCAAATTGTCACCCTCTCCACCACTCGCCGCCTTCACATTGGGGATTCACCCACGCTCAATATGTTGTCTGCATCAGCGCCCAGCATGCGATCTTCAGTTTTGGTCTTTACCTGGAAGGAGCACCTCGAGGGGGAAACGTCTCCATGGTTCTGTAGATTAAGAGTGACGATAAAAATGGCATCACGCGGTTCACCCGCCCATTGGTACATATGCTATACCCCCTCGGCTCGACACATCTGCCTCCGACATCCTGACCAGAGTATCACCGCGACCGGGAAAACAACTCGACGATAACAGGCGGCTCACTCTGGTTGACTTTCTTGGCAGGAACAACAAGTCAACTCATAGAATCAGCAGCGCATACTTTAGAGCAATGATTTCCGTCATTCTTTTCATCTCGCTCTGTTTCTACTCTCCGGGTTTCGACTAGGAAATTTTCAATACCCTCATCTGTCTGGTTGCCGCGCTCAGCATTTTTAACACCTACTCAGCGTTGAAATTCTCTCTTGTGGACGTCACGCGTCTATAAGCGACAATGTTCTGGAACTTACTATTCGCGGTCATCGTGACCTTACTGCGCAGCGGTACGAACAGGAATCCTTTACATCCACTGGACTCACTTGGGAGGCACTAATGCGCCCAACAAACAGTATCTGCTGCCGAGTCTGTTGCAGTTCACGACGCCGAAACTGGCCTCACCTACTCCCAAAACTTTGCGTTGTACAAGGTCGACGGTCGAGGGATAACCTTCCGAATCGCAATCCCCAGCAACGTCTCCAGCAACTCCGCCTACGACGCCGTAGTCCAGGTGATCGTTCCTAACGACGTCGGCTGGGCCGGGCTTGCTTGGGGCGGTTCAATGACCAAGAACCCCTTAATGGTTTTTTGGCGAGGGTCAAACAATCAACCAGTGTTGTCGTCTAGATGGGCCAGGTAAGTTACGCTTATACGTTCACATGCACAATCACATGCACAATCACATGCACAGGTTTTCAATCTTTTGGCTCCCATCCGTATGGATGGATTCACATGTACATGCAATGTTGTGCTGAAAGAAAATGCGGGCGGATTATCAATTCCCATACCTACATGACGGCTATATGGGAACTGGTAGCCCGCATTTTCTTTTCATTTTTTCCCTCTTGACGCTGGTTCTTGCGCCTGACATAGATGCAATGCACATCGATATTCCCCATCCTCGCCTTGGGGTGCATACATGTACCTGTGATAATTTCAGACCAACCGAAATCAAAACCGCCAACGTCACCTACTAACGACTTCCCCCTTTTCTCCAATTCAGCAGCCACACACTCCCACAAACCTACACTACCGCCACCTACACTCTATTCAAAACCGGCACCAAGTCCAACTCGACCCACTGGCAATTCACCGCCCTCTGTACAGGCTGCACCTCATGGGCAGCCGACGGCGGCGCGGTTCGCTACATCCAGCCCAACGGCGGCAACCGGCTTGCGTTTGCTTATAGTCCTACTAAACCTTCGAACCTGTCTAGCCCGACGAGCGCGATCACGGTGCACGATGTGCATGCGTACTGGAATCATGATTTCGGTACGGCGAGGAATGCGGGCTTCGAAGCGGCGGTGCAGAGGTTGTTGGGGAGTCAGGGAGTTAGGGCTTAGGTGGCCAAAAGGGACAAAGTGAGAGGGGTTATAGGAGGGAAATGGGTGGGTAGGTAAGTCTTGAGAGGTTTTCGCTAGGTCTTTGCGAGTGGAATGTTTTATCCCGAAGGAGGTGTGGCGTGGGCCAGGAGTGTCTCGGTGGTGTTGATCATGGACATGAGGGGCAGATGGAGCATTGTACAGGTGTGAATGAAGTCAAACAATGTCAGAAACTTAGGGATCAAAGAAGCAATGCTACACATGCATCAATTTCCTGTCCTAAAATGTCAGTTGATTCACTCACCACTGCAAGCCACAACAACGATGATGGCTTGGTAGACACTTGACTCTCTAGGACCTGAACATATTGTTTCATTCGTAAGAAATCTCCGATGGCTCTTGAATGGAGTAGTAACAGCTTAGAAAATGACAGTTAGTCTGTACGTACTTGATATTGTCCGTCCATGTGACCGTTTCGAGATGTGCATTTCTGGCGGTCTCATCGCCAGCATGCATCATATGTTCAAATTGTTCATATTATCCATCCCAATGCGATAATATTTGATTGAATCACAGGAGATTGAAAGATTATCCGGAGTAGCGATCCCAAATGAAGTTGAAGGTCAATACATTGAGCAGAAGGGTTTTCTTTACAGGAGTGTCTCAACTGGTAACTAATCCCGCGCATAAGAGTCAAACAAGGGAATTTCTAGGACGACTTTCTTGATATTATACCAACGGAAAACGAACAAACGCCTGCTTTCTTCTGTCAACTAAACCACCATTATGAAAATATCCGCCTGTATGGAACTTCAACCTTTCGGCCAGGGTGGTGGTTCCTCCTCCTCCTCCTCCCCAGGTTCTTCCGAACAATCCTTCCGCACGCCTCCACAATCACCAATCCCTGTCATCTACTCCAGCTCTTTAGACAATAATCGACATAACAATGACTCAAGCCCTGGAAAAAGCGAGCTGGAAACAGAAAGCGGTGCATGCACACCGTCACAGCACCTCTCTTCATCACCACCATCACCATTCCCATCACTACCTTCAGGCCACATACGGCATCCCACCACCTACCCATATCTGCCGAACAATCGTGATTACCAACCAGCCACCTTTGAACGAGGAAAAAGGAAAGTCAGCTTCTTCCCATGCCTCTATGACAACGACCAGTATCTTTGCCTCTGCCTTCCTCCCGTCTTCACCAAAGCAATGGTCAACCTAGCAAGCGGGATCAAGGTGGTAGTAAAGATAGTCTTTGAGACTCTCAGAACCGGTATGGATTGGGTCCCGCCAATTCCACCGGAGTCTGAGTCCGACTCTGACTTCGATATCAAGGGAAATTTGGAACGGGTTTCGGGACGGGGAAAACGGAGCGGGGTACGGAAGTGTAAGGGGCCTCCTCCACCTATTTTCGTACCGATGGGCGTTCTGCCTTTGTTTCGAAGTGATCATCCAGCCCAGGAAGTGGACACGGAGCGGTGGAGTCGGCGGGGAAAGAACGAGGTACCCGCATCGCTGCGGCGGTGGGGGGACGGAGTAGGTGCTATAGTGGATGGAGAGTGGTATGTGAAAAGAAGGAATGAGGAAAATGACCATGATGCTGCCCCTGTGAAGGGGAATGAGCTGAGCACAAAGAAGAAGTGGAAGGGAAAGGGGAAGGCGCAGGCGGCTGACGTGGCACGAATTCCAACAGAGGTTTTGGCAAGTGGTTCGAGGGATCCAGGAAAGCTACGGAGAGGATCGTATGTTCCGACGCGGCCTGACAGGAGGGGGGCAAGGTGGGTGCCGAGAGGTGTGAATAGTGGTGTCTGGGATGAGGACTACATAGAACAATCTTGATGAGAAACGGGAGCCAAACTGGGAAAGGACGGGGCTTCAGAAACAACGAGTGGAAGGGAAGGGATGATTGCGTGAGGTCGATACTTGGCCACACTGGAGATTCCATGTTACAGCGGGAAGACGCGAGAGGGACATGAGCTTCGGTTTCTTGAGCAGAATCATCCAGCAGAGTGCCTTTTCTAAATCTGAAAATAACAAAAAAAAGATAACAGGAACGATGCTGAAATCAAGTTAGTATCAAAATCATAGGGCTTTGCAGTCCCTTGATGTTTCTCATTTGACAATCATCCCTCACTTGAGCATGTTTGCGAGGAAGCCCCACGAGCCGGAGCAATTCGTAGTCTTCTTGCTTTCCTTCCAAATTTATTCGGCTTACGATGTCGATGCAGTAATGAGGTCTCAGAGGCTTCAAACCACCATCTCCTGCCTGAAACCTCCAGCTTCTAGATGACCACGAGGCATGTTGCAATCTTTCACTTCCCTTGTGGGGCAGACACCACCGGTAGGCTCCGGTGTCCCAAATAGCCTGGTATCTACTTGTAAGCTGCTGGCATCCTCTCTGTGTCATCTGGACCTTCGAACCTGAGTGCCCCTACCCCTCATCTGGAGCTGTACGCGTCACGCACTGGGACGTTGGTGGTTAAGGAAGGAGCACAGCCCCTAACATGCCCTGCCAGCTGCCACAAGCACCCGGCTGAGAGAAACCGGCAGGCCCAGTATAAGGTCGGGTATCAGACACCAATACCACAGCGGGCTCTGTGGTCTTATGGCGCAGTGGTTCCGTTGATGAAAACATTGCTGGGCACGCGGTGTCCAAGGTACAGTTTTCGTAGGGCGCAGCTGGAGCATTGTGGTTCGTTCCACAAGCTTACCTGGGCACCTAAGCTTTTTGCCAGTTTTACCGTCATCGATTCTTGCTGAAGACAGTTTCGATGAAATCCCTGGACTTTTCCTTTTCTTTCGCAATCTCGAACGATGTCTGCATCGCACTTTTGGGTTTGGGGCGAAAGTGGTCTGGTATGCACCTTTTGAATTGAAGTAATGCGAAGAGATGAAGCTACTCCCGTGATACGGAGACAGACTAGAAACAGTCGACATTACAATCATCCTCCAATGGTCGACTCACCTTGACCGCTGTCTGAAATTCAACATTTCCGTGTATCCGTAACGCACGGTTAGAATGATCAGACGGTCTTCATGCTCCGGGAAAAAGGGCGCATATGTTAGTTTGGAATACCCAAAGACGTTTAAGTTGGATCCACTGTATCCAGCGTCATGCAGAAAGTATTGGCACACACGAATCGATCTATCTTCCAGCGCCGGTGCCGCACACGATGCTTTGTTGTTGGATTTCGATCGTTCTGTCCCTCAAACTCTGGTTGGTCACTCGTTTATGAATCGCTGGATGCTGGCAAAACTCAAAAAATCTCGTTATTATAGTTATCTCTGGATGTCGAAGATCAAAGTGTACCTAGTTCGGTACTCACCGTCAGTATGTTTGTTTACTTCTGGGGCAAAGTGAGGGCATTCAGAATGCCTAAAGAACCGATAAGCCGTGCTATGATGTAATGCAGCAATCTTATCTTATCGGCATCCCATGGGCTTTCTTATCTCCCTGATAAGCATGCGCGATGGGTGTCCCACTATAAACGTGACCCCCCTCGTCGCAACCACTTTCAACGTTCCTTCGTTACAAATCACAGTTTTCTGGTATTGAACTTCACTCTAGGAACTTATCATCAACACATCGATTTTTTTGACTCCTAGCTTTTTTCTAACGAATGAAAACCCAGGTTGTGTACGCTCTTCGCAAACAGTCAACATTGCTCGATGGCATGACCTGCCTTGGCCACAGCTCGACTCCTCTAACCCAATCCAATCAACAGTCTTCCTACGCCCTCCTTCACACGAAAGCATCACAGGTCACAAGATCATAGTAGTATCTCTCGGCGAACGATGGCAGCAATCGCGACATCAAGCCTTCACCAGTACCCGCGGTACCGACTCGACTCTGTCGGCTGAAAATAGTCCGACCACCCATTTGCAGTCTGAGAATCTGGTGATCGTGGCGACCGAATCGGACTATCCTCGCTCGCGTAACTAGTGAACCGAAGATTACCCTGGTTCGTGCCTGTGTTTCTCCGCGGTGGGGAGGGACTAGAGCCACTCCAAGTCCCACTGCGTCTACCTCCAAGACTGTCATCGTATATGTACGACCGACGGCCGGATGTATTGTTCTGTTGGCGCGGGGGATCCGACGATATCCAGCTCCTCCGGACAGGAGACGGCGGTCTAAACACCCGAGCTGACCGACTCCATCCCCGATCGCGACCCGGACTGCTCCAGAACGATCCCTGCGTTCGAGTTGGTGAAGGCGAATACCCCCTACGAACCGGACTGCGCCCGCGGCGGGCATATATCACGTCGCCGCTATAATCGGAACCGCTTTCTGAGCGGCGAGCCTCCGAGTTGTCATATGTGAATGATGCCGGCGGTGTTTGGACCCTAGAACGACCGTGTAGATTCGATCCTCGCAGCGTTGCGTTGAAGCCATAGCCGCCGAATCGCGCAGGACCCCTTGCAGCACTGCCGCTCCACTGGTCGGAATAGTCGGCATCATAATCCGAGTCGTCGAGGATTCTCCTTGAGCCGCGCGGTCTTGTAGGACTGTCGATGAAGGATGATTGGCCGTGGGTCCCATCAGCGGGACGTCTCGGTTCCTGAGAATAGAAGGCACTCGAGGATTGACGGTAGCCTACTGTCCGTCGGGTAGGGCTATATGAGGACTCGGCCCTGGTGTTTCTGTAGTACGGGTCAGGAGAGGATTGGTACCCATCCCAGTCACGGTCACGGCTGGGAAGGGTGAAACCCGAATAAGCGAAGCGTCTCGACATTGGCGTTAAATTTAGAGCTGAAGTCAGTATTGGGTGTACTTTGGGTTAGTGGCCTACAGATTCGCCAGAGCTGTCTTGTGTTGTCCAGGCATACAGCGTCATTTCCTGGCAGGCCTACACCCGTTTTTATGTTTTGCGAGAGAGAGAGAAGCGTAGTGCCTCGATAGCCATTCTCTCGAAACTGGTTGTTCAGGCTTCTGTCGGAAGGCAAAGTATTGATCGTAATGTTTGCGGCTTCACATTTCGGACGAGTGTTCATGCTTTTCACTCACAGATTACCTTTACCACTTCGTCTTTCCTGCTATGGCTCACGGAAATTGTCGAGTCCATCATGAACAGAGGCTAAGGATTACCTTGATCAGTGAGTTTTGTCGCAAAGTGTTTGACAACTCATCAAACCCTCGCGTCTTTGAAGTGACGCTAGATCGAGACCATCAGAATGATCAATCCGGATTGCCATGCGCACAGAAACTGTTCCCAGGACCTAACGAGTATCTATAACCACCACTATCTATTACTGAACCTTATCTTTGTAAGTTGGGACAGTCATGGACTTTTGAATTTTCCCTTTTTTGAGAACATGTCTTCATACATATCCGGCTACTTACCCTCACCGCCCCAACAGGTGGGTAAAGAACTGAATATACCCTTTTTCAGACAGTCTTCAACGAGCGACAATCCTCCTTTTAGAAATGATCACCCATTCCACAACAAATTCATGGTTTTGTCACCACGCTTTTCAGGTTAAATTATGAAAGTCATAATGAAGACATGTCGTTTTTGCTGCTTATCTTGAACCAACACTACGACCTAGCGCATAGTGACAACCGTCTACAAATGCCATGATCTCCATTCCAACTGACCCTACCGCGTAACAAGGAAAGATACTCGAGCTACCATATCCAACATCATCTGTCTCAACCAATGCCCCTTGCCCATCAGACCCATTTTCCATCATGGTACATAGAGGTAGGTACCGACAATTCTTTCTGTAAACAATTCATCCGATCCAAGCCCGCATGATCGGTGAAATGAGGATATTCAGAGCTTCTCGCATTGATGGAGACAAGCGCTTCCACTCTTTGTCGCTGCCAACAGCGCACGACCCATTCCTTGCCTTCCGTTGAGCCTACCAGTATGTCCAAGAATTGTTTATCTTTGACCTTTGTTCCCACAACCGGAACCCTTCGACTCACGTACGTATCGAACACAGTATCATACTTTTGCATCTCCGACTGGTTGTTCCGTAAAACTAGTTGGCTCCTACTAGAGAATTCATGACGTGACTGGTTTTTCCGTTCATTCCGAGTACTGTTTTATGGCTGTAATGGGCGTTGCTTGTTTATAATAGACTTGATGACGGTCCGTAAGGAAGCGAAAAATATATGGAAATCATCAAGGGAAGCAATGAGCAAAGTTACTGATGTATCTGGTGGTATGGGATTAATGGCAGCTCAGATAGCCGTCAGCCTCAGAAGTCGTTGTTCTTATACCTTCATGAGGGCCTTTAGAAGCAGCAATGGGTGGGCATCGTCACGAGACACTCCTCGAACATTCATGTCGAGACAGTGACGTGATTGATCAGAAGGCCTATCAATCACTTTCACAAAGACTCAGTAGGCGCCTATATGCCAGCCATGTCTTTGGTGATATGCTATTTGAAAACTGAAGCTGCTCGAAATCGAAGCGTTCGGCGGCTACCTAACTATCTCATCCACGGCCAGGAGATATTGAAGCATGATCAGCTTTTACTTCCACCGCGTTGATCTCCTCCCTCAAGAACCGAAAGTCGTTAATTATCGCTAAGAGTATCGTGTACTGCCTGAATTAACATCTGGACGCGATCTCCAATCCGTGGGCGAGGGCTGGCGGCAAGCTAGGTTCTTGAAGTTATCCGCTCAATGCTTTATTTGAGTGCTTCACAGAGCCTCGATTGGAGCATCAACCGCCACGGGGTGTGTTTGTAGAAACAGCCCGTCAAACGCTGGGCGACAGACAAAGGGTTCATCTGTTGATTCCATACGCGAGCATGGCCACCCAACACCAACCGCGCGGTCCCGATAGTACGGCTTATGACGCTCTTGTATGTTACCCCAACAAATGGTGCATATGATGTCTGGTTTTGCCAAAGTGTCTGCATATGGATTTCAAAAACTTGCCTTGCCAAGGCCGCGTCAACAAAAGTGGAAGGTTGAGGAGAATTAGCGCAATGTTAGCATCTTATCCTAGCTCATCTAGATCTTGTCGCGACTTCGTTAGTACCTCATCTCATTCCCCGGGAGTTTCTTTTCCCAGGTTAGCGCTTGAAAAATAAAAAATGAAAATCAGAAAGAAGGAGAAAAAGGGAAAATTAAGAAAGAAATAAAAAAGCCGCCAAAGTCAAAGTGAATACGTTTGCTAAAGCAAGATTGGTCCTGCCATCAGCCTGGAAAAAGTGTTCAGTTGTTTTCACATGTGTGCTGTCATTTAGCCGGCAGATTGATGCCGCCTTTCTGGTCCCATTGGAGATAAGCAGCCTGTGAGCAACATATGAGCGACATCTTTGCCGCGGGAGAAAGGCAGTCTTGCTTCGTCTAGCTTTCTGGGTGACATAGGTATCTTCATGTTATGTACCTTATAGGTGAACTCAAGAATGGCGTAAATGGGTTCGTGATGGAGACTGTCCGTTTGAGGGAGTGAGTGGGTGTGTCCGACCTGACGCATGTGTGTTCGAGTAAGTGGCTGTATACCTACGCCGAGCCGTGATGAGTCCTATGGAAGCATTCGAGGGTAAATGACATGCGTATAAGGAGGAAGTCGGCGATGGTCGATCTCTTGTAGAATCCAGCAAGCTGCCACAATTGAGGGTTGGGCTGTGGTACGCCGGGGACGGAATCTGTATGTTGTACCTTATCTTCTCTGGGGATTGAGGTCGGTTTCATTGTAGCTCTTATTTTTGGGTAGCTGGGGTTGTGTTCGGAGCCGCTGTATTGCTGTAGAGAAAACCCAGTTTTGGTGGCTGTAAGGTGCAGTCTTACAGTTACACTTTTCTCATTCGGCTCGATTTCAGTAAAAATCTGCAAGTTGCTGCAACCACCTGCACTTACCCCAAATCCTCCATCTGACCAATTAGAAGGCCAGGATCCTTACCGCGATATGCCAGATTTCTAACATTTTTAAAGGACCTTGACCCTATATTTAAGGCTGTATAGCAATACAGCTATACCAACGAACACAGAGCAGTAAGGAGCTTTTTGGAAGAGCCTTACCGTTGCATTACCGTGCAGGGAGTGCAGCTGCGGACCATGTATGGTAATGCAACGTTATCTCTAAAGCTCTACAGCGGCTCCGAACACAACCTGGGTTTCTGTCTCTGTCAAAGGGACAAGGGCGGTTTTGGTGCAGTGGCGATGAGGATGGGCACAATCTGCCGGAATTTACACTAAGATAGGCGAGTGTGAATGGTCGACTAGGAATATACGAAACATTTCTGTCAGATCGCCGGAAGTTGGTGAGTGATCTGGAATATCTCGGTACTTTAGATCTAGAAATGACTGAAGCGGTTAGCTCATTGGGCTGGAGGAAGGTCACGGTGAGGAACAAAACAAAAGCTTTCTACAATATATCACAGCGTCACATATGAGTTATTCGTGACCATGCTTGACAAGCCGTAAATCTTGATACCTCTACGATCAATGTGATGGGTAGCTGTAATCCTGGTTTCCGACCCCGAAACCCGAGATCGATTCCATGATGGCTGTGTTAATACCTTTCTATTCATTCTAAAAGCATCTGTAAGATGCCCATTATTTCACCTGCAACCGGCTAGAGGTATACACCACGAAAGGTTGGCCAGCCAATCGCTCAACCGCCGATCAGTAGGGTATAATTTCACCTTTGTCTCACTTCACGTATCGGAGTCCATTTCTTTCGTATAGGGCTAGGAGTACAGGAGAGCCTACTAGCCCAAGGCTGTTGAGAGACGATGCCAAGTTGGAAGAAGCCGAGATATGTGGGGGTCGAGATGGGGAAGCGCTGGCCTAGTACAGTCCAGAACTGGTTTGATCGTTAGCTCGAGACCTCGGGTCAAGTTTCCCGGGTATGTTTATCCGGGTATTTCTATATTTCCTGAATTCATGTGGTTCTGTGGTTAAAATGTAGTTTCGCCTTGAATTTGCCGTTTTCGATGCTTATTTCGTCAACCTCGGATTCTGTTGATGCCTTTCCGATCCGTGCTGGGCCTTTCATTTTGTCCTTGTAAGACATAAGACAACTTGGGAAGGATAGGGTCCAGTGTACCAAGAAATATCAACTTAAACAAACAAACCAGCCTTGGACTGTAGCTGAGGACAAGGACGACAAGCGAAGCCCAACAAGTCCATGATCATCGTGTGGTGGTTCCACAACTTGGCAGGGGACCAAATGCCATAGATTTAGCCGGTGCGCGATGGCGATGACGATGTCGGCGGTGAAGTTTACCTACACTTGACCGAACTTGATCGAGAAAAGTACGACTGACTCCCATAAATACATGGTGATCATACGCCGTCGAAGACTACAGACCTGACTGATCTTATCGTTCCATCACATACCTATTCATCATCAAGTTCATCATCATGGTCCACGCTCGTCGTACGTCTCTCGCGCCCCTCCTCTCCGGGGCGACGGCGTTGCTCCTGGCAACTGCCACTGCCCAGGGTAACAATGTTCCGGCTCAGGCACAGGTCATCAACCAAAAGAGTTTCAACGTTCTGGGGGACGTGCCGCCTCCTCCTGTAGCCAATTATAGTACTGTACGTCTGCCAAAATGAGAATCGCCATGTTTCGACATGCTCCCCGTTAACCTGTCACACCTTGTGCGCGAGCAGCTCTTCATCCCGCCTGGAACAACAAAGGACTCCCTCTTCGAGAAGCCCTTCCACATTTACGATGAGGAGTTTTTGGATATTATTGGAGCTAACCCGACTCTTACGCTTCTTAAGTCATCGGGAACTAACCCGATGTTTCATGAAGCTGCTGTCTGGTAGGTCTTTACCCGAACTATGCTGTAGGCAAGATAACTGGCAACAAAAAACTGATGGTCAGGATTTTAGGGTCCCGTCCACGGATGACGTCTTCTTTGTGCAAAACGCGGGTGATCCCGCCGCCGGCACTGGGCTCAACAGGTCGGCCATCATTCAAAGGATCTCGCTTTCCCAAGTGACGACTGATGTATCGGCGGAGAGAAATGCCACTGGCAAGGTCGACGTTCACTTGGCCGTAGCGACTCCTGCTATCATCAACCCCAATGGTATGTCTTTTATCCACAAAAAGAGAAGTGACCAAAGGGATTGGGTCAAAAGGGGAAAAGAGGGAAACAGTGTGATAATAACTGCTTCATTAGGCGCAACAAACTACAGGAACAGAATCCTTTTCGCCGGCGAGGGACAGGGCAGCAGAGTTGCTCCGGCGCTTTATGCCATGTCTCCAAATGCTCCTTATAATGCCACGGTCATCCTGGACAACTACTTTGGCCGTCAGTTTAACTCCATCAATGACGTTGCAATCAACCCGCGCACCGAAGACATTTACTTTACCGATACTACCTACGGCTATGTTCAGGATTTCCGGCCCGAGACTGTCATTCAAAAGCAGGTTTGGAGATTCAACGAGACATCTGGGGCTGTGGCCGTTGCGGCTGATGGGTTTAATATGCCTAACGGTAAGCGGATGTCCCGTCTATAGTTCTTCACTGGAGGGAGAGGACTAACCTATGATACCAGGCATCACCTTCTCCCCAGACGGCCAACATGCCTACGTGACCGATACCGGTGTCATCCAGGGCTTCTTCGGGCGTAACTCATCCTTCCCATCGAGCATGTAAGTTCTGCCATCTTTGTCGTCTAGTCGCCAGCCAACAACTGCTCTGACATTACATTTCACACAAAGTTACCGCTATGACGTTGAAGAAGATGGCACCTTCTCCAACCGCAAGACTTTCGCCTTCATCGCGACTGGTGTGCCGGATGGCGTTCACGTCGACACCAAAGGTAACCTGTACGCGGGCTGCGGCGACGGCGTGCATGTGTACAACCCGTCCGGAAAGCTGCTCGGAAAGATCTGGATCGGCAGCACGGTCGCCAACTTCCAGTTTGCTGGAAAGGGTCGGATGGTGATCCTTGCGGAAACGGAGTTATACTATGCCACGTTGAAGGCCGAGGGGGCGTTCCCTGGTCAGCTTTATTGAGGAGAGTGGTATGCATTTTTTTTAGTTAGTGTCTGTTAGTATAGAGCTCAATTGAAATATGGCATCAGTGCAGAACCGTTAGCAATCACACTAGAACGTAGCATGTACGCATGCTGTTGTGTAATCCTACTTGTACATACAAGAGGATGGAACCCCTGAACCCAAAAGGCTTGGCATTGCCACTTACCCAGAAACGGGAACTGCGACGACGAAACATCCTGGTGTCTTGAATCTTCCTCTTGTCCTTTGAGCTCTTGCAACTTCGTCCGCAAGCTTCAAATCAACCACGTCCGCTCTTCAGCCTGGATCCTGCTCGCGCATGCCCGTGAAACAGCTTCTAGTAGCGTTGGTTTTTGGCTGGAGAATACAAGGGCGGCGAATTGTGCAAAATGGCCAGCAAAAGAACACAACCTCTGGTTGCCTACGACGATGAATCCGACTATCATGACGAAAGCGATCACGACAACACCGAATTTCTGCCGCACGCGAAACGCCGACGACTCAATTCCCATCCCGTCGACGACGACATCGCCCTGCCGGCCAGGCGGCCGACGCGCGCTCAGCAGCCCGACTCTGACCCTACACGTAATAGCATATCCCGCGATCTACTCTCCTCTCTCTCAGACGAGCTGCTCATTCGCATCCTATCGTTCCTTTCACTCCAACACCTCCTCGCCGTCGCCCCAGTGTCGCGCCGCTTCTACCAGCTCGCTGGAGATTCGCAATTATGGAAGGCTTTATACTACGCGCGCTTCGTGCTACCGCGCGCCATGAGGATACCGGGATTCAGAGACACCACGGCCAGTGGTGGCGGTACCGGCCACAAATTGCATTACTCGGGCAGAAGGACACTATGGGCTGATGGGCGACGTGGTGGACTTGTTCAAGAAAAGAAGGAGGAGGGAATCAAGACTGGAATCAAGAGGAGGAGAGACGAGCCAAGCACTTTCGACAATAGCGGACTAGGCGTAGAAGTCGACGAACGGTCACAAGAGCGGAAATGGGAGCCTGTTAACTGGAAGAGGCAGTATAAGATCCGATACAATTGGTCGAGGGGCAAATGCGCGGTCGAAGAGCTGAGGATAGGGGGTACGGCGGACACGACGCAAGAGGGAAATCATCAACAACAGGAGCGAAAGGTGCTCGTAAAAGTGGTCGAAGGGATTGCGATCACCGCGGATAAGGTGTCGGGTTTGCGCGCATGGGATCTGAAGAGCAGACATCTGCTGGCGCAAGTGAGTCTCTGTGAGGACGGGCTGGACTCTACGCCGAGCTGTATTGCTATGGACGACCACGAGTTGGACCACGGGATATTGGACGTGGGAGTGGGTTTCCTGGATGGGAGTTTTGGAGTTTGGAGGTTTTTCAGTGGCGAGAACCGTCTCGTAAGGCGGTACAAACACGAAAAGTCGAGTAATGGGGAACTCGTTGCGATGGCCCTATCGTATCCCTACATGTTGACGGCCACGGCAGCGGTATTGGTATCGCTTTATACCTTCGAGGTACCCCAGGAGCCACCGGCAGACCAATCGGCTCAGAACTCGGGGGCGGGTGGCGAGGCGAGAACGATGACAAAAGCGGGTGGTTCAATGGAGGAGAATTCGGGTGCCTCTGAACACGATACCGATCCGCTTCCAGCGCCATATTTGCTCACATCACTCAACTCTTACTCCTCGAGACCTCCCCTTGCACTATCCATACGAAAGATGGCTTTGACAACCGTCGCCTCAATAGCTTACACTTTTCCCACTCGGAGGGGCTGGTCCATCGGTCTTCAGGACATGCACATCCGCACCCCAAGTACAGGCGTCAAGTCCGCTCCTGACATCACTACAACAAAAACAGCATACACCATGCCGTTAGACACTGGCAGTGGGCTGCAAGAAACACCAGCAACACCCTTACATGAAATTGTTGCTAGGTCTCGAGAACCGGACAGCCCATCCTCGCGAACCCCTCCAGTGACAGTCGGGCCTACGACACTTTGCTACACTCACCCTTATCTTCTCGCCACTCTGCCTGACAACACCCTTGTGCTGCACATGTGCACATCAACCGCCTCTTCGCTGTCCATCTCACGTGGTATTCGGTTATGGGGCCACACATCGGGAATTAGCAATGCCGAGATAACGGCGCGGGGAAAGGCCGTTAGTGTCAGCTCACGGGGTGAAGAGATGCGAGTCTGGGAGCTTGAAGGACGGTCAAGCGGAATTGGCAGCCGAAGCATCGAGATTAAACCCGGTCCTGCTGCCTCAAGTGATAACAAAAGCGGCTCGGCTCCTCCCAGCGGCGGCGGCCTTGCATTGGACAACAAAGAAGATTTGGAATACGATTGGGATGAACGTAGGAACTGGGTGGGATTCGACGATGAAATGGTCATTGTGTTGAAAGAAAAGAGAGGTGGGGGCGAGAGTTTGATGGTTTATGACTTTACCTAGTTGCTAACAACTCTCTTCGATGCGCAATCCGACACACCTCTCGCCTGAATTGCCATTCTCTGCAGGCCACTTCAAAGCCTCTGAGTGTTAGAAAGCTTGATTGTCGAGATCAGTCAAGGACCTCCAACAACATCCCAAAACACCAAGAAGCGAAGTCTGGCCCCACCGCACTCAGCCCACTGGACACAACATTACGTTAAACAGGGACATTGCCCAGTACAACCCCCGACTGAAGGCGCCGTTCATACAACAACCTATCCCGCATGTTTCGCAGGAGTGGGCTTATTCGCGGCGTACACGACGCCCTGCTTTCCCCTGTGATACATGTCGCAGAAGACAACTAGGCAGCCTTATCCAGGAACAGGCAGGTGCATGGGGGACCTCGTGCCTCTGACGTCCTATCTGGCGTGTCACTCAAATGCGTGCGTCATGGCTCGGCATATTGACAATATGGATCATGGTTTGGCCCCTTGGCGCGAAGTTTACAGAACCGCCAGCAATATGACCAGTACGGACAACAAGGGAGACCCTCTAGAAGCTTCTTGAACACGACCAAACCAGGATGGTTACCGGCAACCTAAACCTCGATGATCATTATTTATCCGGGAGGCCTCCCAGACTTCCGCGGTAGTGGCAAAAACCAGACGCGCGGTCCTCAGCTTATCTCTCTTGGTAAATTTCAGTCCCCCTTCACCGTGGCTTCCGGAGTCTTCTATTACACTGCACACATCCATTGGCTCAACCATTTGCGTTGCGTCGAGGCTATTCCATTCTGTGTGTCACTCGCTTGCCCATCGGGTTAGTCAGTCACACACTTCTGTACCGCAGCTCCCCAGTTTCGCACCAGGTTCTCGGTGAACCGCGTGGAGAAGAAGAACGGTCGATATGTGATTTGGTCAAGAGGTTGACTAGTCAGCTTTTTGGGCGGTGGTAGAAAGCGGTAAACCGCCTCCTGCGAAAGTTTGAAGATGACCGACACCTCCCCAACATGACCGAGCTTGGTCAATGTGTAAGCAGGCCGATGGCTGCCTAGCATGTGGAGGACAGGCGTATACTTTGAGGGACCTGGAATCAGATGGTAGACCTTGTTCTCTCTCACACGCAGACACAAGATACCAATGCATTGGAGAAAGGTAATAAAGACAATCACTCCCTGGCTTTACTCCCACACATAAAGTCTACATGGGCCATAGTCACTGTAGAAGATACCTACCTAGCCTGATGGCTACAGTCATCGCCAGTGTCCCACAACATCGATGAAGCACTCACTCATCCAACATCATACCTACCGTAAAAGATGTCGAACATCGGATTTCAGGTCCAAGAAACCTTCCTAGAACCGGCTACATATCTGTCATGTTCAAAGCAGTCTGAGCAGCGTGTCTGCATCGAAATTGGGGATTTTCAACTACAAAAGACTCATAGATGATTACAGTCTGTTTCGCTGACTGTGCATGAAGCATCTGTATGTACCTAGCCGGAGCAGGATGAGGGAAAAATAACTGCAACGGGGTTTGTTTGTCCTTCGGCCTGTGTGCATTGCATTTAGCTTTTCACATGACCTGCTTCGGAGCTACATGGTGAATATTTTGCTGACCTAAAATCCGATGTCCGCGAGTTTTCAGTACGTTACTGCATGCCTGGCAGACTATTGCACGCAGCTACGTAGCGCATACGTACCTGCTCCGCCGGCGCGACCTGCTCACTCCCGTTGATATGCACATTTACACAGGTATTTTGCCGTCAAGCTTCCGGCTTAGTCGATATGTAAGTAAGCCAATCTGTGCGGTCGCGATGCGATGCGATGCGACGCGTATTTCCCGGGTTTGTTGAAGTTCCATTGTTCACTTCGGCTGCAGCAACGGGCATAGCATGGTATATGTACATGCGATTTTCCAGTATCCATACTAGGGAATAATATCACGGAATAGACAGTCTGTGCTGCTTTCCTTGGATGACTGATAAAACGTATAAGGAAAAGGAGGAGAGAGTTCGGAGGAGGATGACCATTTCAGTATCTATGAGTAGGCTTTGAGGTGGGTACATGGGCACTTTTGCTAAATCGATTTTGCAACATTCAGTTCATATAGCGCCAGTGGTTTAGTGGTAAAATCCATCGTTGCCATCGATGGGCCCCGCGTTCGATTCGCGGCTGGCGCAATGAAAATAATCTTTTTGAATTTTTTTTCTTCCATCTGCTCGATTTCCAAGCTTCCTTGTTTTTCTTCATCCCTCATCTTCTAAAGAGGTATTGTATTGGCTGCAAAATTTGCTACTTTCTATTATACTAGCTCATACTGCTTCCTTTGTTCCAGTTCAACCCATTCAGTGATACTTCGATAGTGTAGGTATCTGGCATCTTTCCCATTTTGTTCCCTCACCTTGCTCAAGTAACCATTATCCCATCTCGGTTCCCTGCCCATGAGCAACCATCAAGTAGTGTAGGTATCTACACAGTACGTACATCTTGTAGGTTGTACGTACGCCTTACGGCTGCACCAAACCCCCGCGCCTCTTCCGGTCATGTTCCTGGCAGCGGGCGTCAACGTGACTCATTCCGAGTTTATACTTGTCACTTGCGCATAGTATTAGGTGTTGTATATATGTATAATCAATCAGGTAGCGGAGGCACACTACATACGCTAGGCCGATCTAACCTTTGCCGGTCTCAAGGGATATATCGGAGTCTATCCTCTGCTGTCAATATTGGTATTCAATTACAAGCTGGCTGGAACTGTATCCGAATCTTCCGTTGCTTGGCATTATCGTTGTTGTTGGTAGCTAGTAGTACTCAGGTAGTGAGAGATGGGAAATATTGTCTGTTGGTCCTTGGCTATAGGTTGTTGGCAGGTTAATTGGCCCCTGGGGTGTACATTTGAAGACCGCGGGTTGCACGGGTGTGGGTGTGGGTGTGGGTGTATGGGTAAACTTATTGTATAACTTGCTTAATATGTACGTGCCTCTTCATATTTTGGGTGCGTGACCTACCCTTGGTATTGTTAGGTGCTCCTGCTTCTATTAATCGGTATTTGTACTGTAGGTACCAAACAAGACAAGCACAATGTGTAGAGGGAAGAGGTATGTGGGCCGACGGTATCAAAGAACGCGAACAAAGAAAGAATGACATAGATATAGTGGGAGGCGTCAGGCACAACGGACATCACATGGAAGCCTGCGAATTGGACAGCCTGATCGCATGAAGTTATTGGTGTACAGGATATTGAGTGGACTGTTGGTTTGTATATTGTCATGGAGACTAACTGCAACGAACAAAGAAATCAACAGTATTGGAATTGCTTAGTATCTAAGAGTATGTAACAACATGTCAGACCGTTGCTGTCTAGAAGGAAGGACTTGGCTTGTTTGAGAAAAGAGTAGTATATCTCTCTTTCCACGTTTTGTTCCGATCGATTCAGACGCATTAGGCAACATGCTGAAATCTCAATTGATGATCGGAACCCTGCATCGCTAGCCCGTCCAAGTGACTCCGGGCGAGACATGTTCATCCTTATGCAAGTGCCAAGGAAGCATGTACATGCCACTATGCTTACCGATAACAGATTTACAGTTCATTATGGAAATCTCAATGTTTGACGGGACATGCGGCCATGGAAACTACAACGACGTCAAAAGGCACCGATGGGGAGCGAATCTAGCACAAACACGTTGTTATTAGTGTTGCGCGAGCCGGAGCATTGAGGCTCTGGAGAACCTGCTCCAGCAGCCTATGCCAGGCCATAGGCCACAAGAGTCCATGGTTGGGTTGTTCCGATTCCTTATCTGCTTCCTGGTTGTGAATTTGCCATATTGATTGACACATAAGGGTCAACAAGTCACAACCACCACATGTGAAACAGGTGTTATTATGCACTTTTTGGTACTCGAGGTACGTATCGTGTACAGCAATGAGATTGATAACATGGCAGAGGGTGAGCGTAGTGTAGGAAACTACCTCTTAGGGTAGCGAGAACCCTTCAGAGGCAGACAGATGGCCGTGAATGGTCGATGTACCCGCTCAATCAGCCCTAGGATACGCCCCGAGAGGCGATACAAGAAACATGGCGAGCGGGCCAGTGACCAATGCTAGGGCAGACATGGCCTCAATTGGCTGCCTTGTTATCGATGAAACATCTCGTCACTGTCAATCATGAGCTACGATTAGTCAATCGAGCTAATGAATACGTCTGAAGTCTCAGCAACAGTACGTAGTGAAGCCATTGATACCGTGCTTGATGGAGCATAGGAGGGCCTCATGCCTTGGATTCATCGCAGTTCCCATTGTCATTACACCCTCTTCCGGGAGTCTAGCGGAACGGGATGGTCCTCGTGGTCGAGTCTTATGAGTCCAATGTCGTCCTCATGCTCGTCTTTACTTTCATCTTTAGCGCAATCTAAAGCGGATTAGAGGCGATTGGGAAACAAGTGGGTGTGGTGGTGGTGACATCTGGTGAGTGGGAGTGAGACGAGTGACGGGACCAAGGTCAACCCCATGACGAGGGGTAGCCAAGATTGGCAAGGTCCGATTGTCAAGTCAGGTGACAGATTCATGGTGTGTCGGCTGCGAGCTGTTGTTCAGGCGGATGCGCGGACGCATAGTATGTGAAAATACTACGAGTGGTGACACACTACGGTAGATTGATCGATAAACGCGCCTTACTGCGTGGTTCATCTGGCGTGATTCAAGCTCTTCTTGGTATGGTGGGATAGAAAGAGGCGTGTCTTGGCTTGTCAGTCTGAGAGAGCAGACGCGTTTCTGAAGAGGTGTCGAGTATGGCAAAGTATTGTAGGAAGATAGTATTCGTCGAATCTGACCGTGTAGCGCACAATGCGCATGTTTAAACTGAGCTGCCCAAATATTCGAAGGACATTCTCTTCCTTCCTAACACTTTTCGGCATGTGGCACCTAAACTAGATGCTTGGTCGTTCTGGGGGGGGGGGGGGGGGGGGGGGGCAGTGCTCTAAGTGTAAGTGCGTCAACCGCTATCGAGAACCCTGTATCTGCAAGGGGAACCACACCAGAGCCAGGGTTGTGATCTGTCTGTCAGCTGGAGAAAATTCCGGTTGACCAACCAACTGTGTCCAACGCGCCAGTTCGGGGCAGCAATCATTGTGTCGATGCATGAACCCCGGATGCTAGGTCAATAAACAGAACTTGGAGATGGGAATTTAGTTTGATGCCGGCTCCATCATTGTTGTTAGAAGGTAAACATCTTTCCCTTACTCAATGTTTTGTTTTGTTCTTGACGTTGGTTCTGATTTCGGACTTGTTTGCTTGCTGTTGGAAGGGGTTTGATAATGAGTTTGTCTCTTCCATGAAAATATGTCTTTGTTTGTTGCTGGATGGAGTTTTGGTCTGTAGTCCAGGGCGAAGATGAAAGGATATTGGAGCCCAAAGCCCAGGCACGCCAGGATCGAAGCGCTGAAAAGATTGCTTGCCTATTTGGTGGTTGGCAATCGGTCTTGTCCAAAGGCCTTTGCCTCATTGGCGGTATGTATGCCATTGCCAGCATTCGATGCATCTAGAGCCTGTCACCGCCATTGTCGGTCAAGAGGTCGGGGTCGGGATTGAATGGACGGCTTGAGTTGAGATGATCAGGGGTTGAAAGCGGGGTCCGTCCAAGGTCAACGGGAGGGCCCACAAGTCCACCGGGATGAGAGCCGGCCGAGTGGATGCTCGCGTGTCCGGCTCCGCGCCGTCACACACACGCGGGCGCTGCGGGGAGAAGAGGCCCATCTGGAGGCTGGTCGACCCCGCGGTGCGTTTTCGCTGGTTGCTTTTGATACATAGAATCTTGGTTAGGCTTGGGATGCCAGTCCCTTGATCGCCTGCCTTCATGCAGTGAGGAGGGGAATTCGATGAGCAGGCTGGACGATAAGGGTACGTGGCATCCTGGACAGGCACGATCAAACGTTTCTGTGGTATCCAAGACGGGGAGCCTTTCTGTCGTGCTGCCACATACGTGATGTATAGCCCACCAAGGTGGAAAGGACTGGCGGCTTGTGCAGGACGCGAATGGGCCGTTGAGGCTGCTGAATGCTGCTCTCGACAGCACGGTCTCTCAACAGCTCCATCGTGTGGTAGATATGCCTCTGGGGGAGGCCATCAGGCTTGAGTGCGGAGAAGAACAGTATCGGGATATATCGCTAAAGTGAGCGAGGTAAGACGAATGATAGAAGCACACTCGGTGATCTGTGGTGATCCGTCTGTAGCTCCCGTCGTCGATGTGGAAGGAGTACTTTGCGGGACTTCAAGGGAGCCAGAGGTACCTACCTAGGTACACCTTATACCTCACTGCCACTTCCAGTTCTCGTTCATTTAAGGTAGTTCTCGATAACGCAGCTGATAGCGGGGTAAGTTCCCTCACTTCCAGACCTAGTTACCCGTAGTAGCGTGCATAGCACTTTTAGCAAAACAAACGACGAACCGCGAAACTCGCACACTCCACTATACCTAGTCTTCACCAAACAGCTATGGACCATGGAGGCCAAGGTGGTTGTTAATCCAATGCTGGCCCTTCGGTCTGGAGCGGGAGGCGACAAGGTCAATCGGTGACTCACCTTACCATCTTTCGCTTCCACTTTTTATGAAGGCAACACACCAGTGCCATGCCATCGACATCATCTGCCTTCCAGCATGCTCCCAATTCGCAATTTGTCATACAGGTACGCTCGGTACGCAGCGGTCTTTGCATGCTCTCGTCCTTCGTCCCGTGGTCGATGTCTGATTGGCCAATCGCTTTCCTCCCATCCAAATCTTCATCTACACAGTCGTACTTGCATTTGCATGTGGCAAAATACTGGCGAGAATAGTCCGGATACACTGCCCCCGCGCGATGAGCTGTCCGTCTTTCTTTCTTTCTTTTCTTTTTCGGTTTTTTTTTTCGTTTTTTTTTTTTTTTTATGATTCATGTTGTGCCCATTGAACTGCACCAGTGGGGCTCTTTGACAATTCTGCGTTTGCCAGTCTCCGAAACACCCGTTTGCGCCTACTGTAGGCCCCGTTTCTGCGACACGCTGGATGCCCAATACAGTTGGAATATCTGCCCAAATGATAACACCAACTGCTACGACCTGACGGAGCGATGAATGGCGCGATTGGAGCTTGAAATTGGATGGCAGTGAACTGACATCTTACCTCTAGGGTTGGGGTTGCAGCCGTACAATGCAAACCGGGCACCGGACGCATCGGAGTTCATGCTCGCCAAAAGCCAGGCTTCATCACGACAGCGAGAGGTATTGCATCAAATAACGAGGCATGCTTGCATGATGAAGTGAGTTTTGACAACTCCAGAAGCGTGGTCCTGCCAATGGGTCATCATATCATCAATCGAACTCGCAGACCATGTCGTTGTTAGCATGGTTCCCGCCACAGCCGACACCATCTCGCTGTTACGTTGAGGCTCGTCCAAACACCTCCAATAAACTCCCTTCCCGTCTGGCCTTTGCAGGACGCGGCACCGATTACTCAACGATCGGAAACAAAATGAAGTTTCTTTAATCAACCAAGGCAACACATGTTGATTATAATCATCTGTACGACATTGCAGCAAATCCGTCCATCGCAAGCGCAAGATATGCCTCACTACGCATTGTAGTGGACAAAGCAAATGTTAACTGATGTTCAAGCTCTACTGTTGGCAGAGACAGGTAACAACTTACAATACATGTACGCAGAGTTTTGGAAATCATGGAGCTATTGGAACAAACTGGCATGCTTTGCTTCCCTTTGGTCGGCTTGATCTGCGCCAGGGTTTGAGGCTCCAATGTCACCGACTGATGATCGCTTGAGAGTCCATGGCCGGTTTGTGAACAGCACCACCAAGTACTAACTCTCAAACTAAGTTCAAGGATGTACCTGACCGGACTTTGTGCCAAGCCATGTCTCAGTCTTGCCTTACTGAAAGGGATATGTGTAGTTACAGTGCGTGCAGGTGGTCACCGGATTGGCTGCGTCCCAAGTCACGGCTTGCTTTGAAGCGGGCTTCAATGGCTTACGGACCGGGGCGTGGCAACCCTGTGAAGGAAGAGGGTGACTCCAAAGGTCAGCGAATGACTCTTTCGCAATCCAGCAGTGCATCAATTGGTAAAGCAAGGCAGCAGAAGAAGACGTTGGGACTTGAGAAACACAGCGAACAGGCACACGAGTCCGTCCTTCTGCGAAAAAGAGCGGACATGATGAGTGATGAAGGGATCCATATGGTATGTAGCAGTACCTATGTTTGCACTTAGCCTACTCAGGTACCTCAGGATGCTCAGCTCAATCAAGTGTAAGCGCCCCATGCCCTCTGCCCCACTTTTTGGGTTTCCGTGCCCCAGGTGAGGTTCTAAGTACAATGGCCGCGTCAGTCGCTTGGAGCCTATGTAGCATTGAAAGCTAGAGCAGCAGCCGGAATTTGTATGGGATAATGGGAAGGGGATGACTTGATGAGGTCAGGATCCATAAGTTCCAGTTGACGGGAACCAAGAAAGCATTGCCATTGCGACAAATCAATATCATGCTGAGTCTCAGCTGCCCTGACTGTGATGGGGAAGGTCACAGACCTTCTTTATCTTTGGGTCCGACGGTGTGTAACCTGTATCGCATCGCATATCCCGCACGCATCCTAATCGGATTACCGACGGACTGTGAAGTTGGGGTACCTACCTAGGTACAGGTAGTTCAGCTACACTATACTTGTCCAGGTACATCTTGCTGGCTTGGGTACCTTGGCCGCTTATGCCCCCGCGTGGCAGGAGGTGCCGACACAGTTCGACATGGAACTTTTGGTGCATCTGTCGGCGATGAAGGTGAGCGGAAGCAGGCAGAGAGGGAGGCAGGACATGGCAGTGGGAGGGGGTGGCCCGCTCCTTCTGGCTGTAGTGCCGCATGTTTTGCACATGCCCGGCATCCTTTTTACATGATGCCCGTATGCCCTACCGCCCTGGGCCTTTGCCTCTCTTCGGTTTCCTACCTTAACCTACTTCTGCTTGCTCTGCTACCTCTTTTGCAAAATCTCCCCTCTTTCTTTCTCTTCCACCGTCTCACCCTCCACCCCGCCACCATTCCAATTTTTGCTATTGTTACTTCCCATTGACTTACATAGCTGACTTGTCAATTGGATGAACGCTCTTCAGCTATCGCTATTATTCAGGTTTCAATTGGGAAGCACTGCCTGCTCCGCCGACGCAAGCCTTCCCCTCCCGGGTTCCAGCTGCTTCGATTCTATTGACGGACGGGATCTCATCAAGGTTACCTTCCATCCCGTTACTAATACAAAGTGTCCCTACCAACCCCTAGCAGCGGGGCGCTAGACTGGGGCTGCACGGTGCACCGTTAAAACGCAGCGCAGCCCGAACTTTGACTGGACCTCAACTGTCATCTCAGCACCAGACCAAGTCCCGGCCGCTGGAATCTCAAACCACTACTCCACACTTGCTACCGGGGCCCAGAATAGAGACGTTCCTATTGTTCCACTTCGATACCCTCAACCACCCCCCCGCCAACCCGAATGGCAACGAATGGTGGCAAGCATCTCGAACAATAAGGAAGACATCGCACAATACCCAGACGCAGGATCATGTAGTGTTGGCTCGCATTGTGTAGCACTCGTCGAATTGACAGCAAAACGCAGGCCTTATCCGGCCATTCAACGCTATTCAAACCCTGACGAACAATAATTGCCCAAACAACAATCGCACAAAGCACTGGCTGCCTGACGTTGCCCGACTGTTCTTAAACGCCTCTTGATCACCAGGAACACTGTCGGCTTCTTCCTCTTCTACAACTTTTCCCAGACGGCTATCATCTTCGCGACCGATTGGAACCTTCAAGGATCTTCCCAGTCCACCAGTCACTGCCATTGAAGCTCATGCCAGGCACCAGCTCGACTCATAAACCCTATCGGTCCTTGATCTTCGTCACCCATTGACGCTATCAACCCATCGTTCGCCACCCATCCGAAGAACACCACCATACAAAATCCACGAACCAGTCCTTCCATACATCTCCCATCAACCGTCGATATCCGCCCGAGACGTTTTCAAGTACTACGCTCCTTCCAAAGTCAGCAGGACGAACATTCCATCCCTCAGCATCTCACAAAGGGCAATAAACCTTGCCATAATGTCTGGCAAGAACGACAAAGTCCTACAGCCAGCATTGTTCCCAATGGATTACACTATGATGCCAATGTCATCCACTTCGACTTCTTCCAAGCCCAAGCGGCCGTTTGACATCAGCAACCTCATGTCTCCTCCTGGTCCAGCTCCTTTCGAGACATTCAACCTTCGTGACGCCGCAATGCCACCCTCAAAGCCCATGTCCGCTGCAAGCAGGCAGCTGGGACCGAACCCGCCCATATCTCCTCCCATCTCCCCCTATACTAGGGCGAGAAACTCAATTACAACGGACCCTCGCCTTTCCATTTCGGACAACGACCCGATCCTATATCCTGCTCCCGAATCCGCTGCCAGTCCTCCTTCTGAGCCGCTCTTCGTCCCATCGGTTCCTTCAGCCGAGCCGCTCGATGACTTGGTCAACAATCACATTGCTTCTCGACCCCAGAGCATTGTACGCGCCACATCGCCCCCGAAGCCGGAGGAGTACGAGCTGGTGCTCTTTTTCAAGTCGGAGTGCCTGAAGATGTGGCAGAAGGATCCTCGGGACTGGCTTCGCAAGGAGCGCCAGTATCTGCGAGTTGACAAGAAGAACCATACGAAAGCACGGCCCATGGTTAACAAGCTTCCAACGATTTTGCCCGCCGCTCAACCTCCGGCTCCGGCTCCGAGACCTCAGGTGGCGAGAACCAGCAGCATTGGCCGCGTTCAGAAGCCCAGAGTCACCAAGGCACCGGCCCAAAACCCTCGACCGATTCGGGCAACTCCTACGCACTCTCGACAGACGGCACGTGTTAGCGCCACACCTGAACCTAGGGTGCGAACAGTGGCACCAAACAGGGAGGACAAGGATTTCGACGCTCTTCCCGACTACACACCCAGCATTTTGACGCTACCCAACACACCCGGCTGTCTGAAGGTCGACTGGAAGGGTAACGCGCTTGACTTGAGCAAAGATCCCAATAGGGCCCTTCTCCATGATGAGGAGCTCAGCCTTGCCGCCGCCCTTCGCCTGGATTGTGCGACCTATCTCACGAGCAAGAGGCGCATCTTCATGAGACGCATTGAGTGTGCCAAGATTGGCAAGGAGTTTCGCAAGACAGACGCTCAGCAAGCGTGCAAGATCGATGTGAACAAGGCATCGAAGCTGTGGACGGCGTACGAAAGGGTTGGCTGGCTTGACCCTAAGCACATTGAGAGGTTTCTGTATAATTGAGAGCTTCCAGTCCTGGATGCAATGGTTCTGTCCAATCGGGTTGTCTTTCATAACTTGCCATTTCCACGGTTGCTCATTTTGGCATTTTCCTGGCGCATGGTACACCCCACTCACTGGTATGGTTGGTGAAACGGCTGGCTAGAATGATGACTTGGTTCGGGATTTTACCCCCTTTTCATGGCCCTGGATATACCCCCGGAGTTTGGCTTGTGGAATCACTCTACTTTCTTGCACTAGTTATTGCTTTTCCCTTTTCTTTTTTTTCAAAATTGCTCCTGGTCACATAACGAACACTTTTGCATTTTCATGGCTGGTACTTAACGATCATTATCGATTGGGTCGGTTGGTATGGTCAGTAGGCTCTGGCTTTGGTTTTTCCTCCCTGGCTCACTCGTATCACGACATCTCTTTTTTTACCTTGCTTTGTCTGGGACAGCCTGACCCCTTTCGCTTCGGAGAAATTTTGTTCACGGGATTTTCTTCATGGAATCGGTCAATTACGGAAAGGGAGAAAGGAAGGATCTCTGTTACTTACTCTTTTGCATGTCACCGGAGATGGACAACATAGCACAACATGGAGGGATTGGAGGGAGGAGGAAGACTGCTAACGGTTTTAACGACATTATACCCCCATTTTCTTTGTTCCATATGATTTGCTTTTACTTGGCCTAGCACATGGGTAGAATCTGTGCCATCCACTTTGTTTTTATGAGTGAACGGTTTATACATTCACGACGGGATGGAGGGCGCGAAAGTACAGCGCGATATCACAGCGCGGGAATGTAGCTATTGAACAGCGTTTTATGATGGAATGAATGAGATCAAATTAAACAGACGCAATTCACCTCGTGAGGACTTACTTTCTTGATGGTTAACTTGTGCTTTCATTTGAACATCAAATTCAATTCGACTTGTAAAAAAATGATGCTTGCAGACTGTCGCTTGATACACATAGTTATCTTAACACAAGTGCTTTTCGCCAATGCCGTTCACAAAGTCCTCCCCGTGACAGAGTTTTCAGCACTTTGCCTTGAACTGGGCGTAGATCAGTGCAGTTCGATTTGTGTGTGGATGGTGGATTTGGATTTTTCTTGCGACGTAGTTCGGTTGACAGGGTGATGCTGAGGAGCAATCCTTCCGCATTCTTTGGACCCGCGCTGATTACAAACCAACATGATTTTAGTACGTAGGGGGCGAAATAATTTCTTCGGAAAGACATGGCATTTGTAATGGTAATATGTACAACGAAGAACGCAGTGATTGAGTTTGCACTGTTCATGGCAGGGTGATTGATGTCAAAAGGTAAATGTCGTACTTCATTACACCTTGCATCGCAATGCTGGGTCAATAGACCTCCATCCAGCTCCTAGCCGGATGTTCTGTCCCTGGGGCACGCTACCGCTCAGGAACAGGATAACACGCTATCATACATGCAATCATGTCATTAAATAACATCCCTTCCTCCATTAACATTAACATTATCAAACACCCCTTTTAGAGTCCAGCAGCCAACTTGTACCCACCATCAACGGCCAACGTCTCGCCATTGATAAACTGGTTCGACACTAATGCCAGCACCGCCTGCGCCATGTCGATATCGCGACCAGGACGAGCACCCGGGTACTTGTCCTCATACTTCTCCTTGGGGATATGGCTCTTCTGGAACTCGTCACTCTCCTCGGCCGTCATCTCGCTAGGGAAGGGACCAGGCGCAATGCTGTTGATGCGGATCTTGAGCCCGGCGTTGGCAATCTCGGCGGCTAGCATGCGGTTCAGGTGAACGGCCGCCGCCTTGCTAGCGTTGTAGCTGAAGTGGTGCTGGGCTGACTTGACCTGGCCGCTAATGCTGCTGATGTTGACCACAGTGCCGGACCAGCCTGGGTGGCGCTCGGTGCTAGCTTGTAGGAGGGGCAAGAAGGCGGAGGTCATGAAGTAAATGCTAGCCACGTTGGTGCGGTACGTCTCCGTCCAGTCGTCGAATGTAGCGTTCTCGTTATCAAACAAGTTGTGCTTGAGCTCCTTGGGGTCGCTGGCCTCAGTGGTTACGCTCGAGCTGGAAACGCCGGCGTTGTTGACCAAGATACAGAGACACTTCTCGCGGGATTCGATTTCCTTGACCAGAGCGGCAATGTCCTCCTTCTTAGTCACGTCTGCCTGCAGGGCGATGATCTCGCCCTCGACGTCCTTGTTGTAGATCTCCACCACCTTGTCCAGCTTCTCCTTGTTGCGGCCGGCGATATACACCTTGGCGCCGTTGACGGCGAGAGCTTGTGTGGCCATAAGCCCGATGCCAGTGCCGCCGCCGGTTACGAGAGCGACGCGGCCCGCGAGGTTGAAGAGGGAGTTGCGGTTCAGCTCGGCGTGGCTGGCAGCGGAGGCCGACTTGGTTCCGGTCGACATTGTGTAAGACTGTTGGTGGAGAGAGGATGGGAGACTGGTTCTGGAAGGTTTGGATGAACTAATCGCGGTCGCTAGAGTGGTTCGTGTAGGGGTGTTAAGTGCTCTTGTCCTGGTTATGGAAAGAAGAGTCCTGGTGGAGGGTCTGAGGAAGCGTGTGGGTAGAGATTGAATCATTGTCTAAGGTCAGGAAAGGAAAGGGGGAAAAGAGGGATCCGTCTCGAGAGAGGAAACTTGTTTTATACTGACGTTCATTCAGACATGGAAGTGAACAATGCATCCCATCGAGATCATCCTAACTTATTGCAGTGGTAAGAGCGACGGAGAATAGTGAAAGTCATGACGAAATTGATTCTAGGGCCCCTGCAACCACTGACGAAATTCGTGCTGGTGCGCCTTCCCTTTTCATCGAATTTGAGGGGAACCGGCGAATCAGCGTCTAGCGGCAGGGAAGCAGCCCCGGTGCCTGCCTGTCACCTTGACCCCACTGCGGACCTCCACCCATCGGTGGACTTGTAAGACAGTGGACCCTGGGAAGTTGCAACAGCTGCACAGCGACGACATGAACACTCTGTTTCAATCGCAAGGGCCAAAGTGATGCAATAAAGCGGAGAGACACACCCCTTCTCTGTGTAGGTGATGTCCTTGTCACAGCTGAGATTTTGAGGAAGAGATCGCATGATGTCAAGTAATATCCATCGATCATCAGCCGTTTCTAAAACGTCAGAGGCACGGGAGGTCCAATGGACCATCATCTTATCCAGCTTATTTACTTGAACACGCCGGCTTGATGTGCATGATGGGTACATACGGCGCCTCGGGACTATACTCTGCAGAGTGCATTGCAGATTTGATCAAGTTGCCAGACTGCACCGAATTATTACGAGTATGCATCAATGACTGAACGTCTTCCACTGTACATGGATTATATATTTCTCAACCGCTCTCCAGTCTCCATTATTCTCGTAGATAGGTTCTCCTCGAATCGAATCCCACTCATTCGCCATCACACCAGTCGCGATGCTTCGCAGCCGCCAGCTCAACATCAGTCCTGGGCCAGAAGTGGCTCAGGTCGCCGACGGGAAGGTTCACAGTGATTCGCATCTCATAGTAATGAAAGACATGTAAAGAAGAGCTACATAAAACAGCAGGGCACCACGTCCCTGGCCAAGAAAGAAAGGTTGGAACGGAGAGAGAAGGAGCATTTACGTAATCATCAAATCTGTCCTGAATGAAAGGGAGCAGAACTCACCTTCTGCAACCTCCCCGCCACCTCAAACTTTCCCTCCTCGGTTAACCCTCCAATACGCCCCGCTCAGCGCCCAACAAGCCACAATACCTAACCAGCAGAAAGATTTCCGTACGATCTCTCGAATTTGATCTCCGCGTAATTACTAAGTTCTGTATGAAGGCGTGGGTAGGGGTAATGATGTAGAGAAGCAGCAACGAGGCATTTGCATTGTCGACCAACACCCTTGATTTTTGCTTGCGTCTGCGTAAAGTAAATACGCTAACTTCAATTTCGAGAGACCATGCGGTAGCGCAAGGACGGCATCAGTCTTGCAGGTAAAGACAAAGATATAGACAACGCAAAACCCCCAAAACGTTGAATACAATGCAATTACGGCGTTATACTCGGGCGTCAACGCGCCGATGGTAGGGTTCGAAGTGGTGTTATGAGGTGCATAAAACTGGCGCGTGGGCAACTTCACAAGCCCGAATGGCATCCGGAAGACGGCGAAGAGACCCATAACTACCATGGGGGGGGAAGCTATCTATGATCCATTCGAAGACCATGGTGACGAGGAGGAGGGCGAGGGTCGACGAACAATAATATGTATCTGTTTACTTTCACGATCAGTGACAAATGAGCCAAAAGATGTAGAAGAAGAGACTATGGAGTGATGAATCACACAACAGACGAAAAACCTTGCGCATCACCCCATTACATGAGAACCATGGAGGAGGTAAATTTGGAAGATGACGAACCTTCAAAAGTGAATCAGCCAGAAGTTTGTTAGACTTTCCGGCCACATTTCGACCATGAGCAACTCGAGAGAAAAACTGCCGTGAGAAGTACAGCACAGCACAGCACACTGAGCCATCTAACTCTTCGTCTAACGAACAATCAAAACGTCACCTCTTCAGTACTCTCCCTCACCCTCTTCATCAGATCCTGCAAATCCTTCTCATCCTTGCCGCCCACCACCACATCGCCAATACTCTCCACCTCCTTTTCCTCGTTGCCTGTACTATCCTCATACCATGCCATGATCAGCATCCGCCCAGTCTCAAACTCCTCCCTCCACGTCTCCATGAATTGCTTCCTCGACCCCCGCAGCGTGGTAGAGAAACTGCTCGCACAAGTCATACCCCTGGTCGTAAAGTGACCTTTGAGCAACGGCAACGCCAGTGATCCCGACGTCCTCACGTTCAAGTCAACAATATAATGCGCCGTCTTCTCGCCATCCGCTGAAGAGATGCCGTTCCCTTGAACCGGTTCATTCTTTGGAATATCCTTCGTCTCCAAAACATCAATCCCCACGGGTCCAATGTATCCATGCTTACCCACCCACTCAGCAGTCTGCCTCATGATCCCCTCAAACTTCTTCTTCAGCCTTTCCTGGCGCGCGTAATTTATTGTGCTCCCAATCCACGCATTATCCTCGTTAATCATCTGCTCCGACGCCGCCAAAAACGTCGCCTCCCCTTCTTTCCCCACCAAAAATGTCACCCCGTAGTCCCCCACGGGATCGCGCACCATCTCGCTCAGCACCACCGACCCGGGCTTCATCTGCTGATTTTTAGCAGTCACCTGCGACAGAAGCTTCCTCAACACTCCGGTCTCATCATCCATTAACGTCTTCACCAACTCCCGCTTCTTTTCCTCGTCACTAACCACCCACGTCCCCGCCCCGCCAAACGTCTGTTGGGTCTTGAACACAAACGGTGCCTGTCTAGCATCCACTTTCTTCACGATCCTCTTCATCTGCCCTCGCATCCACCGTCCCCTGGCCCCTTTACACCCCGCAGGGACAAGCCTCATACCACCTTTCCCCACCACATCATCCTCCGCCCGACAAACCTCACAACACTCCCCACCCGCCAACGGCGGTACAAACCCCTCAACATCAACCACCTCCGCCCTCGGTGTCGGCAGCCCCGACTCAGCAAGTCCAGCCTTGCTATTCAGAAACCACTGAGTCTCCTGGTTCACTACCAACGGATACCCTTTTCTTTCAAGGTCATCAAGCATGACCTTGACCGCTAACCTATCAACCCCTAGCTCTTTTACAGGTATCTCGGCGGGTCCGGAACAGAATACCAATTTCGGCCTCTGCTCGGGGCTCAGAACAGCAATCGTCGCTTCGGCCTCGTGCCGGTCGTGCGCCTCTTGCGAGGCGGAGCCGGGCGAGACGTTGAAGAAGATGGTGGGGGTGTGTGGGCCGCCGGTGATAAAGGCGTCGCGTTGGGGGATGAGCGAAAGGTATTTGAGAGCTATGGAGCGTTGAAGATCTGTTGTGGTTGACGATGCGGTGGCATCTTTGAGTTCCGCGGGTGGGATGTTGTTAAAGGGACTGTCTTGGTAAAGATATTTCTTGTTGCGAGGGAAGGAAGGGGTCAGGGCGATGGCGGAGTTGACGCCGCAGAGGACGAGGCCGAGGCGGAGGTGCGCGGTGGAGGGGTCAGCGAGCTTGTAGAGATCCGTCAGGGTGGTGTCGAGGTGGATGGTGGGAAGGTTGATTGTGGCGGAACCCATTTTCGGGGTGGTGGTTGCTGTTTTCTTTGGAGGTGGTGGCTTGGTTGTTGTATAGGGTCTTCCGGGGGAGAGGACAAATGTTGGAGGACTATTGAAGACTGTGGTTGGGGAGCGACGGATGAGGTGCCGGATATTTACGATCCTCATTGTGGATGGACTGAAGTGAAGGTAAGTGCATGGCATGCCGCTCATTTTGTACTTGCGTCGATCTTACACTGCACCTGCTGGTTTAGTGCATGCGCAAAACCTCCGAAACCACTTTCCTGTTGTTGAGGGCCAGGAGAACAGCGCCAATGGCATGTGATGGTTCTGGTTCCAATGCAAACGAGTTAAAACATCCCAAGTATGCCAGCCACGTCATTTGAAATCCATCACTTGGGTTCAAACAGACTATGAAACTTCTACCCGGTGATCAACGGTGACACGAATTTGCCAGATATACCTTGCAGGCTTCTATGATAATCGTGAGTGTTGAGGCAGAAGTTGTGTTTGGCGATAAGATAAATGACATCATGTTCCGAGCAAGTGTGATGGGAAGGCGGGATGGGGGCTTTTTGGCTGACAGTGACGGGACAGGGTGAGCGGGTCTCGCCGAATGATCGATCGGGACATTGACGTGCAAGACACACCTTGGTGATGACCTGAGACGGCTATGACTGCGGCTGAGACCATATAGCCTGGGTTAACATATTGCGGTCGTCAATCAGTTGTCGAAAATGTAACCAAGAAACTCTGACGATCAACTTCAAGACCCGTGGGTGTAGGTGTAATCACATGAACACGTTTCGAGGGCAACAGGCGAATGTCTAACGTGCTGATTCCTAGAATAGTGATTATGTCGTCCGAGTCTTGAGTAGATTGTATAAGTAACGGGGTGAGGCAAATTGAAAGAGTAGAGAGAAACGCATGAATTGTAAATGGCTCATCTTGTCATTGTCGTGATTGTAGACTTGACGAGTAAACCAGACCCAATCTTCGATTCATCGGGAGGTTGTCAAGTGATACGTCAGCGAGGCTGCGGCACCAGGCAGGTCCCGAAATCTCAGTGGCTGCCGTAATATCAACGTAACACAAAGCGCACCCTCTTGTCCATAGTTCTCTATTGGTGATGAACACCTCTAACAACCCAGCCAATCAACGCACCTCCTGAAGTATCGCGTAAAGGTCAGGGTAGGGGATGGTCGTTAACTTGCGTTCTGTTCTGTTGGTCCAGCGTTTAAAGCTCCATGTTTACACCATCATCCGATAGGTCAGCCCTCTCGCCTAACAAGGTTCTGTTCTCACCCTCTGGCGGACTACCATTCCCGGCCTTCATATTTGACTTCCGCCATGCTCGTATCTTACGACGAGCTTCCCTTGCCCAAGCGCTCAGCCTCCAACTCCCTCTCGGCCTGCTGGTAGTACTTGGCTGTGTCGACACCATGCTGGTTGTGGTTCACAAAGTTGAACCAAGGGAGGACAGCGAAGAAAAGGGCCGAGTATCTCGACTGACGAGCAGCCATGCCTTGAACATCGACAGGCAGGGTACTGACACCGTAAAGTGGCTGACCAGCCTTGACCTTGTCAACCATCTCACGCATGTCCATCTGTACCTCGCGGGCGTTCTCGCTCATGCCATAGAAACGGACTGTTACCATGTTAGCGCACTGTCAAGAACAGAGCCTCTTATCACCGGGATATCCCTGCAACCACTGCCATTTGGGACTGCGGTGAACTTGAGGAGCAATGCGCATGTTGAAAAGAACGAGGACAACGTACGAATGGATCGTTGGTAAAAGTAGAGAAAGCCGCCGAAGAAACCCACGGCGGTCGCCAGTCGCATCGCCTTGGGAAAGCCACCCTTTCCAACACCTGATGGTGCCATCTTCTCCATCAGATATAGAAGGCCGGGGCCGGCAGCCCCCGCAACGGTGCCGTGAACATAATCGGACGGGCGAGCGTAGCCGATTACACGGCGGAAGTGCCTGTGTCGTGGTTATTCAGGTCAGAATTGCGCATCTCGAGATGGGACTATGTCGTGGGAAACGTCGTTGGACAGTGTCCGCAGAGAGAAGAAGCGTACGGGTCATTGTCGATAAGCTAGACAAGGTAGGGATGCGATGTCAGCAACCTGAACATTGTTTTGAAGGGTTTGCTGCGATCCAGACGATGGAATGCGCAACGCATCGTCAAGATATGGTGATGCAATTGGCGAAACCCACTGGATACTTGGTATTGAGTGTCTTGCTGATCGTGTACGTCGGGGATGAAGTGCTGGACATTGTGACGGCGGCCGATGATTGCGTCGTCGATGGGGTAGCACGAACGTATGGAGCAGCTCACGACTCAGGTCCCGTCGTCGTCGATGGAGTCGTTCAGCGGGATGCCCACAGTGAGGGCTGGAGCTCGTACCGTAAACCGTATTGATGCCTGAGGCGGCAAAGGTCCGTCGTTCCCAGGAGCGCGAAAGCTGAGCCACACGCGCTCGAGACCCCCTGCAACGGCGCCACAGACTAGGTAGGTAGTACATAAGGAAGTGCTGAGTGCCAAGCCGCAACCACTTACACTTGCAGTTGCTTGACGCGTCATGGAAGCTGCGAAAACGCGTCTCACGTCTCCCATCACTTTAATCGATAATTTTCAACATCGCCATCACTTTTGGACCTTTTAGCGAACGCAGATACACGCACTCGCTATGCCAGCTCAAGACAACGACAACAACACCAGCGCTTTCGTCAACGAATTCCTTGCGGGCTGGGATGATGACGACCCCTTCCGTTCCCCCAGCCCAGAGACGGCCGGAACGAACAAAACAAATAACAAGAAGCGCAAAGAGCCAGATACCCTGGGTATTGACAAGGAAATTGATGTCACCAAAAAGGCCAGGGTTCCGCGTGTGAAGCTGGATGATGCCAGACTATTATCCGACAAGGGCATTCCAAAGTTGCGAAAGACCGCATCGAAGTTGAAGTTGAAAGGAAAAGGCCATGAAGTAAGCCAGTCACACCTCTGTTGTGGTCAATTGGCTAATATAACCCGTCTTAGTTTTCAGATGCCGCTCGTCTGCTCTCCTTCTACCAGGAATGGCTCGATGACCTCTTCCCGAAAGCTACTTTCGTAGACGCCCTTGCTATGTGTGAAAAGGCCGGGCACAAAACTACCCTACGCAATGCACGACTAAAGTGGATCGCCGAAGGGAAGCCCAGGTCAACAGCAGCTGAAGAGGAAGAGGATGGAGACTGCGCAGGAGTAGGACAGCCATCTGCCCCTACAGAACCCACCAGGATGGCATCCATATTCGAGAAGGCGACAGGGGCTAGATCAAAGACACCAACACTCGATGATAATTTACTCGGAGACAACGACATTTACAATGCGACACCGAGACGAAATCAACCAACAGCGGCGCCTGGAGACATACCTGATGATGACGAGTTGGACGCACTTATGGCCGAAGCAGAGTCTGGGGCCGCTCCAGGGGCCAGCACAGCAACAAACAATGGGGCTGCTCCCGACAGAATATTTGGCGGCGGGGCTATCAACAGGCGCCCACAGCCATCCGAAGTACCAGATGACGATGACCTGGATGCATTGATGGCGGAAGCTGAGTCATATCGGCCGTCCACCACAAACCACGGCAGCATCTTTGGAAATGGTAGCGCTTTTGGAGGTGGTAAAGATAAGCCAGCCATGGCCCCATCACCACAAGAGGATGATGACGACCTAGATGCCCTGATGGCCGAAGCAGAGATGCACGCGTCTCTCGCTACAAAAACGACGGAAAAAGAGTCCACCAGTAGGGAACAAACCAGTGAGCAGGATGGGGGCAAAGATGCACAAAATGATGATGAGGATGATCTGGATGCCTGGATGGCTGAAGCTGAAGCATATACCAAGACTACGAGCATTCAGGTTGCTCAACCCAAGGATACGGATGATGACCTGGAAGCAGAGGCTGCGATGGCCGAGATGCATGGGTTCTGAAGAGAACCGGAAGCAGCCCTATCCTTTCAGGCCCAATGACGGACCGTCGCAATAGTCCTGGGATCGTATCTAACGACGTGATGATAACGATGCGCAGTACAGTAGTAGAGTAGAACTATTGGCTGAATAGGCTCTTCATGCATGGTTCGGCGGGATAACTTAACCCTAACCCGCGCAATGAATCAATGTGTAAACATAACCCCTGAGGTTTTGAAAAACTGTAAGATCAAGGCAGTTGCAGGTTTGGCGTCAGCGTAGTACCTGTAGATTCCCTTGGTTTTAACCCCACAATATGATTGTGGTGGGGCGAGTTAGCGACAGAGCATCTATAGCATCCGTCATCATCCATCCTTCTGTTCGTCCCCCACTTCAACACAACATCCCAAGTGCCAGTGTGATTTGGGATTCAAACGGCACATCAGGCGCCCTCATTAGTGCCTTCCAACTCTAGCCTTTTTACCCTTTGCCACGGATATTTGAACACTCGCATCTGGCACACGCGTACAGCCCAAGATGGCGTACGACCTCAACGAAGCCATGGCGAAGCTGCATTTCGACGACGATGCCGAGAATGGCGATGGCACTCCCTCCTTTGATCCCATCGACGACATCCTCTTCGAGCGGATCCCACCCAGCGAGTTGCGACACGGCGAAGCTACCGACCCCGAAGCGCATCACGTCAAACTTGAGAAGAAGTACTTGACGCCATCCACGACTTTCTCGACAGAATGGCTGAACCGCCTCCAGCAACGCTGGGACACACCCGTCGACCACTCCCTGCTCTTCCGCATCGCTCCCACACAAACGCGTACCGTCACTCGCTTCCAGCGTCATGGCCTCGAGGGTCGCGTTACCGGATATCGCAACGTCACCGTGCCAGCCTCGCATGCCACTGCCAAGACGAGTACATCCATGATGCGAAAGCCAGCCAGCAAGTCCGAGTTTGTGCGCGGTGGGGCTGGCTTCTTTCCCTTCGCCCCAGGTGGTCTAGACGGTATCGAGTCTGCTGCCGCATTAGAGGATCAACTAAGAAAGGACGCCGCATCGGACGAAGGAGAGAGCAAAAAGAAGCTGGAAAGGGTTATCACTCTCGCTGAGGGTGGTCTTCTTGAAGTCGCACCAGGAATGTCGCGCGGTATCGACATGAGCAAGAGGAAGAAGACAGCAGATGCGGAGAGCGAAAAACAGGCCAAGGAAGTAGAAGATGTTCTTGGTCAAGAGCCCGAGGACGCTCCCGACGGCGAGGGCGAGAGGGACGAGGTCAACGGTGTCAAGAGGGAAGAGAGGGAAGATAACCAAGACGACTTGGAAGATATCGACGCCATATTGCCTGTCGAATTTCCTGCCCTCGAACCTCGTGGCACATTGGCCGCGTCCAACGCTAGAAAAGCTGGTCGAGAGTGGGCACACATGGTCGACATTCGGCGGGAGATACCTAACTTTAGGGAGTTGGTACCCGACATGGCAAGGGAGTGGCCTTTCGAGCTGGACACGTTCCAGAAGGAGGCCGTTTATCACCTTGAAAATGGCGATTCGGTATTCGTTGCGGCGCACACATCAGCCGGAAAGACGGTGGTCGCCGAGTACGCTATCGCACTGGCTGCTAAGCACATGACCAAGGCTATCTACACATCCCCTATTAAGGCGCTGAGTAACCAAAAGTTCAGAGACTTCCGGCAGACTTTTGACGAGGTTGGTATTTTGACCGGCGATGTGCAGATCAATCCCGAAGCCAGTTGCCTTATTATGACGACGGAAATTCTTCGGAGTATGCTCTACCGCGGAGCGGATCTCATTCGCGATGTAGAATTCGTCATCTTCGACGAGGTACACTATGTAAACGACTACGAACGTGGAGTCGTCTGGGAAGAGGTTATCATCATGCTGCCTGAGCACGTCTCGCTCATCTTGCTGTCTGCGACGGTCCCAAATACTTACGAGTTCGCGTCTTGGGTGGGTCGGACGAAGCAAAAGGACATCTATGTCATCTCGACGCCCAAGAGACCTGTTCCCTTGGAACACTACCTTTGGGCTGGCAAAAAGATCCACAAGATTGTAGACTCGGAGAAGAAGTTCATCGAGACCGGCTGGAAGGAAGCCAATCTTGCTATACAAGGCAAGGACAAGCCGCCCAAGGCCATCGAGGCTTCAACAGGACCAGCGCGGGGCGGTGGTAACCAAAGAGGTCGTGGGGGTGCGCAAAGGGGTGCAAATCAGTCACGAGGAGGTGCGAGAGGAGGTGGCCAGCAACGTGGAAGGGGTGGCCCACCGCGTGCAAGCCACACTCCGGGACATATGGGCCGGACAGGTCGACCAGGAGGCTTTACGTCTGCTGCTCAGGACAAGAACCTATGGGTCCATCTTGTGCAGTTCTTGAAGAAGGATAATTTGCTACCGGCTTGCATCTTCGTCTTCTCCAAGAAGAGATGTGAAGAGAACGCCGATGCACTCAGCAACCAAGACTTTTGTACTGCGCAGGAGAAGAGCCACATTCATATGATCATTGAAAGGTCGATTGCTCGGTTGAAGCCCGAAGACCGAGTGTTGCCGCAGATCATTCGGCTGCGCGAGCTTCTGTCAAGAGGTATTGCTGTTCATCACGGTGGCTTGCTACCCATTGTGAAGGAGATGGTTGAGATCTTGTTTGCGGAGACTCTGGTCAAGGTTCTCTTTGCCACCGAGACCTTTGCAATGGGCTTGAACCTGCCGACCAGGACGGTCGTCTTTTCTGGCTATAGAAAGCATGATGGTCACCAGTTCCGCAACCTCCTACCTGGCGAATACACTCAGATGGCTGGTCGCGCTGGAAGACGTGGTCTCGATACAGTCGGCTCTGTCATCATTGTACCGCCTGGCGGAGACGAGGCCCCGCCGGTCACCGATCTCAGGCAGATGATCCTTGGCGAGCCGAGCAAGCTTCGTTCGCAGTTCCGTTTGACTTACAACATGATTCTCAATCTTCTCCGTGTTGAAGCTTTAAAAATAGAGGAGATGATTAAGCGTTCCTTCTCAGAGCATGCTACTCAGCAACTTCTTCCGGAGCATGAAAAGGCAGTCAAGCTTTCCGAGGCCGATCTGGCCAAAATCAAGAGGGACTCGTGCCCTATCTGCGACGTTCACATGGATGAGTGCCATCAAGCAGGAGAGGATTTCAAGGTAGCCACAGAGGAGCTCTATCGCGCCCTACTGGCCATTCCGGTCGGGCGTAAGCTGTTTACACCTGGTCGACTTATCGTTTATATGAAGGAGGGTGTCAGGACCCCCGGAATCCTGCTTGCCGAGGGACCAAGCAAGGCGGGCACCGCTGCTAACCCGACGCTGCATGTTCTTGAGATCAAGACCGGCAGGGACCTACGCAACGATACCGATCTCCTGCCATTCACCCCGACTCTGGCCAAATGGTTCACTCCCTTGCCGGCACACAAGAAAAACATCTACACCAAGACCGTTCACATCCCTCTCAGCGACGTCGTTTGTCTCACTAAGCATATCACTAAGAACATTGTTCCCGAACTCTTTGAAGGTGGCGATGGTTACACCAAAGCGAAGGAAGCACTCCACCAGATTTGCAAATCCTGGTCCGCGCCCATCTGGGACGAGATGGACCTCAGCCGCATCAAATCCCTCTCCATCCACGAGATCATCACGCGCCGGCGCGACGCCGAAATCAAGTGCACAAAGTCCCCCGCCGTCGACTGCGATCTCTTCCTCAAGCACTACGCCATGTGCCACGACCAGTGGCTGATCAAGACCAAGATCGACGAGCTACGCCAGTCCCTCTCCAACCAAAACCTACAGCTCCTCCCGGACTACGAGCAGCGTATCCAAGTCCTCAAGGACCTCTCCTTCATCGACGACGCCAGCCGCATTCAGCTCAAGGGCAAAGTCGCCTGCGAGATCCACTCGGGCGACGAGCTCGTTCTCACAGAGCTAATCCTCGAAAACGTCCTCGCCGATTACGAGCCTGCTGAAATCGCCGCTTTGCTCTCCGCCTTTGTCTTCCAGGAGAAAACAGACATGGTCCCCAACTTGACGTCCAACCTCGAGCGCGGGCAAAAGACTATCATCGAGCTGTCAGAAAAAGTCAACGCCGTGCAGACGCTGCACCAGGTGATCCTGTCGTCGGACGAAGGGTCCGATTTCGCAAGCAAGCCCCGGTTCGGGCTGATGGAGGTCGTGTACGAGTGGGCCAGAGGCATGAGCTTCAAGAATATCACGAATCTAACGGACGTGCTGGAGGGCACCATTGTCAGGACTATTTCGCGTCTGGATGAGACGTGTAGGGAGGTGAAGAATGCGGCGAGGATCATTGGTGATCCGGAGCTGTATCAGAAGATGGCGACGACACAGGAGTTGATCAAGAGGGATATCACGGCTGTGGCTAGTTTGTACATGTGATTTGATGAGTTATGTATGTATGTCTGTATGTAAGGGTTTGATTTGGGTGGTTAGTTGATTGGTTGGTAACTCTTGAAAAGCGATTGCGTGTGCGCGTATGAATGGCATCACGAGCATTTTGTATCTGGTTCTGTGTATTTTCCAGGCTAGTTCGAGCGTCAATTATCATGATGGTATGGAGTATACGTTCACCTAGCTTGTTTGAACTTTACCGTATGTGTTGCCTGCTATATTGCGGATATCACTCTATGTTCGTGGAACGCAACAAGTGTTGATTGGCCATAGCCAACACAGAGAGCGATGATTTTGCACAGGGAAACATTCTGACCTTAAAGCCAACGTGGGATGGCCACGACAGCTCGTCATGACGCACTATAGTAGTTTCTGTGCCGACATGCGTGAGGCTGTAGACGCCAGAGCCGCTGTGTCGATAACCAAGGGGGCGGAAAAGAAATTCGGGTTTGCCACTCTTTCCTGCTCTTGTCCAGGATTCAGTCATCAACACCAATTTGCCGTCTGTTCATCATACCACTCTCCAGCAAATTGCTGTTTACGTTCATCAAGGCATTTGCAATGATCAACTGTAGCAATTGCATTTCTGCAAGAATCACACGTGGGGAACTGAAGAAGATCATGATATGAAACAGAGTGGAACGTTCGTGTTCAATTTGTTTCGATGAAGCCACTGGTAACCACTCGCTAACACGCATAAAACGCCCACAGCCTAAGCCACGTAAACCCTATATTGGCCCCTTCCGGGTTTTGCCAAATGCCCCGGGTAATAGTAGTAAAGATATACGTCATACAAGATTGTGTTTTCAAAAAAGAAAAAGAAAAAAAAGAAAAGGTCATCAAGACATCCTCCGACGCTCTGTGTCGAGGTGAGTTTTGAGGAAGCCACAAGGCCCAGCCTTCAGCTTCCGTTTTGGTATTACCTTCAACTTGTATTGTTGTTGAATTTTGTTATTATCAGTCGTGGTTGGTGTGTGTATCGTCAATGACGGGACACCGGTTGACCCGCAGAGTTTCGAGGAGGAGCCCCTGAGTTCTGCGCGGACTCTCATCTTCCGCTCTTCCACCCTCAGAACCCACATCAAGGTGAGTAGAACTTCCTTCGATGGCAACATGGCGCCCTTGGGCCAGAATGCCAGCAATCCAGTACGTGGCTGCGCTCGCTGCTCCTTTCCGTTAGCTGTCGCTGCCGCCGAACCGTCCTCTCCCAAAACCTGTGGCACCGTGCGCCCTTCAGATACCACCCACCGCAATACCTCCATCGTCGCATCCATTAAGGGACGCGCCAGTATGGGGCTGCTGGTAAGGATCTTCCGAAGCGTTCGGATACGTAAGGTTGTGGACTGACGCGTTCGTGGTTGCGCAGAATCCGGGTTGTTGCTGCGGCTGCTGCTCGTTGCTGTTTGCGGCATTTGAAACGTCGGGGTTGATGAATTCGTCGAAGAAGTTCTCGGGGTTTGTCGGGAAGTGGAGGGTTTCGGTGTCGTCACCAGCCATACTATACTCATCAAAATTGCTGGGGCTGGGGGAAGAGAAAAATTCCGTTTCATAGATGTAGCGATCAGCATCAAAGGTCTTTGAGAGAACGAGATCATCCATGAAATTGCCGAGGCCGAGAGGAGCAGCAGAGAGAGAGGATCCATCGACGGGGGCTGAGACTGCTGGGACACTGCCAAGCACTTGGAGCGTGGCACTTCCGCCGACCGACACTGCAGGTCATCACACAACACCACAGCAGGATGTTGTGTCGCATCGGGGGAAGTGTCCACAGTCGCAGTGGAGGTAGCATCCGCAACAGGTTGGGCAGCCGTCGATTGCTCCTTCTCGCCATCCTCCTCCATCTCAGGGATAGGGTTCAATACGGGAGAAAGAGAAGCTGGGTTGACGGTCTCTTCAGTCTTGATTGTAGGGAACAGTTGCTCGAGAGAGGAGTCGTGCTTTGACAAGTTGTGGCCATCTTGCGAGCTGAAGAGCTCTTGTGAGAAGGTGACTGGGGTAGGGTTGAGACCATCGAAGGATGCCGGTCGTGTGGCAATCGTAGGAGCAACACCGTTTTCACGGAGTGCCTGGAGGAGAGTCTGGTTGATCTGTTGAGCTTGTATGAGGAGGGTCTCGAGCTCCTTGTTGCGTCGTTCCAAACCCTCGACTTCGAGTCTCTTGCGTTCTCGTGAAGACTGGGCGGCTCTGCGGTTGCGGAGAACACGTTCGACGCGACGTTGTTCCTTCTCGTCCTCGGTCTTGGCACGTTTCCTGTTGAGAGGTTAGAGAGGGAGTAAACAAGGGTTTGAAGGTGTAAGTAATGTGTAACATACCTTGGTGGGAGGTTAGTCTTGGGCTCTGGCAGGACTTGACCCCACGACTTCCTCTTCTTGACAGGCTTCTTCTCAGTCTCTGGCGCCGGTGTCGAAGCGGGCGTCGAGCGTGGCGGGATCTGAGGAACTGTGAGAGTAGCAAGAGCCGTGAGGTCGGTATGGACGTCGTCTGCCAAGGAAACCGGTGACATGACGTCGAGCGATGGGGTTGCTGATGTTGCGCGGTCAGAGCCGAAGACTTCGGGGAAGATCTCGCCAGGAGTGGCTAGGAGAGATTCGGCCGGGTTCTCGAATTTGAGATTGGCCGGCGAGGGAGAGTGGGCAGCCCAGGAATCCATGATGGGTATCGGCGTCCACGGTAGGAGGACTTGATGTTTGCTGATTGAAAGCTGTGGCAGTCACTGGTGTTGGCGCTGGTAAAGAATGATGTTGACTGCAAACAATGAACTAGTACGAAGATGTTCGCTGACAGTAAAGAGGTGCCTGCCTAATTCCCCAATACTCGAAACGTCAGAGAATGGAGTATTTGTTAAGCTTGATGCATCGCGGGTAAGGTTGACTCCATCCACGCGTAAGTCAGTACACAAGGCACCAGGATAGTCCAGGACGCCAAAGGGGAGCCTAGCGGGAAGAGGTCGAGGATGGAAGCTGGTTGGTTGTGTGGTGAAAAGGACAGATCTCTTGTTTGAACAAACTGGGGGGGGGAACGATGTCGAGTCTGGGTGAGGGGTGGGAGGCCAGGCTGCTTTTATCTTCTGGACACGGTTTCCAGAAAGGGGGCTCATGCCTCAGGCAGCACAGACCTTATTCGTGCTTATTCGTCCAAAGCAACACGCAACTGGCACCCTTCCTTTCGTCTGATTGGCCACACCGCCGCCCAGATTGACGAAACATTGCGGCGCCCCTCTTGGCCCTCGCATCGAGGCTCCAGATGCCAAAACAGGGAATCGCCGAGAAGCACGCTAGTGGGGCGGCTCATGCCAGTCAGTGCTGGCAATGCGCAGCCAGGGGTAAGAAGACGCAAGAGCAGGGCCGAAGTTCCATCCTCGAGCCCCTGGGCTCCTCAAACCCCTCTGAAGCTCGAACCTTAGCGTCAGCCCTTGGGATTTCCCTTTGACACAAGCGCCCCTCCGGTCCTACTGTTGATCATGCCCGGGGGGCCTCATTGTTGGAAGACGCGGAATCGCCGGGCGGGCGGGGATCGACATCGTAAGGAGCTCGATTTGTCCCTCTCACTTGAAGCATCCGACGGTGGGTGCGCTGAGGTGAGATACGGTAGAGGTAGGTATGTTCGCACTTCGCATCATCTTCGTACAACTAAAGGCCCGCAGAAGGGACAAGCCACGATGGAGACAGCTGCAAGAGCGGACCCGGCGATAGGCACCTTTTTGACGAACCGCTGTTACTCATCGCCAGATTTGTACTGAACATCATCAGTTCGACAGTCACACCGACAAAACTTGCATGCGTGTCATTGCTGGGTGTTGATAGGAACCACCTAGCAATGCATGAAATAGTGCAGATTCGGTAAACAGCTGTCGCCATCTGATCGCCCGACCATCTTTTCCGATACGTTGGCATTGCGGCAATCATCAAAAGCCCACGATATTGTTTGTCGACAACGCCGCAGCTTCCGTGAAGCTCCAGACCTCATCGCGGGCAATATCGCCCAAAGCTGCCATATCGCTGCAAGCCACAAATTAGAGTGTGGGTTCCCAAGGTTAGCCGCGACGCGTCTTGATGGGACTATTCCCACCCGTCCTTTGTTTCTCTCGGACCACTCAACATCAGCGCCGAGCTTTTGGCAGCCGGAACGTCTCTTTGAAACGAATAGATACCATCCATCGGTTCTAGATAGATAATTCAAAGACTGGGACGCACCATTAGCCGGCGCGCGGCCCCTCCTGTCACAGAGATGGCACCTTGATTACCCCGGTGGAAGTCCAGTGAAACAAAGTAACGGATGGTGGCTTCCGAAATGCGGAGCACACACGTACATGAACTCGTAACCCCTTTCCCCTTTTTTTTCAATACGACCGCGAACGCGCTCATCTCATTGATCAATTGCCGCACGATTTAAGAAACCCACAACAAACACAAACCGACCAATTTCACCGAGCCGGGCTCGGCCATCACCCGATGCCGCTTGCATTCCACGGCGACCGACCAACCCCTCACCCTCCAAGTCGTTCGGAGGCAGCTCAAACCGGACCCGGCGACCGAACGGAAAACCAAGGATGTTATTTGCGGTGAGTCTGCGGAGCCGTCTTACGTACACGAACGAAACCACCTTGATGGCATCCGGGCCCACGCTGCAGGAGATTATGGAGTCAAAGACCCGTCGCCGGAGTGGAGCCGTTAGTGACAAAAGGCGGGGAGAGCTCAAGTGGATCGGCCTCCGTCAATTCAATGAAACAAAGAGGGGAAGCTGAATGAAAACAGCATATGGTTCCATCGCTACAAAGCGGATTCTCGACGATAGCAGCAAGATCGAAAAGGCACAGCTCATTGTGGCCATTCTCCGCTTCTTTTTGGAGCGAGCTGAATGAGCTCATTCAGGAGAGTCTCGGCTTCGTGTTTGTCAAGTTCATCATTTTCGCTCAAGAAACTTCAGCCCTCTGTACATTTCCCTATCTCTGATCAAGTCCCCTCACCACCATGCATTATCAATTGCCCCACAAAGGGGCCTGGCCGTTTGGGCAAAAAGAGGGCAGGTCGGAATGCTCCGCGCGCCCGCAAATCCACAACGGTGGTACGCTACACTATCCAGGGGCAAGTGTCTCGATAACCTTCCTTCTATCGACTGGCCGAGGACTGCTGTTGAGTGTCCGTCAGCTTGTGCTCTAGCGTGCAGTCGGCAATCTTGAACCCCGTTGTTTGACAATTCGAATTAGCATCTTGGATTTACGAGCCGTATCCTTATACCTTCTTGAAATCTCCGATTACTCCGTGGTACCCGTAGCCGTGAGCCTACAGTGCATACATGTGAGGAATCCATTCACTTGCAGGACCATTGTGAATTGTCTTCCACCGGGCATGAGAGCAGCCTCATGGAGCATTACACAAATACAATCATGCGGATGTCAGATGTGCAGATTTGTGCTTACACGCCGTGCTTCAGCTTACTGTGGTACAGAAAAAACCCGGGAAAATCGGACTTGGGTTCTGCAAGAAATTCCCCTTAGCTCGGCAGCTCCGATATGCACATACCTGATACCGTACTTCAGGTAGGTAGAGTCAACGCAACAGACTGTACTTAGTGTACGATTCTTTTGGCGATTTCCAACTTCGAGGAAAGCACGTTGCTTTAACTGCTTGAACACCCCATAGATGTGGCCCAGAGATGATACTTGCCATAGACCTTAAATTCCGATTTCCACGTTTTATACGGTATCTCCGTGGTCGAATAGAGGTAGTTACCCGGACTGAAGTTCTTGTAAAATGCCGATCTAGTCTCTCCTCAATGAAAGACGCTAGTAGATCCTTGGATGAGAGGGTGGTGAGAGCGGTTAAAGTCTCCGAAAAGTCCAGCCTCTAGTGTAGAATGCTTAAGGTGGTAGGCAGTGTAACTGCCGATCTCTCCCCGCGAAAGGAAGTCAATAAAGTTGAACCCTTATTTAGATTCATTTTTGGCATATCCGAACGTGGCTTGCTCCATGCTGATCGGGCGGTGATCCGATCCGGATCCGCCAGCCAGTCAGAAGCAGTATGGATATCTCGAGTTCGAAATCTAAGGGTTAGTATGGGTGAGGAGGACTGAGAAAAGAACGCCAAGACCTCGCGCTTATTTTGCTTTCCCTTTTTTTCTTTTTTTCTTTTTTTCTTTTTTTCTTTTTTTTTTCTCTCCTCTCTCTTTCTTTGTTTCCCTGGGCTCGGTGCCTTGTCGTACGGCATTCCGATCCAGAATCAACCCTTTCGGCGTCCCTTTCATTCGTTCGTTCTATTGGTTTTTCTCCCTCCCTCAGTAGTTTGTCTTGGGTTATGATCGCTCAAAAATGGATTGGCGTAGCCCGCGAACAATCGATGACCCCTCATTTCCTTCTGGCCCGTTTCCCAAGTTTGCGGTCGCACAATCTGGGAGCGAAGGGTGATATCTCGCCCTTGTCTTTGAACAGAGAGTTTTTGCTCGGTCACTTCATTAGTTACCCATGCAAGTAGCTTCGCTATGGGTTCTTCCTCTATTCGTCCATTTGGTTCCTCTCGTCTATTCATCTTCCTCTCAGTTGACATGGCGAACGGTTAGCCCCAAATAACAGGTGATGGGTTGTAGGTCTGTTCTCGGCGCACGTACCGCGGTTCTTGCATTCAGTGTTGGAGACGAGTATAAGACGACTCAAACCTAGTGTTGTTCGTGAATGAAATAGAGAAAAGTACGTGACGAGTCATGTCATCTATTTCCGAGTATGATCATGATACCGTTTTCTTCGCCCGAGTAAGCAGATTTACAAGTCTATACCTCCGTTCCTAAGACAGGTGCGGTAGGCCTGGCGGATCTATTCGGCAGAGTACATGTGCGAAAGATAGCGTGCTGGCGTGGAATGGCCGTCGGAATTGCAACACTGCATTTGACGAGACATCGCAGTCTTGACTGTAATTGTGGCATTCAAGTCCGACGGCGGCGATGCTTCCGCGGACCAAATTTAACGTCTCGGTGCGTCTTACGCTCGTCCCGTCTCTCCACTGGCATTTTCAAATGGAGGTGAGAAATGCCATCCCCGATGCAGTTAAGCAAAGGTGGATGAAGATGGACTGCCAGTGCGGATGGCGTGGCGTTCGCTTACACTCTGATACAGTGCAAGGTGTGACGAGACGACGTCCGGAGCCAACCATTGCTTGGCTCTGGGCCTTTTGACCATTCAGAAGACTCGGTATGTCTCGCGATGAAAGAAGGAAAGAGAGAGCAAGAGTGGTGTTCGGCTCCCCCGCAGATAAATTCAATTGTTTGTGAGCCTAGAAACGAAACACGCCTGCAGAGCCTCCCGCGACTTGGGTTTGGACCACGACCTCATCTCCCTGTGTCTCCATCTGCCATCTCGCTACTAGCCTTTTTCCGCATCTTTTCTCGTCATTGCTTGCCTCCCACATGGCACTTACTTGATGGAGCCGCCTTCTAGACTTCCATGTTGTTGAATTCTGCTATTCATATTCGCTGGTGGATAGGACACGCTTTCGGCTTTCCCACTTTGTGACCCCCAATCTCACACCATTATTCTTACTAAACTTAGCATCTTTCCACTTTTAACGCCATCTCCTCTCCAGCTTTACCCACGACTAATCCACGAAACCCTCCACTTCCTGTGGAGTTCATAACGGGGATCAACTGACGACGCGTGCTAGGGGAAGACTAATGGAAAAGGATATATGGGCGGCCATCCCTTGCCTCTGGGTTTGTTCCATTGTTCTTTAGTGACTTCCACACCCCTTCTCGAACATATCACTACCCCCATTCTATGGAGCCATGTCTGAAGCCAGTGCAGCTAACCGAACCCAGATCAACCTACACTACCTTCCTCCAGGCTTGTCAGCGTCACCTTCTTTACATATAATACAGATGCTTGGGTCATACTGTAAAGTCCCAAGCGGCCTCCTACATCAGTGCATCGGGCTCCCGAGGTGGACACACATGCGGCCTAGCCCAGCCACCGCTTCGTTCTCCGATGCCTCACGGACGATCGCAGGTTCCGGTGCATGCTTGGAATCTCGGCATTCCGGTTCCGCCCACCTAATCAACATCACATCCAAGGATCTCATACCACGACGTCGTTCCGGTTCCCGTTCCGCATCTGACGAGCATCTACACTTCCAAAACTGTCACATCATCACGCCAAAACGCACCAGGTCTGTGATCCCGCTCAAGCAAGAGAATCCAACATGCTATGGTCGATTTGCATCGAATGCCTCTTCTAGGTATTGCAGCGCCTTCTAAAAGGATGATGACATTTTCTTCTGTTGCTGTCTTCCCAACACAATGCGCTTTCCGATCCCATATGCACCGTTTTAAAAACCAGCCATGTGTATGCGTTTCTATAACCCTTCCGGCCCAACTCCAGAAAAACCCCTCAACACACCAAGAGAAGCTCCCCCCATACTCCCTGATCTTGAAATTGTTTCTTTGTTTTCTACCCGATCTGGAATTCCTTAAAGAACAGGATCCCAGGTACCCCACTGGCCCTTGACGACACCCTCGACATCGCTCGTCACCCAACCGCCATAGAAATCACCGGGCTGGGGCTGGGCGCGCTCGCCGTCCACATAGCACTCCCAAGGAGAGGCGTAAAAGGCAAGGTAGCCCTTAATGGCCTCGTAGCCCTTTGCGGGCTCGTTGTAGGCCCAGATTCTGTTGGAAATGGTCTCGGCGGCCGAAATGGGACTCATGATGGAGTAGTATGTGGCGGTTCCCTTCCACTCGCAGAAAGTCGATCTAGGAGTGGTCGCAAGCGGAAGGCGCACGAGCGAAGGGGGGATGTAGTAAGCTGCAGAGGGGGGAAGGCATGAGAGTTAGTGGACGACTTCACAAAGCATTCACAGCAGCGTCGGGACGAGCTGAGGTGGCTCCAGTTTGAGCGACAGAACTTCCACCTCCAAAAAAAGGGTGAAGAGTGATCCGCACAACACGTCGGCAGCCTGGACCTGGCCGTGTTGGGTTGTGCAGTGGATGTCGGGACGGGGTGTAACGCTGGAGGACCCCGACGTAGGAATGAGGACTGCGGGAAGAATGGGGTGGACTAACTAGGTGGATGATGGGTCTCCAAAACCCAGTACGCCTCACCAGGAGGGACGTCGGCGATGAGCTGCCCGTGCCACTTGATCTGGATGTGACGGGGCGCCCTCTCGACCAGCGGGGGGCGCGGGAAGGTCTGCACGTTGAGCTTGCGAATCGACATGATGTTGGGTCGTGTTCCGAGCCGAGCTGTGGTGGAGTGTGGTTCCTAGCTGAGTGGGAGACCCCAAGAGAAAAGGAAAATGGATACAAGTCTAGAGTCTAAGAGATGTTGTTGAAAAAAGGAAATTGCCCAAGACAAAGAAGATAAAATGGAGAAGAAGAGGAGCGAGTCAAGCCGGAAAGATTGGAATCCGTGGTCTATGGTTTCTGCTCTAAGTTTTGTCCAGAAAAACGAAAAACCCTTCACTCATATGCTCGGGGGGCGCGCGAGCCACGAACAGAGCCCGCAGGAGCCACTGGGGGTCGCTGATAATAAAAAAAAAGAGTTATCGGAAAAGACCTCTAGGCTTGTAGCCAGTCTGAGCCCAGCGAGCGCTCATTTTCCTTCCGTCGGCAGTCCGTTGCGAATTGGCGGGACTTTGCTGCCCGTGCACAATAGGCTAGAGATACTGTGTGGCTTGATGCCGGTCTTCATTCGGACTTCACTTGCCCTGTCATCCGGGCCCTTGCCGTCTGGTTCAGTTGCTGGCCAGTATTCTAGCTTCCGCCCCCAAAAAATTCGCGAGACCGAGCCACCTCATTTAGGTGGCTCTCCCCTGTTCGCTCCTATTCTGGCCTAGAGGTAAAGGGCAAAAAACGCTCCCGTTCTCTCCACCGCAACTGCCAACCGTCAAAAGATGGAATCGCCGGTTCCGTTCAGCGAACGACACCAATGCGGGTCGACAGTGCAGACCGCCCAGCAACGAACGAGGCTCGCTGTTTACCGCTCAATTGGCCAGCGAATGTCACTCACGGTGCCAAGCGGGACCCTCTAAAAATGCGGCGCACTGGCAGTTTGGCACACACACTTAGGGGGCTCGAGAGGAGGCACCAGCCACAGGACTGCGTCATAGCGTGGAATCTGTGGAAAGCGCGGGCAGGGCGGGGTGGCAATGCAGAGGCCCCACATGCTACTTCAGCGTCTCATCCGGGCCAATCACGGGTCCGTAGTTCGGGCGACTGTCTCGCGCTGACAGGCCGCCGACCAACGGACGTCCCGGATCTTCCCAACCTGAAGGGCTTCCCGTCATTCTCAACCCTGTCACGCTCGCCAGGCTCCAGTTTCCCGTCGGGTGCTCCATTCTGTACGTCGCCGTCCAGCACGCAACAGCACAGTAGGCACTACAGGCTAGCAGTGACTTACGTAGCACTTAAGGTAACTTTTAGTACCTAGCAGCATTCAACACTTGCGGACATCCAAGATATCGATCAGGTACCTACCTCTATTCCATTGTTGACACACCATCCATCACCTACCTACTCGACCCGATAGTATTCCAGTCGCCGGCCATCATCCGTCACGACAACCGTACCCGCGATATCCTAACAACTGGATCCTGCTCTCCAAAGCCCAAGCCCACCGCTTGACTTCATTCGCTGTCCCCGCCGAGTCCTACGTAGTCACCGACCGTCGCCCCGACCCTAAACCCCCCACCTCCCTCCATTAGTCCATCACCGACAGACCATCTCACCGCGGAATCAAGATGGCGAACCGACAGCTTGCAAGAGACATGCAAGTTGAGTTTCAAGCCCGCGTATGTGTTCCGCCATTGGGCCTTGGGTTGTTCCTTGCGTCGGTGGTCCATCCCTTGCAGCGTCGCCTACCCTGCTTGCGATCTTCCATAGATGGCATGGAACAATCACGGAACAACATGAGAAAACATCGATTAGTTGCTAATGCCCATCACGGATTGGCAGTTCAATGCCAAGCAAGCACGACGTGAAGCCCAGAAGGCTGCCAAACAAGACAATGAATTGAAGAAGCAGATCCAGAATGTTTGTCACCCCGTTCCGTTCCTTCTTTACCCTCTGGTGTCTGTTGGCCGGTGTCCCGCAATGTCTTCCTGAACTGGCGATGCTCTTCTTACCTAGATGGATGCACATTCATACTCTGTCTACCACTATCAATACTGGGCATCGTGGTCTTTCAAATGACATGATTCCCGTCATTCCCTACGAACGCCCCCATGCCATCGTGTCACCGCATTTAGAGGAACGCCCAAACTAACAAGCCATGGTTGACATTTTCTAGCTTCTCAAAAAGGGCGAAACCGCGCAAGCCGCTCAAAAAGCCCGCATGCTGCTTGCCAAACAAGCCATCGCTCAACAGATGGACCAAGCCGCTGATATGGCCGAGCTCAGCGTTGCCCAGATACAGGCTAACAACGCCATGAACCGCATGACGTTCATGATGGCCCAGTCATCCAAGACCATGTCACGGGCCCAGCGCAGCGTGAACCCCGAGAAGACGCTCCTAACGCTGGAGCAGTACAAGCAGCAGAACGAGGAGTACGCCATGAGCAACGGCATCTACACGGACGCCATGACGCAGAGCACAAGTGTGCAGGTGAGCGACGATGCCGTGCACGAACTGCTCGGCAAGCTCGCAGACGACGCCGGACTAGAGCTGGGGCAGGAACTGAATAAAGCCAGCGCCAGCAAGGTTGATCCGAACGCTGCTGCCCAGCAGGCGGTGAGCCAGACGGCCGAGCCAACTCCGGAAGAGGAAGATGCCCTGCAACAGCGTTTGCGGGCTTTGCGGGCTTAAGCCGGAATCATGTGCTGGAACTCTCGGGCCGTTTTCCTTTTCTTAAGTTTTGCGGGAGAAGAAAGAGCGAAGAAAACGTTGAAGAACTGGAGAGGTTGGATGAATCGGGAGAGGCGGTTTAGGTGGGTCGTCCCGCTATCGGGATACGTGGGGTGAGGTAGGATCGGTCACTGGGCGGAGGCTCCAAACGGCGGTGAAGCCGGGATGGTTCGATTTCGAAAACGCATGCCGGATCGACGGAGATATACTACATACGTACAACGCTTATGATGCAAAAGAACACGACGAAGAACAACACAGAGCCTTCTGCTTGTGGTTATTGGGAGTTTGGGATGACGATGGACATGAATGGGATGGAGCTGTTGGGGTAGGTGGTGGTTTTCTGAGGGAACAACAGGTCACCTCTGAAGTATCCGATTTTGCAGCAAACTGTATATGAACGGGGTCTCACTTGTTCATTCACGGTTCACACTGGCAATTCTGCCGTTGATTTGCTTTCCCAGACCGGCTCGGTCATCTGGTGGGATGATGAACATCTGTCACTTTTTGGTAATCGGCGTTTTTAGGTCCTAGCATCTAAATTTCATCTCTGTTCCTTTTTTTTCCCCTGCCTCTATGATTTCCTTCCCGCTGCCACCTGCGTCGTTACGTTACACGGCAACGGGCTTGGGTAGGATGATCACCAGGTACGCAAACCTGCATGTCGTCCTAAACCTTTCACGAAAGGTTATCTTCCTGACCCTGCAACTATATCCCAGGTTACGGCCAACCAGGGTGAACAACTGTCTCGTCAACAACTAATACGCTACCTATCATGTATCACCTCCCTGAAATCAGGTTAATAATAGTTCCCCCGGCTCATACGTGGTCCTTCTCTGTACGACTGGGCTCGGTCGAGTGTCTGACGGCTGACCATCAACTGTTTCCCTGATAGGATTGGAACAAATGGCTGACAAGATGGCTGTCAGAACCCCTTTTCTACGTCCTGAATATGTTCCCAAAGCCAAAGCCACTGCTTTGGCCTCTACAGCTTACACACTTGTTGGATCAAAGACTTCACTATACCTAGTGCGACGAGCTTCCTGCTCAGCTCATTCGACGATGCTTTTCCTGGATCTGAACCGCCGCTCTTACATGTTGGTTATCATCTACCATGCTATTTTCAGTATCCCCTCAAAAAAACAATTTCCGCGTCGCAGCGTGCGAGCCATACGGCAAACCGTACAGGTTAAGTCAACACGTCATACCATATTCAACGCCTTGCACCAGGTCACAGCAATGAACGTGATCAAAACGCTCGTACTACTACTATCTATACGCGCAAAGAGTTGTCCAGAGCTAGATACCAACTAACCAAATCAAGCCCACTCATCCATCCATGAATATAGAAACATGCACACGCCTCACATATACAAACTAGTCACAGTCGTGATAACTCCTCAGAACCAACTCGTGTGTCCTCGTTGTCATCCTTCAATGAAATAAAGCTCCGGAACAATCCAAAATCTGATGTACTGAATTTGGGCCAACACGAAGCTCGGAAAATTTGGCATGTCTTTCCTGTCTGATATCCAATATGGGCCTATGTACAACATCGCCTGTAGGAATTGTACAGTAGAACCGGATATCTAGGAGGAAAGAAATAAATCAATAAATTATGAAAGAAAAAGAAAACCCATTCTTGTCCTATTCTGCTGACATGGAACTTGGACCTGGATGTTCGGAGTTGGAATTCGAGAGTAGGAGGTAGGGAAGACAAAGACCGCGGATCACTCGATTCAAAGGCGAGGTGAGCCTACCTAGGAAGCTTGGGAAAGCATGTTCGGTTGCCATGGATGCCAAGATCCAAAGATGGGAAATGAAGAGAGGGGAAAGGGACTTGTCGATGCTGTGTCTTTCTCTCCTTTGGGAGCGAGAAAGAGGTGGGGGTGAAAATCTCTCTTGACCCTTCATCTGTATAATGATCCGTTTGGAAAAAGGGAGGATGGGGGGATAATCACATTCCGGGTGTTGTTGATCTCTGAATGTGCTCGGCATTGCTACGGTTTCTCGCAACGAATACCTTAAATGGTAGGCTACCCTTTACATGGGTACAAGTTGGTCGGTCAGACAAGCTGTCACTTCGAAATAAGAGGCAACAAGAAGTCATGTGGTGCCCGTTCATGGAAATGTCAACGAGGCCGTCCGTTGTGATCCTAAGAGAGTCTCTCACAGTTGACTAATGACTAGCTCACGACGTACAGCATCTGTTCCTGTTTTCTAAACATTGAAACAACTGAACTCGAGACCGGAGAACCATGATGACTGATGGGCATGAGACAGGTATGAATGAAGGTCTGTCGTAGGAGGAGGGGGTAAGGGGAGAGCGATTCAGTCCCTTGGTGATTTTGGATGCTGCAGGTTGTTGAATGTCAACCCCGCGTTCACTTTCCTCGCCAACGTGCATTACCGTGCCGTGCCGGTAATGCATGTTTTACGCAAGAGGTTCGGAGTCGTCAACTAAATGCATCCCACTGAGAATAAGAAAAACCGCCCAGAATAGGTTTCTGATATCGTTTCAGACATCTTGTTCGTCTGCAAGCCGTGAACCTTTTTGCTTCGAATTTGCCAATTCCAACGTCTATGAACAAAGCACTGCTGCAGCGCCCTAACTTCAGCAAGATTCACCGCGCTGACTATAAAGACCTCTTGTCCCTATCTGATAGTAATGACCTTCTTCCCTGGGGGTTATTTTGTTGGTCTTTTTGTGGAAGCCGCACTGTAGTTGCTTGCAGCCCTGGCTTTGTGAAGATGCATGAACTGATGGCGCGGTGTTGCATTTGGTCACTCGTCTTCGTCACGGGGTGAGCATCAATGAAAAGCAACGTCTTCCCCTCCTTCATCCTTCTAATAGAGACTTTTGAAAATAAGCAATGACGCACCATGACCGATACAACCGGTAGCCGGAAGATTGATCACATTCAGTAAAAGGAGAAAGAAGTAGTTCATGTACTCCAATGTTGGTTTCGGCACCTCTTCAAAACTGAAGATCCATAAATGTATCATGGAGATACTGATGAGTGCCGATCAATTGAACAACATTGGCGATTCTATTCAAACCTGAACGGCGATGCACCGTCGATACTAATCAACCGCTTCAGATATGTGCCATATTGACCCCGCTTACACCGGTCTGATGAGTGCTTCTCTGCTTGGACTATCTGCAGTTTGAAACTGAGCTTGTTGTAAAAGCGAGTAACTGTTGTTCAGGAATAGCTATTTTCCTGAAATATGACGGCTATTGTTATATGAGGCCTCACATGGAAGGAAGCCGGGCTCCAATCAGAGTCGTCAGTCACCAGGGGGGTTCTTGGATCTTCGCCATCACCACAAACACTCATTCATCCCCGCTCATTCCAATGCAGCTGCCGTGGCACAGTCCAGCTATGTGATGCATCTCTCGTCTGGGTAAGTTGATGAGGGGTTTCCAAAGATGCATTGCAGCCCTTGCGGGTCAAGTGGACTTTGTACTGGTTAGGACTCGTGGGAAAGGAAGACCGAAAGGCCTGAGGACTAGTTCGGTGTGGGGGGGAAACCTCGAACACTGGCCAGAAATCATCATCAAAGCAATCCGAGGACCACTGTCAGGGAATCCGGCTGCCTGAGGGATCGTCGGCTTTAAACTCTTGTAGGTGAAGAGGGGAAGGAAGGTGAATGCGGGGCTATTGCCGTGTATAAGAAGTGTAGAGCTCCCAGATACCTCTATGGATCAGTGAATCGAGGTTTTATTTAGGACAAAACTTGGAAGGGCCCAAAGAGACTCTGATTTGGACAACACGCAGACTCATATCACGATGTCCCCCCTACCGGAGGAGTTCGACATCATTGTGTGCGGAGGAGGAAGTTGTGGGTGTGTGGTTGCTGGCAGGTGAGTTGCATGGCCCCAAGCTGCACTTGCCGTCCTTGAAACTCATAAAAATCTCGACAGGTTGGCGAACCTCGACCATAACCTCAAGGTGCTTCTCATTGAGGCTGGCGAGAGCAATCTCAACAATCCTTGGATATTCCGACCCGGTATCTTTCCTCGGAATATGAAATTGGACTCGAAGACTGCAACATTCTATGAGTCCAAGCCATCGAAGTGGCTCGGTGGTAGAGGGGCAATTGTACCCGCAGCTCATGTGCTCGGCGGAGGGTCTTCCATCAACTTCATGGTATGCGTGATGGTGATATCCCAGCTGTCATAAAGTCAAGACTAACTGGACCCAGATGTACACTCGAGCTTCCGCGTCAGACTATGATGACTTCCAAGCCAAAGGGTGGACGACCAAGGAACTGCTTCCTCTCATGAAGAAGCACGAAACATACCAGCGTGCATCTCATAATCGGGATATCCACGGCTCTGGAGGCCCCATCAAGGTGTCTTTTGGAAACTAGTAGGTCCCATGGAGAAATGATTGCGGTTTCAGACTAACAGGTGATAGTACGTATCCCATCAAGGATGACTTCCTCAGGGCAGCTGAATCCCAAGGAATTCCCGTAGTGGACGACTTACAAGATCTGAAAACTGCCCACGGTGCTGAACAGTGGTTGAAGTGGATCAATCGTGATGTAAGTGTCCATTACTTCGATGGTTGGTGGCAAACTAACAAGGCGAACCTAGACTGGCCGCCGGAGTGACAGTGCTCATGCCTATATCCACGCCACTCGGGCCGTTCACTCAAACTTATACCTGGCTTGTAACACCAAGGTCGATAAGGTAATCATCGAGAATGGTCGAGCGGTCGCTGTACAGACTGTGTAAGTCAGAGATGTGCACTCTCATGTGCAAGGTTGTCAACTAACACACCGACAGTCCAACGAAGCCTATGGGCAACGTAAGTTAGCGCGAATCCGGGAATTGAATGGCCCTTACTCACTTGGGGACATTTACTAGGATCGCGGAGTACGCGTTTTCCGAGCTCGCAAGCAGATCGTCGTCTCAAGTGGAACGATGTCCTCTCCTTTGATTCTCCAGCGCTCTGGCATCGGTAAGTGATGCTGAAGGCTGACTAGAAGAACTCGAGCCAACGAAAAGCAGGGAGCCCTGAAAAGCTGCGACAGGCTGGAGTCAAACCAATTGTCGATCTTCTTGGCGTCGGTCTGAACTTTCAGGATCATTACTTGACTTTCAGTGTGTATCGAGCCAAGCCGGGCACGGAGACGTTCGATGACTTTGCCCGTGGTGACCCTGAGGTGCAAAAGCGTAAGCACATATATGTCTCATGTCATCACCTGTAGAGATAGTATTGACGAACCCCTACTGACTTGTACAGGTGTCTTCGACGAGTGGAACATCAAAGGCACTGGGCCACTGGCAACGAACGGTATCGAGGCCGGCGTGAAGATTCGGCCAACTGAGAAAGAGCTGAAGGATTTTGAGCAGTGGCCAACTCCGCATTTCAAGTCGGGCTGGGAGACGTACTTCAAGAACAAGCCGGATAAGCCCGTAATGCATTACTCGGTGATTGCCGGCTGGTTCGGAGACCGTATGCTCATGTGAGAAGTACCCTTTGGCCAGTAACTCGATGATGGAGTACTCATTACTAACATGTAGTTGTCGCATGGCACAGGCCTCCTGGCAACTTCTTTACCATGTTTCACTTCCTGGAGTATCCCTTCTCACGCGGTTCGACACACATCAGGTCGGCTGACCCGTACGAAGTACCGGACTTTGATGCCGGGTTTATGAATGATGAGCGCGATATGGTTCCGATGGTATGGGGCTATATCAAGTCGCGTGAAACCGCTCGCAGGATGGATGCCTATGCTGGTGAAGTGCAGAATATGCATCCTTTCTTCAATTTCGACTCTCCGGCACGCGCGCACGACCTCGACTTGGAGGACACCAACAAGTATGCTCTACCTGGAAACATCACTGCTGGTATCCAACACGGCAGCTGGACGGTGCCAGTGCCACCGGCGGATGAGAAGCCCAACGTGCTACATGTGACGAGCAACCGCAAAGCAAAGAGGAGGGAGCTGAAGTATTCTCATGAGGACATTAAAGCCGTCGAGGATTGGGTGAAGCGGCATGTCGAGACGACGTGGCATTGCCTGGGCGTAAGTTGCTTTCAAGCCTTCACAAATGGGAACATCGCAACACAGATTGCTAACTCTTGGTGTTGATGCAGACATGTTCCATGGCTCCCCGGGAAGGAAATAGCATTGTCAAGCACGGCGTCTTGGACGAGCGCCTCAACGTTCACGGCGTAAAGGGCTTGAAGGTGGCGGACCTTAGTATCTGTCCTGATAATGTCGGCTGCAACACGTAAGTATTAGCTACCCCATTGTTCGAAGACTGTTTGTAACAACATCATTAATCATAGCCGCACTCTTTAGTTATTCGACCGCTTTGCTCATCGGCGAGAAGGCGGCTGTCCTTGTCGCTGAAGACTTGGGGTACTCGGGCGAAGCCCTCCAAATGAAGGTTCCCGATTATCACGCGCCGGGCGAGAACAGACTTAGCTCAAGACTTTGAGGCCGTTGGATGCCCAGTTTGATATACCGATTTTATATTTCCTTTTTATTTTTTTCCGTTTTCCCTTTCGCGTACTGGAACTTCGTCGTTGTTGAGCTTGAGGGTGGTGTGTTTTGATTTGGCTGTTTCAGTAGTTCTCTCCCTGGAACCTAAGAGTAAGTTTTTAGCGGCTTGAGAGAAGTTGGATTTGTTTGCAATTTCGATTGTTCCACTGGCTGCAATTATGGCGTGACTGGCTCGCATTAAGAATTTCGTAACAAGAATTCTCCGTTCCTATGCGCTCCTCCCTTCAATTGCATTGCGTCAGTGGACGATATGGCTTGATGCTCCAGCATGATAAACGTAGATGGAAGTAATGTACCGACCTAAAAGTATGGGTTGTCTTTGGGTATTCCATGTTCCGTTCCGGTTCCGATTCCGAACTGTCTATGTTACCTTCCGGGCATTTGTTTTATCGTGTTCGTTCGTACCTGCCTCTACTTATCGTGTATCTCGCCATGAACTTGACCAACTTGATGCTGGACATCGGACGTTTGAACTCTATCTCCTGCGTCTTGCCCTCATTCCAATTCCAAGCTGGTTCTATCCATGCTCCAGAGCTTGGAATGCCAACATCATCCTGGGGTACAACAACAAACCCCCGATGACACTTCAAGAAGGATGATTAGCTTCGAATTTGATCTGACGGGTCATCTCGTATAGTGCGCATCGTAGTGTGACAGGAGAGGCGAAAACCTACCGTAAGAAGGGCCTTGACGAGCATGGACCATTCCCTTACCGGGTATGGCCATCCTGAAGTCCTCGAGGAAGTGCTCCTTACTTGTAGCAAGGCAAAAGTCGGGTAACTGTACACTCGCTGCCTATTAGACTACCACGTGCGCGTATTGATACACTAATAGTGTACCTAGTGATGGGTAGGGTTGTGTGCCGGAGAAGTAACCGCCTAGTCTAGACCCGTTTATGGGTGCGTGTCACACCCTCTGCATGATTGGCCGAGGTGCCATAGCATCCACTGAATAGGTTGGTCCCTACAAGTACCTAACTATTCTTCATTAACTTCAAGCCAAAGCCTCGAGCCAGAGACGCAACCAAGGACCGCTTGTTTTCCCTACACCTTTATTTATCGTCTTGTTCACGTTCAAACGAATACATCAAGCAGCACCAACGTCACAAACGACCATCATGACCACGAAAACCGTGATCCTAGATGCGAGCAGCACGGCCGAGATAGGTTCCAGTAGTGAAAGTCCTACTATACCCGCGAAAGATGCCCAACCTCAAGACGTCGAGAAGCAGCCATCAAGAAAGACAGTCGACGATAGGCAAAAGAAGGTTTCGGCATTCAAGTCCCTTGGCCTTCTCGATCGGTTTTTGGCCGTGTGGATTTTCCTGGCAATGACCGTCGGCGTTCTGCTAGGAAACTTGGTCGACAATGTCGGCCCGGCACTGCAAAAGGGGACATTTGTTGGTGTATCCATCCCGATTGCCATTGGACTCCTGGTGATGATGTATCCTATCCTCTGCAAAGTGCGATACGAGTCTCTGCACGAGCTTTTCTCCCACCGCGACATCTGGAAGCAGATTGGGTTCAGCATCCTTGTGAATTGGATCGTTGCGCCTTTCCTGATGGTAAGCATCTCTTGCCGATAATCTCGCCTTACGTATGAAAGTTATTCCAAGACTAACTTTGCCCGGTGACAGCTCGCATTATCATGGGCATTCCTACCTGACAAGGAGGAACTGCGTGTCGGCCTCATCCTCGTCGGCCTTGGCAGGTGCATTGCCATGGTGCTCATCTGGACTGGCCTCGCCGGTGGCGATAACGAGTACTGCGCCATCTTGGTTGCCATAAACTCCATCCTCCAGATGGTTCTCTTTGCTCCGCTGGCTGTCTTTTTTATTCGCGTTATTAGCGGCGAATCTGGTGTGCGGGACGTCTCGTACGAGATCGTCGCTACAAGCGTCGGAGTTTTTCTCGGGATTCCCCTCGGTGCCGCCATCCTTAGCCGTTTTACCCTCCGCTGGCTCGCTGGTCCCGTCTGGTTCGAGAAGGTCTTCCTGCGCTTCGCGGGCCCTTGGTCTTTAATCGGTCTGCTGTACACTATCCTGGTACTCTTTGCCAGCCAAGGCCACGCTGTGGTCCATCAGATTGTGTCGGTGCTGCGCGTGGCCGCGCCGCTGTTTGTGTATTTCATACTTATCTTCAGCGTGACGCTGTACGTGACGTACCGTATGGGCATGGGCTACGCACTCGCTGCGACGCAGAGCTTCACAGCTGCGAGTAACAACTTCGAGCTCGCCATCGCCGTCGCCGTGGCAACGTTCGGAGCTAACAGCGATCAGGCGCTGGCGGCAACCGTCGGGCCGTTGATTGAGGTGCCGGTATTGATTGGTTTGGTTTACGCCGTGCGGTGGGCTGGCAACCGGTGGGCGTGGAAGAACTGAGTTCGGTGTAAGAAAGCACAAGATGGACATCCATGTGTTTCTTTTCCCGTCTGCCAAAAAAGGGCGCTGTAGGGAGTAATACGGATGCCATCATCAGAGGATTGTATCTTTTTTGAGGGCAAGACACTGCGAGAATATTAGCAATTTATGATAATATAGAGAAGGCAGTTTATGATGGCGGATAGAATTATGCTGCTTCGTCCAAGAGGTCAAACACTCTCGTATTCTTGACGATACAGTCGCTCGGGCCGGTACAACCGAGGACTACCCGTATACGACTGGTGTCTGCGTGACCATGCATATTGGCGAGGATCGCAGCCGCGACATCGCAGGACGTCTCCATGCCCGAGTTATAGCGGACATCTGGATCGGTTAGATGCGACGAGGAGGTTTCGCTAGAACGTGGCCAATCTTCCAGAACTGTCGGTGTGTCATCCTCGTCCAGCGGGCCGATCGGTTCGAGAAGACGCGAATTGTCTTCCGTTCTGCGTGGCGGGTTTTCGCGTGGCGTTTCCAGATTGCAGCTGCGTGCAGGTGTCTTGGGTTGCTCCGCGTTCAGCACGAGGCGATTATTATGAACCTGCTGATTGTCGATGGGACCCGGATCTCCACGACCTAGGAACTCGTCCACTTCAGAATCAGAGACCCCTTTCTGAAATAGCAAGGCACGTAGTCTCTTGTTCTCGTGCGCCACTTGACGGGCTGCTTGCTGCATCTCGAACGTGGCCTGGACACCGAGCCGCTCCTGCTCATCCAAGCGCCGCTGCAAGTCACGCATGAGCTCCTCCCGGCGGGCCCGAGACCGCCGCTGGTTTTCGCGTACCCGCTGCCTGGTCTCTGCTGTCTTGTGCTGTTGGTTTCCGTCAGTCAAAATCTAAAGGCAAAATTATATCGTAGTGGGCTTGGTCACCTTCCACGGCATGGTTCGCTTTCAAAACGAAGAAAAACAAATTACGCGCCGACGCTTTTCGAAACTGGAAGGCGATAGATGGAGCTTGGGACTGGATCTTTGTGCTGTTGGGCGGAACATACGTGCCGCTTTTTCTTATGTCCTCGCAAGAGATTTACCGGGAGCGATAAGAGGGCACTGTCTCATCACAGCGCAACCTAGGTTGAGGCTTGATGTGGTTCACGGGCAGGCAGGGTACAGTGCCCCTGACGTCGAACGGCACCTGCACCCCAGCTTTGTCCCCCCACATTACCGCCCCGGAAGAACCCGCTCGACCCCCTGAGCAGCCCTGTGGCCCTTGCTGCCTGAGGCGCCACAGCACTTTCCACAATCACACAGCACCTCGGCGCCTTTCCTGCAGCCTCCAGGAGGAGCCGAGGCCCATGCCTACCTCCATGTAACAGCAGATCCACGGTTTATCCACCACCTCCTGGCGACCTGAACCTGGCACCGCACCGACCGTTCACTTGGTTTTCCCTTTTGACGAACTTCCCCGGATCGAGAACTGTTCTGCAACCGACTGATACCTAGGCCTCGACTCTACCGTCAGTTCTTGTCTGCCGTCTCCATCTTCAATCCAGGGCATCCCATCCACCCCATCCATCCATCCATTCAAGTCGTCTGTCGCATACCCCGAGGTTGCGATATCGTCATACCAGTCTACTTAGCGACTTCATCATCGCACCATAATCGGACCTCCGCGACTATCCATCCTACTAGCTCCCATCCGCTCGCCCCCCTCCCACCCTCTCCGCGGAATCTCGACTCTAGTCTTCCCGATATCAAGTTCGGGATTGATTGCGACACGATTAATCGCCGACGTTTCATCCCGGTTCCGGCTCTCGGTCAATGTCGCGCCCCTAATCTCGAGATCATCATCCGAAAAAGGACAGTTCAAGATCCTCAATGTCGACAGCTGCCGACGTCCCTAGGTTCAAGGGTCCAAATCCCATCATCCAATCCATGTCAGCAACGAAGCGATCGACTACTAGCACAGATGTCAAGAGCACCATGTCGACAAATTGGCTGGGCGCGTACGGCAACTTCATCACCAAGAACAATCATCAGGTCTCCCAGATAGAATCGACCCTGCGTTCCTTAACATACATCATACCTGGTTTGTGCAATCATCGCGTCGCATCATCGCTTACCGCTTCCTAACACCGTCTACAGGCCGTTTCCGGGATGCCGAGATTGCCTCCGAGTCCATCCACAGCGGCGTCCAGCTCCTTTCTCTCTACCATGATACCCTGCTATTCCGTGCATCCTCCAAGCTATCTCAGCCATCACTCGCAAACGCGCCCTCTCCGCATAAACGATACATCCGCTTTTGGTTCCTCAAGAGTCCCCTCTACCGGCGCGTAGCCTATCTTCTGCAGATCGTCAACTATGTCGAGCTTTTAATCGAGATGGCGGCCAAGCGCCGCGGCGAGCGCATGCGTTGGCGCGCCGTCATCATAATAGAGGCCATCAAGGCCTTTTGCAAGCTTCTTCTGCTGAGGATAACAAAGTCACGGCCACTGATTACCCCGGTTCTGCCCGAGCGAGAGCCTCTGCCCGAAGCGCCAACCGACGAGGAATCCGCCTTCCAAGGGGACGACAGCGGATACGCCAGCGCATCAGGGTCGCCACAGCAGTCGTCACCGGATGGAGAATGGACCATGCCCCGCACCGGCATGTCGCTGCCGACATTACCTTCGCCCGGCGACATCAGCAGCTACCTCCTTTCGCGGGTGCTAACAGCCGACGACATCAAGCCGGCGGCAAAACTGGTCAATCAGCTACAAGGATCGGCGCAGGTTGCTGAGATCCTGCATATTCTGTCACCATTGGCATTTGCAGTGGCCATGGCTCGCAGCAAGGACAAGCGCAAGGCCTGGGCTCCGTGGGTGCTTGGGTTGGCGATAGAGTTGGTCGCTCGGCAGCTGCGAGATCGCAGCCTACGGACGACGCCGCTCGAACGGGAGGAATGGAGCCGTAGAGGCTGGGCCTTGGGGTGGTGGATGATGCGCGGGGCGTTCTACGAGAATATCACAAAGTCGATGGTGGAGGGCGTGAGGAGACGGATGCCGAGCTTGATTGGAGGCATTTTGGAGGATTATGAGTACCTCTGGGAGAATTATCATTTCAGCACCAGCCCGTAGTAGGCTTCAACGTTTCTGGGGATGGGCGAGAGCTGGTTATACATGGCGGAGCAACGGTGTTGGTCACTGGTTACCAAGTCATATACCGTCCACGATTTTGGGTTTCGGAAATTGTTTCATTCGTAACCACCCAGAAGCTTGGTTCGGCGCCTTTGGATGTCAACAAAGAACCAGTCTGAGCAGTGGGTGCTTAGTAAACTTTGTTGCCAGGGCAATATCAGTATAAGCGGGCATGGAAGCGTTGGTGATGTACGAGCATGTTCTGATTGGTTCAGCACTTTGTATATAAATACCATAATTGTGATACGACACATTCAACCAGAGCTGGGCTTCTGTCTCAGTGTCGTGAGTAAGCAAGGTGCGAAAGCAGAGTTCGATCAGCGATGACTAACGAGATTCATCCAAAACAGCAACCTTTGACATAGGCTCCCAAGACTGCCGGTATGTTCTCTCCACTTGCTGCCCTGTAACAGCACATCCTCAGGAACCAACTTGCGGCCTTCGGTCCGCCAATGATCTCAGGGTATCCAAAAGAACCAAACAGACGACACTTTTTTGACCATGGTACGGAATAACGCTCAAGCAGATATGCTGGGTTTAGGCTAACTAAGTATGTCTATAGATTTTTACATACATCCGATTCTTAACCAACTAAAACGAGTGTCCCATCCATTACCACACCATCTTCTCCATCGTATTCCGTCATACGCACACCATACTCTAGGAATCTGACCTGACTGATCATCAGAACCTTGAGCCCAACTAAGCCTGGTATCAAGCTTGCTTCTTCTTGGAGGGAGCCTTGGCGTTGCAAGCTGGGTCAGGAAACGCAGGTTAGTTCTTCTTAGCGTTGCAAGCCGGGGCAGCGGTGGCAGCGGCCGAAGAAGAAGCGTTAGTAGGGCGAACGCCGGTAGGGCGAACGCCGGTAGGGAATCCACTAGGAGGACCACCATGATGGCCACCGGGGAAGCCACCGTTGGAGTTCGCAACGCCGCCGCTCTCGTAGAAGGTAGCAGCAGCAGAGACGTCCCTGGAAAGCGTGGTGTTGATACCGAAGCCGATCCAGCCGAGCAGACCCTCAGAGACGGTAGAGCCGAGGTAGACGTAGTTGACGATGGGGTCGCCGACCTGCAAGCTTTGCTGGTGGAGCATGTCGTCGGAGTTGAGAGTGAGCTTTTGGGTGTTGGTGTTGTAGACGGGCTCAGCCTCGACTTCGGTGATGAGATCCTGGTCGAAGTAGATCTGGCCGACGTGCGAGGCCGTGGTAGACCGGATCGTGTTGTTGGGGAAGACGGTCGGGTCGACGTGCACCATGACGTGGATGTGGGTGGCGCGGCCGGTGTAGTGGCCGGGGAACAAGGTCTCGAATTGGGCGATGCCGTCGGCGTCGGTCTGCTGGAGACCACGCAAGAATGTGGCGTTAAGGTTGGAGGCGTCGCCGTTGCCGTTGCCGTTGGCGGAGACGCCGGAGTAGACGCCAGTGCTGTTGCAGTCTGGAACATGGAGAGTTAGCTTTGTGGGTCTACCAAAGGTGGAAACAAACACTGGGGAACGATGGCGGGAAGTGGCGAGAAAGAAAAAGAAAACGTACGCCAGATCTCAAGGTAGACGTTGGGAACGGGCTCGCAGGTCTCGACATCGTAGACCTGGAGGTCGAGGGCGAGATCGACACCGGCCTGGTCCTCGGTGATGTCCTCACGGATATACTCGCCAGCGACGTAGTAGGGGCCTTCAGTGACCTCAGGGCTGAGGAAGCAGAAGTCGGTGCTAGCGAAGATCTCGGAGGCGGGAGTCTGAAGAGTGAAAGTGGCGTTGGAGTGGTGGGTGCCACGGGCATAAATGGAGCGGGCTGAGGGAAGCGGTGTCAGTCGGTTTCGAGAGGGTCCATCCAGCCTTGAGGCCTTGATATGGCAGGACTTACCCTCGAGGTTCCTCTTCCTCATTATCTTCTTGGCGAGCTCCTCGCGTCTAGCGACGGCGCGGGCCTCAACGCCACGGGCCTTGAGCTTGTCAGCGCAACGGCCGTAGTCGCTGCGGCCAACAAGGTCGAGGATGGCCTGACGCTCAGCGTGCTCGGCACGGATGTCATGGCCAGGGTGGGCCGTGACGGCGGTAGCGGCGATGGCTCCGAGGAGAAGCGAGGAGAGATGCATCTTGATGGTTTAAGTTCAGAGAAGACAAGATATGGCGGTCGTTGTTGTTGTTGTTGTTGATGATGAACAAAAGATTATGTCTCCTCAGTGCGGGAAGATCGTCTGATATATATAACCGAAGGAGCCTCGTGGAGCATATCCAACCATCCGTCCAGACCGCAAGGTTCACGGCCAGAACTGGGAAGCTTGAGCCTCCTCTCACATGCCAAGCATCATACACCCATGGCGTTCTCGTCGGAGCGTGCTACGGTATAGGGCCTTCTCTTTCGAAACAACCCTGTGGTGACGAGTGCAGCTGTAGGGGAACAAGGTTCGGAGAAACTTTCTTTGGGTTTTGACCAGGGATCGTCTAAGAGGGAAGGGCAGCAATGCCATCCATTCATTTTCCTGGAAGACCAATTGGCGGAGATCAATATGTCAAGTTAATTGATTGCCACGACTCCATCCCATATTGCAACGATGCCTTCGATGAAACCATTAGCACGTGGAATTGCGTGGACACTGTGAAGGAGTCTCCCGAATTCGTCACCGACGGAGCTCTGCTCAAGATAGCCCAAATTCGAAAGGAGGCAATATATGGCTGGCCTTGGGCTCGCTTGTACCTGAAGTTGTTGGACTCGAGCCGAGCTTGATCCGCTCGGTACCTCTTTCATAGCAGGTGCTCTATGGCGAACCTCCTAACGCAGCTTGATATTATGCACCCCGGACAATGATAGATTGAGGTGCTATATTTTGTTACCGCACAGACAAACCGTGACGACCAAAACAAGAAACACTCGATGCACAGATAGCTGAGGTGGTTGGTGGCTAGGCTTGCACCCATCCCCGTTCAATGCTTGGCCCTCTCAATTCTCTAATGAAGCTGCCGGAGTTGTCATGTGTCTGGGGAGGATTCGTCATCCCGGCTCCACAGAGTCCACTTCCCCCCTTGGACAGACCCCTTGCTAGTTGCTCGAGAAGATCTGCAAGAAGAGTTAGGGCTGCTTCCGAGTTAGGGATGTTCGGGTTGTGGGGGTGAAACACAAGGAACCCGAATTTGCACCGCCCATACATAACGCGTTCATATGGAAACAGGGGATTCAATTCCATGGCAAAAGCTCAACCAATGGCATCAGCTGTATTTGTGCACTTTGCCAATGAGGAAGAAACAGCCCTGGTTCACTTGGGGCTCTGCGGAAGCTGGTTGAACAAAGAAGCTGGTTTTCTTCGATTCGACTCTCATCGTTTTATCAACACCCCTCAAGGATAGGCTTGACACTACAGCAGACAGTACGCGTTCGAATTTCTCCATACGCAAGTGGGTTAAGACCAAGATGGAAGCTTGGTGAACACAAGAACACCACACGTCTACCTTTGTGGCTCCATGCCTCTCGACAGCCTGCCAAGACGGGAGAGCCGTGGGATGAATGGGGATGAAAGGGAAGACGGAGAAAGCTGCTGCAGAGAGATCTGCAAACGCCCATGATACCTAACCCTAGTCAGCCTAGCTCAACCATCTTGTTTGACGCGCGTTTTTCGTCTGGGCATTGCTGTCAATCATCGTTAGCGAGACAGTCGTGGAGGGGAGTTGGAGGCGGTAGAAGCGAAAGGAGTACGTACGTCAACTGGTAGGTAGTAGCAGTCCGGGGTTGGAAGTAACGAGGGCTGAGGTTCAGGAAGAATGGAGTTCTGGCCATGACACCCCTTCACGACAAAGATCTGAAGAACAGCCCAGATCTCTGTCCCGGTTCTGTTCGGCTTTCATTCGCATAGCAACAGCTGATCCTGAAAGACAACATCAAGACCTACTCTCAGGACGGGAGAGACCGGGTTCTGTTACGCTGCGCTGTACTGCATTATCTCAAGTTTCTTGAGTGAAGTGCCTACCACATCAGGAAGGCCAGGAGGTGATATAGCTCTTGGCAAGTTCCCCTGGTGCAACATTTTGCTGCGGCACTTACCTACCAAACTGCCAAGAAAGGAGGGAAACCTGGTTCAACACTTGAGTTGTGCAGTGCGCGGAG